>NC_083852.1:18251250-18922500 GCF_029169275.1 Apis cerana
TGTCTTTTTCGAAAATTGATTCGCCACGACGATTGCGTGCTGGAGAAATAAATTAAATAGAATTTAGAGTGAACGGGAAACTTCGCGAAATCCTCGAACGCAAAAGCTATCGCGTGTTTGATGAACTGCTGCTGAATATTTGCGTGAATTTTCTCCGCACGATAAATTCATGCTAGACAAGAAAACCAACCCTCTTATTCGTTCCATGTTTAAAAGAAATCGGCCCCGTAGATTTATGCCAATTTTATGTATTAAATAAACCAACATCCCCGAGCACCATCTCCGTCGTTTCTAAAAACCTCTTTAAAAATTATAGCCTCGCGATATTCTACATTCTAATCGAACATGCATAGATGACTATACCGTATTTCGTATTTCCCTCGTTGCATTCTCGATCGATAGAGAATGGACCAAGGTCTTTTACGAAGATCTCTCGAAACCATGGTGGACTTTTTGCGAGAATTAACTGGCGCCAAGGTGCTTGTTTGTGGGCCAACCACTGAGACGAGAAACTGCCGAATTTGCATTCGACCCTGTCGTTTCGTGGAAATGTTCTTCGTGGATACGACACCGCAGAAACAATAAGGAGAAAGGGGGACAGCGGTACGATATTAAAGAGAAAGACCTGTAATGATACGGCGTTTGAACGCGAATGGTCAATGAGAGAAACGTCGAATCAATTTTGTTATACTCTTAAATGATACACAGAATAGAATATCTTCTCCCTGTATAATTTTTATCGCGCAGTTAATTTAATGTTTTAATAATCTCAACTTTTGTGTTAAAAACTATCTTCGATTTATATAAAAAAAAAAAAAAAAAACTCGGAACCTCGTGATTTTTATGCAAAGTGGGTAATTCGATAACTAGCTCTTTTAATCGTTTGCAATGTTATTGAATTCTTGACGCGGTTAAATGTATTGAATATAAAAATAGTATTTAGTCGACTACAATATTTATAAAGCACTTATTTGATTTTTCGTGTTTTTGATGCGAACAAGTAAAAATCTGCGAAATACACGTTTTATATTTTAAATAAATTTGAAATCAACGATTTTATCACTTAATACATTCGCTGCAGGTCGGATTTTCATTACATCCGATGGTATAAAATAATTTTCATTTTTATTTCTATATTGGAAAACCTTTTACACGTATTTCACTTGAATTATTATATTCGTTTCCAAAAATTTCCCGACTTTTGATTCGTATTTCGCATTCAACTCGCCGACTTTTATATTCATACACAACCGACCAATTTATGCGAATTATATTACCATTCAATTTTATCGACATTTCGAAAAATAAGTACAAACGATACCAGATGCCGTAAAAAGAGTTATACGAAATTAACCGAGCACCGCGGATACAAAAATCGAACTAAACCCGCAAAAGTCGCTCCATCCTCGAAACCGCCACTTATAATCGGAATACTCCTCCGCTAGCAAACCAAACCAGTTGTTCCAGCCGACGAACTTACGCGCCAGGTAAACCGCAAGGATCGTCCAACCAAAATCCATCCGGTCTAACCACCGATCACCGAAAAAGCGAGTACCAAGAATAAACAATGCGGTAACGAGCAATAGCTGGAGAAAGGGATGGGAAAGATCGAGGCAGGTCATGCGTGGACCCAGTTTCCTCTATCCAAATTTATCTTCTCCTTTAGAAAAAGTTCCCTCTCTTCGAATCCTAATACAGATGGGCCGGTCGTCGATACGCTTTTTCTAGACGCGTGCGAGAGAATCCGAACCCGTTCTTTCTGGCTTTGACGCTTCGTTGGCTTCCTTCGTTCGCTTCGTGGCGATGCATCGTCGACCGACCGCAGAAACCTTCGACGAGCCTCTTTCTTCTTTTTCTCCTATTCCTCCTCTTCCAACTTCCATTCTCCTCCCAGTTCTCTTCGTCGATTCTCTTCGTCAGGTTGAAATTCAGGTTCGTAAATTGAAGTGCGATCGCACGGACAACGACCAGCTCTTAACGGATTCGAACACTGATTTCGAAAGCGTTCCTCACCTTCTAGAGGATTTTCTGGAAATGGTCGATTGAGTTTTTACGTTACATCCAATCGCACGTAGAATTATGGGAATGTATGTTTAATGAAATTCATTAGAGATTGAAGGATTTGGTTATGGAATAGTAGCAAATTATTGATTCGAAGTCATGAATAGTTTATATCGAAATGTAAATGTTAAAATTCATTATCGAATGATTCTTTTAATATCTGCGGATCGAATAGTAATTTTTCTTTCAATCTCGACGAATACGAATTCTAAAAATTCATTTAAGATGAAGATCGGTGGTAGAGATAATTAGAGGAGCACGTTCGAGCTTTTCCAATCACAGGACAGGTTCGAGAACGGTAACTAACCCTTCGTCGAGCCTAGATATTATCTCGAGTTCCGCAAATTCCTGTATCCTCTCCTGTAGTTCGAGGTATCTCTCTAACTACCCTTGAACCAAACCACTCCGCCAAACGGGCAAAATGAAGCCTCAGCGTTTCCGGCTGACCGAGCCTTTACGACCCTGCCTCTACTCTACCGTACACTCCGAACGTTATGCGTGTTTTTCGAATTAGGACAATTACCGTCGTAAAACAGAGTTTCATACGGGGAACGCTGGAAAACAGCCGTTCCGCTTCATAATTTCCCCATGACTTTCGGGATCCTCGCGGTAACAACCGAAAGTTGCCACGTTTACGTTCGCATTAACTTTGAATAATTTCACTGAACTTCTTATCTCGACGGCGTCGTACGTGGTGCGTGGCCAGACCACGCTGGAACCGGGACAAGGAGGACCGACCGCCGCGGCTTCCGCCAAATTAATGCTATCACGAGCTCGAACGAATCCCAACTTTCCCTCATCTGTTCTACGGTAATTAAAATATATCTTGCTCCGTTCCAACATTATTCGATATATTTCGCGCGGTGAAATTTTCCCGGGCAAATAATAGAATTGCAATTATACAAGAGTAATCTTCCTATACATCGTTTTCTTTTGGGATTCTGTCCTCTCTTTGCTCGGAGCTTTTGAATTTTGATCCTCGGCTGATCGTTAAATAAAAGCTTGTATTATTTTATGCAGGATTTGTACAAAGCTCGTCAAAGAATCGTAATACGGAGGAGTTTAATGAATTTCTCAGCGACAATGAACCTTCTTGCCAGGGACAAACGAGTATTTTCCAAGGGAAAGATCCGGGATGAATAACAAAAGAGTTATTCCTATTAATCCGCCAGGACGCGATACAATGAGCTTTCAAAAGATTTTTACTTACGTTGGGATAATAAGTATCCGTAACTATACGTCCTCGGAGGATAGAAAACTCACCTGAAGACAGAACACCTGAAACACAAAAGTAAAACGTTTATCGAAACTGCTCCATTACGTCTACAGCATGATGCATGCGCGACCGTGAGTCCATAATCTCCAAGTGCATTCCACGTCGTCGTAACAATTTCTACAAAAATGCTTATGACTCGTGAATAGAAGGAAAGTAGCCTCGACAAGTGCTTTGATAAACGCCACTTGACGAATATAAAGGGAACACTCTGCACGTGGTCTCACGGTTTCGGTTATGCACAACGCTTTTTCTCTTCCCATAAACCGACTCGCTCTCTCTTTCCATCATTGCCGCCGCCACAGTTCACCATTAAAAACTTAAATCTCGTTTCCTTCCGTCGTGGCGGTCGATCATTCTTTTTCCTCGAAGAAGAACCACCCGCGTATCCGGATCCAATCGAACAAATAGTTACCATTATCGGTAAATGGTGTCTGTAATCTCCATCTCGAAACCATCGATGAACATAAAACAAATGGATTTCGTGAGAGCATGTATTACGATGCCTTAATGGGGTATTTACGATATTGTTCCACCATTGAAAGTGGGGGGACGCCGTTAAGACGAGCCATATTTGGATCTTTGCTCCGTGTTTCTGGGAAGTTTAACCGGTCGATGATTTAATGAGTATGCGAAGTAGTCGATCGAAGAATAAATCTGAAAATATTTTTGAGTTATTTTGTGAATTTCTTGGAGATAAATTTAAATTGATCAAAGTTTTTCCAGTTTTCGATTAAATGGAAAATAATGTATCAACGATAACGAGTGTTATATAATATATTGCTTAACAATGATATAAAAAATTATATCTTTAGAAAAAAACGATAGATTGGAAATGCACGATTCTACAAATAAAAAATATATAACGATTCTTTTTTTTTTTGTATCCAATTCAAACTTTGAAAAAATTTGAATTGCATCATTGTTGCAGCGGAATAAAATAGTTTCGAAATAAAAATCCTTTATTTGGAAATTACTTTTGCGAAAAAATTTTGGCAATTACGTTCAATACTTAAAATCAAAACCGAACCGGATAAAATTGATTTGTAAAACTAAGAAAATGTTACAAGGATCCCGTCTTCTCCGAGTTGCGAAGACAAAAATCACGTAGATTTCCATCTCGACCGCTGATTGCCACCTTACGTAGAACGTGTCTTGCGTAATTCAACGTAATTACAGAGACGAAGAAAGCGGATAAATTCTGGCTTGTCCTCGATCGGCTATCTGAGAAAGAAACGACATTTACCGATACTTTCCTTCGTGTAAACGTCGTTGCACCACTCCTATATCTTCGAATCTGACCAAACAACGACGTGAACCTACACGTGGCGAAGGAAAAGGGGCGAGTTGGTCGATCCTCGAAGCAAAGTTCGATAAACAGTTCTGCTCCCAACTGTTCCCACCCACGGGCCTCGACAAATGCCGCGAGAATTCGGTGTCACGCGTCATCGCGGGATCTCCGCAATTTCACACGCGGAATGCAATCTTCACCGAGCCCTATTCCCCGTCGATCACCTTTTTCCCTCCCCCTTCACACCCCAGACTTCTGTTGGTCGCGACGACAGGATTTCCATGTAGCGACAATTCGCCAACGTTCCACTGACGTTTCTGGGGTAAAAGCGATCGTCCCGATCGATGGAATACGAGAGAGATAATTTTGGAACGTTCTCCGGTCGCGACGACAGTCCCACGCGATCACTTTATCCGATTCTTAAATGGAAGATGGAAGAGAGAATAATATCGGAAATTTTTTGCATCCTCGAAGAATGACATTTCGCTGTGTCGAGACAATTTAACATCGCATTATTCGATTCCTCGAGCGAATAATTTAAATATTTAAATATTGTGGTGGCGAGGAGGTTTCGCCAGGAGACGGTTCACGAGATTTATATCGATCGGGAGTAGTATAGTTTCGACAATTTCGCAGATAAGGATAGAATTTTTGCGTGACGGAAGGGGCGGGGATTCGCGAGGATTTCGAACGAGAGGAAGTGGTCGCTGAGATCGGTCGACAAGGGGGAAAACAATTTAGGAAATTTCCTTGGTCGCGTGCCGCTGGCAGTGGCTCAATATGGCGCTCGCGATATAAATCATCGCACTCCCTCGGACCTCTTCCGGGACCAGAAGCAGAAACGGCGAAATGGACTGTGTTTTAACCGAGCAAATAACCAGCGATGTTGCTCGCCGCTCGTTATAGGCCGAGAAAGATCGCGTGTGCTCGTTTGCGAAAATGCTCGGAAACTCTGCGGACGAACAATCATTTTTTCCCTAACTTTCTTCCATTTTTTTTCTATTTTCATCTTTCTTCTTCTTCTTTTTTTTTTTTTTTAATCTAGCTCTCTCTATTCAAACAGTCGCTCGAAGAGTCACTTCGCCGTATGAAAGGGGGGGAGAATTAATTCGCTCGTGGATCGAGATTATTCATTTAATGCGCGATGAAAACGTTTTCGTGTTCGAGAGCATTCCAAAGATGACTACTCGTCGTCGTTCGTTTCCCCGAACTTTCACAGGATGTATAGATTATTTAATGGTATAAAAAAAACTACTTTGCACTTTATAACGAAAGAATAAATATCGGTAATTGATACCGATCGAATTATGAAACTTTCTCGATTCAACGATGATTTGTTTTTCTGAATTTTGAAAAAAAAAATATTTTGATTGTTGGACTTGAGTTGGGAAAATCTGATTGGATAAACAACGTGTGACGTGTTCATAATTTATTATTGTTTTAAAAGATTCTGACAAGTTTGATTAAGGAATTAATGTTCATAATTATTCGAGCGACTTCGAAAGTCGATGGGCGTTGCTTGAATAATTTAAGTTCGAGAATACTTAAAGTTGTAACTTTTGATACAAAGAAATCGTTGTCCTTCATTCATGTGTGCAAGTAATAACGGAAGACTATCAATTTTTATAATAAAAGCTCTTAAAATATATAAAATATATTTGTATAATTTAAATAATCATGAAATGTATTCACATATTATGGTTTCAGATTAGATCGAAACAAGTAATATTACTTTATTCTCTATATCCTCTTTGGATGAACGACGCAGTTATATTTCAAATAAATTTTACGTCATACTCTTTTTATAAAGACTGACAAGGCTTAATCATGTTAAAAACTTTGCTCTTTTAAAAATCACTGTCGGAGAGCAATTTACAGAATATACATTTTATCGAGAAAAAAAAGAAGGAAACAGAAAAAGAGAGAACTAGTTATGAATTTTTCATTCATTCGAAAAATCAATACATCAATATTTTTATCAAATAAACCGTCACGAATCTTTCAGTCAATCATCACGAATCATCATCGTCATCTTTTTACTTTTATATAACCGATCTAAACATTAAAAATTATCAATCATTCATCGAATTATAATTAAACATTATAATTTTAATTTTCTTTTTTTTAATTTAATTTAAATGACATCGATCGCAACAAACGTTTAATCGAGGATCTACATAATTTGAATTGAATTTCATCATTTAACAACACAATTTTAACTCTTTGCATTACGTGTTTATCTCTAACATGATAACAATATTTTTTCTCAAAAAATATTTAAATTGCTATGAGACGATATTTAACGCAGTCAAATGTAACAAATGAAAAGAAGGAAAATAAAAATCAGAATTGATTAGGAAAACAAATCGTGTGTTGCGAAGGGTTATCCGCAAATTTTGCTACGATTCAAAATACATTGATCGTAATCGAAATCGTTTGTCGACAACCAATCGACAAGCAATATTCCCCAAAAAGATTCCCCAAGAGATATCATGATTGAACGCTTTTCTAAAAAGTTTCACCTCGCGCGGCTCGTCGAACGATCGGGTCACGATCCACTTTGAAAACTGCGGACTATTAGTAAAGCGATTTACCGATCCAATCAGAATATCCATCACACGGCTCGGGGATTATAATATAATTTCGATCCATCAGATGGATAATATCGACGGGTGGAACGATCGGTGATTCGATATTTCTTGCACGAAACGCCACGTCTTACCTACTCCCGCGAGAATCCTCCATCCACGAATCTATATCTTCATACGACACGAAAATTAAGAGCACCGATGGATAGAGGGCTAAGCGAATTCTCGCCGAACCAATTTTTTGGAAATCACGATCTCTCGTGCCTCGCGTTCCTTCGCGGGATATCTTAAATTTCGCGCGTTCATCGTTCTCACGAAAATTGTGCTTAGCGTGGCTGTATGTACGGCCAACATTCCTTTCGCGCAATTTACGATAATACGTGATAATTATATGGAAATTTATGTAACAGTTTAGTTATAGTATAGATAATATCCGAATTCTATTAATCTCAATATTATACAGCCTGTTTTTCACCAGCACTAAAAATACGCGGGAATTTTGAAAGGGGTTAAGAGTGTGCAAGTATCCACGTATCAAGTGTCCTTTTAAGAGAACAGCGAGTGATGGATGAATGGGTGAGTTTACGAGAGAGAAATTTTATTAAAGAAAAAATTATATATAGCACATATATATATAGTATATATCGATTAATTTCCTTTTTAAAAATTTTAATGCAAAAAAAAAAAGGTATTTTTCTCGTTATCCTGTCGTAATTGTGACCGAAGTAGAGATTTAGCGAATTACGCGTCTCGTAAATTATTCGAGGATTTCTCATTACGGAATAACAACGAAACATGTGCACCTGTGCGTTCACGGCACGTAAAACGATAAGGGAGAAGCATGGAGGAAAGAAGCGGTGGAACTAAAATCAAAAAAAAAAAAAAAGAGGGAGAAACAAAAAAACGCTGATAATAAAACGAGTTTTATCTCCGAACTTGTAGCTCGTAGGAAAACAATTTTACGTGGGCGAGTTCGATCCTCATTATGATACAAGCATAACACCGTGCTTACATTGAATGGCTCGTATGAGGAAAACGGCCGAGTTCGAATCGATAAGTCGATTCAAATATAACCAGCAACGTATGTATAATGCGCCGTCGCGGCTAACCGGCCGTGAATGCTCAACTATTTTAAAATCCGTTAATTTTACGCCCCAGATATTCGACAGCCCATTTTTGTCCGCGCGTGCTCTTACGGAGCCTCGTTATGCTAACGAAGAATCGAGGAGGAGGAGGAAGAGGAGGTGGAGGAGGAGGAAAAAACGAGGAAAAGAAAAGAGAGAAAAAAAAGGGAAGAAAGGAAAATGAAAGGAGGAAAAAATTGATCGTGCCAGTATGAAAGTGGCTCGATGGTGGAAATTGTTCGTCGATTTTTAGATCGGTGGAAAACTGGATCTCTCTCTCTCTCTCTGGAGCGGCCACGTTTTAATTAAATTTTCCGAGCAACCCAGGGTCTAGCGAACCGTTTATTTTTCCTTCTCGGTTAAAACTACCGGCAGAGTGTTTGGATTATTATGCGAATTATTTTCACGAACTTTCGGATGCTCTCTCGCGGATGTAGGGAAGTTGCAACGAGACTATGGCTCTGCCAACGTGGATAAAGGGGGATGATTGCGCGTGGCACCGTACTTTTAATTAAATATAACTTAATCGGACGGCTCGGTATTCGATGAACTTTTCACATTGTGAGCCAGCCTTCGCGAACAGGGACGATTTATAAAAGAAACGCGACGTGGTCTTTCTACGTGACTGTGAAAGTGCATCATCGGCTCAAGCGAATAAGTTCAACGTGGAAAATGTTTGCTTGTGAATTATAAATAGGTGGTTTAAGACGAGATAAGAATAAGATTTTCGCAGCCGTGAAACGAATACGCATGGGAGAGAAAAAGAGAGGGAGAGACGCGGATTATTTCGAACAACTATTTGTAAACTATTTTAATCACGGCGAGTAAAAATAAAAACTTCAATGTGAGATAAAATAAACGATTCGTTATTCCGAAATTGATTCCTCGAATTTTACATTTGGGAAGATGAAAACGAGATGAGAGAAAAGAACAATCGTATTGCACGTATATATAATTTCTATCCATTCGATAAAAACTTGCAAATAAAATAAAAGAATCTAAAATAGAAACGTATCACGGGTCGATCATCAATAAGAAGAGCGAATCCTCTCTGCAATCCAAACAATTCTCTCAGAGCTGTCCCCTTTCCGCTAAACGCACGCTACTCGACACAACTTTCCCATTGAGCGTCAGCCCCAAGCGTTACGTTTCACGCAAAGTGAAAAAAAGGAGGGAAAAGAATAAAAAAAAAAATAAATAAAAGTGAAAAACGATCAAACTAAAAGAAACAAAAAGAAAAAAAATAAAAAAGAAAGGCAAAAGGAAAAAAAAAGAAAGAAAAATCCAGCATACAAGCTTTCTCGACCAAGATACAAAGAAATCTCGTTTACTCGAACTCTGCTCTGCATCCTCGCGACCCGGAAGACAAAAGCAGGACAACGTTTCCTCGCGAAAAAGCAGCACGGTCGATCCTTTAAAGCAGACATGCGAAAATATTTCTCGACATTCCGCCTCTTTTATTCCACGCGATGGTCACCGTGGCGGTCAAAATTAAATCCTTCGTAGTTCGTATCCCGCTAATAGAATGACGTATACTCGATAGTTCGATATTTTTTAATGAATCCAATTGGGATGCTCGATAGCAACACGTTTCGATCAGAGGGAGATTCTTGATATTTCATGAATCGCGTATGTATATTCAAATCGATATCGTAATGAATTGAATTATTCCATTTATATTCCATTTATATATAAGATATCATTTGCAATCGATTTTATCGATAATCAGATGATAACAAATTCGATGATAGAAAGCACTTGGACTTGGAAGTTTGTTATTCTACTTTTAATTTTGAAAAAATTTTTTCGATATGAACTTTAATTTAAAAAGAGCAACCAGTGAATTTTGGAGTGAATTTGGGAATGCGAAAAAAATGAAGAATGTAGAGATAAATTATGAAATTACAAAATGAAAATTATTTTGTGCAGTTTATTTTATAATTATATTAATTGTAACAAAAACAATTAATAAATATAGTTAAGAAAAAGAAATTTTGAAAATTGAAATATTCTATCATATTTTTAGTTGCAAAAATCAGAATTGAAAACTTAATATATCAGGAATAAAATAATGTAAGTAAAATACGAAATTAAAATAATATATAGAATTATAAAACAAGAATAAAATAGTCGAAAGAGAACTAAACAGAAGTCGGATATTTAAACTCATCGCGAAACTATTGCTTGACAGAAAAACGATACCAATGAGGCTGGCCTTTCTTCTCTAACAATGTGATAAATTAGTCGTTTTATATGCAAATTTGCCTCTTTTACATCGCGCGAGAGCGCAATGACACGTGTAACCAAGCAAGAAAGATCGTTCGCGTCGAGGCATCCGACTCGAAACCTTCACTCCGCTCGATTGCTCGATTTAAGAACGACTCGTCGCGATTCCTGCACACCATTTTGCATAATATGTATTTTATGCGATCGCTGAATCGAGTGATATATACGAGTACGTCGCAAATAAAAACGATAATGATCTTTGTGCAAGATACATTTATCATCGTCATAGTTTCGAATATATTATTATCCTCCTTGCCGAAGCGAAAACAACTCGATCTTCGTTTCTCATGCTCCAAAAATTTTAATTACAACCAACTTTTAAGTTTCGATGAATCGTTTCTTCCATCTTTGTAAAAATATTCCAATGACTAACGTTTAAAACTTCGTTAAACTTAAACTTAAACTTTCACTCACGAATGTTAACGAATCAAGAATATTACATAACATAAGTGATCATCATAAAAGAAATATCTTGAATACCTAGAAATATAATGGATATAGAGATAAAACGTCTCATCCACGACAAACGTGTAAGAGATAATCTTCAAATCTCAACGTACTGTAAAGAAGCTTTCCAAAGAGGCAACCGATAACGACAAAGGGAGCTTGGCAATAAAACGCGGCGATGGCGAGATATCTCCTCGAACGTGGCAAACCGTCACAAGAAACAGAAGAACGCGAGCGGAAAGATGAGAAAGAATCGCGAGCCAATCGGATGTAAAAGAACGGGCGAAGCCTGGGCCCGGTTGTACGAGAACCGCGCGCCACGAAACGAGAAGGCAGGATGGAATAGGAGGGAGAGCGAGGAGGATAGAATCTGTCGAGTGAAAAGTAGAGAAGAAGGAAGCGGATCCGCGGCGCCAGAGCGGCGTCCGCGCTCGCTCGCGCCGTCGCCGAAACGCGACGACCGAAAACCAAAGGTGCATTAAACTTTGGCAAGCGTGCGGGGTTAACGTCGCCACCCTTCCCGTGTGTGTGTGTGTGAAGAGACGAAGAAAAGAGATTGGCGTACACGAGGCGAGCGTACGCTTGGATCGTGAGACACGACTCGCTGCTCTTCTGGGGGCTGTGCCACCCCTTCTCCACTCGCGACAACGATCTTACTCCCTTGACGATCGTTTGCCAGATACGCCATGCCAAGTAATTCCATGGTCCTTCGCCGACCACGTCTCTTTGTCTACCACGTTTTTCGTTTCCCTCTTTTCGATACCTTTCGTCGACTCGCCGATCCGGTTAAATGGCTCGTTGTTTTTTTTTCTTCTTCTTTTTTTTTTTTTTTTTTGCTGTGGAATGTTTTGCGGTATTGTCCTCGTTTCGTACGATAAGATGACTGCTGAATGTATTTGGAACGTTTTTTGGTTTTTGCTTTTTTTTTTTTGGCTGTGGTTTGAGTGGAAAAAGGATGATTGTTCGGTTGTCTACCATTGCGGTGTAAAGTGGTGATAAGTTGAAACGGTATCCTTTAAACGTGAATTTCTTTAGAATAAATTGATATTTGCATTTGCAATGTATTTTAAATATGAAAGAGGAATCGTATCCTTCTGTTCTTTCATTCATATCTGGAATTTAACGAGTAGATATAATTGAACGAATAATTGGAATACCGGCGATATGGAAAAGCTATTTCAGAATATGTCAAATTCACATTTACTCCGAGTTCTATTTTGTTTATACCGAAACCATTTCTAAAGTTAATCCACGAATTTCCGAATTACGAACAAAACGCTATTTTATCTCCAATCTAACGTAACAAACCACTCATCGATCCGACGAGATAACCGGTTGGCTTTGTCGAAAAACCGATCCTGTATCGTATCCTAAAAAAATTGATATCCGATAATAAATCAAATTTCTAATAAGCAATTACACGGAATCGCAAAGAGAATGGTAAATCGCCACGCGAAATATACAAATCTCCAATTTGACGAATACCACGTGCCGGCAACCGTGCCAAATTAAAACCCATTTGTCACAAGTTCATTCTCATTCTTCGCTACGTCTTTCCTCGTATTCCAGGTCGCCGTTATTCATCGCCATATTTACCCTTTTTCACGAGCGCGTACGTAAGTACACTCACGTGCAAACGTACGCCATATGCAGCGATCGTCAAAGAACCGACGATCACATCACGTCGACTATTCGTCGTTTCATCTACTTTGTTGCCAGCGTCGTATTTACGACCTGGTCGGCGATTTGCACGGCGAAAACGCTTTTGTAGAAGGTCCCACGCGATGTGTAACATCGGCCAAGTGGGCGAGGGTACTCGTGTCGGGATACCACGGATAGCCGCGCACTCGACGGCACGAACATTCACCGGGTATGTCGGGTCGAGTCAAGGCACGCGTGAACATCGATTCCTGATCGTTTCGGTGCCAGACACCAGAAGGTCCTGTCACGTGATCCTACATTGCACGGAAGAGTCGGAGAGCGAGGGAGGACAGGTTGATTTCCATCGTACTCTTGATAGGCGTTCCCCATCTCGTACAACTATTCTACCGATACGATATCAGATATATTGGAAACTCGGGAGATTACGAATCCTTTTCGTTTCTCCCAATTGGGAATCCTCGGAATACTTTTCACTTTCTTCTTAAACTTTGATTTCAACTTGATAGATTTTCGTTTAAATCGTATTTCTAATTTGAATTCGATGTTTGTTCTCCTCCTCCTCCTCTTGTTTAAATTATGGTTTAAAGTTATACCCGCTTAGCTCGCTTTAATTTTCATCGAGTGAAATAATGCATGGGATCTGAACTACTGTGCGCACCTGGACCGTAATCGTATTGTTAACCTTTATAAAGGTCAGCGTCGGACCTGTGCAGATGTATGCCACTCTCGGGACGTTTACTTACAGTCCGAACGAAAACGAGCATACCCATAGAGACTGAAATATATTGTGATACGTGTATACATAAAATCGTATCGTGGAGGATACTAAGAGAATTTAATTGAACATTCGTGTATCCGTGTTGTTGTAATATCATTAAAAGATGTTCCATCGATGAACCTAATCTAAAACGTATCATTGTTCAAAAGCCGAAATTTGGCACATTTTACAACAAATCAAGTTGAAACATTCGATCTCTCTCCTCATATTTCAACTACGACAATAGTTTACAACAACAAGAACGAATGTACTGTTGACACAAATTATAAATTATTACTCCGTTGGCAAAACAGTTCTCATAATTTTACATGTAATTTGTTACATTTCACTTGTACAAGTTTGCTCGTTTTATTAGCAAACTTGTTACATTTATACAAGAGAATTTATTAACACTGTTACCGGATAACTTCTGAATAATATTACGCAAGAGAATCAATCATAAATCCTCCACCCCATCATCGATTCAATTTTAAAACTTCCTCCAACTTATATATATATATATATATTATTTGATAACATCATCCTGAAACGTACGCATGTATATATATATATAGAAGGAAAATTCTCGAGGCAAGATAATTGCTCGCAATCTTTCAACTATCGCGGATGGATGGACGGATAATATCCAGCGGCATCATCCTCGAGGAATACGTCGTACCCGGATTGCTCCCAGTGATCGTAAGTTTCCTCGTGGCACGAAAGCCAAGCAACCAACAGTTCTCGAACGCGTTACGGGGTCCGAGTACTGTCAGTCGCACCTTCCGGCTGCACGCGATTCAACGACGTTTACAATTTCCGGCAGACGTCGTGCGGCGTCGACTCCCACCCCCGCCGGCAATCGCTTGCGCAACACCTGCTAGGTAAACGGCTTCTACGCAATCGTGCTGTAATAATCCGGAAAGTCGAATTGACAGTAGACGTCGGTTACCGTGTACGTGCTCGTTTTCCCATCGACATCGACTGCCTCCGCGATTGAGAATGTTATCCCATTGGGATGGAGGATAGTGTCGAGTCAGAATATGGATCTTTGTTTTTTTGAATCTCTTATACGAGTTTAACCGAATTTCCAAAGTCGAATATGTTTCTTTATAAGTTCGGATCGTCCACGATTTTCTTCGTATCGACTTTATTATTTTTGTTTGTCTTTAGACGAGTGTTCCTCGTTTCTTTTCAATGACGAGTAATAACATTTTCTGGAAGAAATGGTAGATAGAATGGTAAATATTTCAGAGAAGAAATTAATCGATGTAATCGAGAATAATACTAAAGAATGTATTAATACGTATTATTTCCCGAACTTTTAAATTTTCTTTCAGTATAGAAAAGTTATTGATAAAACGAGAAATATAATATGTCAGAGAAGAAAGTGATATTTTTATTTTTCTAAATAATCTTTCACGGCATCAATGCATTTGACACATTTTTGGTATAAAATCTCAGAACTTTTTTAAAATTCGTATTTGGAATACTGTCCAAAGCACTCGGCATATTTTTCTAAAGATCCTCATCTACATTCAATCTTTCGAATGGCTTGAAAATATTCTTCTTCATAATATACGTACATATTTTTTTTCCTCGCATAAAATCAAATTCTTCGAATAAGAAGATGATTAATTTCTCTCTTGACACACGTAAACTGCTTTACGATGATTCGTAGTAAACTCAATTTTTTTCAAGATATTTTCATAATCGTAAGATATTGAAACCACGAGATACAAACTTTATTTGAAAAAAAAAATAAAGCTCCCCCATTATGAATCTTAAAAATCTTACTAACTTTTCTGTATTCGCGAGACATTCCTCTATCTTATATCTCGATATCCATGATCAATTCTGAATCGTGAAACGACAAAGCTCGTACGAGAGATGCCTTTGCAACCAATAGACATCCGTATTAGACCTCACTGTTCTTGCTCACCCAGCCGGAATAACTTTCCACGATCGTAGAAACGCACAAGATCCAATTAACGGAAGACGACATCTGTCATGCACACACAGGGGTGGTCTTAGTCGTCTGGTCGATGCCGGTTCGTCGGGTGTTGCGTATCAGAAACCGATCGATGAATCATTAACGTGCTCTCCTCGTGTTCGATTGTCGTAGACAGGACCTTTGTTCGTTGCTTAATTGATAATCCTCATTCGATGATGGCAGCCAAGTCGAGCGAAGTGAGCCACCTGTGCGATAGCGGTCTGACAGTTTCTCGCCGGGACCAGCTTCCGATTAACTAAACAGGAATCACGCGTCACACTGTGTAGCCTTTCGTGCAAGATTATACGATATCGCGATCTGCGCCGCTAATGCGTCATGTCTGCGAATGACTGGTGAGCACGATGACCGACGAGAAACGCGTTTATGCGTTCCACCCACCAGATACCGATCGTCCTGTTTCGATTGCTACATGCTCCGTCGAACGAGACTAAGCGATGGTAAATGCGATCATCCATCCATTCGACCGTGAACCATCCAAATATTACGCCAACTGTGACCACGACCATGGGATCAATCGAGGTCAATTCTTCTTAATCCTTCGAATCCCGTTCAAGTTCATGGCTTCTGAAGTTTGGTTTCGATCGTCCTTCAACTGAATTTTTTCTTTTTCGGCTCTCTTAATGAAGTTTGCGAAATCCCGATTAAGGTTGTTGATTAATTTGACGAGAAAAATCGAAGTTATTCGGTTATCGTTCAGGGAGGAAGAATTTAATATCGGATGAAAGTTCGGGGATTTTTTTTTCCATCTTGAAATAATATAAGATTTAATAACAAGATGCCATCGTATCGTTAAGAAATTATCAAAGCTTATAACTCTTCTCATCTCTTCGATACATGTCCAACACTCAACGTATTTCGCCCGAAAAATTCCAAGAGTTTATATAGCCAGGTATAAGATTCATAAAAAAAAATTCCACCCTTACGATTTGCTCGAGTAGCTAATTTCGAAATCCAATAACCATCGCAGCAAATTTCTCCAACGTTCCAATAACTAATGTCTCGTCGTTGCACAGCGAGCACAAAAATCTCAATTCTTCCGAGGAGATTCTCACCTCGAATGTTTCGCGATATTTTCAAGCCCTGGCAAGATATACCTGGCAAATTTTCCAAGCGCCAATTTTCTATTCTAGCCAATTGTGCTCGTTAATCCTGGCAAGAGGAAGGTGACGTTGCACCCTCCAATTTCTCATCGAATCGGTCTTCCTTTCAGCATCTAAAACCTAATTGCGCCCCTTCCACTACGCTCGGCGCAAACATTCCACCCTCCTTCGACCCTATTTCGCCTTTTTCCTCGCCCCTTTCGCTCTGATGGAGTAATACCATCAGAGAGCAGACACCGCGGCGCCGGAACACACGATCTCGCGCTGGCGCGGTTCCGTAAAGGGTTGCCGAGAACGCACACTTCTTCAAGGACGATCACAATAATCTCATCGATACCCGCGGCCATTTGTCTACCGACCACCCTTCTCCCCTCGCCACTGGAAACGCTGACTCCGCCGCTCTAACGTCTCTCGTCTTCTTCCACCCTCGGTGGAACGCCAACAGTGGTGATTTTCGTGAATCGACGTTTGGTTTACGAACTGGATGCCCTGCCTCGTAAATATCGGCGAAAATTTACAGTTTGCCGAGGGAAACGGGATAAAGGTGGACGAAATACGAGCGTGGCGGGCGACAAATTTGCCGGGTGAGCGTGACGAGGATTAAGATTCGCCGATTTATCTTTCATCATTTTTCGGTTGCACACGAACGATCGCGTAAATCGCGCGTGTTTTTGACAACTGGGTAGTTACCGCGTGTTTTCGCAGTCACTTTCAGCTTTGGTTGTTCCATCTTGGAATTTAAAATGACGGGGAAGATGGAGTTCATTCGGTTTAAAGTAGATTGTTTAGATTGGAGCGACGGAAATGTATTTTGTTAGCAACAAAGCCTCGAATAGATCTTGGAATTCTGAAAATGGTGGTATAAGAAACATTTATCGTAGGGATTTTGGGCAATTTGTTTAACAATTTATGGAGTAATACTCATCGAGAGAAGATGTTTACCTATATTTAGACGTTAAAGAAATTGAACTTTCGAATTTCAAGATATATATATATATATATATATCTTGTACATGATTATACAAAATATATTAATACAGATAAAAATACTTTGGACAATTTTTTAAGTTTCCAAAATTTAATTTTTAATTTCGAATCGAAACGATTTAAACACTTTAAAAATCTAATTCTTATTTCGAACAAAATTAAAAAAAACACACGCAGTTAAATCGGCAATTGAAACAAGGAAAAGAGGAAGAGGTCGAAATAATTCCACGAGATTAATGAGACGGATCAGAAGCTTCACGCGTACAAGACGGAATTTTGAGACGCGGCGCGTTCCGAGATGCGAGGCGGATAGGCATCGAGTATGTACGAGCTCCGTGCGCGCTTCTCATTTGAATAAGACGGCAGTTAGTTGTGTTTACGGTGTACAGCGGCTGACAAACGATTACAAATTGTCCCCGTGACAAATCACCAGGCATTACTCGTGCACTTTTGGCGCGGCCGGCTACATAACCACCCTCCCTCACGCCTACGCGATGGAACGACACATCCGATCCTTCAACAGGGATACAAACTGACGCTGTGTGACCCGAGTTTCGTGTTTCGATCCTGTTCTGGTATCGACGATCCCTGATCGTCGAATCCTTGACGTGTGATAAACATAATGCTTCGATCGAATCGACAAGAAATACGACTTTTCTTTTACTTTATGAATTCAAGATTTAATTCTTATCTTGGATCGTGATTGGGAACGAGAGAGAGTTGGAAATTTTCTTTTATTCGTCGCTCGTGTCGTATTCTTATTTCTTTTTCATAAAATTTAATAATATCCGTTATTTAATTATAAGTACAATTAAAACGAATTGGTTTTCTCGTGTCTCGAGAAATTCTCTTTTCGCGATTGTTTCATTGCGATTGACGATCGGTGAATAATGGTTCAAGATCTTAATTTTATCAGATTTCATGAAACTCGAGATTCACAAAAGGTTCGTGGAATTAAATGTTCCTCGAATAATCATCGATTTACGCGAAAAACAAGAATCGTAAGTAAAGTTAATTATAATTAACAAAGTTAATTATCATTTAGATGGAAACAGTGAAATTGGTAGGAACGTTTAGCTAATAGAACTAGATGATGCCGGGGATACTCGCAACGGTACTAACTAATAAAACGAAATCAAGGATTCAGACAATTTGGATTCCAACTAACTCGTATCCCACGAGGTTTGTAACACTCGTATCTGTCGTAGTTAGGGCAACGGCACAACACTTCCGTGTACAAATACTTACTCCCTAATTTATTCCCAAGATTTATCCAATTTTTGTCATTACGAATTTGACAATGACGAAAAACGAAATACAATTTGAACAACTGAAGATAGAAGAAAAACGCTTACCATTAAATACATATATTCCATAAAAATGTAGAAATACGAAATAAATATTTCGATATCAATAGTTTATCGAATGTTCCCTGTTCGAATATTTATGAAAGTTCGCGAGAGCCAGTGTATCAATCTTCCCCACCTATTATCCCCCATCTCCTTTGCATTCCACCGCGCGACGCAATATCATTTATCTTCCATTAACATCGAGATCCATGTAAACTAGACAAATTCTCGTGAAGGGATCCATCGCGTTGCACCGCGATTCATCCTTTTTCTTTTTTTTCCTTTTTTTCCTCTTTTTCCTTTTTTTTTTTTGCGTTACACCGCTGCCGCCATGATAGATACATCGCGATACTATTGATACGGCCAAGCATTATTCGCGTGCCCCTCGTTCCGTTGAGTACCGCTCGTCACGCACGCGTCGCACTCGAGATAGAATATGGATCTAGTTTTCCGTGAAATTATATTCCATCTGAAATCTAACTAGGTGAAACTAGGCGCTCCATTGTTTCCTGCACATTTTTCGCGATATTTAAACAGAGGCGATCAATTGCCGATAATTCGAACTTTAGAGAACAATGCTATTACATATCCGATTTTTATTATTCTCATCGTTAAATATCCATCCATTCCTCGTTCGAACAATGTACGTTTATCCTTCCAAGTATAAAAATCTCGTGTCTTTCAATAAGAGAAGAATAAGGAGAGTAAGAAGATCCTATAAGATCCGTTCCTATCTAAACTCTTCTCCTTCATCCATACGTAGGGAAACGAATTGCGCAAGGAGCTTAATTCCTCGACATCGGTACTTCACAAGACTAATCCAAGAAGATTAATAGGTACTTGAAGAAAGAGGAAAAAAGGAGTAGGAAGATCTCCATTCCCGTGCCTTTTGCATCCCCCTTATCCAACAACGACTTCCCATTACCGCACCCTCAAAAGCGCCGCGATCTCAAATCTTCTCGATAGCCGCAAATCGGCCGCGACTTCTCTCTCTCTCTTTCTCTCATGCTTGCAAAAACTATAACCCATTAATCGATTCCGGGGCGGTTGCGGGCGGCGCGCATTCAGCTTCCCGACCCACTTTCGCCGGATAATAGCGGCGTCGAGTGAGTACGCAAAACTGGTCTTTTCAACGTCACGAACGGAAGCACGTAATTTAGCAAGATGTAGGATGCAAGAGCGGCGCAGAGAACTGGGTGGGGTGGAGGAGGAGAGGAGGAAAGGGTGAAAGGATGGGATCGCGGGGTATCCACACAGAGGCACAAGACGCGTGGTTATCGACCTCCGGGACGAGGACGATGCTCCGCCGAAGGGGTAGCCGCTGTGGCGTCTAAAAGACCGCTCGGACCTCGCCGCTCACCCTCGATTCCCGACCAACCGGGGGTTTGGTGGGGTTGGGAAGAAAGAGGGTGGAGGTTGGCTCGGTTACATCATCTGATATGGGAGAGCAAAGTCGATGATGCTGGGCCGCGTGTTCTTTAAGGGAGGTATCGTCGAAGAGGCTCCATTATGCCTGACCAGACACGATGTAACCGGCGAAGAAGCATCCGGACAGGCTTTATAAACGCATCGTCGATATATATGTATATGTATACATAGAGTGTCTGAATATATCCGTGAATAGGTACAATCGCGATTTTTCGCGTGCATATTCATCACGTACACCATACGAGTTTATGGGAGGTAATAATGGTTTCTCGTACGGCCGTTTTTTTTCCCCCGATGGATGGAAAGAAATTGGGTGGAAACGATTCGAGCAACGATCTCATTCCGCGGTTATTAATACGTTCGAGTGGAAGACTGTTGTGATTGTTACACACGCGGGGAGCGTTGCGCGGAATAATTGATTCGAAGCGCTTAACCGTTTCGCGAATGTTTGTTTATTTGATGCTTAACTGATGCTCTCGGATTGTACGTTTAATTGCTTAACACAGCTGCGAGATTTCGAGGATGTTTGATATCGCTCGGAAAAGATCGATTTGATAGAATGAAATGGCCGAGTTGTTGGCAATTTCCGACTATTCGGATAAGGTTCTTAAGATTATTGGCTTTTAGTCTCGAAAATGAAATGGGATTCAAAATGTATTTTAAACTTTAAATTATGAATGCTTATGAATATCATATATTACGACATTCATCCTAAAGAAAGATTAATTAGTTTAAAAGTGCGGGATTTGGTAATATTATTTTTGAATAATTTTAGGAAAATTATTCTTCGAAATTTTAATAATAACTCTTTCTTAAAAGCATACTTTTATTAACAGATTTGAAACTAAAATTTGAAACTGGCTTTAATTGCCGCTTATGCGGCGTTTGACCAACTCTGAAAAGTGTGTTCCTCGAGGGACACTTTAAATTACTAAATCTTCGATGCTTCGGCTTATCTTCCAAGTTCAACGACGCACCAACCTAAGGATGTCGTGATTTACAGCTTGATTTAGGTAGGCAGTGGATTAAGGCAGCGTCTTTCAAGAGACCATTTTCTCAGATTTATAGCATTTTTTTCGATGAATCAGAGAGGGAGAAGGAGCAACGATAACTTTTACGACTTCTTGTTTCCAACAAACGCGATATCGGAATGGAAATTGGATCGAACTTCCGGGTAGAAGATGACGAAGAAATATTACGAAACAAGGTCAAAAAGTTGGCGCGATATTGTTCATCGACTACTTAAAAGATTTTTAAAATAATAAAAGAAAGAAAAAGCTGGGAATCGTCGAAGAAACAGCGAATACCACAACAAAGTTGCATCGAAATTATTTTCGATCGAAAAGTCGAACGAAGTTAAAAAGCAAACGCATATTCCTTCTAATTTTTCCTCCGATTAATTTTTCTTTCTTTCAGAAATAAAATTCATATCCCATAGTACGATTCACCAGTGATTTAATTTAATTTTTGTAATAAAGAGAAAAATTTTTGAAATTCGATGGAAAAAATATGAAAAAAAATTCATCATATTATATTTGGAGGATTAAATCAGAGCATAGACTAAATGAGAACGTCACGCAGCCGCGGGAAAGAAGTGGAGCGAACCAAATATCGTAAAAATTTGCCGCAGCTAATTTTTCCTCGACGTCTACTTCCCGAGGAAGAGAAATAGGCCGTGGGGCAGTAGTTGTATGTAGTTGGAATGTGCGCGTTAATGGACTTTCCATCAAAATTTTGCAACTAATTTAAATGCCGATAAACATTGAAACATCGAACAACGCGCGCGCCACATGATCGACCATGATATTTCACGGTTGAAAATACCGAAGACAGTCTCGCATCTCTCGTCACGAATAATTAGTTCCATTATATATTTCATTCTCGTTTTGTCAATGTCGAGCTCTTTTTTTTTTTTTTTTTTTTAACGGATGAACAAAATGATCGAGGAAATTCATTATTCGAACAGAAAGGAAACACTAACAGAGAATAGATGTGTCTCCGCTAATTTATATTTTTAAAATTAGTCACGCGAGAAAGTTTCGTCGGATGCCGTGTCTACCGTGCATTTCCATAAAACCGATACGATACGAGATAAATCGATAAAAAAAAAGAAAACTTTATCGCTACACGTGATCGTAGAACACGGAATTAGTCCACACTGTATTCTATTTATTAGAAAAATTCATAGAACATCACCGACTTCGCGTACGAAATATTAAGACGTTCACAATCTTTCTTGATCTTTCGATAAATACAAAGATAATCAGAGATATAATCTCGTTTCGTGATAAAACAAAGATAATACACCTGGCCCGTAATCAATTGGCTAATTTCCTTTTCCATTCACGATTAAATTCCACAACGCGAGGAAGATAAATGGGACCGCCAGACCGGGATCGACGCGTATTCTGGGAAAATTCCATAAATTTCCTGGAAATTGATGAATTCGCGTTGAATTATCCAGAACCGCGTATCTGGACGCCAAGACGCGATGAATTCTATGTATACATCGGCCAATGAAGAACACGCGAGTTCGAAAACGACCTCGTGATTAATCATCGGATCCCTAATGGGCTCGTGTCGACAAACCACCCCCGCATCATGCAGGGGAAAGTGTGAATTCGTTGAAAAACGCGATTAATCAATAGGATCGTTATTAATTATTCGACGCACGCGAGAATCGGTAAGAAAGGAGTGTACGCGTGCGTGTCTCGAAACGAATTGGAACGTATACTCGAGAGTAAGCGCGATCGTATAATAGTAACAAAATTTGAGTGGGGATAATGTTTGGAAACACGTCGAGCGTGAGAATATCGTCGATTCGTCCGTTATTATTCAATATAAATAGTCAAATTTTTAATATTTAATATTTCGTCTTTCTATTCTCGTTTCGTATTTTATCGGAGATGTTTATAATTCGTTTTTTTAATCGCGCATTTTTTGGGGTATTTTTTGAGGCATTTTTTACAAATTCTTTTTAGTTCTTGTATCCTCTTTTTTGAAATTCTTTCTTTATTGGTGCAATTCTTTTTCAATCGCTGAAATTTTTTTGATACTTTTGCGCTTGTTTAAAAACTAGAATTCATTAATTTTAATATATCGTTAATATATCTATTTATATTCCTATTTTTAATTTCCTTCCAGACAGTTCTTTAATTTATTCTTTTATAATCCTTATCCTATATGTACTTTTATATTTTTTTTACATACCATTTCATTAGTTCCTCTTCTTCTAAATTCTTTTTATATTTCTTTTCTAGATTTCTTCGTTTAGCTAAAATTTTTCTTTCCATTTTGTTATTCTTTTAATATAATTTTTCTAATAATAAGTTTTAATATTTATCGCAGTAAAAAATATAATTTCACAACTGTATCATAAAATACTTAAAATAAAGATAATCGTTATGGCCATCATCCTCAAGAATAAGTTGGAACAAGAAGGAATAATAGTTCTCGAGAACGTCCTCGCTAATAAGAAGTAATCGTCAGGAACGATTTTAAGAGAAAGTGACGGTCAGTTACTGCGCTAATTATCCATATCATCCACGTCAGGAAGTCGGCCAAGGGGTTACTCGGTACCATAGAGCCGTGCTTTGGACACCCAACCGCACTCGCAGGGATAGAACTCGTAGGAATTAATTAGATCCATCGAGAAAATGCGCCTTCATCCATCTCCTTTTATGAAAACTTTGCGAAGTAATTCTTAACTTGAGATAACATTTAATTACAAATGCTGCGTCATAATACTCGAATCGTTATTTTTTTTAATAAAACATATAAGTACGAATGTAAAATTATCGATCCTATTCATGGATAGATTTCATGTATGCAGTAATCATTGAAAAATGTTATATTATTCGGTATTATTAAAAAGAAGTTTAAAGGATAGAAAGAAATCTCATCTGGTAGATAGATTGAAGCTCATTGAAAAAGAGATTACATTGTTGCATCAATATATAGGTCAAACATGAATATCAATTGTTGTAGCTTTAATTTAATATTATACTGTGTTTCATTATTATACTCGGATAATTAGATTTAAAAGGGATTTATGAAGAAATAGAATTGGAATTCTAGTAAATAGATTTTGAAACTGAAAGCTTTTCTATGGTTTCGTAGCCCGGTCGATTCTCTCTTTTACGAGAATCTCGATTTAAAGTAAAAGATTTGATCAGATAACTTTTAAATTGGGGAGTATCGGGATTTTCTTTTTCCAGATTGGATATTCCATTGAACGAATTTGGATCCAATGAAATAATAAAACTTTAGTATGTAATCTTCAACGCGTTCAATTCTTAAACTTTTAATCTTTAATTTCTATTTAAAAGATGTAAACAAGGAAAGCTCATTGTTATTACGAAGAAGAAATGTTCTAAAAAACGTTTAATATAAATCCATGTATCGATAATTCCGACAAAGTGCTAATTATAAAAAAAAAAAAAAAAAAAAAGAAAAAAAAAAAAGAAATAAAAATCATTTGTTATTCTTCCAATTATTCACGCATATAAAAATTCATCAGACAAACTTTTATTCGTTTATTATCCATTTCCAAACCGGTGATTGTTCCGTCACCTCGACACGATTTCATCGAGCAAATTAATAATAACCTCATAAACCGGGCAAAGACATTTTTTCCTGTTCCGTAATCGAAGAGAAACGCGAGTTGTTCATCAGAGAAGCCAACAGGCACAATGGCCACTAGCAAGCTCTATCGGCGTGTAAATCGAATTCGCGTCGAGATGCAATAATTGATCGTCGCCTTTGATGTCCCTCGTGAATAACGCTGCTTTGATTCACTTCATGGGCCAATGTCCCTGTGACGATTAATTATTCGTTCGTTATTCGAGATAATCTCGATATTGTTTACCCAAACAGAGAGAAGAAGACCACCAATCATATCCTTCTTTTTCTTTTTCTTTTTCTTTTTATATTTCTATTGAATAACAGTAATACGAGGCGTTGGAAAGCTCGTTTGCAGCGTGATTAACTTCGCAACTTCGAAGTATGGAAAAAAAAATACATTTTCACGATCGAAAATAAGGAGAGGCGCGTAAATGAATGCATAATTCTTCGAATGGAACATGTTACACGTATTTTCCTTCCCGGTTTTTCCAATTGAATGTGATGTATTTCCACGGTATAATAGTTATAATTGCGTCGAACAAATTGCACGTCGCGCAATTATAATGTGGCGAAACAAGGAAATCTCCCAATCGCGCGACAAAGGACAGGTGACGATCGCGGCGGCATGTATTCCAAGTCGCGATCGTCAAAAGTTTGTTAATTAACGCCCGCATCGAGCCAACTCCGAAATCGAGTTTTATGCGTATTCTTCGAACGAATTGGGTGCAACAATACCCGTTCCATGATACGCGAACGCGCGTAATTCCATAGGCAAAATCGAAATTCGTCGAGGACCCGAGGTTAATGTCGCATCTCGTGTATTTTGCATTCTTTTCTATCTTCGTTTATGTAACAACATTGCTACGTAATTCCCTTCCAAGTTTCGCGTATACGACGACTTTTACATTTTTCAGCCTCGCTTTTCTCACTATACGCAAAAGTGTTAACGAAGGGAAAAAACGTGACGTTGTGACTCTGACATTTTTAAACGCTTTGGCGAAACGTCTCGTTCCTCGTTGTTTTGTTTTCTTCGTATATTTTTATATTGGACAATTAAATTTTAAAGAATTTGTGATTCGCTTTAATTACTTGTAATCTCTTACGTCAAATAAAATCAAAGTTAGCACCAATAATAAGAAATATGTTACCCCTGAAATAAGTAAAAAGGCGAGCGTTCTTGGAACGAAATTAAAATCTTTAAAAAATGCGATAATTTCCCGATTAGATAAAAATTAAAATTCAAATCACGATGAAAGTGAGGAAACCGAAATCGCTCGATGGCCATCACGCGGGTATCGATCACGATTAATCGCGAGGTTGTTGGACGCACGGTGATTCACATAATTCTGTCATCGCGCGTCCATCGCCTAATTGATAGATTGCAAGATACGCGGTTATAACAGTGCGTTAAACATTTTCCAACGGTGTCGCGTAATTACAAGTGGCGGGTGTCCGAGGGAATAGCATGAAACGAGGGCCGCTCGATGATTATGGCTAATACCGCGACCGCTCGATCGGATTCCCTTTAGTCACGCTGGTGAACAGAATTGCTGGGGAATTATTCTAAAATATGATCGATGTTGCGGCGTGTATCTGAGCCTGCGCACAATGCCAATGAATTATTGTAATACCGGGGAAAGCACGACGAAGCATCGGAAAATGTAATTAGTCGATCGGTGACGAGCGAATTTCATCCACAAAGTGAGAATGCCATCGAACGGCTCACCGTGTTATTAATAATAATCTTTTTCTTAAGAATAATCCTATTCGAAATTAGAATCTGGGAGAACTATTACGCGATTATCGGTGCTTTTAAATTGTTCTCTTCAAGTTTTTTTTCTACACGATTGCATTGAAATTTTGAATTTGAATTTTGATTGAAAAAAATTGAAAATTTGAATTTGTTTTTCGATCGAAAACTTTTCCTAAGTTTTAAGGGAAACGAGACGTATGCATAATGTATCATCCTTATCAAAAAGTCGGCTCGTTCGTGAGTTTTCATTGAAATTGCAATTCACATACGAGAGTAATCAAACGTTAATTTCCGTGATGCATACTCATTTCATTAGCGGCTTTAATTGGCGAACGGAAGATCGAGAGAACACCGAGCAACGTTGTAACTTCCTCGAACGCGACACAATTACATAAATTGGTATTTTTATCTGTTTTTCGTCGTTTACACATTCCCTCTATATTCCGTTTCATTCACGATCATTCTTCCAAACGCGAGAACATCGTCAAAAAAACGTGAAAATTCAATAATAAAAATAAAGAATTAATTAAAGAATGTGACTTTTCATTAAAAAAAAAAAAAAAGAAAAAGAAAAGAAAATTACAAAATACAAGACTTCAAAGGAAACATTTTCGATGAGTAGTTATAGTTTACAGGTTAACGCGATAAACGTTCGACGTTCAACTCGAGTACAGCGAAAGGAAGACAAGACGTTTCTCGATGGTCCTTTTATTCCGGGAAACTCGATAACAAAGGGGCGAGAAGCGTGTCAAGAAAATCGAGTTGAAAGTTGGAGCAAGGTGGCAGGGGTCGTTTAATAAAGATTTCGCGGTGGAAGAAATCCCGAAGAATAATATCGGCCAAGTAACCGTGAACATCACGGGGAAACTTCGGCCGATCGTCCACGCTCGATTTCCTCTATTTTTCCTTTCCGGAATTATCGATTCGAAAGGACCGTGCGGCAAAATCACGTTACGAAGAAGCTTGAAAAACCGTTTCAAACCGTTTAAAGAGCGTTTCGAGAGTGGAAAACGGTGTTTTTAAAAGGCGGAGATCACACGAAGGCGATCGAGCGTCTGCCTCTCTCTCTCTCTCTTTCCACCTTGTTTCCCTTCCATGAGCGCGAGAAGTCACGGCACACTCGTAAAATCGTGTTTGAATTGTTTTAAGCCGAGTGACACGAACGCTTTCACGTTTTTCCTTTTTCCCTTCCGCCCTCCCTCCCGCCCTTCTCGGGATGGAGAGAGGTCAGGATGTGTTAAAAGCGTGAGCCAGAACGAGGAAACGAGCGCCACGAAATTCCTGTAAGCGTTTAATCCCTGTTCTCTCAGATCGACGGGGGTGGTCGTTGAATCTGCTTACATCCATTTAACTTTTAACCCGGGAAACAGTGGGATAGGTTGGTTACGCTTAGCACACTTTATAAATCTCTGATGGGGAGGGAAATGCGCGTTTTATTATGCGCGAACTGTGTTTTCGTATTTTTCTATTCAACTTGTACTTTTTTCAATTTTAACGTCTATAAAACAATTTCTTCTTTCGGCTAATCATATCAACGCGTTGTTGAACGCAAAAATGACGCGATTAAAGACACGATTAATACGTGCTCGCGAATTTAATCCCCCTTGTGATCTAATACCGATATCGTGCCATCGATTCCCTGTCTGTTTTCCACTCCTCCACTCGCAACCCGATTTCCACGTGTAAATCGAGCCACTTGCATAAAAAGTAGCCTCCCTGCATAAAATAAACCGTCGTTGTCGAAGATTCCTTCCCGACCGGGGACCGTTCCGCATAGAATATTAAAATTGATAGAGAATGAAAGTTTTAAAGTGACCGAGAGAAGTCGGAGAGCGTGGACGACAAAGCAGTCGAGGAATAAAACGTTCGACGTGCCCTGACGGGCTATTTAAATTTCACAAGCCAACTTTTCGAATCAATAATGGGGGGAGGAAGCAACGAGAACGGTCAATCTTTTCGACTAGTGCAAATAAAATATTCCATCCGTGGATGGAAGACGACTGGATCGTGTCGACCGGTGGAAAAAAGAGATGATTGAAACACAGAAGCGAGGGAGGGGCGAGGGGTTTCCCGAGTGGAAAAGGGAAGAAAAAGTTGGACGACTCGGAGGAAGTCGGGTTGCCAAATGGCGCTTAGTATTCCGCGGGAACGATTGGATTTCGCGAGTACCTGCGAGAAGTGTGACGGAAGTGCCAAGTACCTTGGTGGATCGAGATAGAAGAATGGTAGCGAGAAGGTTGGCCGAGTTGAAAATAGGGAAAGGGATGTGACCAGCAGTTTTAAAAGCCGAGGGGGGTGGAATTAAGCGCGCTAAACGAATGATTTAGGGAGGTTGCCAGCTTGGCCCTCCTACTTCGCGAAACTCGCAATTAAATTAACTTATCGAGTGGACGGGAAAGGGCATGGGGGCCGACCAAAGTGTCCGCAAACTTGCTTAACATTCGAGCAACGCCGAACCGGTCCATGGTATCGATCTGGGTGCACGTGTGGAACCAATTTACATATTCATACACGCGTGCTATTAATGCTGGGAACCGACGTTAATTCGTTGAGAGAAAAAGAGATCTCTTTCATTTGTATTTTAATTAAGAGTGGGAAATCGCTTATTATAAAGGTTGATTGTTTTATTGGATTATTCTATATTTCAATTTTCAACCCCGTTGATCGACTAGTAATTAAAAATCCTTTCGATACGGCTATAATTCAACTCGTAAAGGATCCTTGTTTTTTATATATATATATGTATATATTATTATACATCTTCAATTTTGTAAAATCAATCGAATCGAAGAATGGGAGCTACGACTGTGATTATCTGAAACACGATTCTTCTCTCGCTGATTAACGACCTGTTTCACGAATACCATTATACCACGTCCATTATACCTAATAACTATTAAACGCATAAGCAATATCGGTATATCATTCATCTATATCTCCTAAAGAACAGCCCCTAGTCGCAATGTTGGCAAAACATCGAGATACAAGATTCCTCCTCCTGAACATGATTCGCAGAAACTTTAAATAATAACCATACGTTTGCACAAAATCTCGAGATTTTTAATCTATCGTCACTAATTTAAATTCAAATTTGCACCACTTATGAACGCAAATATAATGGAAAATTCACGATCTAACCGAAGGAAAAAGGTGGAAGAAGATCGAACGGTAGGTGCCGAGGGGGTGATGGAAAGTTGGAGAACGAGAAAAATCGGCGCGTCCTTGGATGGAGAGATCTTTTCCTGTTCGAAGCAGGTCGGCTGACATAGGTTGCCGAACAAGTCCCAGTACGGATCTCTTCGCTTTTAACTACGTCCTACGCTGATTGCTTGCAAATTGCCTTCCTTTACCGGCGCACTATCTTTCCCGGACGACGGAACGATCGTGTCGTGACGCCTTACGATCAAAGTCTCGACTCAAAGGTAATTATACGATCCAAGGATTTCTGTCGGTGAAAAAAAAAAAAAAAAAAGAAAAAAGATCAGGAACACTTTGATTTCGAATGGTTCCGAATATCTACGCCACTTTACCATGCGATTCACGCGATTCTTAGCGACCTTCGAAGGCGGAAGGCTCCTCGTTGCACTTTTAATTAAAATTAGTTGCACCTTTGTAATAAATAAATCGATATCTCTTAGAAGATGAATTTTCGTTGCAAATTGAGAATTTTTAAATTCTCTTTGTGGATAATTTAGTTTTTTTGTTTTTATTTCTGGATCTGATTATTTGTTGTTCTAGACCAAAGCTCTCCTCAAGTTGCGATACACGAATATGATACACCTAGGTAATTTGTAATTTGTATATTTCATGAATTTGAATGTATGATACTTTGGTAATATCGTAAATTTTTTAATTTTTATTTGATTGATATGATACGAAAAAAAAGTCTGAGAATTAGTAAAATATTTGAAATCTTTTTAATTTAATAATAGAATTTCTCTTCGATTCTTAGCAATCCAGATTGTCTATGAAGGATCGAGTTATAGAGTTTATAGTTACATGGTATTTCTTTCAACGCGAGATGAATACAGAATGAAAATTTGCGAAGCGTTGGTAATATTGCAGATTCGTAATTATCGGGCAAGTTTTTGAGAGTCTATCTCGGCGAACGACTTGTAAAATTGTAACTTCCGTCACGTAGCCGCAGTTCAACGGTATATTCTTCGGCAAGTTGTAATTAAACGACGCCAGTCTGCGAACTATCGCGACCGCTGTGACAATCTGCGAGCGGAAACGTTTTGAATGCAATTAATGTCCCTCTTTAACGAAGTTTCCTTACCGGCCTGAGAAGTCTCGTTCGAAAGAGGCCACCGAAAACGCGATTTTCTATCAACTTGGCATTGCCCAACACTCGCTACGATCCTCCAGATCGGATAAGTTTTCACTTTTACAAACTTTCGTGGCTATATTCAACAATAACGTTTCTCTCCTCTCTAATAATTAAATTAATAAAATCAAAATTTTTTCGATCGATTTATTTACAATATAAGATAGATAGCTATCTTAATTGGTTTTGAATTCCATGGAAATAAAAGAAACCGAAGAAGCTCCGTTAATAGATAATTTCTAGCATCTCGGACAATGTTTTCCATCCTTCAAAGAAAAGAAAAAGAGAAGAAGGAAAGGGAAAAAAGGGGAGAGAGGAAAAAGAGAGGAAGAAGAAGAAAGATCTTCTTCTGAAACAGAACGAGAACCATAGAACGGAACAGCTAATTACGATCTAATCAAATTTGAAGTCAACCGAATCCTTCGCTACCTTCTAATCCTGAAACCAACTTTTCCGGAGAGAAGGAGGCGCGTGGTCGCGGTGGAAAAACAAAGTTCGCTTAAATACACGTTTGTTCATTCCAGACGTATTCGCCAATGAAAAAACCGTAGTTAATCGCGGCAGAGATTCTCGAGGAAGAGAGGAGAGCAGGATCGAAGGAGGGTGAAGAAGGAAGAAGTTGGCCTTTTACTTCGTATCGGTTCTTTCGAGTTACCCCCCTTTGATAGGAAAGTTCGACCAACCCCTTGGACTCTCTATCGTTTCTTCGCACGAGCTCCCTCTTCGATGCACCGATGGGAAAGGGGATCGAGAGGGTAAACTGCAGAGAAGACTTGGCGAACCGTTAAAAGAGTTTGGCTCGGTTACAAAATTTGTATCGGTGAGCCGTTTCACCTCAACCTTTGTCCTACGGGCTTATCGAAAGGGTCTCCTTGACTGAAAATGCAACAATCCCTCGAATCGTTCATGGATAAATCGTTTGGAGAAAGATTTTTCTTCTTGGGAGAAGTGAGATCTTTTTTCTTTTTTGTAGTACAATCTTCCAAGAATATTGAAAGAAATTTAATTCAATAAACTTTTTAAATTAATTAGCTACGATTATGAAATATTAATTATCGTGGAATTTCTTCAATTCAGATATAAGAAAAAATATTCTATAACAACTTTATGGCATAAATAAGTGCAGAGAATTCATTTACCATTCCTCAGAATAGGTCACGTCTTTTTGACCCATATTTGGAAATTTAAATACAACTTCAAAATAAATCTTATTTATACTTGGAACGAAATCTTGAAAGAACAGCTAAACCGATTCGCGTCGAGATTCCATTGAAGGAAGATATATGAACGAAACAAGCGCGTAAGTATCTCTTCGCGGTTCCACGGTGTAAATCTCGGCTGCGGGATGGAACAAAGGCGTGAAAGGATCGCGACGGAGCCCCGACAAAGCTGAAATCCGCGCAGAGATCGCAAAATACGAATCGTCGGTTCGTCGAGACTCATGAAACACTCGGCACACGCTTCCAGAGGGCGAGGGCCCATTCCAGCTCGTTCGAGCGTTAAGATTGCCCGCTCAATTACCAACCAACCCGGCGAGGACGAAGGAAGAAAAGCAGAAAGAGAGAGAAAGAGAAAGCAGACGCTCGTGACCCCAAGAACAAGGACGTTGGATATCTCTCGTGTCGTCTCCCGCCCTTCGAATACCCGACCGAAAATTGACGAGAATAAAACGCCTGCCCTTTATGTCGAGTGGTGTATGGGATGGCGAATGGATGTTGTTGAAGACGATTCTACACTTCGCCAGAAGATTCGTTTGATTGTTTTTTCGAGGTAAATAAAGGGGATTGCCTATTCTGATTACGAATGGCTAAAGTTTGGCTTGGAAATGTGGAAATGTTTAATTTCTTTGGAGAATGGAGAATAAGCGAAACGTGGGTTATTTCCTTTTTTTTTTTTTGAAGAAAATTTATTTATTACGACAGAGAATTGTAGATGGGATATGTTAGATGCTTTTAGTATTTGTAGCGGTAGGTAATATTTGTAAATTTGTACGCTTTTACATTGTTATAAAATAATATATGAATCTCTGTAAATTTTCCTGTTACGTAAATTCAACGAAGCACGATAAAGTGCGACACAAGATGCGACAAAGAGAGAATATTTTCTTCGACAAGAGTTGTACAAGATATAACGAAGAGGATGATAATAGAATGAGTTTAGAGAAAAAGAAACGCGTGAAGGATCATCTTTAGGATACACGCCTCCAACATTTTTATTTCACCTTCTTCCACCTTTCTTTTTTTTTTTTTTTTTTTCGTTTTTCGTAGGAGGCGTTTAAGCAGAAAACTGCCCGGAGGATAATTGCAGGGAGGACCGTGTTATTTGAGAGCTCCGTCGGGGATGAAGAGGACAAAGGTGACGCGGAAGTGGTCAATGAAGAAAAGATGAGCCGAGCAGAATGAAGGGAACCAAAGAAAGAGGAGAAGAAAAAAGAGTACCTTTTCATAAAGGGTTCTAGGCCACAGGATGCTTGGATGGACCATCAACTTCCATATATTTCGAGGTATAAATTTTTCGTATCCATGCACGTATTCGATCCATTATCAACTTTCACGAGCATTAAAAATATTCGTATACGGTATATACGAAACAAAGAGCAACGTTAAATGAAATAAAATACACTTACTTTTTACTTCTTCGAGGAGCAATAAATTCAAACTCAAGAGGATTAAATTATTTACACGGAAGTTTTATTCATTCCTCCGTTAACTTTAATAATAATCGAAAAGTCGAAGTCAAAAACGCAATCTTATCCCCATATAATTCACTCGATCTTTTAAGAAGATGGTTCAACGATGAAGTAATCAAAGAATCGAGGCGTACCTGTCGCGATATCAAAAGAGCGAGCACTAGCCGAACAAGACGATGCGCGAGATCACTGGAGGAACTTCTTATAGAGATTGAAAAAAAGAAGGAGAATAGAGGGAGAGAAGAGAGAAGCGAAAGAAGAGAAAAAGAAAAGAGAGAGAAAGGGGAAAAAAGAAGACAGGCTTGACGGTGAAAAGGCTGCCGACTCAAAGTGTCTCGTTCGCTTTTCAAAAAGTAATCGACACGTTGAAAGAAATTGCGCTAATCTCGACAGACGACTCTTCTCCTTTAAAACGTTACTTGGAGAAGATATCTATAGCTCTCTATAGCTCGCGAAACGAAGCTGCATCAAATTCCTCCTCGTTCTTTTACATCTTTCCATTCGACTCGCACCGTCCCATTTCCTTAAACAGGGACGGCCGTCGAGAAGAGAAAAATCGAATTCAACGCTCTCGATCGACTCGAGCACCGAAATAAAATCAAATATCGCGTACAATGTGATACGTTGACGGCAAAGGCCGGCTACCAAGCTGCAATTACCTCAGGCGTCGTTTAATTTCATTAACCACGCGCGTTCGTCGCGCGTTTCGCCGGGTCCTAATTGATTTTCCGCCGGCACGGTCAACATTAGGATTCAATTGGACACACGGACCCTCCTAAATTGAGTCTGTAAATTCGACGCGAAAAATCGTGCTCTCGTGCGAACCGCGGCTTCAGTTATGCTTATCGACACACAGAAACCAAATTGAAACGACGCGTTCCCCCTTCTCCACGCGTGCTTCTCTATTTTCCAAACTGTTCTCGATTTTCATTTTAATTATTACTTATCGCTTCATCTTGTCGGTTGCTCGTCGACTGTGTATAATAAACGTTATTAAAATCGAATTTCGTAAGACTAATTTATTCGATGAGCGAGATTATTAGAGCGTACATTTTAACTTCCAATTCGTTTTAAAGATGTCTCATAATTTTGTCGAAATTATTCTCAATTCTCAAAACGAAAGGTGAAATGTTCCATAAGAGAAGAAATTAAATTGGCGTTCTTCCTTTAAGATTCTCTTCCTTGGCGAAAAAACACGCGCGATAAAAGTTGCAAAATTCTCGACTCGTCACGTCTGTCTTTGGTCTCGATTTCGTTTCGAGTACGAACACGGCAAGTTCTCTCGAGCATCGCGAAGACAAATAAAACTTGAACAGAACCGGAAAACGAGGCAGAGTTCGCGGATTCGTACAAGCTCCGTGGCACGGGCCGAAATTAAGTCGCGGCGAGCGTGCTTCTTCACGGCACGCTAATCCGGCCGGGAATAAGCGCGAGTAAATTTACCTGACACTAGGAAAACAGAGGGTACGCGGCGCGTTTCAAAATTTCAGCCCTGAAGGAGGGCGATCGTTGCATCTTTTCATCGCGAGTGAAACATTTAATAGCGATTTACCGACGCTTGAACGCGCGATGAAGTATTCTTTGATGACACGCTCTTCTTTGACGCGGTACTAGTGCGATGAATCGCTACATGTCCTCTTATACATGCTAGGGTGGCACCGCATCTTTCAAGGGTCGATTGTTCAAAAACCGAAACGGAAAAGATATATAAAAATAATATAGAGAAATGTTAGGGATTATTTATTATTAAGTTATAAGTAATTAAAGTTTCTATGTGTTCTGAATATTAAAATCGATCCATCAAAAGTGTTCCACGAATATATTAATTCTATCTGTACCTGTATGATATGTCGATTAAAAAATTTAGATATTACTTATCTACGATTCTGATCGTGCCTTCATATAATTATACAATTTTAATAATACGAGAATGAAATTTAAAACATAATGGAAGAACTTCATCGGAAAGTAAAGCCATTGTACATTATTCATTAATTAAAGAAAGTTGGAAATTTATTCGCAAGATTTATTATTCTCGTGACTTTTTATTATTTTTACTTTAACCTTTCTTTATTTTATCAAAAAACTTTCCGCTATCTTTGCTAATGAGATTAAATATGGTTAATGCAACCAATCTTTTAATTTTTCAGCTTCTACCCAACTTCCATCCAACAACCCCGATAAAACCTCCCTCTTTCAAAAGTCACCCCTCGAGATAATCCAAGAACGCGCACAAAACGTGGTCGTTTTGCGAAACAGTTTTCCCGAATGTCGAATCGTTCCGCGGGTATGACAAATTTAGCCCCGAGGCGGTATATAGCCCCTACAAGTTCTATCTAACTGGATGACTGGAAATCGGGGTGAGAAGAGAAGAGGGATTAGGTCGTTTAGTCAACGGTGGAAAACCGTTGCGCCAGGCGAATTCATCCGATAGCATAAAAATCCAGGAAACGCCGCGAAAATATCCTTCTGGAAATTTAATATGCTCGGGGTCGATTCACCAATGAGAGAGAAAGAGAAGAAAGAGAGAGAGGAAACCGAGATGGGGAACATGTAGGTTTTCGGGTCAAAGGGGATCGCAGAGAGAGAAAAGCGGATAAGACAAAGTAAGCCTCTCGTTACGATCTCGATCTAGCCAGGGAAAATGGAATCGTACGCCGTCTGTAGTTCAGCTTCCACAGAGATCTTCATCGTGTTGTTTTTTTTATCCGACTACTCCTCAACTTCTATCCCCTACGTCGAGCAAAATATGTGTATACAAACGCGTATGATTGTCCGGTTAAATCGTCCTTCTACCTGTGATATTTTCTTTTTCGCGCGATACAAGAATATTTTTGAGAAAGATTGGCTTGAAGAAAATCGTGATTTCTCGAGGACGGATCTCGAATGGAATCGAGTACAATTTTTAGGGAAAAGATTTATCGAGGAAACGTTGATCAACGATAACGTGTCTACGACTATCGAAGATTCATTTCCACTGATCCGCTCGTTCCTTTACATCCAACTATATTTCTTATTCTAGAAATATAATCTAATTACAAGTTGAAGATTTCCGAAGATGTGAAAATTTATTTCAAACGTAACGTATTAACAAGAAACAAAATAGGAAAATGAAATTAAGTATACGATTAAATCAGCAAGCTGTTATTATTTGATTATTTGATACTTGACATCAAAAATTCGAGCTAATAGAGTAGCCCACTCCGTGCTTTACATTATACCGCACTTCCAGAAAACTTGGCCGCGATTCTCTATAATTCCCTCGAAGCAGAAATTTATAACAAAAGCGTTACGCGGTGGACGACTCTTAACGTTATCATCTGAAACAACTCGTTCCCCGGCTGTATTCGAGAGATCCTTTAAAAGAAACTCGCGAGAGAAAGAAGACACAATCGAGGAGGGGGAAAAAAAGCGAAGAATCGACGAATCCCGGGGACGATCAAACTCGATTACGCTTTGCTACGGAAAATTCGTCTCGTTTTGCATTTCCACGTGAAACGAGACGACGAAATAATCACCGTAAGTCCCGGAGTCGACCGCGTAATGATTTTAGTTCCGCGTGTAATGGCAACATTAAGGCATAGCACAGCCGACACAACGGTTTATGGGATCGGCGCGGAGAAGTAATAATAATAAAAATTCTTCCCGATGGAAAGTCGATGGAAAACGATAAAAGCAAACCGGTGGTAGGGAATCGACAGAAGAGGTAGTTTGCCCGGCTTAACCTCAGCTTCCGTTCCATGCAAATCCTTTGAAGGCTACCCAAGGAAACGAGCGTCACGGTTTTATTTTAGGATCGGTGTTTACCGTGGATTCGCTTGTTTGCACGACTTACCCCTTTGTGGCCAACCACAGAACCAGCAAGGACGAATCGACTGCGAGGGGTTGGTTGGTCCTCTCCTTCGGATCCGAGGAACTAGCCCAAGGGAGACTTATTCTTCGTAGGTTAAAAAAAAAAAAAGAAAAAAAAAGATGGCACGATGCGCATAAATAACTCGAGGCTGGCTTATTCGCTCGGGCGGAAAGATATATGTAGGTCGAAACGATAGAAAAGTCTCAAAGAATAGCTACGTTTATTTTTAAACTCATACGTTTCTCGAATGCATCGTTTATCGTCTCGTAAATAACCAATCCGAATCGTAATAACTTTTCTAAAGTCCAAAATAGTCGATCTTGAATATTTTTGTTTTATGAAAAACAGACTGAAATAGTAAGATGTGATTCACGATTGTGAAATAGTGAATATATTGGTAAATATGTAACCTAAAAACGTAAATAGCAAGAAATTCGAAATGTATATATCGATACCTGATTATCCGTGCTTTTCAATTGTCAACAACGAGGACTAAGGAGAACCATAAACATTTTTATAAAAATATTTTATGACGAGAAATATCGCTGGAATAGCGATAGGATTCGATCGAATAGGATAAAATGGTCGAAATCAAAAGAGGAGCCATTGAAAGCATCCTCTAGAGATACAGCTCTTGGTGGAATGAAAGATTCGTTTAATATCATGGGAATAGCTCTACGCTATTCCTCTACGCTCGCGATAGACAGTTTGATATCAATTACAAATTTTCTTGACTTATTTCTCTCAATGAATTTTCTCGCATGTTCATCAAATTTTCATGAATTTAACATTTTGAATAAACATAAGATTGAATAAATATAACGGATTTAATTAACACGCGGATTGTTCCATATTTTACTTCTGGTATTTTCAAGGCAACTAAAAACAATCTTTTTAAAATGATCGAATCATTGATGTAATAAAGAAATTCAACGTGTCCATTTGACATTATCGATTAACCTCTTCGTTTATTAATTATCAAAGGAACAAATTACCTATTTCTCTCTTATGAATCCACGTCTGATCACTTCGACGCATTCACTTTCCAAAAAATATTTCCATCCGGAGAAAATACAGAGAATTTGCACGAATTTGCAATTCTTTTCTATCGCGTGTAAATACCATTATACCAAGCCAATACGCTCGATCCTTCGAATAATTCAGCATCGTGATCGCCTGTTTAATTATGATATGTACACTGTGCACTGGGGTCGTGTACACATCTGGTCGAGTTGCAATCACCGGATCTATCGATCGATTTAATTCGGCGATAACGCGCGAGCAAACCGCGATCGAATCTGGTGAACGGAGCGCTGATAAATCTTACGGGTGTTTGAACGCCGACCGCCGATTACTGTCACCTCGCCGGGAACAGGCGAAAAAATAACTTGTTGCACGTTTGTCGCGCGCGTGCCACACTCGAAACCGCTACGCGTGAAAGCGTTTTTACATCGGTCCACAGTCGCAGACAGAATAATCGTCACTCGTGAATTCCGTGAAATCAGTGGTCAGGCAATTGAAAATGCGATTTGAATGCATCGTGGTCCATGCATTGAAAAGAATTCTTGAAAAATCCTAGAGATTGAAAGAAAATTGATAAGAGATCGTTTTTTGAAGATGAGTAATCGATAGATAGTCGTTGAATCGAGTTATTTTATGCATCTTTTCTAATTGATAACTACATAGAATTTGCCAATGAATCTGATTCCATCTCGATTTGATTAAAAATAAATTCTATTCGAAACATTGGTTTGAAATTGTTGCGCATTGTTACAGATATATACATATAGACAACTTTGTATATCCGTAATCAAATATATATATATATATATTTATTGTAGAATATCTAATTAACTAACTGCATGTTGTATAAATCTACAATCTCGAATGCACATGAATACACAAGGTGGAAAGTTTCAGGAGTTGAATATATTCAGAGATATATTCATACTCGGTATATGAAAAGTCAAAAGCTGAAGTACATCACGTATTATAATTCCAAATTGTAAAATGTCAAACGTCAGATGTTCGTATTATCTCTCATCGTCCCTTATGCAAATATTCGTCCATTACATCCAGTGTTATGCAATTACACGCGTCAATTTGTACAAGTACATCGCTAAACGCCGCTGATTATGAGTAATCAGGCTTGCGCTAATGGCAACTGTTCATTATTAAATAACAAGAGTTTCGACAGGTCTGGGCGTTAGCAAGAGAAGTCACAGATCTGCGGGCACCACCTCTCTAGGAAATATTTGACGATAAATATTTGCGTCGAAAATGGAGCTCGATATATTCGACAGTAATCAGCCGACCCGTGTTAATTGCGCGATGATGCAAATAAATCCAACGGGGCATAATCGTCTCGAGAATGAAATGTTTGCTTCCTTCCTCGCCAACCATTTAATCCTTTCCCTGAACTAGAACATTAAATGTTTCTCGTTAACTTCTTTTGGAAATTTTTCAAGTTGGAAAATTTATCTTACTTTCCAAGATTCGATAAAAAATATCGTATAATTTTTTCAAATGATCAATGTTTAAAGATTCGAGTTTCGAAACAATCGAGGAAGGAAAAAAAAAATCAATCTTTGTTATTCGATAGGGTGAATTGATGATAGAGATAGCTTGTTTGACGTATCGGTGAATGGAAACAGCTAAAGTCCAGATTCATCCCCGAAATAGCATTACAAGCTGGTAGCTTAATCCTCTTGTAACACGGTCACCGTTCACGCAGCATTAACGTTTCATGATCTATTCGTGGAACGCGTTTGAACATAATTGAATGCTTTCGATCAACGAAAGCATGAATAGCGGAGACTTTTTACGAGACAAATTCGAATGGATGATTTCAAAAGAATTAAATTATCAAATATAAGTATAAAAAAATTTCGCGAAATATTAATATAATTATTATAAAATTTTACTTGAATGGAATTCGCAGTTATAATTAAAAATGGCATCGAAAAATTTATATGCGAATCAACAATCGGAAGTATTCAACCGAGAAATACTCTTAAGGATTAACACTTTCAGTAAATCCAGTCGTTTCGAGAAAAAGAGAGAGAAAAAGAAAGTCCAGACAGAAATTATTTCTCGTGACGAAACATGGTGGAAAAGGTTGAAAGCTAACAAAATGAAAAACAAAAAAAACAATGGCAAATTCTTCGCGCAAAACAGGGAAGCATGGATTAAAACGCGCGTAAGAAAATACAAAACAAGAAGGGGAGGAAAAAGAAATTAGATGTTACCGAGAGATTAAAACGTAAATTAACTGGTGCGCAAGACGGTGGAATGGCTAGCTCCGCTTCTCCGCAACACAGTGTTATCGGGGCAAGTTCGAAACGAGCTGCGGAAGGGGTGCTTTCAGTGGCACACCGACAGTTTCCGGCGTACAACGTATCAAAGATTCAAAGCGGTATTAGTGGCCTATCATAAATCTCGAACGAGCTTAACTCTGGTGAAAAAAGCTGGGGCAGAGAATCGGTAATATAGGGAAGGCGCGATATCCAGATTTTGGATATCCAGAGGTGACGTACAAAAACGTTTAATAATGCCGACTAGCGGGAGCTTAAAATACAATTAAGCCTCGGTCGATGCGCGATTATTCAACGCGGATCCCAACCTGTCACGTGGAAATTAAGGATCGCCAGCTGACCATTATCAACAATTAAATCGCCTTGATTTTTACGATTACGAGGAGGAATTTTTATCCGCTCCATTTCTATAGGGGAGAATCTCCATCAACTTGACCGAATGTTATTTTTTAATTAAGCGAAACGATTTTCATACGCGTTTCCACCAGAGAAAAAGTTAAGTTGAATTCCGCGCGATGTTGAACATGTTAGGACGTAACGTTTATTGGGTGGAATATATTATTCAAGGAATGAATCCTTCACTTAAGGATTTTTGTTAAAATACCTCCGGTTATTGCATCGCCGGGGGAAGGCTTATTTGTATTGAATTATTACGATGCCGCGGGGGAAGAGGCGGTGATCTGGTCTGAATAATTGAAGTTATTGACATGAATTCGACCGAGTACGCGGCTAACTTTTAGATGAAGTTTATCCGACGTCGGCGAACACTTCAGAGATTTCAGTTGGCACACGATATCTCAGCGATATTAAACTCAATTTTAAAGGCGCCGGAGTTTTCTTACACTCGGCTAACTCTTGCCTGACGTCCGTTAAACTTCAATAATTACGCTTCCATTGGAATTTACAATGCCGATGTTTAAGTACAACTGCAGGGCCGAAAGTGAACGATGATGATGAAGAAGAAAAAGGGAAGAAATAAGCATCGAAGGAGGCCGATCGCGGATGAAACATTTATTAAATTCACTGTAACAATGATAAATAGCTGGATACGATGCAAAAACGTCGTACACTCGATGAAAATTTAATTACTACTTGCGAAAACTAATTACAAAATGTTACGAAAAACTTGGCTCGAATAAACGTTCGATCCTATCCACTTGATTGACACGTGAATCTTCTTCCCGTCTTTTCGTAATTTTTACCGAAACTTTCGGTTATATGCTTGTGAATGAAATTTACCAAAAGTTTCCAAACTCGTTTTCAAACGATAACAGAAATGGAGACGACTTTTCTTTGGAAAATAGGAAGAGAAAAAGAAACTTTCCGGTACGAACATTTTGTTTTTTCGAAAATTGATTTTAAAAATGCATAAGATGTACACGCGCTCGAGTAAGTTTCCACGGTGTCAACCTTTCCTTCTTCTTTCTTTCTTTTTTTTTCCTTTTTTTTTTTACATGTTTGTACACCTATCATATGCAATTCTTGTATATTCCGCTTGGAACTTTCTTTACGACCTACTTTCGAAACGATCCTTCTTCTTAGATTTAAGTTTTTTAATTTCTTTCAAACGCTTCGAAACACTCTGGCACAAAAGAAATCTCCGTTGCGATTAATTCCATCGAGCATCACTGTGCATCAGATTTTTATCACATCACGAGTAATCAACGAAAGAGAGAGCGATAGAGCGAGAGAGAAAGAGAGAAGAAAAGGAACCAAAAGAGGTGTTATAAAAGAAGAATCCATCGATCGTACAATTATTTCTGAAAGAATTAATAAAACTGGCAATGGTAAATGCGGAAACTTGATATTGTCGCGGAAGAAAAAGAAGGAATAAGTCGAGAGAAAAAAATGATGCGCCGAGACGAGATTCATTGATTCAACTTCCACCGAGCGCGCGTGTTGCGCCACTCGGAAGAGGAACTCCTGTCGCCTTCTCTCCGGTAATTTTGAATCTGTATGCAGCTGAAGAGAAATCCACGGGCCAATAACGCCCGCGTATTATTATGCAGATTACACGGTAACCCGTATTAGTTCGTTATCACGCCTACATCTTGAGCAGCTCGCGCTCTCGAAACCTGTGCCGTCGTACAGATTGCGTCCGCGAAAAAAAAAAGAGAAAAAGAAAAAACGAAAAAAAATAGGAGGAACAGAGATGGGGGTCATGATGAAGACACCGACACGCTACGCGATCAGCATCCCGAATCGCTTCGCTTTCGGATTGAACGTTTATCGAAATGATTGCACAGCGGCACGTCAGGATTTCTCAGGTAGAGAAGAGAGAATAAAATACGAGTGACGAAAATATAAAAAAGTGAAAATTTCTTTGAAAAACCAACGAAAAATTGTAAATTTCGTCATGAAAGAAAAACAATTTTTGTTTGGGATGCGAGAAATGATTTATGCTACGTTTCGATCATTTGGTTTGAAACTTTTAACATTGTTAAAAAAAATGATTTTAAAAATTAACATCGGACGACGAGGTAATATATTTATCGCTGTAACAAATTTTGGAAAATTTTTCGTCGCGTTTTAAAAACTCGAACTCGTTCGATAATTGTGTCTCGATTAAAAGAGCTCCCGTCTAGTTTTTCGTCCCGATTAAACTGCCAGAAGCATTCTTCTGGCGTCGAGCTATGTAACGAAGAAAACTTTTAAATTAGTTTGATATTTCTAGTAGAGAGTATACACACCGTTGCATACACAAGACGAAACGGGTTAATAGAGTTTGGTTGTTTTGAAAAACCTTCTCATGCCGTATAATATGGAATGGCGAATCGTCATTTATCTGTTCCAAAATATATGAATTTTCTTTTAAATCCTTATGATATATGAATATTTAACATTCTTGTTTTGTTGTGTAACTCGAGGGGATCCGACGAATAAATAGCAAAATCCGAGAAGCTTTCCAGAGTTAGACAACTGTAATCCTAATCGGACGAATAGTCAGTTTATCCAAAAATATCAAGATATAACATCGTAAATGGAAGCGAAATCTCGTCGATCTACAATCTACAATCCCTAATTTCTATCTCTACAATACAATACAAATCGAAGCTGTTACTAGCCTCGACTTTCCTCGAATTCTCGTATTTAAAAATCACCGTCTCGAATAATACTCCGAGAAAAGATTAAAAGACGCGAAGAAGAAAAGTGGCTCGATTTATCGAAATCATGAACGCTGAATTAATTCTACTGCCGTGTGTTATCGACACCATTGATACGGCAGAATCTGTCCGCCATGGAGGAATCTCTCTCCTCGCGAACAGGAAGGAAGGAAGAAGGAGGAGGAGGAGGAGGAGGAGGAGGCTAGAGGCGACCGTATTTTCCCAAACAAAAGCCTGCGCCATGGCATCCGTAATAGAATGTACGCGTTACGGGGACAAAGAGCTCGTTACTCGCTCGTTGATCAACAATGATCGATCCATCTTATATGAAGATCCGCGACGAGATTCGAATACCTCGATCGAAAAAAAAATCGAAGATCGGGAATCAAGAGAATGAAAGGGGGAAGAAAGGAGGAAGATGAAAAGAAATTGAAAAAAAGTCGAGAAAAGTCGTTGTATATCCTATCATATATGTGGAAATTCAGGAACGAAACCAAAATTTCCATTTGGATAGATATGCATCCGCGAGAATCGTCGTTGCTCTCGTCATGCATCGATCACGATGTTGCGTGTTTTTCGATAATGAAACGGGCAGAACTGGTCAGTTATAACGGGTGCCGATGATTCCGCATATTTGTACGGACGAAACGATTCTGTTGTGTAAATCTGCCCCGTGAACGTGTAAATAAATGATCGTCGAATGGCAGTTTAAATAACAGCGGGGTTACACGGGATCGCGCCGCTCGGGATTTGGTGTTGGTGCACCTACGGGTTTCTACTATTTTGAGCCTTCATTGAACCTACAATTTACTATCTTCATATATATATATGTATATATACATGCGTGTGTATGTGTGCGTATACAATTACTAATAGATTTTTGAGATAAATTAATTCCGCATTAGAATTTTTAATTCGAACAGTTGCGTTTCCGTGATATACGATGAAGAATGCAAATCGGTAGGCTAGCGTAAAGGAAAAATGACTCTTCGTTTTAATGGTTTTCCCAATAAAGCCGCGTCGACGATATTTGTATTTCTAAATAATACCCGTGCTTTTTTTCCGGCCAATAACTAGAATACAAATTCGTGCAACGATCGCATCGACGTTTTTGTATCGGCATTCGGAGGAGGGGTTCGATGTTGGCCGTATCACGCGCGACGAATCGAAAAACGACGAGACGGGGCCCGATAAAACGGAATATAAATTTTCGCCGCACGAGGCCATTATATTTCAAAGTGGCCGACTTCGAGAGAGCATGATTTAGATACTCCCTGTGTATCAGCTCGATAAAAAATTCAAATTACGCTCCCTCCTCGATATCTTTGAAAATGTCTGGTCCAACAGAATCTTTCCTTTCACGGAACCGTATTTCCCCCGGATCGAACTCGTCCCTCGAATTTTTCAAAACGAAACTTTAAAAAGCTACCGTCAATGTTATTCTGCAAGAGACCAAGGCGTAGAACTACTTCTTCCTTCATTTTGCAATAACTTCCGATACTGTGAGCTTCTCTTCAACGTATACACCCACACCCACACTCCCCCCCTAGAGAGAGAGAGAGAGAGAGAGAGAGAGAGAGAGAGAGAGAGAGAGAGAGAGAGAGAGAGTGTTCAGTCATCACCCGTGGGACTCGTATGCTCTACGATACTTTGTATTCTACGTGTACGCGAGAAAACGCTGTTATGATGGTGGCCTCTCCCTTGGGGATCCTCGTTCGCGAAGAAGACAGTGGAACAAGGAAAAGAAGCGTGGAGAATCCGCGGCAAGGATAAATCGAAGAGATATGGGACATTTCTAGACAGGCAACGAAGAAAGAAGAACGACGAAGGGAAAGGAAGAAACACAAAGTCATTTTAAACACAATTTTATTAACGTTTCACGAGTTAAAAAGCTCGAGAACGAAGGTCGAAGGTGGCGTTTTCTGGTATAATTAAATGTTTCCAGGCGGGCGTAACGCGATAATTTCAACGTCGCAAACCTCGTTTTTCTTCGTGTATCCGCGAAATTTAATCGCAGAAAGACGTGAAAGAGATAAGGATAAATTGTAACCAAGGTGAAAACAAAACGGGCCAACATCGCGACACTGAGAAACCGAGACGATCGTAATGCACAATATTTTCATACGAGTATATCGTGAAATACGAACTCGCCAAGTCCGCCAGTTCCTCTCGTTTCGACCACTAAAACGCATCCCAAACTTCGTATCGGTTAACAACGATTACTCCCAAAATTTCCCGGCGATTCGACGATATAGTAAACTTTCGTCTAGTTTCCAAATTCTCGTGACGTAATAATACTGGCAAATATTATCGGTACCCGGATTCAATAGTCGTGTAATATGTGTAACGCGGAACGGGATTCCATTCTCTCGGTAATGTATGACGTACATCTTCAAAGATCGAAAATTACAACGGTCGTATTAACTGATAAAATGATTTCATATACGATCCAGAAACTATCGAGGGAGATTATGGTTGGCCGTTATATCCGACGAAACTAAAGTTCCATTCCGTCGTTAACTTTATTAGGGACACGATAACATTTCCATTACGATATTCAATTGCCAAAATTCCCGGCGAATCGATCTCTTAATCGGCAGAGTTTCGCCGCATAACACCGGAAATGAAGATAACAATCGATAAGCGTCGCACCCGATGAAACAACCTCGCACCATCCTCTATTGTTAACTTCGCTACAAGTGCGATCGACGTGTACTGTTTCCATTCGAAGCTTCCAGGCATTAATCAGTACAAGTTTCAGCTATTGGAGGATCTAATGCTCCGTAATTTAACCAATAAAATACGATTCAATTAACAAAATTCCGTGGCATTGATCCTTTGTAACCGTAACGGTTTAATTAAAACCACCAACAATTTTAACTGTAATCACTGGTAACCAATAAACCTACGTGATATTTGATGAATCGCAATTATTTCGGCGAAGATGTAATTGGATCGAGACATATGTTTAAGTCTTTTTTACAAATTGTCACTACAAAGACACGAATGAATGAATTAATTTTTGTAAATAGATTCCAATCTACCAAAGAAAACATCTTCTTTTCTACAGAAAGTGGAATTAACTTTTGACTCGTTACCGATACACGATAAATTATATTCGGCAATTTTATCCTCTTTTCCTCTGTTTCCACCACATCTTCCCCTAAATATTCCGATGCGCAACCTCTCGACTTTCCCCACGAAGCGTAGCCATAGTTGTTCATTTCCTCTCGGTATAACCATTAACGATTAACGGTCATAGCTACTGCCACGATATTCCTTCGAGTATCCGGGAATCCTCGTCGATGGCCAAGTTTCGCCGCACATTAAGTCGAGAACGCGACCGACTCGGTCTGCGGTCTGCGCTTCCCTCAGCCGCATGCTGCACCGAGCGGATGTGCAGCGCGCGACGGCTGCAGCCGCAATGCAACACGCGCGCGCGTCCAAGGTGAACGTCCGTACCGCCAGGAGGCAGCGTGTACATCGGCCACTAAGAAGAATCCGCGAAACGATTACCTCAGGATTGAAAATATATATTGCGGTTCGAGAAAACAGAGAGGGGAGAGGAAGAGAGAAAAGAGAGAAAAGGAGGATCGTCGTATGTCAAATATGAAATCACGAAACGAAGAATGAACGGAGGGGAGAAAACAAAGAACTATGGGAAGCAAAGCCGTCAATTTGATATTTTATAGGTGAACGTTTACCAACTGAAATCCAACGATAGGAGAGCAGCGAGTAGATTCGTGTAGTATTTTGCGATTCAATGTTGGCAGATTGACTTTAAAATCGAAACTGCTCGATCACCGTTCCCGTGCGCTTCATGCCTGCTAACTCTTTCGAAACTACGTATAATCCTCCAGCATGGTTCGGGGTATAACGGATGATAGTTTAATAAAAGTTGAAGAAATTCCACAAAAGTTATTTACATTTTAAAACAGTGTTCTTACTGTGGATAAACTCGTCTATACATAAACCAAATTTTAACGTTTGCCGTCTCGTCTTTTTTTCTTTTCTTTTTTTTTTTTTTTTTAATTAATTCTATCCATCTTTAAATGATAACTTTTCTACTCTGCACCCCGCGCATCGTAACTTTCACCGATCGGTATTTTCAGTCATGACTCTTCGACCAAACTGAAATCCCACAAATCCCGCAGGGGGTGCAAAAATCAGTTGGAACGAATCAATTTTCCCGTCCGCTTCGCCGTCTCCCTTCGGACAGAGCGCGTTCACCCGCAAAACAGAGGCCAAGTGCATCGACCTGCCATGTCACAAACAGACTTCTCGAATATAGGAGAGCTTCGTGATCGGACTCTATACACACGTGATTCCGCGAGATGACGAGTTCTGACCACCGTGGACACACGTTCGCGGACGACGAAGAGCATTTTTCCGGCTTGTTCACGTTCCCTGGACATCGAATCCTTTCGCCACACGGTTGGAACGCGGAATTCCGCCCCATACAGAGCGGCTTGCCGGTCACAAAAGCAACGGACCGAGCGGAGACGTCAATTTGCCTTGGCACAATGGCCCAATCAGAACGCAAACACCACGGCAACGGGTTTCGTGTTGCATTTTAAATCGTTTTGACTCGCGTTTTGCGTCATCGTCGTTCCTCTATACGCTTGTCGACGATTAGCTTTTACTCGAAAATCACGCGAGTTCTCGAGAACCGTTCTCGAGCTGAAAAATTTACGGCGCTCGACGAAGATCGAAGTTTTTTCTTTCTTCCTTCCTTCCTTCCTCTCTTTTTCTTTTTTTATATTCGGAATTGGATTGTAGCTAGATTTATGCGTGAGCTTTTCCCCGTCCCCGAGATTTCGCTCAGTACCGAGTCGAGGATTAATTAAGGGGCGTTAATTAAAATTCACCAGGAAATGTAAATCAGACTGGCTCTCGCCAGCTTGTTGTTGCACCACCGGCTGATCGCGATGGGCATCGATTTTATTAATTTCGATGCTCCGATGTGCTCCATCGAGAACGATTTTCGATATCTACCACGATATAAATTTATTTTTGGAATTGTTTGCGCTCGATGGGTAATACATGGAAAAGAAAAATAGATTTTCGCGGCCGTTTTGGTTGGTGCTTGATGTCAAAAATCGATATCTTTCCGATACGAATAAAATGTTAAAATATCGTAAGCACTGTCGACGAGATTATCAATTGGTTTTGAATTTTATTTTTGATTTCGAAGAAACGAAGACCAATGGCCGACGGCACGAGACACCCGATGCACACGAATCTTTTTTTTCCCCCGTTTCGATCCACCAAAACGACGAAACGATCGAATTTCCGCATGAATATTAAACGATAGACGAATGTTGGAAAGAACGATTCGCCTTCCATTCCATCAAACGCGGATATCGATCCGTTTGTTAGACCGATATTAATACCGACTACAACTAGTGCTTTATTCAATCTAAAGTTATTTTTCCAAAGGCATTTCATCGAATTCTTTCAATTTAATATGAAGCTTATCCTCATCGGTGTACATAGGATATACACGTTTCTGGATTATATTCATAGACCTTCTCAGGATGCTTGCAAAACCGTGCGGCAAGAACGGTTAATTTTATCGTGGCTTCGATCCATGAATTCCATCATCTACTACTACTTCGCCTCTTCTTCCAGGGCAACGAACGCCTCCATTTTTCTTTCGACCTGGGAAGTCGAAATTAATCGATAACTGATTTACGAAGCGGTGATTGAAAGAAACGGGACCTAATTATTGGAAGAATCGATCGAATTAAATCGCATAATCGTGTCTCCACGTTTAACGATGTTATTTGCGGTATAAAGAAAGAACTAAAAAAGAAAAAAAAAAGAAAGAAGGGAAAAAAAAGGAAAGAAAGCCGATTTCTACAGATAACGCGTATACACGAATTTCTCTACACCTTCGGTATCGAAACGTTGGATCTTCGATGGTACCATTTTCTTCTCTTAAAGATGTTCTTCGAGCTTTCTCCCACGCAATTACGCTTAAGTAGCCCGAACAATAGGGAAGGAAAAAAGAGAAAGAGAAAAGTGCTTCGACTCACAATTTGCCCGGTTAAATCCGTTACGAGTCGTCCTCGATTACCGACACGGCACAAAATCGAACTGGATAATGGGACCAAGTGTCCCGGATACGGAAACACGAAAATTTAATTCGAAGCTATTCAGGAACAGAAATTTGCAAAGGAAAACTGGAGCCGAGATTTTCGTTAATTATTTCGACGCGATTTAAGACCGATTAGAACCGCGATAAAGTCGATATAAACTGATCGACGAGGTGGATCAGTTTGCTTCGCGGAAACGACTCGAGTTCTCTTTTTAAAAGCAAATCCACCAATCGAATCGAGAAAGAATTGTCCCCGATATTGCCTTAATCGACGACGATCTTCTTTTCTTTTTTTTGTTTTCAAGATGAAAAGATAAGGCATTTGGAAAAGGAATGGAAATGTATATAAATTTTTGCCCGTTTCCTTGTAATTTCCTCTACCTTGGCTCTACCTTTTAAGAAACAACGATCACTTTGTTTCATCGGATTTTAGACCAACCATTTATCTTAAATGAAATCTTAAATTCTTCAAAATTTCGTGTAAACTGAAAAATTTGCCATCATCGAATACACATGTATATATATTTTTCATAAATTATGCGATGTGTATGATAAAATTAATCTTGTCAAGTGTTCTCTTAAATGAAAACACATTCTACGCAGATTTTATATAAATTGGAAAAATCCACGACCGTCGGATAAATCCATATTTCCATTCTATATACAAAGATGTATAAGACAGTTAAAATTAAGCTTGTTAAGTTTGGGGAATGGAACGGCGTCTCGAAGCAATTCGAACGGAGAAATCCAAAGTTCCGGCGGAATTAGTCCCTCGAGACCGGCAACAAGACCATCGAGATGCAACGAGTTTGACAAAAGTTCGAAAATACGAGACTTCCTGTTCGTTGGTCTGGGATATGGAATGGTTCGTGTGGCGTGCCGTGCAATCGCATTGTAACGAAAGATCGTTCGAGCGGAATCGATCTCATTTGTAGCGGCGGTAGCCTCGATGAAAATACGCACGCTATATTACCGCGCGAATCGATAAATTTTCCCTATGCTCTCACCCATACTCCGATTGATTCGTCTCGAATCTCGATTTCTTCGCGGAAAAGGAAACTCATCGTCAAAGATGATATTTTTACGAACCATAAAAATTCATATGGAAGATAATAAAGATCTCAAATACCGACTAACATCGATCCTTAAAGCGTGGACAAATTTTTTGCTAACCATTCGTCGAGTCTTTCCTTTGATAAATTTTTTTTTCACGTTGTAAATTCACGAGCAATTTCTTATTTGTCTTGAAAAAAATATATCCAGTTTTGAAATATATATTGCAATATTGATCCGTTGCAACGATACATCCACCAAGATCCATTAAATTATTTATTATTAACGGATACATCCACTCTTCCCATCTAAGAAATTAATTTGTCAAGATTGTTAAAAATTCTTCAACATGTGATGAATGAAAAGAAAAAACGCTGCAGTATTATTTGATTTCAAAACATTATTCCTGCAATGTATACGGTAATCCCGATCAAAGAAAAATCAACATCCCGCTATAGCAAAAGTTTACACCAGGAATCGAGGATTATTCTTTCTCGTTCGATTAAAAGAATATTTATCAAACTTATCGAGTTAAATACACGGAAAAGCGGTTCCCTTTTTTCCCTCGATTGGTTTGGGTCGCTCGATTGGCCAGTATCTTCGAATCGAAGATCGTAAATTGGCTCGAGAGAAAGCAAATTCTCGTCGTCCTTTCCCTTCTTCATAGCCGCGTCGTAATCATAGCTTTGGAAAATCCATAGCGGCCAATTGTCGTGGAAGGAGGATTCTTAAATCGTCGAGAAAACAGTTAACGGACGATATTTCTGTCGAAGGCTGTACCCGAACACAAGAAGGGATATCTTATACCGACTCGACCGATCCCTGTGGAGCAGAGAGTAGGGTAACGAAAGGTTTCCTGATTCGATTCTGATTATTAGCGGCCGAGAACCGAGCCGAGTTCGTTCAATTGGCTTTATTACGCTGTTTCGTAATTATCCCGCCTCTTATTGCGCCGGTTTCCTCGCGACAAACATCGATAGACACTCGGCTGCTAGTGGAAAACTTGTCGAATCTCGTATAGTTCAACGATCTTTGTTTCCTTATCAATATTAACGCCGTATCGCGAGATGAAAGCTCGAGACGTTTGTATCATTGGCGGCAGAGACATCTTCTTGGAAATATTAATTTTTAACGGATAGACGAATATATAACTGTAATCGATATTGCCCGAATAATCCGATATTCAGGCATTGCATGAATAAAATGTATAATATTAACCTTTTGCGGTTTCAGCATGATATTCTATTGATCGGAATTATTTCGAGAGGGGCGGCGAGACGCTTCCTGGTAAAAGCCACGTTTTGCCTTTCCATTTTGATTACCGTGTATTAAACAGATCGTATGCAATAGATCGTAAGAGTGTTCTGTCGGCCGGTGTTTAGCTCAAGTTTCAACCACGAAGAGTTAGAAAGAAAAATTCCAAGGGAACTACGAAAGAACGATTTAAACGATACGTCGAACACGGGACGTTGGTCACATCATTTGCTAATAAAATAGTCTCCCCTCGAAGAAAACTTTAACGATCTTGCAGATTTGCCGTCGGTACACGATTCAATCTCGGCCGAAGCGGCAACAATATCCCATAACAGAGGGTGGCGAACGAAAACGCTGGCGTGGCTGATGTTAATTTCGCGCGTTTCTCGTGCGAAAAGACACAGGGAGAACACGAGCACGACAGAAATTATTCCGGCTGTGTAACGGCAGCAGCGCGTGTAGTATATTCGAAACGCGAGCCAGGGACGTACATTCGACAGAATGTACCGAACTCGAAGCCGCCTCGGAACCAAGAACGTGACACGAACAGGTGAGTGCTCCGTCAACATCGATAAATTGTATGCGGTTCAGGATGCAGCCTGTTCCCGATCCGAGATGCCTCTGTTTTCAAAGACGCGCTCGAAATGCGCATGCAGCCGAGCGAACCGGGGAAAGTCGCGTAAGAAAAGATCATTTCGGTATAAAAGAGAATCGAGAATCTCGAGGTGATTGGAAACTCAACGGCAAACTAGTTCGCGTTATTTTTTGTGGAGCAGAGATGGATAAAGAAAAATCGTCTCGATAGAATCGCTTAAGAATATTCGGAACGCTGTTACGTTCGAATTTCTCGAACAAAGTTTGAAAAAGCGAAAATTTCGTTTCGAATCGAGAGTGGTTTGCAGAAGATTCGTTCGAAAGATTGACACGCTTCCAGATTTTGGATTTATCGAAATGAATAATATATCGATCGACGTCATAATGCAACGTATAGGATAAACGTTGGTCGCGCACGCAGAGTTGTTCAATGGAACGAGCGTAATTTGTTCGGTCAAATGAGACACGCGCAATTGGTCGAGATGCATGCGTCAAAAAGGCATCGAAAGTGCAAGGTATGCCGTGCATCGTGGTGGATGGATATAATAAAATCAACTGGAATGTTTATTTTTGCGTGGCGCTTGTACGCCGCTCTTTTCATCCCTCTTCTTTGCTGGAAAAATTCATCGAACGAGGGAGGAGGCATCGCGCGATTGGTGACGGTCGTCGTCTGTTATTTAACGGCGCGACCACTTGTCGACAAATCAAAATAAAAAAATGGAGGGAGGGCGGGATATGAAGAATGGAAAAAATACGTTTCTATCGTGCAACGTTAATACAGAGATTGCCTTTCTTCTCTCGTCTCTCTTTTTTTCCCTCATTGAAACGTATTGAAAGAGTAAATATAAAAAAAAATGAACAGAAACAGGATGAATAGATTGAATTAAAAAACGTAATGTGACTTTTGTGTCAAAGCATTCGTGTCCATGTATCTACGATTCGATTGAGAGTTTTTTTTTTTTAATAAAAGAAATTTAACATCAAAAATTAACCAATCTCTCAGTATATAAAAATTCGATACACAGTTATGTGGTATACGATGGTCTGGTCTATATCGAATTTGTTTCACTATTTCATTCGTCGATAACGCTTATTTTGCAAAAATTGATATTTCCACAAAACTTACTTTTTTTTTTACGTATTCACACGATCAGTAGAAAATCAATGGTAAAAAAAAAACGATGAAAAAAAATGATTCTTCCACATCGACGACTAACACAAGTATAAAAAAAAAAGGGAATAAAAAAAAAAGAAGGGAAAAAGAAACAAAGAAAAATAGAGGGTAAGGAACGTACAAGGATTGCGTGATAACGTGGAAATAGCGAACGAATAAAAATCTGGACGTCATCTATGTATGATAGAGAAAAAGAGATCGAATTCACCAGATAAAAAATTGCGCTCACATCCATGCTCATCGAGCCTTGTTTTCCGGTCTTTTGAGCAAACCAGGCAAACGTTTCACTATGGCTAGGTCGTCGTAGTTGCGGATTCCCTTCTTTCCATCGAACAGGAATTCCAGTGGAAATTCAGGATGCCAGGAAAAAGAAAATATCGGTCTATCGAGGTAGATAAATCGTTCGCAATGTCAGCAAGTGTCGTACTGCTCTTCGAAGAATTAGTCAAGATTAGTAGCTCGATGATTAATCTCTTCTAGCCGATAGAATCATCTTTGATCTGATCGTTTATGAATCGATTGCACGATAGGGAAAATTTTTTTCGATACGTTTTTTTTAGATTGTACACTAAAGATTCTTTTCACAAGTATTTCGAAACTGGATAATCTTGATCTTGGAGCAATCGATCTTTCTCTAGGATGAGACACGCTGTTAATCCTTATCGATACAACGAAAAAACAGTTTAATCTTGTTAATACGACTAACAGAATAATACGATTTAAAAGTACGTTGTGAAAGTTTTTTATTATTTACCTGTACTATTTTATCCTTGCACTTTCCTTTTATAATTTTATAATTTTTATATATAAGGAGATTACATATAATATGACGAATCCAAATTTATCAATTTTACTTTCGATATCTTATTTCTTAATTAAAATCATTACTATTACGCAACAACTTTCGCTAATATTTACGTAACATGACTCCCAATGATAGCGAGGCAGAGATCAATAACTTTTGGGTTACAACTAAAAATCTATATAATTCGATCAACACGTCACAATTTTTTACTTAAAAAATTGTATTCCTACTATAGTGATTCGTATCACTAATTCCCGCGACAATTATCGACTTTCTGTTTAGAAAAAAAAATTTCAAGCAAAGAAGAAAACTCCATCTTTCGTTAGATCGACAATTTACCCGATAGAGAATTGCGAGACACCGATACTTTTAAATCCCGTTCCAAAAACTATTCGTCAATCCGATGGTGGACAAAATTTTCGCCCTCGCCACTGCGGGATAGCACGTTTTGCCGCATTTAGCTAGATGTATCTTCCAGTTCGGCGCGAGGTAGAAATATGAGAGTGGGAATTAAATTTGGCTGGAAATCGTCGAATACCCATCCCTCTCGCGTTCGTCCCCCTTTGCATCCATCCCTAGCGAATTTCGGCGGAGCCGTTTGCGTAATGTCCGCTGTCACGAGGCGTAACCATTCTTGTCGATCAACCATCGCGAAACGTGTTAATTTCCTCGACTAACCGTCCCTCATCACGATCCCTCCCATCCTGCTTTATCCCTCTGTGTCGAGAGTACAAGTGTTTGACCGGGGTGTGCATGGCAGTGAATGCGAGGGATGAAACGTACCACTTGATTTGATTGCTGGATTTTGAGAATTAATCGTGGTGTTTCGCAGAATAATAGAGAGCAGTGTAATCGGGGGAGGGGGACGATCGTTAATAAAGGATCAAAATGTGCTTAGTTAGTCGTAGTATTTAACGTTTTAATTAATCGAAGTTTTGATGAAAGAGTGTTTTTTAAAAAAAAAAATGAAACATTTCAATGTCGGAGGTTACTGGTACGCGAGCTGTGCATTTGCGGGGGGGAAAATGACAAAGGATCGGCGCAGTCTATTTTTATGCGTTTCACACGTGGCTCGACAAATTCCCTGACGAGTTTGTTGCGAGTTATGCATCGGTGTTTCTGTCGGAGTACGTAGAAACGATTTGGAGAAGTTCCGCGGCGCGAGCGGAAGCGAAAGGGAAATTGTAACAGTGGCTAGGTAAAAATTGCAAATAAAAGGCAGATTCGGCGTCGTTGTTTTATCGCAAACTTTTTATTCGACGATAGAATAAAAGGAGTAAAGAAACGATCGATCCGGACGCGACTGCAGTAGCGGGGGTTGTACAATGTGTGACAAAGATAAACGAGGCGAAAACGGGATAGAGAACAAAGGGAGAGGAGGGGGAAGCAAGAAATTCGAAAAAGAAAGCCCGTTTGGCAGCGTTGTGTCCAATTTCACTGATTAAAAAATCATCGATAGCGGAAACGGACGTGGAAAGGAAAACCTCGAGCGACGCATTCAGTTTACTCGGATTGTTCCATGCTTGTGGAATACGAATTCGCGGACATCGGCGGAGTATGGGGGGATGAGAGACGACCGAAAAAGAGAACACAGAGAAATCGGGAGGGGTGTGGGGAAATAGGCACGCAAACAAGTGGAAGAAGGCACGAACAGAGGGGAAAGAGAGATGCCAATTAAAGGGGAAAAGAGAAAAGCGAGCAGGGATAAAAAAAAAAGAAAGAAAGAAACGTGGAAAATGGAAGGAAAAATCAGAGTAACCGATTCTGCACAGAAAACTGTTTAAACGAAACACGGACAGGTCGAAATCTAGCCTGGTCATAGTCGAAAGAAATCGACTTTTTTTTCTTCTCATTCTCCATTCTTTTTTCGCGCACCAGCCAACTCTGATACAGAATCAAGGAAGAAAAATTGGACGGTATTTCGAGAAGAGAAATCCGTACGAGAAATTAGCCGTATAACTTTTTGCAAAACTTCTTTCATCGATAAACGATATTCCAAGTTATGGAAAAGAAAACAACGATTGAAAACAACGTAAGGAGAAACGATGAAGAGCAAGAGGATCATCGTGTCTATCCTATCGAAACACGAAAAGAGGTATTGATTATTTGGTCGAGACGACGAAGTAACTTCGGTTAATTGAATCGATCAACGATTCGCATTCCTTTGAACTTGCTCTTCGAATATTTTCGTCTTCGCGCGCAAATGCTGAACAATTTCTTCATACTCGACGAGTTTCCACGGTGTGCAGACGGCCTTCTCAGACGCTAATTCATCGATATCGAATTCTTGATTTCGGACGTCTACTTTCGTGCTTCGACAAATATCACGTTCCACGATAATCGCGAATGTCTGTGAATCGAGTCGAGGAATTTCGAAGAATTTCCGATGTGAATAATTTTCTATTAATTGAAACACCGATCCTCGATGAGAGATTTGAACGAAACGAATATGTATTTTGATCGACCGTGTTGATTTGTAAATTGATTTTAATCCCGATCATTCTTAATACTATTGCAAGATTGAAATTATTCTACGTTGCATTCCATCCAAAGTTGGTCTTGATCGATGGAAGGAGAAAAGACATCAAAGTGATGCAGATTCGTCTATGTCTTGGTTGCCATGGCGACACCAATCAATGAATGAAATTGCATTTGCATCTCTGCTCGCGTCATCCAGCTTTCCGGTCCGACTTCCTCCACCCTATATAGACCAAGACAATTTACCAGATGAGGCAATCCAAGATCACGCAAAACGAATAAACAAGAGTCGAGGATGAAGGGATGTTCTTCGAAATATCGTCGAGAGTTACGCTTGATTTCGAGCTTTGAACAAGGTAAACAGCTCCCGAGTGTCGTAACCGTGAAGAAGGATTTCTACGCTTGGAAGATTGATGAATTTATCCTGCAATACGCTGCATGATGCAGCGAAAAACGATGTTAGCCTAAGATCCGAGAGACCTAATATTTGTTTGGATATATTATCAAGGGCTTGAACGAATTCGATGCAGTGCTATCGACACTTTGGAGAGGTAAAATGAAATGCATTGTATAGCGAGCACGTGTCATGCAACAAAAGTTTGCCGTATAGCGATTGATGCAATTGATGTTTCAACATTTTTCAACGTTTCCGCGTTGAAACGCTCTTTTTTTGTAGGGGAAAAAAAAATAACCACCAGGCAGGAAACTATGATCGTGTACCTATATTTTTGATCAAAATTCCATTAATGAGAAATATAAATCCGGAATAAACTTGATCTTTACTAATTATAAAACAAGTATAAATATTACCTTTCCAGTAATATTTAAAATGATTTTTTTAGAATAAAATAAAAAGAGATAGCATGCTCTTTCCTCAGTTTTAAATCCATTCGAATGTTACTTGCGGAGACACTTGAAATCCGTTGTATACGCAACGCCTATTGAAAACGCTGAAGTACTGTGTAACAATATTGAAGGCTCTCAACAACTTTCAATAATGTCAGAAGTATTGAAAAAGAAGCCGAACATTACGACGAGGATTATTTTTGCAGACAATACGAGATAAATCGAATAACAAATCTATAAAAAATTATCATTTGAAAAATTTAAAATTCCGATCAATATAACTCACACATTCTTTGAGCATGATCTACATAATTTAAAATCTTTTCTTTTTTTTTTGTTTAAATTTTCTATCAAGACAAATCAATTAAGTCACTATTAAACTATTGAAATAAGTTAAACTCGATCGATCTATCAACTTATCAACTTCAAACGATAGAAAGATTCTTAACTATGTAACCGATTCTCAGAAAAATCTACTAATTGTCTTTTGAATCATTTATTCAATAAGAATAATCCTCACGTTTTCATTACTCGAAATATGACTCGAAATAAAAGTGAGATCAGAAATCTCTTAGTTTTATCTTATATAACACTTATAAAATTGATAACATTCTATCCTAGATAAAATTCTGATAAAATTTTACCATCCCCTCGGTGGATAACTTGGAAAAAGAAACGCGCAACTCGGACAGAACGTACGAGAACGTACATCGACTTTCTTCAACTGCGAACGATAAAAAATTCAGAGGAACGGTTTGATTACTCGGAGTTCGATCGTCGTGGAAAGCACGAAAACCTATGTCGCGTCTCGATTTAATAATATAACGCGAACTAATAATTTCACGGCGTAACTCGCTCGAAATTCACTCGTGTAAAATGGAACGACGAGGATAACAACGGAAAAAATCAAAGGCCACGTACGATAATACCCGCAGGCCATAATATCCTCTCTCTTCTCTTTCCGCTCAAACAAACAACGGAGATTCAAAAATGTTTTAATAAACTAACTTCATAGATACATTTTGCAATTTTATTTCATCCTCTTTACTGTCTCGACAAATTGCTTACGCGTAATAAGTATATTTGGAAGAGCGAGAGAAGAAGAGCTAAAGAGACGAAATGTGGAGTGCCTTCGTTTAATAATCGCACGAAATGCGCGAGACTGTTGGCGCTTATACAAGCTGATCAATAAATGGTTAACCTCTTTGTCCCTCTTGATTCCTGGCTCTGCATGGACCGGTCGTCGGTTCGAGAATACCCGAGGCGGAATTTAGAACGGTGGTGCGGAACTGCGAACGCATGAACCGTGGAATAAGGATATTCTCTGGCTGCGGCACGCAAACGCGCCGACTCGCTTGGAAAACACACAGCCCACGGCGAAATAGCGCGGCAACGTTGAACCGTGTTAAACTTTACTCGCGGACTCGCTTTCAGGGTGAAGGAGATTGCACTTTTTTTTCGAGACACTTTTCAACGAGTTCATCTTTCCGACATGGATGAAGGATAAAAGGATGATTGCTGGCGAGGAGTTAATTTGTGTTACTCGATTGAATAAGAAAAAAGGATGGATTGGACGGTAGAGAGGGAGTAGAGTAGTGGTATTCGAATAGCTAGAAAGAAATTAGAAGGAATTATTTTTTTTTCTTTTAACAATGAAAGTAGTAGTATTATAATAGAATATATACGCACAATTTTTTTGCGATTTATCGTATTCGCGAATAAAATGTATAATTTCAATATTTTACGAATTTGTTAATTTTACGTAATGCGAAGAAAGGGGGAAAATAGATAAAGTTTGGCGCGATTAAAGGTTGTAATTAAGGAACAGCTGCAAACGAAATCAGCTGCAAACGAGCTGCTATTTTTCTTCTTAATTACGGGTATCGTTGCATTCGAATTGCACCTCAAAAATTTCTACGGAATTTCGCAGTGAATTCCACTACTGGCTGAAACTGTTTGGCTATTTAGAGAATGAATCGTCCATGAAAAGAATTCTACACGCCAGACTTTTGGAATCTCCGGCCAGCCCAAGGTACATGTATGTATTCGGTTCCGAATACTCGAATGTGCGAGTGATTTACGTCTACTGCGAATAGCGTATGCGGACTACCACCCAAATTGGTGTAAAGGTAGAAATGCACGCGAAGGGAGAAAAAAGGAACGCGTGTCGAGATGTCTCGTGTCTCGCAAATCTCATTAAGTAGCGACTAAACTTTTTCACGTGACGTGAAGAGCTGTCGGTATTTTTTATTTCGCAGGCCCCTTCTTCTCGGAAGCTCGACTAAGAAAATTTTAAATACGAGAAGAAAAAAAATCATTAATATTAATTCTGTTCTCGAAAAATTTCCAGATTTCAAATATTTCACACATTCACTTTTATTAAATTTCAAATATTTCAAATATCTTTCACAGCTTTTGATTGAAGAAATTCACAGATACATATATATTCGAATAATAATGAAAAATTTTGCTCTAGAATGTGCCCTAAATTGTTACAATAATTGGATTCCGCTCTACAATGAAATAAATAGAGAAACGAGGAGTCAGAGTGGACTTTCTTCGTGCCGGTCGTGCGAAAACGATTCGAGATACTTCGAACGGAACGTAATGCCGGATACGTTTCGGTACGCTTGACAAATTGACGTCCAACTCGCGCAGACTTTTTTTTCTTTTTAAACCTCTTAACCTCTTCCCTTCCCCCAGACTTACTTAGCCCAGGTGACGCGAACTTAACGCATTATTTTACAAGAGAGTTCGAGCCGACTTGTACATTCCTTGTATTCGACGTCAGGGTTATTTCTGCGAGTAAGCTAAACTATTTTCGACCTTTACCAGCTTGAACGATGCACAAAACTCGAGATTTCATATCGTCGAAAGTATATAGAAAACTGATAATAAATGCCTCAACCGCGTGTCGGCCTGTGATCGATCAAACTTGTTCATCCAGAAACGTTATTCGCGAAATCGTGCCTTCGTTTGCTTCGTTATTGGCGGCGATCGATGAAATCTACGTCATTGAAACGCGTCTCGTTAGCAAAAATCGCATTTTAATTAATAGAACAACAATTCAAAACCATTTTATTTTTTTCAATCATTTTTCCACGATATCGATATCTCCCTCGTTCGTATCGATTTTCTAAGCAAAGAGATGAAAAGTTTACGCTCCGAGATCCATCATCCATTATTGGACTATATGTAACATTCCGTCCAAATATTCGCCCATTACACGGCAAAGGCTCGAAGATGCACACGTTTAGGATACATTTAACCCTTCGCAATCGAAGCGTTAATTAGATTGGCTTTGAGCTCTCGTGCTTTCCGATTAGCATATGGCGACATAACGAGCTGGTTGTTCCCTTGTATTACGATCACGATACAACAATCGCTTTATTTGCATCTTTCCCAGATGTTTCGATGCGCCGAAATGTAGCGCGAACGTTCGTAATCGATAGAAAAATTACACGGATGCGTAAATTATTCAACGGGATTATTCTGGAAACTAGGACAAGGTATGTTATTCATCCCCTATGATGCGGGTGAAAGAAATAGATATTCATCTTTTATGAACTTGCTAACCTTGATGTATATGCAATTTATACAGAGTATATATATGCAATTTACGTGGTAATCTGTTAATTTTAAAAATATTTTTATAACGTACAAAAATTCTCCAGAAATAATATTAACTAGAAAATAGGAAATCAACACGAATCTAACGATCGAAACATCGTCAATAATTGCAAAAGTGGCTATCGTAGCGGCGCATTACGCCAATGCGAAGTGATTTGCGTAAAGGTAATTAAGGTCGGGCAAACGAGGAGGATCGACCACGAAATTCGTCCTACAAAGAGAAGCGCATCTCTGATAATTCTCACAGACAAATTTTTGATTAATTAGAAACCCTGTGACGAGCCCTCGTCGTATTCTCTCCTTATTAATCTATTATTTCAACTTCTAAATCCACATTCGATAAAATATACTAATAAAAATAATTATCTTTGTCACTCAAGGAAACCTTTAACTAATTCATACATCTCCACGTCGAGATAAAAATCATCTATCTTCAAGTGGAAGAACGATAAATGAAACACGCCACAACTCTATTCAACATCAATAGAAAATCCTTTCGTACAAAGCTTCAGCAATTTTCGATCCTTCTTCGACATATTCTTTTTCCATCCCTTATTTTACGCGGTTAAATCGCGCGATCAACGTAATTCCTTGCTCGTCGTCACTCTGGAGAAGAAAGGCGAGTAGCCACTATCTAGAACCATTTTTCGCCAGCAACACGATCGATACATCGGCACCGATTATCGACGAAACGATCGCTGCTCGTCTCTCGGTACCACGCGTTTCGCCGACACGAGGTTTCTCGGAACCCTCGTGTCCGAGTAATTGCTCCAACGACGTTCCTGCGTCGAGAGATCGGCAGAACTTCCTAATAACCAGGTAAGTAGCCGCTAATGGTACTCCACGGTTAACCGGTAGAACAACTCAATCGAACAGGGGAGAATCCCCCCTCTCACCGATGTTGCGATCCCGATCGATCGATCCTGTTTACGCGCGGACGCGATAATTGTCTTTCGCGGGTTAACGAGCTTGACAAGGAAGAAAGTGTCCTAATAAGTCGGAGGCTGATCGTCGTTAACCCTTTCGACTGTACTTTCCTTCGAGTAGCCGGCTCCAATTAGCCGGGTTGCTACATTTATCAGCTTTATCTGGATCATTTGTTTCTGGTTCCTGCAAGGAAGAAGGGATCCTTGCGAATCTTAATTCTTAAGTTTGGCGAATCGAAAACTCGAGAACCATAATTATGAAATAATAATTTTAAACGTTATAATATGTTTTTATCTCTTTTATATATGTATCTATAGAGAATATCAACACACCTTCTTTTAATTAATATGCATAGCTCCACAACCGGGTTGAACAATTTAAAAAAAATGCCATTTTTCTGCCTCGAAAACGCACCCTTCGTTTTTACGTTATTCGCGTTTATTCTAAAACGTTCAAAAACATTTCTCCCGGTCTCTTTAATAAACTTCGTAATTCCGGAACAAAGTGGTTCTGTTCCGGGCAGAATTACGCACACGTAACCGCCAGTTGTGGTGATACTTCTCGCATACCGTCAGGGAACTATGGAAAGCCACGGAATCTCAACCGTATAACTATATATATATAAGCCTTTCCCTTCGTTCATATATAACAAAAATCGTCAAACAAACAACAAACGTTCTTCCCGCTCCTCCTTTCTTTCCAAGTAGAATTTTGAATTCCACTAAATTCAATGATTTCCTACCTTCTACCAACGAACCTTCGTTTCCAAGTGAATTTATAACGAAAGAATAAAATTGAAAGAGTCGAGAAACAACTGCACAAAAAAAAAAAGAAAAAAAGAAAAAGAAAAAGAATTTCGTTTCAATCTTCGTTAAAACAAGTACTTTTTATCTTCTCCAATACGTAAGTAGAGATATATATGTGTTTTAAAATGGAACGTGTATCGAATGTAATGTTCAAACTGGCAGAGGTGGCTCTCGCTAATGTCGTAAAACGGTCGTTCAATCAGAAATTCTCTATAAAAATTTTATATCGCGTCGTCGCGCTCGACCTCCTCGTAGACGACGCCCCCGTGCTGCGTCATGTAATCGGCCTCTTAAAACGGCAACGATTGTTGGTCGAGGCTTGAAACGGGTCATCGAGAAATATCTTCCATCCTGTCGTACGTTGCTCGAGGGGCGGAATTTTTCGCGAATTCATTCGTCATTCGAGTCATCTTTTATCGAACCTTCCCTCCTCTCTTCTTCTTCTTCTTCGAGGAAAGGAAAAGGGGATGAAAAAATCGAAGGAAATCGAAGAAAATGGTCGTCCACGAGTGTCTGTGAGTAATTAGGAGAGGAGGCGGAGAGGAGGTTAACGATGATTATCGCGATCGAAATGCCTCGACCGGTAATCCCGAGATTCGAATCGACCATTTGCATAATCTCTCAAAGGACAAGGCAAAACTCGGCCTCGTTGAATTATTCTTCCCGTAACTAAGACCGCGTAATCCTGTGAATTACCCGATCGCGGGGCGGGGGTGGAATTGTCTCTTTAACGGAGCTGTAAATCGATGCAGGATAGATTTCTTTTATTCAAAGGAACACGTTGCGCTCTGATGCTTCGTTAATAGAATGAAAAGCTTCCGCGATTATTCGAGATTCGTACAAGAACTTGTCATGATAAATTTGCAACGATAAAGTGTATGCATAATATTGTTACGCGAACAAAGAATAAAGAAACAAAGGATAACGCGAAACCAATTACGAGGATACGTTTGTTACATATCTCTGATTAGTGATTCGATAGGTGCTGATACTTGCCGAAACGAAACATCCATAAAATTTATTCACCATCCTGTGTTAAATTTAACGGATCGTTACTCTTTATGATATATATACTTGTACAATTTATAAAATATATCTCACGATTTTTATTTTCAATATATATCGCTCGTATTTCGTTTTAACTTAATCTGAACAACATTCGCGTTCGAAAAGAGATAAATATCATGCTCGTTGGTTTTTCATCAAAAACTAATTCTTTCGAGTTTAAACTCGACGAAGCTCGTTTCGAACGAAGACGATCCACCGAATTAATTGAAAGGAGCGCGGGAATAACAGGTCGAAAGCTTTTTGTCCGCATCGCAGAGCAGTTGCGCGATAATAATGAAGCCAGCCCGTTGTAATCGTGGACCAACGCGTTGTGGTTGCCGGATTGTCGGCGACGCGAACCATACACCCGGTGAGCGTTAATAAAGTGCACGCTGAACCTTATAAACGCCGCTCGAACAATCGTATAAGCACGCGTACAATACGTTTACCAGCGTGCACACGCTTCTGCATACGGTACGGGTCCATGAAACCGAGATCTTGCGGTAATATTCGACGCAAACATGTACCAGCCTGACCATAATCACGATATTACTCGTTTCGCGGTGCGAATCGTTTCGTTTAGCGGAATCTTGGGACGTTTCGAGGCGTAAACGACCCGCAAAGATGCTCGAGGAGCTCGACGATCGATTCTCGAATTTTAAAAATTTTAAATTGAAAAACATCGAGGGAGATAGTTTTTCCTTTTTTTTTTCTTCGTAAAATCGGAACGTTTAGCGCAATAAATTTCAAACGGAAGGGATTTAAACCCGTTGTTTTGCAACAACGAAATGCCAGCGACACATCAGTTCCAATAAACTTCAACGACAAATGAAAAACAAAATGGAACGTTTAATTTTATAAAACAACACACGTGACACGAGAAACAAAAGAAGAATTCATTCGTGGTATCGAATTGGTGTGGCGTGAAAAAGCGGGAGAGAGGGCCATGTAATTTTTTCGATTACAGGTGTTATTTTATCGTTGATTCGTTAGCGCACATTTTCCCGTTCTTCGATTTCATTCTTCGTATTTTACTCTGCCAGACGAATGCGACGAATATAGAAACGGAATAAATACACGAATAAGATACGAATCGATCAAACCGCGATCGTTCGACCAAAATGAGAGAGAGAGAAAGAGAAAGAGAGGGGGGGAGGGCGATGTTGTAAACGGGACCGATTATTTTTCGTTGTCCCATCGATAAAATCGAATCTGTAGTAATTGGAACAGCGTACGGCCATTACGAAATCAATTTGCTTCGTTTCACGCCCAATCGAGGGCAAAATGGTCGACCGAGCCGATATAAAAATTTTAATTCCTCCCGGTTATAGAGACTCGTAAAAGCCCGAGAGTCCTGCCTTCTAACTGGTCGTATGTGTGTAAACTTCAATCGTATCTTCCGTGAAAACCTATATTTCGTGCGAAGCAATCCTCCGCCGTCTTTCGATGCTTTCGCGACGTTATTCCATCGATCCGGATCGTCCGTTAATTGCGGTTTCGGTTCATAAATTGCCAAGCTGCTTCTTCCTTTCCGTGGAAAAATATCGAAACGACTCGGTACATACATACGTACGTGTCAATCGAGGAGCGGATGGAATCGATCGAAATCGTAATATCGGAGAATCGAAGCGGTGAGTGGCGGGGTAACGACATTGTCGATAGGATATTCGTTCCTACTAGCCTGCCGTTCTATAACACGCTCGTGAAATCTCGATTTTACGGTGTAATTCTATTCATAGCCTTCGAGCCTTTTCCATCGGGCGTGACTGTTAATTATGTCGCGTTACACTTTGCCGAGCAAACACCGGCAAACCTGCGCGACGTCGAAACGATCTTTAAATTGGAAGGGGGTCCGGTTAGAAACGAGAACTCTACACGGTGGAAGCATGGCGCGCCAGCGTGAAAAGTTGAACAGAAGCATCGGTATCACGGCAAGGGAACCGTCATTGAACATTCCGTGTTCCGCTAATACTACCATGAAATCCTCTGCTTTAACGACGTAATCTCCTATCCTCGGTTCGCGCCTTTCTCGTTAACCAACGCTCAGCATTATTACACGGGAACTAACGGCGTACCGCGAACACTTTCGTATCATGAAATTAGTGCGATGTTGCGGCGAAGAGAGGGGACGGAAAAGATAGAAGAAAAGGGAAGCATTTTATCCGGAATGGTGGATTCGTTACCAACATTTTCTTACAGACAGAGAAAATCTTCTTTTTTTAATGTTTACGTTTCGAATGGGAACTTTTACGAAAGCTTTCGAACAAACTTTGGCTTGTACTTTGGAAATTTAGATAAATTAGAATTCGTATTGAAAGATGCATAAAAAAGAATAGTTTGCGGTAATAAAAATCGCTCTCAGAGATGTTACGTATCATCTGTGGAAAAAAAAGTATATGATCAACTCTTTAAATTACACGTTTCTGTGTAACCGTATAACCGACCCATGTTCAACCATTATTCAACGACTATCCTTGCGTATATAAAACAATCGATACAACGAGACTGTCGATAGATAGAGCGGAGCATCCTGCCGATAAAAGACGAACAAACGAAGAATTGTTAACACGCGCCTACAACCTTGCGCGAGATCAACTCGGTAGAAGTCGAACTTTCACGAGGGCAAGCTCACTCTCTCGTGTATTTGTGTACACGCGTCTTATCGCTCGTATCGGTCTGCATAACGTGACACCCTCGAGGAATCCTCTTCGCGTGAGATTAGGTCTACCGGTTACGTACTTAGGTAAGCTAACAGTGCTCTAAGGCCGCTTTCTCACGACTAGGCAGCGATATCGTGGCACGATCGTTTCTTCATAGGGAATTCGCTTCGTGATTTATGTTTTCTCGAGATGACGTCGCGATAGCTTCTCGATGATCTCTTCATTTATTCTTCGCGACAATCGCGTATCGCGAAAAAATTTCGCTGCGGGATTATCGACAATAGTAATTTTCCATCGAATCCGGTAAGTAATTTCGGAATTAGACGGTTTTAAAGCCGATATCGGGTCTCGTTTCGATAATAAGCGCACGGAGTATTCCCATTTTAAACCAGACTGCTTATCCTCGAGGAATTCCGTTCCCATTGAAACGGTCGGCCATCGGGGCCCGAGCAAAATATCGTTCCATCCGCAATGCGTGATATCGACGTAATCGATATCTAATCTCGTCGTCCTCGTTACCAACCGCGCAAGGGGTGAAAGCCCGAATTCCGCTTTGGGATCGATCCACGATAAAGTTAGGAGGGGAAGATGGCGGGAAAATCTACCAAACTCGAGAAGTCTTACCGTTGAGAGATCTTGCGTAACCACGTGAACACGTGATTCTATAAGGATATTTTATACTTTCTTGCCAAATGTCCCCTGAGAATCCGATTTTTCCGAATTAATCTTCTCGAACTCTTCCGCGACGAAAGGGGACGAGTTAAAAGCAGGGCTCGAATCGACGCGGTCAGAGGAAAATTCCATTTTCATAATACGTTCCATCTTTCCTCCACTTTTCCTCCGCTTCTCCGTGTTTCTGTTTCGCGGGATTCCTATTCTTTTCGAGGGGTTTTTCTCCGCGGAACGTGCAAACATTTGTCCATAAACGGAACAGGGGAAAACTTTCTCTGTAAATAGACCGGGTATTTTTACAACTCGCGCCAATCGTTACGACGACTATCGATATTTAGAGAAGCAGAAAAATTGTTGTCGCCGGAGGACAGAATACGATGGTTTTCGTGGAAACGACGAAACAATCGTAATAACGGCGGCGGTGTAGAGATCGATGTGGAGATTTGGTATGGAGACTATCAATCACGATGGAAGAAGGTTGCAAGGGGATGAATTTCTCTTTTGGAACGTTGGTTCACCGGTTGGCCGACGTTTACGCGGGTAATTGCTTTCCTGACACGTGTGCGCGCCGACGACGTGGCCGGACGAAGCTTCGAACACATCGGGAACGGAGGGACGGAGGCCGCTTAATCGCGCGCGATAAATCTACCCATGCATGCGAGAATCGTCTATTGTTACGTAATACTCGACGCCAAGGGGAGTATCATTAGGTTGACGGAGATTCAGATTGTACGTCCGTCGAGGGTGCGCGACTTTATTTCTCGTGTGATTTGGAAACGATTGTGGTTTAACACGCGAGAGATTAATCATCGGTCGTGGAAATTCAACGTATATAAGATGTCTTTCAATCCTTTCGACTTTACGATCACACTTCGAATCAAATTCTATGAAGATGGATGAAGATTGGCGCTTGAAAATTAAAAAAAACTCTACGAATCGACGAGTGAAAATTGCGTATTAATTATTCTGCTGATATAACATTTCAACCTCTTCGTAAGCAAATTTCGCTTAAATTATCGAAAAATAATTGAAATATTCGTCGATATTTCTATTTCACTTGTCCGACTTTTTTATTTATCAATTATGGATCAAAAAACAGAACTCGGAAAATAGAATGACAAGGGAAAAGATTTAAGAATAAAACGCAATTCATCGCACGCACGACAGACGCGGAATTATTCGAAGGAATCGAGAATACAGAATATTCCGACGGTACTGGCCCATTACCAAGGTTCGAACGAGATGAAAGGAGGAGCCTAGGCACAAGCACTATCTCGGTGGCCGGGTGCACTTGGACCACGTCATCCGAAACGTCTTGTTCATATCGATTCGAGCTAGAGAATCCATAAAACGCGGGAGAGGCTATTACCGAGGAAAAGCATTGTGCTTCTTTGGCACGTAAACCGGTCACAAAGTTGGATACATCGATATTCCTTCTTTACTGTTACGCTCATCCTGCCTATTGTCTGCCCGTTCATGTCTTAATCCCTTCGATCCCGACTATAATCTTTCCATAAAACTGTATGCAATTCGATATCGAAATTTATCAATCGACAAATATCAAACACCGAGAAATCTTTATCCAATCTTCTTTCGAGCATCGGAAAGATACATCGATTCGTAAACGTTTTACGAAAATACGAATTTTCGAGAACGCGCTTCAATGTTCTCGTAAATGGGATGAAAATCCTAGAAGATTGGTCTTTCGACGTGCCGCTTCTTGAAATTCAAAGGTTTCGAGGACAAGGTACACAGAAGCACATTCCAGACCAGTGTAACATCCAAATGATTCAACAGAGCACGGGAACGTGGGGAAGTAACGTGGCTAAAACCGATCGACCGTATCGCTTCGTTATCGTCCCCCTTGATTCATAGATCGTTCCGTAATCTCGGAATCCGGGGAACCGTCTGATCGTGCGTGAATGTTCGACCGACGGGAGAACCCGTAAAGCTCGCGTTAAGAGGAATAAGGCAGATAAACTTCGATCAGGTTGAACGTCATCGCACGCGCGCGCCGATAATCCTTTTAGGCGGACTTAATCGTTTGCTTTTTAAAACGTTTCTTTTTTTAAATATTTTCTCTCGATATACAGCAACGAAACTTAACGGCTTACTACTCGAGGTCAATCTTTGAAATGGCCACTAGGACCGGCCCCAGCCTCTCCACGTCCCATTAACGGCCCACTTACCGCCGAATAAAGACTGATCGAAGGGACGAAACGGTTCGCGCGACGATCGTTGCCCGCCTCCACGACCACGGTAACGAGCGTATTTTTTATCGCCGACGCCGCCTCGGGATCCTTTGACACCTTCAATTTGTATTTGCACAGCGAGGGAACGAACGCCTCCGATACGGTTGAACGCGGGAACAAGCTCGGTCCGATATCGATGCGTTCGATTCCGACTAACGACACGACCAAAGTCGTCCTCTAGTCTCGTGACGATGCCTTCGTTTCTGTGTATCCTCGAGAAAGATAGCAGAGAATTTAGGGGATACGGAGTTGTACGGAGTGTGTGCACGGTGATATCGCAACGGGGATGGTGAATTGGCCGATACTGGAGTAGATTTTTGAACAACCAACAATATTCTCGTTAAATTGTGTTATGCACGAATGCTCGAATGACCGAAAGATTTTCCTTCGAATTATTATCAGCTCGATTGACCGAAATATCGAGGAAAAATCGAAATTCCAAGCACCTAATTACGACGAATAATATTACTCCAATTTCTCGTCTGGTTTCCGTTGAACAAGCTTCTTTCGAATTCCAGATAATATTCGGGTGATAGACATGACGGCTGATTATCGTGACAATCGTACGGGAAAATTACCTGTGGACATCGGGAAAATTTAATCAAAGGACTCGATCGACTAGGACACGGGACCGGAATACATTTGATGTTCGCCACGCAAACGAGGGAAGGGCAAGTTCCAGGTCCAAGGAGACTTCCGGTTGAAATTCTCGCAGCCATTAACCGATCTCTCGGTGCACGACTCGCTGACAGAGACACGTCTATAGAATGTTTCCTTATGCCTTGCAATCGACTACGGAGAAAGCTGCGGGAAGAGATGCTCGCCGAGATTTCCCATGGGCGAACGTGTAACTAATATCTGACGAACAAGTCGCTCGGTAGGCCTTTGACGTACGTTTATTTTGCGCTGCGTCGCGTGTACAGTCGATAATCCCGATTTCAATTGTCAGAAACAACCCGTTAATTAGAAACCGCCAATCAGCTATCCACGAAATACGGTTATTCCTGGACTGAACGATCAGACACACCGTGTAATTTCCTAGATTGCCTCCAAAGTGACCTGTGATGTTCGCCAAGTTCAATCAGACGATCGTAGAGCCTTAATAATTTAATTGATCCCATGGAAGAATCCTTGCGTATGTGCGACATATCGATTTCGATAACAAGACGTTTCGAATTTAACAAAATTGATTAAAAAGAAAAATTTGTATTCGTTGAAAAATTTGAATTAAATGTACTAGAAATAGTGTATCGTCGTCAATACGTTGGACAAAAAATGATATTAATAAAATTTCTTTTCAAATAATTTGATTGAACCTATAAAAATCTACCACATGGGATATTTTCGTTTAGACGGAAGAAAATTTTTGATCTTGAACAATTTGAAACTAAATATAAAAGAATTGAAACTTTCTGAAAAATGAACGAGCTTTCAATTTGCAACGACAAAAGTTACCGCGCGATGTCTCTAGTTAGCTCAAAACGAAGCAATATTAATAAAGTTTCGTCATACACGTCATCCCCTTTCTAATAATTCAATTAAATCTACAAAAGAATCTTCATCTAGATGTAAAGAATTATTTTTCTTTATATGAAATAGAAATTTTGAACTCTTTGAATTTTGAATAAATTATTTTTAACCGAATAATATTCAGAAATTCATCGATAAGAATCGGAAAATAATATTATCGCAATACAATCCATATCACGATTTTTCTCAGAGAATATTTGTTTATCAGACGGAAATCGTCAATGATCATCGACGAATCTCTAATTACTAATTACTAACCAGGTTCCAATTTACATGTTGATCTTGTGGGGGACAACAGGTTGTGAGTAATGGAAAGAGGAAAAACAAGAGAAGCACGAGTTCGTTTGTAATTCCGCTCGTGAGCCACATTTCGACTCGTTAGAAAACGAACGTGGACGAATTTGTCGAAGTTTGAAGACAAAGCAAGAGATCGTTGCTGACGACAATCTTTCCTGTTTCTGCCAAAACAGCCGATGTACGTCACCTGACGAAACTACGTGAACAAGCAATGTACCACAGACAATAAGAAACTATTTGAAAATTGAGGAAAAAACTGGCACGTTCCATTGGTCGATTATACGATTGTTGTTGTACTTTGAACGAGAATTTACGATCATTTTTCGACGTATATATTTTATCTAACTTTAATATTATAAAATTTATTTACTTTTTTCCAGGAGATAAAATACAAAGATATTAAATATATATCTATCGTATGAGGTGTGGCAACAAATATCGAATAAATATCGAAGAAATTTACTAGAATTTAAATATAAAATGAATAACGAGGGAAGAAATCTATTTTAAAAAAATCGAAATCCATGTAAAAATATATTTGTCCCAATTTACTTTGTTTGCAAATAATAGCTCAAAACAAATAAAATCAATGTAACGAATTCGTAAACATCGTTCCCTGGTATATTCTGAATCATTTCGGTCTTATAAATAGCCACAAGATGATTATTTCCAAGGAGTTTCAAAGAATATAATCAAATATTCCATGCAACGCGAAAATAGCACCGTTTTCTTGTCGAATATGGATCTCGTGTATCCTTCTTCTCCCATGCTTCCTTTCTTCTTATTAACCGATCTATCAAACAAATGTCCCTGTTCTATCTGGAATTGTTTCTAAAATGACCGATAGTGAAAAATAATTTCGTGTCAAATAATACTATTAGTCGTATAACTCGCGAACCGCATTATTAGTGGGATGATGGTCGTCGTCATTACATTCATACAATGAATATTTCTTCTCCACTTCCACGTATTCTATATATATAGCCACGAATCCGCCCTTCGACTTATCTCCTTTCGCGCTTCCATTATCCGTTCATGTCGGCCACGTTCACAAATTTTTATTTGTCGCTTGTTTGACTCGTGCTGATTTCAAACCTATTATCCGTGACATCCCCCCTGTGTCCTTTTGACCAGGTATACGCCAAAGAGAGAGAGAGAGAGAGAGAGAGAGAGAGAGAGAGAGAGAGAGAGAGAGAGAGAGAGAGAAGGGAAGAAAGGAGAACAGGTTAGAAGGAAACAAGCCTTTTAAACGCTCTCGACGTCTACAGGGGTGGGCCACGCAAAATCGACCAGGTAATAAAGAAAACTTCTGTCGACCAACGTAGCTGGCTTCTTGCCTCTTTTCACAAGGTGAGAAAATTCCACTACACAAGCAAGATCTCCTCATTGTCCTCCGAGATTATAGTCTACCACTTTCCGCTCGTTCGACACAGAAAACTCATGACAGGGTGAGACCATTTTTCGAGGTAACGTCATTTGGCGACACCTTGAAGGGAAGATTGAAGCGTTCGTGAAATATTCATGCAGTTTTAAAACATGGGGACCAGAACGGAGATACGATAAGCCTCGACACGAGAGTTTATTACGCTCTGTCGTCGAAATGTAAATTGGACCGTGTCGAGCGAGGGGTATACCGATTTTTGCACCATTTCAAGGGGAAAAATTGTCCTCGCTGGACGCAATTCTTAGAGATAGGGGAAAAAAAACATAAATTCTAAAGTTTGCCTCCATTTAGTGCATTACACCGACTGCAATTTACGGGATAAAGCCGTAGTAAGAAAAGTAAATGAAGAGAAATCGTCGCGTCAAAATTTCTTTATCTTCTCCGTTTACTAGCGTCCTTTGCACGCTCGCATTTTCCATGCTTTTTCGGACCTCTACCATAAACAGTCGGCATCGTAGTTTTCACACAACGGATACAGATGATCATACAGAGATATAACAAAATCCGAGTTAACGAATCAAATAGTTCGTGTAACGAATCGAAAAACAAACGAAAAGGGATGAATGCTTTCTTCCATTATTTCGAATTTTTTAATTTATTATTCCATGAATAATAGGATAAAATCGAATCGTCCAAAAATACAATCAAATCGCATCACAACTTCAAATACATCGGAATTATTATAAATTATTATTGATAATTGTCACGCCACAATTTAACGTTTCGTGTCCTTTCGACAAATAAAATCGTAATTCACAAATTTATAAATTGTGCGAAAATTCACAAAGAATACCGCTCGCAAAAGGAAAAATCTCGGAAGAAAAGTCGATTCGAAAGTTTCGATGGATAAACGCGGACGTACAACGCGAGCTTTCCGCTCCGAAAATTAAAAATCATCGAAGGAACGAGGTCCAAGGAACGGCCATATGTCAGAATATTTGCACGTTCGCGAGTTCTTTCAGAAAGGCTCCTTCAAAACGGATAGGAGAAGCTCCAGAATCTCTACAAGCATTTTCCCCTCTTTCACTATCCCCGCTCGTATTGTACGATGGAGAAGCTCCGTTCGTAAGTTCCGACCAAGTTTCTGCAGCAACAAACAGCAATGGCTCGAAATTCGTATAATACGATCCGAAAGGTATATAACTTTCTTTGGAAACTGAGGGTACAGTTGCTACTATGATTCAGTTGATGCGAAATCCAATGCATTCGGCGCTAACTTCTCGACATTAACAGCAGTATTAATTAGGACACGAGAGAGGATTTCGTCGATATCACTTTGATGATTTGAAAACATTTTATTTGTTCGACGTACGATTAACGAGAATTCTGTTTTTCACACACAGTTCGAATTCACGCGAGATCATTTAATCCCTTTATACCGACGAGTGAAATTTGTGAATCAAAAAATAAAAATCACGATTCGGATTAAAGATAAAATTGCGAGAGATCTGATCATTCCACAAACAACTTCGTCGATCAAATCATAAGATGAGACGCGAACCATCGAATTGAAATACGCATCATTGTAAGAAGGGATAATTTTTTTAGAAACATTCTAAAGACGAGATTCATTCGTTATCGAGACTAGTGAGCAATTTTAATCGCGATTTCGACATATTTTTTATTATTATTAATCTCTTCAATCGCCGATATAATTTGCTCGTGAGTAAATATTTTACGAATAGAATGCATGGAAAATTTATCATTTACTGCGTGCCTATGAATTTCTATATTTTCCACAATTTATATTTACATTCATGGATTTAGTTTATCACATACGTTCCACAAATTTGATATTTCATGAAATTGAAACACGGCACGGAAATTTGAGATTTCACGAACTGATTAATTTATACGTTATTAAAATAGCAGTGGAGACAAGGCGGGAGACGAAACTCTTTGTCATCGTTAATTAATTTTCAAAGTGATCGTTTAAAACTTGATGAATCAAGAAAACGGTATAGAATAAAGAAAAGCAGCGAGCAGAGGTCTCAGGTGGCCGACGTAATGCTACGAATTCTATTCGTAAAACTTTCGGATGGAACCCTTAAGCCTGGAAAAGTCTGAAAATCGACATTGCACGGGTCGCGTGCAGCGACTGACCTCGTTCTCCCCTCGAGTCAAGAGAGTCACGTGGCTACTCTATTAATTTCACCGTTCTCAAACCATGATACGTTAGAGGAAGGAAGAAAATTGCGTTGAATAAAGGACAGGCCGAAGGACTTTGCTCGTGGGACAAGACAGTATTCAAAAAGCGCACGTCTTCTCAAAGCAAGGGGCAGAATGGAAAGGAGAAGGAATCATGCGCCATTCCGCCATTGGCAGATTAAAGCGACGTCGTTGGTCTTTGATCTTTGGTAAGAAGCAAGAAAGAGGAAAGGCGAACGTGAAACGGTGAGCTTTTGCGTGTTAAAGGGTAAAACTCTCCGGAGAATGCAGAGAATCTCGCTTTCACTGTCAACTCGCGAATAACGACAATCAAACAAAGGGAAGAAACGAGAAAGAAGAAGAAGAAGAAGAAGAAGAGTAAAAGACGTACAAGTAAAAGGATAGTAAGGATTAGAGGCAAAAGAATCAAGAATGCGACACACGCTCTTGCTCGGAAACACTTCAATCGGATTGCTTGGCATTTGTATCAATGATAGAGGAATCTCTCTTTAAAAAAAAAAAAAAAAAAACTCACGAAGATAAAGTAAGATTTCTTCATGATCCTTTCGGTCGTCGATCGGCAAATTCTTCGTCCGTCTTCCGATTTCTAGAGAAGATATCCCGGTTCTACGTGCTCCAAATTCTATGCGTGCGAGCTATCGTCAAAGATCTTCGACTTGCCACCGCGTACAGGCTGCGCCCTCCAAGGAAGGGCGCATCGAGGAATCGGTTCAATCCTTCTCCAAGGCCAGATCACACCGCAGTGTCTCACTTTACAATTACATAGATCACACTTGTTTCTCACCCTTCTTCGCGGTGCGGTTTACACATCGCCACAAAAATCGACTATCCACGTGACGATAAATTCGCTCTTGCGACTTTGTTGCCACGATCGCGATCGCGAAAATAAATTCAACGGTGACAAACTTGCGTTGTACGCGCGAAGAAAACGAACTGAATTACACGACGCTTTAGAAATCAACTTAAACACGGACGCGTTACGTTACTCGGCACGAATGGATCTCCTCATCGATCTTGGACGATCCAACGAGGGGATGATACGAAAGGGTTAACGCACACGCACGTGTCTACGATCCTGGCCGATGTCGTCGGGCCGAAGTGCGCCGCACGAGTGTCGGCCTTAACGTCTCGAAAGCGCTTGACGTTGGCGCCCGTGCGGCTGGGGTGGGGGCTGGAGGGGTTCGCGGAGAAACACACTGTGCCCTTCTCCCCTCCACGTCTAACCAACGCCAACTCCAACCCTCGTGCACCCCCACCGTCAACTCCTCGCTCGCTCTTTCGCTCCGTCTCTCTTTCGCGCTGCGTCCACCCTCATCGCTCTCGTTTGGGCCGAGGTTGGAATAAAGTGGTGCCGGAGGGGTGGTTTGGCTGGTCGGGACTAAGAAGGGGTAAGAGCAAGAGGAGAAAGACGGTTTGATCGAAACGATGGACGGTCGGAGGGAGACGGGACCGATGTAAGCCGCGAGGATCACGCGGACCGAATGTCGAATTTGTTTTATACGTGTTATATCCGTCGATGGCGTGCGATTTTCTTCCGGATGATCGTGTTCGACGACCGCGATAGCGTTCAGATTTTTTTCAGAAAAACTTGTTCAAAATATTTGAAAAGATAATTATTTTTGTACGTTATCGAGAGATCGATCGAAGTGTTAATAGAAGAGTCAAAGTACACGAGGTTAAACAAGTTGTTCCGGGATTTGCGGGACTCGATATTGACATTACCGACAGGTGGATGAGAAAAAAGGGCTGTAAATATCAGCAGAACGATCCACGCGCGGTTTGCGCGGACAGAAATTTTATAGATCGACGAATCTTCTGATTTACCAAAGGAAATATCTTTTGTGAAACGTGCCGAGGAAAGATGGATTCCGGGTGACGGAGATTGAGGCGGACTCGATGGAGATTTATCGATATTGAAAATCCATGCTGGTTGCGGGTATGGTGGGGGGGGGATGAGAAGAGGTAGCAACGGTGGTAGAAAAATAATTGTCATTATTTGAAAGATTGTCAATCGCGTCGAAAAATCGGTCGGTTCGGAAATGATTACTGTCGTGTGTAGGCCGACGGATTCGTACGTTGTTTGACGAACGTTAATCGAAACGTTGACCCGATTCGTGTGTGCGTAGTTGCGTGTGTGCACGTTGAATCAAACGTCTATTTGCTGTGCGTGCACGTTGCGTACATGAGAAATGATGCGTGCGACCCGCAGCCACCGGTGTTCAATACGTATAACTGTACAAATTGTTAAATATTTTTGTTCCCTCTTTTTTTCCTCTCTTTTCCCCTTTTCGAAAAATATATTCGATATAATGCAGAATACGAATTGGAAACGAGTCATCTTCCAGTTACCCGGGCCGGGATAAAGTTTTATCCTTTTTTTTTTATCCGAGTTTAAATGTCAACGTACGGATTTACCAGGGTTCATCCCGTGTTTCCGGAAGATCATCTCTCACTGTGGGTTTCATTTGTCAAAGAAGAGATAAAATAGATTGATCAATGATTGAAACAACAGGGAGGGTGTATCGTTGGTCCGAAACGATTTTTATTCACTACCGCGATTGTTTTATGTTTAGTTTCAATATGGTCAGGATAAATTGTCCCGTTGATGAATTTGCGAACGGGGATGAGGATATTGAATGTAAATTTCTGATACCAAATAAATATTTAACAAAAATATGGCTCGGTCGAGTTCAGCTGCGCGTACGATCAATTTTTCAACATCAGAAAAATAAAATAACATTTCAGCAATCTATTAATGCATCAAATAAGTCGATGTAATAAGATGCCAAAGTACGAAACTTGAGCGTATTGAACAAGAATCTCTTTGTGAACAACTATATCTTTAAAAAACTTAATGCTTCACTTTCAAAAGACTTCTTTTCCGAACAACAAGATATAAAAAGATCTATCGATTCACGAGCTCGAGAATCCTTGAAGAAAAAACTGTATCAAACTGTATCAAAATTAAGAAACGAAAGATATTTCAATCATTTCCATAACTCCATTTCTCGTGTTTCTATCGCAAAGTGAACTGCACATTGTTCGAAAAGTGAAAAAAGAGGAAATAGAAACATCGATCGTATCGATGTTTGAAAACCGCATTGAATCGATAGATATAACGCATGCTCGAATTTCCGCAGGACGTGTGCTCGATACAAGACAAGGTCGCGCACGACATACCGGTAGAGAGACAAGATCCCGTATACCACTTTGGATAAGCTGTATTCGGACGATCGCCATTTTAGATAAACGATATCCGGATAAACTGGATCCCCCAGCATCTTAAATCGAACGTGCACTCTTCGCGCGTTTCGCGTTCTTTCGTGACTTTCTCTTATTACCCAGCCACGAATGAAAGTCACGCAAGAAATGTGAAAAAGTCGATCTCTCCGCTATCGATAAGAAAAATCTTTTCCTTTATCTTTGCTGCGAATTTACAGCGTTGAAAACGATGATAGAATTTAATCATCCATTCGATATTTGATCCCTATGGTGGTGTAATCGCGTTAATTTATGGACAGCTCCGTAATAGCGTGATGATTATTTGATAATATAACCGAACGATCAATCAATAAATTATAATTAAATATTAACTTTTGATATATGTAATTAACTGCATTCAACATCTGCACTATTTATGCTCGATCCATTCCAACCACTTCACCGTTTATTAATATTCTCGAATTATTGATATATATGTACATCCAAGATCTTCCAACGTAATTTATATTTGGATTATGAATCTAATTTCTGACGATTCCTTTCCAATTATCGGTATCGTAACAAAGTTACATTCTTTGTCTAATCCATATATCATCTTCGTCTCATATTTTAAAATTAAATTATACATATTACACTTCGACTAATAATAAGTTTCGACTAATTATTCTATTATCTTTATTTTTAATATTCGTTGTTCCTAAATAAATTACACGGAAAAGAGATCATAATATCGAAATGGTATTGAAACTCATCGATGAAAAGCATAAACCTTAACTGTTTAAAGTCTTTGACATCCCCTTCGATACGAAATCCCTCGGTTTTCCCTCTTCAGGATAGAATAAACGATTGGCGCGCACTAAAGGCCTCGCCAATCTCGTATAAAATCCTCTTTCTTTTTCCGCTATATTTATTTTGATGAATGCATTTAAAGGATATAGAGGGGGAAAATAGAATGAAGGAAAAAATAAGAATAGAAAAAATAAAAATGAAATGAAGAGAATATCAAATAGGATAAAATTCTCGCGTTAGAAGTGCTTCAAGTTTATTATTTCGAGGTAAAAAAGTTTTCTATTAATATGCGAAGAGAGCAAGGAAAGAGAGCGGGGGAGGAAAATCAGAAACTTTCTAAGTAACTCCAATTACCGAATAAAAAGGATAAAAAAAAATTCATTATATCGGCTTCCATCGTTGCAAACATTTAATATCCAAGTCAACGCGCGACCGCCTTTCTTTTTCCAGCGAAAAAATTACCTGTTCCGAGAATGATGCGTGTAACTTACATATTCGCATACAATCATTAAAGTTTACACACGTTGTGTTCATATAAATTACACGGACGGAATAATTGAACGAAAATGAAGAAACATCGTGTACATTAATCAGAACTTCGGTCGATCTAGTTTAAAATCCAAGCAATTTCGGTTAGCAAACGCAAAGTTATTCGCGTAATCTCTTGGAATGAATTCAAAGAATAAATGAGAAATCTCGTGCAGGAACGATGTGACGAAATATAACGCAAAACGAAACGAAGTGTACAAAACAAATAAATGTGCTTGAGGGAGAAAAAAAGGGAAAAAACGAAGAAACTGGGAGAGAAGGATGGAAAGAATGGAAAAAGATAAGTGTACGCTGCAAATGATCCGATGCACGACTCAACTCGCGGAAAGCATAGAGAACGCAAATAAAAATGTCCACGCACGCTCTAAGCGTGAAATCGATTTCTATACGAGAGTGTGAACAATGTAAATTCTACCTGCTTGACTGCTAGCTCATCTGTAACGTCGCGTATATTTTGTTCATTCTGTCCGTTTTTCTCGATTCCATCTCGCCTCGCGATAGACGAACAGTACATGCAGTGTCTGGTTTGTTTCATGGCTCACCAGGTGCGCCAAAGCTACCCCAATCTCCTTCCTCTTCCTTCCTGTATCGTGTTTAGAGAAATAGATTCGCGAACACAATGTCTATATTGTGTGTATATCTTTGCGATAAAACTATCATAATTTGAAAACGAATTTCCTGAGGGAAAAATCTATGAAAATAAGTATCTCGATACTTAAAATCGATACTTAAGACGAAATATTCCAAGTTCTGGTTAGAATTCCGAATTAAAATAACGTGATAAAAGAAGTCGAAGCGTGTGTTTCTATAAATATCGTGCACAATGAAGTTATTATATTCGAGGAGCACGACGAACAAGACTCGGCGGACTTTCTGACGAACCGCAATTGCAGACGCAAAGATTCTTAAGTTGCTGCTTCAATTGCACTTTTCCCTTTATGCGCATTACGTGGCACTTAGTCGCTATATAAGCTCGTTCTATTCTCTTACACGTTCAAGGACATCGAAGGATCTCGTTAAATAATATAAAAGTAATTTCCTCGAATATCTCGCGGAATAAATCATTCTGATCACCGAGTTAAATACGTTCGTCTCGAAAAAGCTGCAACATCGATTTACGGAATATAATCTGCAATTCTGCCGTCACGCACGTATTCGCCACCGTTCAAAATACCATCGGATTCGTGGGCGATAGAATTCTCGTTGTTACGTTCGAATATATAAGATTCCGCCAGCCACCAATAATAAAACCGTTCGTATTTCCGCGTCGTATTTCCGCGTCTCTCGCGAAGAAATCCATCGACGATTTCTTTCCTCGTGTCCTCGTCCTCGTGTTTCGTCGTCTGTCGGCGACGGAATCGTCGCGGGCGAGAATTGATTGTCCTTGTTCGCTGGAAATTGATGTTGTCAAGCGATGTAGACGATGTGGAAAAATTCGCGATTCGCGTACGTAACGCAGTTATCGCCTCGATTTGACTTGTGCCACGCGGATCCACGCGAATTTCGTGACAAATTGGGCGGCCGTATCCGTGATTTTAAAGTGCAGCTGTTCACGTGCGCGGCATAAAACGCGATTATAATACACAGGGAGGAGAAGAACGCGTGTTCGTTCGCGCGACTTGGTTGCATCGTGCACGAGTTTGGCCGCTTGTACACGCGCGTGTCACGTTCCGTACGTGAGAGTCGCGGTGTGTGTCACGCGCGCGGCTGGTGGCGTACAGCCGTGTGTGGATATAAGGAGATGAGGTCTATTGTTCATTGTGCCTCGCTGGCAGAACGCTCGAGCTTTCACGTAAACGGCCAGCTTGCTCGAGTAAGTGAATTTCCGCAGGTGATTTCGTTCGCCGCAACAGCTATAAAGATACAGTCTGGTTCTGGCTCGGAACAGACGTGCGCCAGACATACGTTTTGTAAGAGAACGAATGAGAGATAGAGGAGAGAGAGGATTACGATTGACTTAGGGTGAAATTGGAGCAAGTTAAATGGTGCGCTTAACGCGTTGAATTTTACATATATTTATATCTTATTCGAAACTCTTATCCGTTAATGGTGAAGTGTAATCATTTATTTTGAAAGACACGGTACATATTATAATAAATGCATATCGTATTAGAACAAAATTGTTTCAATATTTTAACCATCAATTTAATATTTTATTATTAATTTAATATTTATTGCAACGTTAAGAGATATCTATTATCGAAAATTTGATGAACGCGAATGTATCTTCAATTTAAATACCGAATTAATTTCAATATTTCTGCTCACTTGATACGAAAGAAAAGATAATCCATGGTAAATTTTTGGAATAGTTTAGAGACTATTCCAATGTATAATTTTCTTGAAAACTTTGAGATCAATGAAATTATTGTAATTATAAATTAGAACGACTATTTTTACAAAAAAAATACGATAAAAAAAAGGCTAGGGAATATTAAGCGAAAACTGAGCAAAAAAAGAAGATATAAAACGGTTTCCAGGGCACATCCCGGAAACGTCGGTGTTCCGGTTTGGCGCGCGTTTACCTTCCTCGAGGAAAACGATGAAAACGATGACGCCAGACTATAAGCGAACACTAGAATTTTTCCCATCTATGGAAATATGCTTCGTAACGAGAAAAACTTGAGAAACTTTTTTTTTTTTATTCGATAACAAAATCTTTCTTTCATCTGCATAATCAATGATGAAGTCTTTGTCGTGATGGAAACGCGAAGAAGAACAATTTTTAAATGAAACGTAGAATAATCGAAAATCGAGAAAATCGAAAGATAGCTATTTTAACATGCTAACTGTGTACGTTCGTGCGAATTCATATTTTTATACATATTGATAAAAAAAACCGTATCTCTAGTAAAAATATGTACGTCCATTATCTTCCAAATGCTGTTACACGTATTTTACATTTGATATTTTATATTGATATTTTCGCATCGCGTTCACCCTTTTATATTTTCGTATTTATACTTGTCATAATTAAATACATAAATATCCTTACTGATAACATATTATGTGACAACGTGTAAATCGAATCTTTATAAAATCCGAATATGCTGATAATCAAAGTTGAACAACCAGTCTGAAATTTATAAACAAAGTCAAAATCCGAGTAACTGCGATAATAAAAATCAATGAATCTCCGAATACTAAATAAATACTAAATAAAATTATGCGCTAATCGAATTCCAATTATCCAAAAATTTCAAAGCTATTTTGAATCGTTCAAAACGTACACCGATATACAAAGGTTGTCAATTAGCAGAAGATACAAAGAAAAAAAGAGAGAAACTTGAGATAAATATAGAAAAAATGGGATAACGGATATAATCAGAAGCCGATCTACCGATTATTTTTCCGGGGTTAAAGACCTGGCCGGTCTCGAAGTTCTTTCTTCGTTAGTAAAGTCTATAATAAAGGATGTCATTTTTGCATTGAAAGCGTTTACTGTTGCCACGGCTAGTCTTTCTGAAAGGCTGAGACCCACTTACGTGGTGAGACCCTTGAATTCGCTAATTAACGCGGCTGACTCATGATGTCACTCGTCAGGTATACACTCTTGTAAAGGTCACGTCCAGTAGTGTGAAATACTTGACCGACACTGTGTTCCTGCATTATTCTCGGGGCCCGAGCTTTTTCCTCGCGCTGTTTCCGGAATATTCTGTCGCGTTTCAGAGGGAGATACAGAAAGAGAGAAAGAGAGAGAGAAAGTTAGTAAAGCACAGTAGCGCAGGCTACAATCGCAAAGTACACAACCGTGCGCCAAGAAACTCGAGACACAGTCATATTTCTGGTTTCTGCCCGACTCGAGTGCTTAGGCGTTCACTTAATTCGTTCATGCTCTCCACCTAAGCGCTGATATCCTCTAAAAATCATCCACGCCACGCCTTGGAGTTTGCCACGAGCACCTTGTACAACTATGATACTTTTAGAACCAAGTGTACTGCGGCGAAGTGGTCGGGAAAATACATTGTGTTAATGAATTATACGACGAATAAGTTATCATTTAAAGAACAAAGAATTTTCATCGTGAAATTGTATAATTTTCATTGCGTATCGAGGATTACCATTGATATCGCGATATTCAAATTAGTAATTCAGTTTGAATAGGAAATGATTTTATTTTATCGCGAAAGTATGATATTTTCTTTTTAACGAAAGAAAATTCAACAAGATTGTTCGATTTATTTTTATCGTTTCCGTTGCGAATTCAGAATTACACGGGAGCAACAACACTCGGGAAAGAAAGTTCAGAAAACATGGGCGATCTACACTGGCCAAGACTAATTCGAACTTTTCCCCCAGAAGTTCTAGATGACAAATTATTCCCCGGCAAAAATAGAGTATCGTTTGAGATTCAACGAGAAATTTTATTACGTTACGTAAGTGCTGTCCACGCACGCGTTCGGCACATCGCATGTGAGGATAGGGGGTCAGGAGACAGGTGTATATACAACAGGGGTGGATGAAAAATGAAAGCTTTAACGATGACGCAGAAACGTCCTAACGTGCAAATGAATTTGCAACGATGTAATAGCCAATAATGTCACGCGCAAACATCATTACTTCGCGCTGCATTTGTCGTTGTGCGACACTTTATGGAAGAGTGCAAACTGTTATACAAATATTTTTGCTTCAAATGAAAATTAATGTTTTCTGTTAACGTTTCGACGTTCGAGCACAACCATTTTTTCCTTTTTCGTTTTTCGAACGATAAATTTACTATTTATTGGTGAAACCCGTTTATTGAATTAAACATTAGTAATATATCACAGCATTCGAAAATAAATTCGTATAAATTCCTTTATCATCCGATCATTCCCGTTCGCGTTTCCTTACTGAAGTTTCCAATTGTGCAAGGAATGGATTCGATTCTAACGCGAAATGACGTCTGATATAAACCTCGCTACAGGAATTTCATCCAAAATCCGGAAGATAGTTTGAAAGTTAAATTAATTTTAATACAAATTCTGCAATGTTCTGTAAGATAATTTAATCAGTAATTTATCAGAAACTTTTGTCAAGTATCATAGGTATTGTTTGTATCTAACGTTAATTATATATCTTGTAACGTTCAACTTTCTTTCTTTGCGTTTTTTCAACGTGCACGCAGCGAAGGCAATTTTATTATCAAAGATCTTTCAAAGAGGATATTTAATTTTGTGGAAAATTGAAACCAGTTAACCGGTTCCTCTTTCTTTCGACCACGATTTATTTTATTTTTCAACGAACTTTGCGAACAAAGATTCATAATCTTCGCTTCCACGAAGAATAAAAATTCAACTTGAGAAATTTGAAAAACAAAATATCGTGATGCTTGTCTATTCTTGGATAAGCGAGAATTTGTTTCGACGAAATGTTATTTCGACAAAAGTCAAAGCACGAAGCAATCCCGACGACACGACGATTGAATCGATTGAATCGAGTTTCGAACTGATAGTAGTCATAAGTGTAATTTCTCTTTCGTAAATGAAGATTAAGTTATATCGGTAAATCGTCTGATTGTATGGCTCGTTTTCCGAATATCTATTTCGTTTTGAATCGATAATATTTTCTTAATTGGTACAGTGTCGCGTCGTCACGAACTTTTGTACAGTTACTGTGCCACAGGGTGCGAATCATCATTGGTTTTCATTAAATTCGAAGCGTACGACTCGTAAAAATAAAATTCTAAAAAGAAGACTAAAATTTTTCTTCAAAATAAATTTAAAAAAAAACGAAAAATATTATATTTGTTAAAACATCAATCTCAAAAATCATCGAATAATTAAAAATACACACGGAATATTCAAGGAAATAACGAAAATAAAAGGACGGTGAAATTTGATCATAGACATGGTCGAAACGACGAGCGATCGCGGTGGTAAAATCACTTGGCTATTTCGAAACGAAAACTGGCCATGCCGCAGAGCAGTTTTCGGGTTAAAGATCTCGTTGGAACCGTGGCAAAAAGTCGTAGTGAGTGGTGGATCGATGCCACAGCAGCGACAGCGTGGCTCCAGCCAGCAGACGTCGTCGTCCTTCCGTACTACCGCATATATACCCGTACACACCCCCATACCTCCCCTATCCACCCCATTACCATTCCCATTCCAACGATCTCCTCATCTCCATCGCCATCTACGCTCATCCCCCTTTTACGTTCCACTCCTTTACCTCCGGGCTTTGAGGGCGTCCTCGTCGTTCTATCTTTCTCTCTCTCTTTCTCCCCTCTCTCTTATCTTTTTTCCTTTTTTAACCCCTTCCAACCCCCAACCATCTCATCGTTCGCCCGTGGGCGCTCTAATACGACTACGAAGCGCCACGACTGTACTTATGAGAATGTAACCCACATTTCGACCTAACGTTACTTCCGGTTTGCTCGGGAAACGTATTGTGAGTTATGCTCAATGCCGTTTCGATATCTGTCACCGCTAATGGCATTAGAGAACCGTTGCAATAGTCTAGGGAGAAAGTTTTCGAGGAATCGAGAAAGGGAAAAAAAGAAATTGGGGTGAAAATAATGAATGAATATATCATCGCGAATGATATCGTAGAAAAATCGAACATACGTGGTGGATCGTTTTGTCTTTCTTGATAATATTTTCATTCGATATCACGAGTTATTATTGTGCCTCGATTCGCGAATTAATGATATTCATCGTCGACGCGTCCTAGCGAAGTGAAGTTTCAAAGGAAACGACGCGACTCCGGAATGCGCGACGATTTCGCAACATCGTCCCGCAGTTCTGTAATCCGATCTACATTAGCCCGATGTCTACACGGTCGCTGCTTAATTTTGCGACACGTAAACGTGCTTCAGCTTAGAGTAATGGCACCGAATACCATTCGAAATTTCATCTGTCCTTGGCTACTCTATTACGACTGTATCACGAACAAGTAGACGCATTGGGAATAAAGACACAATCTACATTCTAGAATGTTGCATCCTTCTCTCGCACGCGTAAATATACTATCTTATAAGACAATTTCAATATTATATATAACGATTAATGAAGAAGAATCTAAATAGTATCGGTACGAAAAAAAAAGTAAACTTTGCAAATTTTTGTTCAAAATTCGAGAACGATTTTAAGAAAATCAGAAAAGTTTAATTGTAGTATTGAAGAAAATCTAACACGTGGCCTTCGCACGACAAATAAAATCCCGACGAGATGACTCTCTGGCAATATATCGGCAATCCATTTCTTAAATCTACGTGATTTGTTCCACGAAAGAATACAACCTAATAACAGGGGCATTTATCGAAGAATGCGGTTCCCGAGGATCTTGTCTCTTCGTTTCTACCCGACCTATTCACGTCTATCGCCACTCTTATATCCGTACCCTTTTGTAACCAGCGTTCGTGTCGCCCACCCCTGCGTAATGCGGTCATAGTACGTGTTAGGTATTATTCCTTGGAGAAAAATGTAACCCACATTCTGTCACAACGTTATTTCAGAGATCACTAATATTGAATGTTAGGAGAAAAAATAAGATTCGAATATTTTGAATGTTGAATAATTAGAAAGAAATGTCTTCTGAATACGTAACGAGACAATGATTAATTAATTAAAATCCTTTGCTCGTAAAAGAAAATACAATATGTAACATTATGTACATTCGAACGAATAGATTATGTTCGAGGATAACGAGCACTAATTAGGACCAATCTCGTATCAACACAGAGATTTCCCGTATCTTGATCCTGGATCGCCAAGTGTTTCCATGTAAAAAAGTATTTAATTAAAGTAAGAAAGAGAAAAGGAATTGTGAAAAGCTCCGAAGAAAAATCCCAAAGCTCGTTTCACGTGCTTCGTTTAAAAGTCCGACGAGCTTTAGGCGACGTTTGCACTGTAACATTTTTTGGAAATTCTTTATCAGAAACCCTCTTTGAAGTTTAACGAATCTAAGAAGAAAAAAAAGAGAAACAGAGATCTTTAAAATTATCGATCCTTCGCGCAACTGAAAACTTTTTACATAGCTACCTTAAAGATTATCAAATTTCCTGAATCACAAGGGATAATATTCGGTTATGAATCCATCGAGAATCTGCAGTACTCGCGAAGCTCGAATCTTTCAAACTACGCCTCCAAGTTATCCCTTTCGAATTATGGAACAAAGTTATCAAGCCAAAGTTCTCGCGTCACGACGATGCAAAGGAGCCTTTAAGTTACCATAGATGCAGAAAAACTGCTTTAAAAACGGTTATAAGATTTCTGATACTATCATCAATAAAAAAAAATTATTAATGTTGGCTCGTACTGTTATTTACAATTACCATTCATGCAATCGTAATATTTTTTTAACGACGCAATATGCGTACATGGAACAATTTGGATCTTATTTATCTTGTAATAACAACAACTCGCCAAATATTCCAAGAGAATGTAATATAATGCAAAAGACACGAGAGAACATTGTCTTTCATTCCTCGCCGTGACATAAATATATAAGTTCTATGTCTGTGGGACTATTTTCGCACGGACTTGATTCGATAAAGTAACAATAATCTTTCTTTTTTTTTTCTATCGTATTCGCATATCCTTGTTATGAGTAATAAATAATTTATAATTAATTACCGAATCCACTAGATAATATCAATTCCTATAGTCAAGAATGTTCTTCTTTAATCTTCCATGACGAGAAATTTTGATCTTCGCAATAACGCGCTAATTTTTATATCGACTTTCTTTGTTTTGTTTTTGTTTCGTTTCACAAACAATCCGTTTCGAGATGAATAAAGAATTTTACGAGATAGATTAATCCTTTTATATTCGTTAAAAGTTAAATAATTTTCTAATCGCTCTATATATTCCGATCACGATCAAAAAAATGAATATTGCTATTAATTCTCTAACTTTTCTTCTTATATTATTTCAAATTTTCGCGCAAGAAATATCAAAGACTTATTGAACGATGAAATTAATTATCATTTCTTTTCAATCAGGAAATAAGATCCGGTAAAAATTTCAGGCTACAAAATGTCTTTCGTCTATCGGTTCGTTCCTTTAAAATAATAAATGGAAGCGAGATTTAAAGAATACGGAGAAGGTAAAAGGACGAGCAGCAAATAGAAATCCCACGGTAATCTTAGCATGTTCTAGCTCAGTGACGTTATCTAACTGAATCGCTATTTCGCGCCTCGCTCTTGGATAATTTATTATTGCAGCACCTGTACACCACGTGCTATCGATCGTCGTCGCTGCATTTAACGTACGGTCGAAGCTATCCTTTTTTTTTCTCGATTCAACACCATCGATCCCCTCGTTGACGTTCGATCTGTCGCATTTCTTTCGAATCTCCGTTCTTTCTCCTTTTACTTTTACGTCTCTTTTACTTTCTAATTTTTCTACTAATCGACGTGTATTTTTACTGGAAAGAGAAAGAATTTGAAAAACTATGTCACAAAAAATTTCACGCGATCTATTTGATGAAAGGGATCACATCGAGATGCGAGGAAACTTTGGAAGAAAGGAAATTTATTGAAATAATGCGAAAAAATACAGAACGCGCATTTATCTTTAAGTATTAGTTTTAAGAGAAATAAATTATGCAAAAGCGTGTCGAGGGAAACTTTAATTGTTCGGGGAACTTGAATTCACGGCAAAGTTGAAGGGTGAATTACGCGAAAAATTCGAACGATAACTTCTGTACAATTCTATATTGCATAAAATTCGAATCGAGAATCGAAAACATTCGTACTATTTTGATTTCTATCATCATTCCTATCATTTTACCATTTTCACGACACTCATCGTTTTGAGAATCAACTCTTACTTTCTCCCCATTACCATCATGAACCACTTTTCCTTTCCTTTTCATTCCATTTCTTCCATCCTTTCCTCTTTTCCTTTTACATAGTTACTCCATAAAGCACGCGAAAGAGTTAAATCGTTCCACGGTTCTATTTCGTCGCAATCACAGGCACGAATGCCTACGGTCCTTTTACACGAATATTTTAATGAATGCGGCTCCTCTGATGCGCGGGACCGCTTACTATTCTTCCCACAATGCTTTCCCTCTTCTCACTCCTGTCTCACTTCGTCTACCACGCTTATTTTTCCATTTTTCGAGAAAGATAGAACAGTAAACGCGCAGAGGAATAAAGAACGAAAAACAAATGGATAAAAAAAAGTGGAGAACTGGCAACGATTCTTTCAGGCCCACAGGCTGAAAGGTTAAAAAGCACAAAACCAAAAACTCGATAGATGTGCAAGTATCTGTGTGAACATCTGTCACCGATAGAAACTAAAACGAGAAGATAGAACGCGTAGAACGAGATTAAAGAATCTCGTTGCATCGTGGATCGTTTCTTTTTTATATTGTGTCATACTTTTCCCCTTCAACGTTTCTCTCTTCGTCCCTCTTTTCGTATATTTTTTCCTATTTCTATTCGCAAATCCTTTGAAAAAATCGAACAGACGACGGACTCAAGAACCAACATTTATTCATCGTCGACAAAGTATGTAGTAATAGCGAACATTTGAAAAGTTTTTCGCGGTTGAATCACGTGATGTAAGAAGGAATATTCGTACATCTTCGTAGAGGCAATGTTACAAGAAGAGTTCTACTAGAAGAGAAACTACTTGTAGAATTCTGATTCCGGAAATTATGTAACCAGCGTTTCGCTTCATTTCAAGACACCGGGAATTTTATACGATGCGGACTTGTCCCATTGGAAATTCGTGTACGCTCGACCTGCTACCAACTTCTCATCGACATCGATAGGAATGTTTCAAGCGAAAAACTTTCATGGTATAAATTGCACACAAAAACACATTCAGAATTGAATCGACTCGAAATTTTTAATAAATCGCAAACTGAATTGCGAATTTCTATCCAATTTTCTAGTTTCCGTTTATTTTCTGTTTTTTCGTTTTACGAAATTACGAAATGAATAATAATCATTTGGCGAGTGAACAAGAATCAAAGAAACATGTCTGAAGGAAGATAAAAGATTTCACCAAGTAATTGTCAACCCTTCATCTTCGACTAATCTCGAGGAGGTCTCATCGTCAGACGTTAAGTGCGATTCAGACGTCACCCACGTTTGCTTTCGTTTATTTTCGTTCGGCAATTGTGCTCGTACAACAATACAGAAATCACTGTCGTCTACAGCGAGTAAGACGAGAAGAACGTGTGAGAGGAGGACATGTCGATTAGAACAAAATCGAATACGCAACCCTTCCCATTGGTGCGAAAGGATAAGCACTATTGTTAAATCTCGACAGCTCTTGGTTGAGTGTTGGCCTGGGCCGGAAATAACGACAGAAGTGTCAAAATTCAAAGCTTTAGAATGGGGAGCATAATACCACAATGGTGGAAAGTGAGCGTGCCTTTGTACCAAGTAGTTGGAAACCTTCAATTTTTATCGGACGAATAAAAGGATCTATCGGATTCCTTCGAAGCGTAATTATATGTTTAACGTATTAATTTTAAGATTTACATAATTTGGAAAAATGATGAATTAACGTTAAAAAAAAAAAAAGAAAAAAATCTTAGTAGTTACAATAATTCAAAAATTTAAAATAAAAAATAAAACTGTTTCACTTCGTTGCTCAAAAAGAATTCTGACAACGCGATATATGATTTCGAGGAAGACCATTTAAAGAATATTGTTATCTGATTACTAGAGTGAGTAGTTCATTCGTCAACCGGGCCCAGAGATCCATTAGACAGTTGCAATGATTCACAGTTTCAGACAATAATACTTGGCAACCCCTTTCAGTGAGATGTTACGAATGGAACATTTAATCGAAACGATTCCTATAGGTGCGTAATATGTCTATGTCTAACGTAACAATGTAGTACGAGTCATGGAAACCTTCTATGCATATCGAATACATACTTCGAGTCAAAAACACAAAGCTTCATCTAAAAGATATAGATGATACATTTTAACAAACAGAAAATGTTTTATGAAACATATATCCAGTTAAAAAGATTTTTATCTATATACTTCTTTTATGGGAGGAAATAGTATTCTCGAAGAATATCAAACAGTAAAATTAACATTAGTTGGTGTTATACTAACTGCCCGTGGAATTATTACGATATTGAAATCATTCGAACGAAAAATCTTCAACTAAAAATTTAATTAAAAGAACGAAATTCATTAGTAAAACCGATTATATAGATATATAATTTAAAATGCAAACAATAAAATAATAAAACGTGTATTTAAATTGATAAATTTAATTAACAATATTGATATATTTCAAAAAATCTAAATGAACAATAGAAAAGATATGTACAAATATATTTATACAAGAAATGTACAAATATATTTCGTCACTATAAAAAGATGTCAACGCATAAAAATATGTAGAAAACGAAAAGGAAAAATGATGAAACATATGACATCAAGCGGCAAATAACAAAAATAGTTACAAATAAACTGCTATGTCGATAAAAAAGTTAGAAACAATAAAATTATAGAGGGCATATCAAAAAACGAATTAAAAAATAATAAGGCTTATATCTATACTTACATTTCACATTCAAAATACCGATCGCGTAAAAAATCAATGTTTAATATATCCTGTAAGATTTAGAGCGATAAATATTAAACTCAATTATAGTTAATATACTGAAAATTCATTTCAAGGAACCTAAAATTTTTGTTTTTTAATAATTAATATTTTTTATATTTTTTTTGATAATTATTTGATAATTAATATTTGATCAATTCGAAAATAACAATATTAATTTACAAATAAGGTTAAATATTTTTTACGATTTATCGATATCAATTTGAGAAAAAAGTCGGTCTCGATAATATCATTTATTTCTTTTTTAAGCTAACATTTTTACCGACATTTAATAACGTGAATAGCTATACTCTAAACCGATGCACATTATCATCGCACACGAGAAACAGACGTGATATGTGGCGACATCTTGTGAAACTTTGCATAACGTATTTTGAAATGCCCAATCAATAAAAAAGAACATAATGTATATATTATCTGCTCTAGTGATAAAACAGAAAACTTAAAAAAAAATTAAATACCAAATTTAGAAAAAATTATTGAAAAATCATCGAATATTTGATTTTTTCTTTAAATTCAATTTTAATATTATTGTAATGATAATAATTCTAATATTGTTCATAAATTAATAGTAACTATAATTACTATTAATTTATGCAAATGAACAAAATTTGTTCAATACAACTATTCCTAATCTAATTTTGCAGCCAATTAGCTCATATTATTTACTATATAATTTATAATTATATTATGATATTATCTACAAAGAATATGATTATAAATTAATATACTAAATAATAATGATTGTCCAGGTCTCACCTTCGAGGAGGTTGCTGCAAAGTGGAGACCCACCCTAACCACGGGTCCCATCCACCCTCCTTTTACGCACAAATTTATTTATTATTTACATTAATTTTCCTTTTGATGTACATTTACAAAACGTTCAAATATTTGATCGTTGTGTAAAGTAACAAAAGGAATTATAAGAAAAACCGACGCGGAAGACTAAATCTTAAAATAAAATTTAAACTATATCTAAAATTAATTACGTAATTAATTTAATCTATGTGAGACACTTCTTCATTGTATCATTATTTTACACTTTCATTACTATGAAAATATAAAATAACTTATAAAATTTAATAATTTAATATTTTAATAAGAGAAATAATATACTTACTTTATTAATATATTATAATTAATTTAATAATTAATAGAAAGAAAAATAAATGAAATGTGTCTCACAAAGAATTATTCTATTCTTATAATTAAAACTTATAATTAACTTATGATTAATTATTATATTTAATTATATATACACTTATTTATATAAGAACAAATTAAATACTATATCCATCACCATCCATTTTATTTTATTACCCTTATGCATGCATTTAATTAGAAATATATTCTGTTTAATAATTTGAATAGCATTGAAATTTCATGCTTTTTAATTATATTTTTGTTGAATGATTTCACTAATAATTTCCCATATTTATTATTTAAAAATGATTTACCTAATAAATTTATCTAATAAATTACCTAATAAAGCAAATTTAATAATCGAAAAGTATCCTACACAACAACACCAATATAAACAAACTACTAACAACCTAAAGGTACCTTTTTTATAAAACCTATCTAAACAAATTACCTATAAAATCTATCCATCAAATAATCTAATTATAAATTAAAGCTCCCTATTAAAGCTTTAATTTATGGATCCATAAAAATTAAATAGATTATTTGATGATAATTATATGTTTTTCCTATCTATCTGAAAATGAAAAGAATTCATCATATAATGATTTTACCTATATAAAAACCTAATCTAAATAAAGGACAAGGAGGAATAGGAGGAAGAGGTTATACATACAGAACATGAGAAATCTTCTTCTTCCCTGAAATTTCACCATGGATTCTGAAACAAACTTAAACTTCAAAAAAGTTTAGTAAAAATTTACAACATATAATAATGAATTTTTAACAAAAGAGGATTATACATATTTTGTAATTGCAAATACGTATATTCTTTCTCCTTCTTTTCATTCATTCTTGCCATTTCACTAAAGAGCTGTTGATATAGTGTATTTACATACCTATGCGAAATGCTATTATATTTATCCTAAAAATTAATAAATCTGAAACAAATTTATTTATTATTTATTATATATACATATATATATATATTTATATGGATTAATATCTATAAAAAAAAAAAAGATGTATCTGAAATAAAATATATAAGTGTTAAGCATAAAATATTAATAAACAATTGTTAAATAATTCATAATCATTCATTATTTTCAATAAAAATTTTAAAGATTTAAAAAGATTCGAATTTAAAAAAAGAACCAATTAAAATAAAAATATATTATTTTAATAAAAAATATTAATCGAGATTTTCCAAATAAACAATTTTGAAATAATATTTTTTTTCACTAAATAAAATACTTTATTAATAACGCGATTAAATTCGTTGAATTATATTTGTAATATTTAAATTTTTATCAAAATTGGACGATATGAATTGTATTGACTTAATAATATGATTACATAATTTTGAATAATAATGAAAGATTATTATCGATAAAATAAAATAAAAATTAAAAAAAATTATTTTATAAAACAAATGCTCTCATAACAAAGGGGTGCTGAAAAGGAAAAAACAAAGAAAAGATAACCAGAAGGGTTATCAAAAAATAATCCACTCAATGTAAATCCGAACAAACCGAGAGTGGAATATCTTATTTTTCGCAACACTAATATATTAAATTTACAAAAGCAAACGCGATGAGTGCTTTATTATATTTGCAATAACAATTAATTTATTTTTAATAAATAAAAAAAAATAAAGAAAGAGAAATTCCCGAAAGTATACACTCTTACTAAAGTGTTTTAATTATTTACGCAACTCTAATATACTAATTTATGCACTCATATTTCATTATACGCAACACTACTAATGACGGATCCATTACAGCCATAACAAAGACTGCCGTTGATCACCAACAATGTGCTCTTGTAGTTGCACTGAGTGATCCAGGAACATATGTTTCCACCATATCAGTGGAAGAATTTTGGGCATATTGAAAACGCAACACTACTTCAAAAAACACGATCATTTTTTAACGCAACACTATATGAAACAACGCGATCACTTTTTAACGCAACTCTATATGAAACAACGCGATCATTCCTCAACGCAATTCTTAAAATGAATTTAATAAGAGCTTACTATTATTATAAATGAAAAATTAATCAAATATCTCGTTATAATAAATCGCAACACCACAAAATAAATTCAAATTTAAATAAAAAAAATATAAAAAATTATTTTTATTCAAAAATCAGTAATCGAGTAATTAAGAACAATCGCTATATTCTTTAATCGCAGCACTAAAGCAAACGCGATTATTATTTTATCGCAACACTAATTCAAACCGTAAATCTTTTTTTCGCAACACTAATAAAAAATCGCGATGCCCATGATGACTGGATCTGAATGATGGGCCTGCATGCAATCGGCCAGACAACACAACAACAATTACTACATATACTAAAACGAGCACAATGACGAAATAGTAACAATGACTTCCCATTCTTTGGACCCAAAAAACAGATCCAAAAAATGAGAAGCCATTCGTTGCAGCCCCTCTTCGTGACAGTTTGTCGAGGCCTCTTCGGTCTTCTTCCTTCGGGCGCAATGCCCGCTGAAACTTAAATCTAGGCTCGAGATTCACTAATCGCAAATCAAAAAAAAAAAAAAGAAAAAAATGACTAAATCGCGGAAACTAAGTGCACATGAACGACCAACGATCGTAATGATCATTCTCCGTACATATGCAGAATCTCGAGCACAACGTTCGTTTCGAAATAATTCGCGACCGCGACCGCGGAATTCAAAAAATCGATGAGCAAAACCAGAAACGAATGGCATAATCCATTCATCTCAGCTTTACCCTCGATTCTTCAAATTTTATTTCCTGAAACAGGTTGCCACGCGAAAACGCGCCTACCCGATCAGAGACAGTGACAACCTGCCCGGCCCTACCTACTTATAATTAACAGACATACCAGAAGTATACTACCTATCCTACCTAGCCCTATATTTAAAAATGGCAAAACAGGCATACCAACACACTCATTCCACGATTCTCACACATAACACTCGGGCGCAAAAGCCTACACTAGGGAAAGTGTCCCGGGACACCTCCGACACCCGAGCTTGGCACACTACTCGCATACTCTAACTTTACGTACCATTTTCCTGAAATCAATTGACGATGTCTAGCGATCTTTGCGTAAATTGCGAAAAGCACGCATACATTTTAATTATAATTATCTACCATCATGATTAATAAATAATACGTATGATTATTAAAAAACTAATATAGATATTGATACTATTTTTATAATTTAATATTATAATTTAATATTAAACTAATAAATTATTTACAATCCGCAATATTTATTAGCGGATGTAAAATTATTATATTATATTATTATATTATTATATTGTATGTAAATGAAATAGTTGTTATGAATAACGACGCAATTCCACAGCCTAACCATACACACATAATGTGGAAAATACGTCGTGCACGATACACTAATACATCGTCAATCGCTGAAAAATTTTTATTAACTTATTAACTAGAGTCATCATACCCATTGCCTCTCTCTCACCCAAGTAGCACCTGAGCACGTGAGTGAGTTCCTGGCAGTGAACATGGAAGGGGTTAAATCTGAAAATCCTGAGCTAAAAAAAGCATTAATATCTGTTTCCAATCTAACGGACTAATATTTCTTAATCTGTTTTATTTTAAATTTTATTAAAATTCTTTATTAAAATTTTATAAAATTCTTTATAAATTTAACAATTACTGACTTTAAGTTAAACAAGGAAAAAAAATATTACATATATGTATAAGAACAATGAATAAGAAATTTATTTATGATAATTAAAAATAAGAAATTAATGACTCTAAATGGTAATGAAAATAACCTCAGGTGATCCTTTTATCAAAGCAGATTTTCGAAAATACTAAAGCAATGTTCAAAATTTGCAGCTTTGATTCAAAAATCTACCTGTCGCGAAATGTTTTCTTGCACTATATTTTATTACATTTTTGTACGAAAAAAGCATGAAAAATTAAATATTTTTGTATTTTTAAGTTTAGAATAAAACGTTAAATAATTAATTCTTTTGATGCATTGTAATGAAATAAAATAAAAGGAGAAATTAAATATTATTTATTATCATGTGATAATAAACAACAATCATTATGATATAATTGTTATTATAATATCATATGCATCATCATTATTATTATGTAATTTCTAATATTATTTTAAAATTTATTCATATAACGTTAATTATCAATATCATTTAGTTAAAAACGCGATGTGCAAGAAAACCTATCCTGATCTAATAAATAAAACACAAACATATGAAATGTCACTATTCACGGATATAATAAATACCCATGGTCATTGTGCTCGTACAAAATTCTACGTATACAACCAATCACCCGTGTCGATTCGGATCTTTCATCCTACGACATGATTGAGTGACCAGAGGAACCAAAATGCATGCGACTCACCATAGATGCGAAGAATCTGCGTTGCCACCAATGCTGTCATGACCCATCGCGAAGTTGTCATCAAGTAGAAGGATGAAAACTGTGAAAACTGAAAAAAAGGAGAAAAAATGGAATACCGTAATTTAGAACATAGTATATATATTAATTAATAAAGAAAACTGAAAGAAAAATGAAACTATATTCGTGAAAAATATGCAAAGATAATTACCTCTTCGCGTGATGGATGATCGCCTTATGTTCTTGAGAGCACTGATTTTACTCTGTACCGAAAACGAAAATTTGTAAGAAAAAAAATGAAACAAAATAAACTATTAACGCGTCCGTATTTAATATTCGGCGAATAAACACTGACTCTAATTTCGCGAATGATTATTATAATTAAATTGAATAAGAGCAGCTGTGCTCTAAAAAATAATCTTAAAAATACTGTATTACGAAACAACACTGACTCTACCGATCGCATTGCGCGCGATCACAAAATTTTTCTGAAAATAAATCTGTATTAGTGGGGAAGGGTAGGGTATCGAGCATTTGTTCATAAAAATTATTATCTCTTGAAACTACAAATTAAATGCAAGAGAAAAATAAATTCAATCAATTTGAAATTAAAAAAATAACTTAACAAATCCGAAATAAAATTATGTAGAATTATGAATTATTTAACATAATAAAATAATAATAGAATAAAAAATAAATACTTAAAAATGTATTTATTTTCGATACAAAAGATTAAACGTTACCGCTTTGCCATGAAGTCACCATCTGTCACCATTGCGATATCAATATCTTGAAAATTACCTCAGCAATCAAAAATTTTAACCTGAACAAAAAATGATCAAATCTTTAAAATAAATATAAAAAAATACCCAAAATTAAGACATTATATTAAAGCAAGACAATCATCAATTCAAATCTTACTTTAATAATTATCATAATTCTAATGATACAATAGAAAAAAAAATAAAAATAAAAAAAAAATTCTTCAAAAAAAATTTAATATTTAATAAATTATTCATTAAATATTAATAGTTAAATATTACGCGAAAATAAAAGAATTATAAAAAGATGGAAATTATAATTATAATTATAAAATTATGGAAAGAATATTTTACGCAATAGTCACGCACATGTAGCAAAGCGTCCTTCTACTTCAACTTTCGGTAATAGAATGATATTTCGTGACACAATTTTGTTTATAAAATTATAAATTGGAGTGGGGATTTGTTCGACAGAAAATCGTACGACATATCGAATATAAATATAAACTACGAATATAAACTGACAATTTCTTGGAAACGGATTATAGGAAATCGTAATACGCCTTAAGCGTAAAATCAAAACAGAAATATTACACGATTTGAGGGCACAGAATATATACACGAAAACGATATTCGAAATTACGTATATTCGAAATAAAACTTTTATTTCCGAATTAACAAATAGAAAGATTTAAAAAAGAAAAAAGTTATATATAATTTATAAATTAATATTAATAACTGTCAATAAACAAACTGTCCATGTACATAACAAAAAAATAACGATACGGAAAACTAATTAATTAAACATATATTGAGCATTTTTTAGTAACACATAATATACGTTTAAAAAAATATTTTAATTGAACAATATTAACAATTAATTTATAAATTATAATAATATATTAATTATAAATTATATGTATTCACTCACCAGTTGTATCTCCATCCGTCCTATCCCCACGAGGTCCAACAGCAGACTGAAGCCGAACGTACTGATTCGTCGAGCGTTGGGCCGTAGTTGCTCTCTGATTGGCTGTAACAGAACGAACATTTATTTAACATGCGCGCGCAAATTAAATTAAATATTCATATTAAATTCATAATAATAAAATTAATAATAAATAAAAAAATATTAATATAAGAAATTTTAATATTATTAATAGTAATAATATTAATCAAAATTAATCAGATTATAAAAACTGGAATACAATAAAAAAATTAAAATATAAATCAATTAAAACAAAAATTAAATAAACATTTTATTATTATATTAAGAATACTAAAATTAATATTAAAGTTAAATAAATTAAATAAACAAATAATAAAAATAAAATAATGAAATAAAAAATAATAAATTATAAAATATAAACATATAAATAAATAAGAAACGAATAAAATAAATATGTATTTTTGAAACTTACAAAAAATACGTTTCTTCTTAAAACAAGCACGACGTTAATTTTGCACGACGTTATCCCTTCCGAATCCTTACGCAAAATGATTGCAAATAGTTAATGCATCCTTTTATAACTTCTTCGGCAGCACCTCCGCACCAATCAGAAGAGCCCACGAGATAAATTAACATTAAGAATATATTAAATATATAGAATTTAATAACATCATTAAAGCGATATAAAAATAATTAAATATAAAAACCAATTAATACATTTATTCATTTATTAGTAACTAATTTAAAAAATACTAAAAAATATAAGAAATTATAATTATTAATTAGAAATATTTGGCAAAAAGAAATATATAAGTTTAAGTCCCAATAGGACTGTTCAACGATTCTGATTGGTGGAAAGATGCTACCGAAAAGTTTATAAAAGGATGTACGTGTTATTTGCAATCATTCTACCGTAGAACAAAGAAGAAGCAACATTCAAGAAACGTTACCTATGATTAAATAAAAATGCAATTCCTTTCCCTATGACATTTATAAATAAAATTGCATATTAATTTATATATCGTTATAATTAATTTGTTCATGCATATACAAATATATGTACGATATTATACCCAAATACCAAATTATTCCTTTCCATTACTCCTTCTATTCATTTCTTATTATTTATTTATTTTCGAAACGTATTTCCATGAAATAGAAACATTTGATAGAAAAATTATTTCGCAATTATGTTTGGTATCGTGATGCTATCTAAAAATATATAAAAATTGATATATTTATTATTCCTTCGAAACATAATAGATAGAAATTGAGAAGAAAACATCAAAAAAGATTTTTCCTGACTCAATAGAGAACTTTTTTATTTTTTTTATAATATTAACAATAAAATCGAACATTTATATACATTTGTTACTATTTTATTAAGAAATGTATAATTCTTCGTTACTATTTCTAACTTTATTTATTTGTATATATAATATTATTTATATATTTTTATTTATTCATTAGTTTTATGCGTTATTTCATCTAAATTATTTATTTTCGCAAATTGTTTCACGTAGTCTAACGTTGATTTCAAAAACTAAGCACCTTCGCACCAATCAGATTGTTCTAAGTTTCTGATTGGTGGAAAGATGCTACCGAAAAGTTTATAAAAGGATGTACGTGTTATTTGCAATCATTCTACCGTAGAACAAAGAAGAAGCAACATTCAAGAAACGATACCTTCGATTAAATGAAAATGCCATTCCTTTCCCTATGACATTTATAAATAAAATTATTACATTAATCTATATATCCTTATAGTTGATTTGTTCATACATATACAAGTATATGTACGATATTATATTATACCCAAATACCAATTTATTCCTTTCCATTACTGCTCCCTCTATTCATTTCTTAATATTTATTTATTTTCGAAACGTATTTCCATGAAATAGAAACATGAAATAGAAACATTTGATAGAAAAATTGTTTCGCAATTCTGTGATGGTATCAAAAAATGAATAAAAATTGATATATTTGTTATTATTTCGAATCATAATAGATAGAAATTGAAAAGGAAGCATCAAGAAACATTTTTCCTGATTCAATACAGAACTTTTTTATTTTTTATAATATTAACAATGGAATCGAAAATTTACGTACATTTGTTACTATTTTATTAAGAAATATATAATTCTTCGTGACTATTTCTAATTTTATTTATATATTTTTATTTATTCATACGTATTACAAATTATTTAATCGAAATTACTTATTTTCGCAAATTGTTTAACGTAGTCTAACGTTGATTCGAAAAACGAAGCACCTTCGCACCAATCAGATTGTTCTAAGTTTCTGATTGGTGGAAAGATGCTACCGAAAAGTTTATAAAAGGATGTACGTGTTATTTGCAATCATTCTACCGTAGAACAAAGAAGAAGCAACATTCAAGAAACGATACCTTCGATTAAATGAAAATGCCATTCCTTTCCCTATGACATTTATAAATAAAATTATTACATTAATCTATATATCCTTATAGTTGATTTGTTCATACATATACAAGTATATGTACGATATTATATTATACCCAAATACCAATTTATTCCTTTCCATTACTGCTCCTTCTATTCATTTCTTAATATTTATTTATTTTCGAAACGTATTTCCATGAAATAGAAACATGAAATAGAAACATTTGATAGAAAAATTGTTTCGCAATTCTGTGATGGTATCAAAAAATGAATAAAAATTGATATATTTGTTATTATTTCGAATCATAATAGATAGAAATTGAAAAGGAAGCATCAAGAAACATTTTTCCTGATTCAATACAGAACTTTTTATTTTTTTATAATATTAACAATGGAATCGAAAATTTACGTACATTTGTTACTATTTTATTAAGAAATATATAATTCTTCGTGACTATTTCTAATTTTATTTATATATTTTTATTTATTCATACGTATTACAAATTATTTAATCGAAATTACTTATTTTCGCAAATTGTTTAACGTAGTCTAACGTTGATTCGAAAAACGAAGCACCTTCGCACCAATCAGATTGTTCTAAGTTTCTGATTGGTGGAAAGATGCTACCGAAAAGTTTATAAAAGGATGTACGTGTTATTTGCAATCATTCTACCGTAGAACAAAGAAGAAGCAACATTCAAGAAACGATACCTTCGATTAAATGAAAATGCCATTCCTTTCCCTATGACATTTATAAATAAAATTATTACATTAATCTATATATCCTTATAGTTGATTTGTTCATACATATACAAGTATATGTACGATATTATATTATACCCAAATACCAATTTATTCCTTTCCATTACTGCTCCTTCTATTCATTTCTTAATATTTATTTATTTTCGAAACGTATTTCCATGAAATAGAAACATGAAATAGAAACATTTGATAGAAAAATTGTTTCGCAATTCTGTGATGGTATCAAAAAATGAATAAAAATTGATATATTTGTTACTATTTCGAATCATAATAGATAGAAATTGAAAGGGAAGCATCAAGAAACATTTTTCCTGATTCAATACAGAACTTTTTATTTTTTTATAATATTAACAATGGAATCGAAAATTTACGTACATTTGTTACTATTTTATTAAGAAATATATAATTCTTCGTGACTATTTCTAATTTTATTTATATATTTTTATTTATTCATACGTATTACAAATTATTTAATCGAAATTACTTATTTTCGCAAATTGTTTAACGTAGTCTAACGTTGATTCGAAAAACGAAGCACCTTCGCACCAATCAGATTGTTCTAAGTTTCTGATTGGTGGAAAGATGCTACCGAAAAGTTTATAAAAGGATGTACGTGTTATTTGCAATCATTCTACCGTAGAACAAAGAAGAAGCAACATTCAAGAAACGTTACCTATGATTAAATAAAAATGCAATTCCTTTCCCTATGACATTTATAAATAAAATTGCATATTAATCTATATATCGTTACAGTTAATTTGTTCATGCATATACAAATATGTGTACGATATTATACCCAAATACCAATTTATTCCTTTCCATTACTCCTTCTATTCATTTCTTATTATTTATTTATTTTCGAAACGTATTTCCATGAAATAGAAACATTTGATAGAAAAATTATTTCGCAATTATGTTTGGTATCGTGATGCTATCTAAAAATATATAAAAATTGATATATTTATTATTCCTTCGAAACATAATAGATAGAAATTGAGAAGAAAACATCAAGAAACATTTTTCCTGATTCAATACAGAACTTTTTTATTTTTATAATATTAACAATGGAATCGAAAATTTACGTACATTTGTTACTATTTTATTAAGAAATATATAATTCTTCGTGACTATTTCTAATTTTATTTATATATTTTTATTTATTCATACGTATTACAAATTATTTAATCGAAATTATTTATTTTCGCAAATTGTTTCACGTAGTCTAACGTTGATTCGAAAAACGAAGCACCTTCGCACCAATCAGATTGTTCTAAGTTTCTGATTGGTGGAAAGATGCTACCGAAAAGTTTATAAAAGGATGTACGTGTTATTTGCAATCATTCTACCGTAGAACAAAGAAGAAGCAACATTCAAGAAACGTTACCTATGATTAAATAAAAATGCAATTCCTTTCCCTATGACATTTATAAATAAAATTGCATATTAATTTATATATCGTTATAATTAATTTGTTCATGCATATACAAATATGTGTACGATATTATACCCAAATACCAATTTATTCCTTTCCATTACTCCTTCTATTCATTTCTTATTATTTATTTATTTTCGAAACGTATTTCCATGAAATAGAAACATTTGATAGAAAAATTATTTCGCAATTATGTTTGGTATCGTGATGCTATCTAAAAATATATAAAAATTGATATATTTATTATTCCTTCGAAACATAATAGATAGAAATTGAAAAGGAAGCATCAAGAAACATTTTTCCTGATTCAATACAGAACTTTTTTATTTTTTTTATAATATTAACAATAAAATCGAACATTTATATACATTTGTTACTATTTTATTAAGAAATGTATAATTCTTCGTTACTATTTCTAACTTTATTTATTTGTATATATAATATTATTTATATATTTTTATTTATTCATTAGTTTTATGCGTTATTTCATCTAAATTATTTATTTTCGCAAATTGTTTCACGTAGTCTAACGTTGATTTCAAAAACTAAGCACCTTCGCACCAATCAGATTGTTCTAAGTTTCTGATTGGTGGAAAGATGCTACCGAAAAGTTTATAAAAGGATGTACGTGTTATTTGCAATCATTCTACCGTAGAACAAAGAAGAAGCAACATTCAAGAAACGATACCTTCGATTAAATGAAAATGCCATTCCTTTCCCTATGACATTTATAAATAAAATTATTACATTAATCTATATATCCTTATAGTTGATTTGTTCATACATATACAAGTATATGTACGATATTATATTATACCCAAATACCAATTTATTCCTTTCCATTACTGCTCCCTCTATTCATTTCTTAATATTTATTTATTTTCGAAACGTATTTCCATGAAATAGAAACATGAAATAGAAACATTTGATAGAAAAATTGTTTCGCAATTCTGTGATGGTATCAAAAAATGAATAAAAATTGATATATTTGTTATTATTTCGAATCATAATAGATAGAAATTGAAAAGGAAGCATCAAGAAACATTTTTCCTGATTCAATACAGAACTTTTTTATTTTTTTATAATATTAACAATGGAATCGAAAATTTACGTACATTTGTTACTATTTTATTAAGAAATATATAATTCTTCGTGACTATTTCTAATTTTATTTATATATTTTTATTTATTCATACGTATTACAAATTATTTAATCGAAATTACTTATTTTCGCAAATTGTTTAACGTAGTCTAACGTTGATTCGAAAAACGAAGCACCTTCGCACCAATCAGATTGTTCTAAGTTTCTGATTGGTGGAAAGATGCTACCGAAAAGTTTATAAAAGGATGTACGTGTTATTTGCAATCATTCTACCGTAGAACAAAGAAGAAGCAACATTCAAGAAACGATACCTTCGATTAAATGAAAATGCCATTCCTTTCCCTATGACATTTATAAATAAAATTATTACATTAATCTATATATCCTTATAGTTGATTTGTTCATACATATACAAGTATATGTACGATATTATATTATACCCAAATACCAATTTATTCCTTTCCATTACTGCTCCTTCTATTCATTTCTTAATATTTATTTATTTTCGAAACGTATTTCCATGAAATAGAAACATGAAATAGAAACATTTGATAGAAAAATTGTTTCGCAATTCTGTGATGGTATCAAAAAATGAATAAAAATTGATATATTTGTTACTATTTCGAATCATAATAGATAGAAATTGAAAGGGAAGCATCAAGAAACATTTTTCCTGATTCAATACAGAACTTTTTTATTTTTTTATAATATTAACAATGGAATCGAAAATTTACGTACATTTGTTACTATTTTATTAAGAAATATATAATTCTTCGTGACTATTTCTAATTTTATTTATATATTTTTATTTATTCATACGTATTACAAATTATTTAATCGAAATTACTTATTTTCGCAAATTGTTTAACGTAGTCTAACGTTGATTCGAAAAACGAAGCACCTTCGCACCAATCAGATTGTTCTAAGTTTCTGATTGGTGGAAAGATGCTACCGAAAAGTTTATAAAAGGATGTACGTGTTATTTGCAATCATTCTACCGTAGAACAAAGAAGAAGCAACATTCAAGAAACGTTACCTATGATTAAATAAAAATGCAATTCCTTTCCCTATGACATTTATAAATAAAATTGCATATTAATCTATATATCGTTACAGTTAATTTGTTCATGCATATACAAATATGTGTACGATATTATACCCAAATACCAATTTATTCCTTTCCATTACTCCTTCTATTCATTTCTTATTATTTATTTATTTTCGAAACGTATTTCCATGAAATAGAAACATTTGATAGAAAAATTATTTCGCAATTATGTTTGGTATCGTGATGCTATCTAAAAATATATAAAAATTGATATATTTATTATTCCTTCGAAACATAATAGATAGAAATTGAAAAGGAAGCATCAAGAAACATTTTTCCTGATTCAATACAGAACTTTTTTATTTTTTTATAATATTAACAATAGAATCGAAAATTTACGTACATTTGTTACTATTTTATCAAGAAATATATAATTCTTCGTGACTATTTCTAATTTTATTTATATATTTTTATTTATTCATACGTATTACAAATTATTTAATCGAAATTATTTATTTTCGCAAATTGTTTAACGTAGTCTAACGTTGATTCGAAAAACGAAGCACCTTCGCACCAATCAGATTGTTCTAAGTTTCTGATTGGTGGAAAGATGCTACCGAAAAGTTTATAAAAGGATGTACGTGTTATTTGCAATCATTCTACCGTAGAACAAAGAAGAAGCAACATTCAAGAAACGTTACCTATGATTAAATAAAAATGCAATTCCTTTCCCTATGACATTTATAAATAAAATTGCATATTAATTTATATATCGTTATAATTAATTTGTTCATGCATATACAAATATGTGTACGATATTATACCCAAATACCAATTTATTCCTTTCCATTACTCCTTCTATTCATTTCTTATTATTTATTTATTTTCGAAACGTATTTCCATGAAATAGAAACATTTGATAGAAAAATTATTTCGCAATTATGTTTGGTATCGTGATGCTATCTAAAAATATATAAAAATTGATATATTTATTATTCCTTCGAAACATAATAGATAGAAATTGAAAAGGAAGCATCAAGAAACATTTTTCCTGATTCAATAGAGAACTTTTTTATTTTTTTTATAATATTAACAATAAAATCGAACATTTATATACATTTGTTACTATTTTATTAAGAAATGTATAATTCTTCGTTACTATTTCTAACTTTATTTATTTGTATATATAATATTATTTATATATTTTTATTTATTCATTAGTTTTATGCGTTATTTCATCTAAATTATTTATTTTCGCAAATTGTTTCACGTAGTCTAACGTTGATTTCAAAAACTAAGCACCTTCGCACCAATCAGATTGTTCTAAGTTTCTGATTGGTGGAAAGATGCTACCGAAAAGTTTATAAAAGGATGTACGTGTTATTTGCAATCATTCTACCGTAGAACAAAGAAGAAGCAACATTCAAGAAACGATACCTTCGATTAAATGAAAATGCCATTCCTTTCCCTATGACATTTATAAATAAAATTATTACATTAATCTATATATCCTTATAGTTGATTTGTTCATACATATACAAGTATATGTACGATATTATATTATACCCAAATACCAATTTATTCCTTTCCATTACTGCTCCCTCTATTCATTTCTTAATATTTATTTATTTTCGAAACGTATTTCCATGAAATAGAAACATGAAATAGAAACATTTGATAGAAAAATTGTTTCGCAATTCTGTGATGGTATCAAAAAATGAATAAAAATTGATATATTTGTTATTATTTCGAATCATAATAGATAGAAATTGAAAAGGAAGCATCAAGAAACATTTTTCCTGATTCAATACAGAACTTTTTATTTTTTTATAATATTAACAATGGAATCGAAAATTTACGTACATTTGTTACTATTTTATTAAGAAATATATAATTCTTCGTGACTATTTCTAATTTTATTTATATATTTTTATTTATTCATACGTATTACAAATTATTTAATCGAAATTACTTATTTTCGCAAATTGTTTAACGTAGTCTAACGTTGATTCGAAAAACGAAGCACCTTCGCACCAATCAGATTGTTCTAAGTTTCTGATTGGTGGAAAGATGCTACCGAAAAGTTTATAAAAGGATGTACGTGTTATTTGCAATCATTCTACCGTAGAACAAAGAAGAAGCAACATTCAAGAAACGATACCTTCGATTAAATGAAAATGCCATTCCTTTCCCTATGACATTTATAAATAAAATTATTACATTAATCTATATATCCTTATAGTTGATTTGTTCATACATATACAAGTATATGTACGATATTATATTATACCCAAATACCAATTTATTCCTTTCCATTACTGCTCCTTCTATTCATTTCTTAATATTTATTTATTTTCGAAACGTATTTCCATGAAATAGAAACATGAAATAGAAACATTTGATAGAAAAATTGTTTCGCAATTCTGTGATGGTATCTAAAAATTTATAAAAAATTATATATTTATCATTGTTTCGCATCATAATGAATACAAAATTGGAAAGAAATAATAAGGAACAATTTTCTCAATTGTATAGGAAACTGTTTTCTATTTTTAGCAGTATTATAAAAATGGAAACTATTTTTTTATTTTTAACAGTTGCATTCAACATTTATTTATATTCCTTTCTATTTTATTAAGAAATATATATATGCATAAACATATTTCTCCATTACTCTTTTTAATATTAATAATTTATGAAATATATATAAATTTTATAAATTTTATAATTTTCTTTATATTATATTATATATTTTCATTTATCCATATGTATTATTTAATCTAAATTATTTATTTTCTCAAATTTTAGTTACTCTATTCCGTAATCCCTATAAATTTCCTACAATTTCCTAAATTAAGTATTACTTTCTATATGTTTATTGCAAAATAGTTCGTTTGTTCATTGTTCATACAATTTGTTCAAACACATATGTTTTCTCATTTAATCAACGATAACGAACGGTTGTAAATAAACTATTTGTGTTCCCTCTTCTTTGATCTTTATTTATAAATACAATAGGGAATAGGAATTGAGTAGCTTATATTTAATCATAGGTAACGCTTCCTGAATGCTGCTTCTTCTTTGTTCTACGGTAGAATGATTGCAAATAACACGTACATCCTTTTATAAACTTTTCGGTAGCATCTTTCCACCAATCAGAAACTTAGAACAATCTGATTGGTGCGAAGGTGCTTCGTTTTTCGAATCAACGTTAGACTACGTTAAACAATTTGCGAAAATAAGTAATTTCGATTAAATAATTTGTAATACGTATGAATAAATAAAAATATATAAATAAAATTAGAAATAGTCACGAAGAATTATATATTTCTTAATAAAATAGTAACAAATGTACGTAAATTTTCGATTCCATTGTTAATATTATAAAAAAATAAAAAGTTCTGTATTGAATCAGGAAAAATGTTTCTTGATGCTTCCTTTTCAATTTCTATCTATTATGATTCGAAATAATAACAAATATATCAATTTTTATTCATTTTTTGATACCATCACAGAATTGCGAAACAATTTTTCTATCAAATGTTTCTATTTCATGTTTCTATTTCATGGAAATACGTTTCGAAAATAAATAAATATTAAGAAATGAATAGAGGGAGCAGTAATGGAAAGGAATAAATTGGTATTTGGGTATAATATAATATCGTACATATACTTGTATATGTATGAACAAATCAACTATAAGGATATATAGATTAATGTAATAATTTTATTTATAAATGTCATAGGGAAAGGAATGGCATTTTCATTTAATCGAAGGTATCGTTTCTTGAATGTTGCTTCTTCTTTGTTCTACGGTAGAATGATTGCAAATAACACGTACATCCTTTTATAAACTTTTCGGTAGCATCTTTCCACCAATCAGAAACTTAGAACAATCTGATTGGTGCGAAGGTGCTTAGTTTTTGAAATCAACGTTAGACTACGTGAAACAATTTGCGAAAATAAATAATTTAGATGAAATAACGCATAAAACTAATGAATAAATAAAAATATATAAATAATATTATATATACAAATAAATAAAGTTAGAAATAGTAACGAAGAATTATACATTTCTTAATAAAATAGTAACAAATGTATATAAATGTTCGATTTTATTGTTAATATTATAAAAAAAATAAAAAGTTCTGTATTGAGTCAGGAAAAATCTTTTTTGATGTTTTCTTCTCAATTTCTATCTATTATGTTTCGAAGGAATAATAAATATATCAATTTTTATATATTTTTAGATAGCATCACGATACCAAACATAATTGCGAAATAATTTTTCTATCAAATGTTTCTATTTCATGGAAATACGTTTCGAAAATAAATAAATAATAAGAAATGAATAGAAGGAGTAATGGAAAGGAATAATTTGGTATTTGGGTATAATATCGTACATATATTTGTATATGCATGAACAAATTAATTATAACGATATATAAATTAATATGCAATTTTATTTATAAATGTCATAGGGAAAGGAATTGCATTTTTATTTAATCATAGGTAACGTTTCTTGAATGTTGCTTCTTCTTTGTTCTACGGTAGAATGATTGCAAATAACACGTACATCCTTTTATAAACTTTTCGGTAGCATCTTTCCACCAATCAGAATCGTTGAACAGTCCTATTGGGACTTAAACTTATATATTTCTTTTTGCCAAATATTTCTAATTAATAATTATAATTTCTTATATTTTTAGTATTTTTTAAATTAGTTACTAATAAATGAATAAATGTATTAATTGGTTTTTATATTTAATTATTTTTATATCGCTTTAATGATGTTATTAAATTCTATATATTTAATATATTCTTAATGTTAATTTATCTCGTGGGCTCTTCTGATTGGTGCGGAGGTGCTGCCGAAGAAGTTATAAAAGGATGCATTAACTATTTGCAATCATTTTGCGTAAGGATTCGGAAGGGATAACGTCGTGCAAAATTAACGTCGTGCTTGTTTTAAGAAGAAACGTATTTTTTGTAAGTTTCAAAAATACATATTTATTTTTATTCGTTTCTTATTTATTTATATGTTTATATTTTATAATTTATTATTTTTTATTTCATTATTTTATTTTTATTATTTGTTTATTTAATTTATTTAACTTTAATATTAATTTTAGTATTCTTAATATAATAATAAAATGTTTATTTAATTTTTGTTTTAATTGATTTATATTTTAATTTTTTTATTGTATTCCAGTTTTTATAATCTGATTAATTTTGATTAATATTATTACTATTAATAATATTAAAATTTCTTATATTAATATTTTTTTATTTATTATTAATTTTATTATTATGAATTTAATATGAATATTTAATTTAATTTGCGCGCGCATGTTAAATAAATGTTCGTTCTGTTACAGCCAATCAGAGAGCAACTACGGCCCAACGCTCGACGAATCAGTACGTTCGGCTTCAGTCTGCTGTTGGACCTCGTGGGGATAGGACGGATGGAGATACAACTGGTGAGTGAATACATATAATTTATAATTAATATATTATTATAATTTATAAATTAATTGTTAATATTGTTCAATTAAAATATTTTTAAACGTATATTATGTGTTACTAAAAATGCTCAATATATGTTTAATTAATTAGTTTTCCGTATCGTTATTTTTTGTTATGTACATGGACAGTTTGTTTATTGACAGTTATTAATATTAATTTATAAATTATATATAACTTTTTCTTTTTAAATCTTTCTATTTGTTAATTCGGAAATAAAAGTTTTATTTCGAATATACGTAATTTCGAATATCGTTTTCGTGTATATATTCTGTGCCCTCAAATCGTGTAATATTTCTGTTTTGATTTTACGCTTAAGGCGTATTACGATTTCCTATAATCCGTTTCCAAGAAATTGTCAGTTTATATTCGTAGTTTATATTTATATTCGATATGTCGTACGATTTTCTGTCGAACAAATCCCCACTCCAATTTATAATTTTATAAACAAAATTGTGTCACGAAATATCATTCTATTACCGAAAGTTGAAGTAGAAGGACGCTTTGCTACATGTGCGTGACTATTGCGTAAAATATTCTTTCCATAATTTTATAATTATAATTATAATTTCCATCTTTTATAATTCTTTTATTTTCGCGTAATATTTAACTATTAATATTTAATGAATAATTTATTAAATATTAAATTTTTTTTGAAGAATTTTTTTTTTATTTTTATTTTTTTCTATTGTATCATTAGAATTATGATAATTATTAAAGTAAGATTTGAATTGATGATTGTCTTGCTTTAATATAATGTCTTAATTTTGGGTATTTTTTTATATTTATTTTAAAGATTTGATCATTTTTTGTTCAGGTTAAAATTTTTGATTGCTGAGGTAATTTTCAAGATATTGATATCGCAATGGTGACAGATGGTGACTTCATGGCAAAGCGGTAACGTTTAATCTTTTGTATCGAAAATAAATACATTTTTAAGTATTTATTTTTTATTCTATTATTATTTTATTATGTTAAATAATTCATAATTCTACATAATTTTATTTCGGATTTGTTAAGTTATTTTTTTAATTTCAAATTGATTGAATTTATTTTTCTCTTGCATTTAATTTGTAGTTTCAAGAGATAATAATTTTTATGAACAAATGCTCGATACCCTACCCTTCCCCACTAATACAGATTTATTTTCAGAAAAATTTTGTGATCGCGCGCAATGCGATCGGTAGAGTCAGTGTTGTTTCGTAATACAGTATTTTTAAGATTATTTTTTAGAGCACAGCTGCTCTTATTCAATTTAATTATAATAATCATTCGCGAAATTAGAGTCAGTGTTTATTCGCCGAATATTAAATACGGACGCGTTAATAGTTTATTTTGTTTCATTTTTTTTCTTACAAATTTTCGTTTTCGGTACAGAGTAAAATCAGTGCTCTCAAGAACATAAGGCGATCATCCATCACGCGAAGAGGTAATTATCTTGCATATTTTTAATCATTTTATTTTATTATTTGATTTTGTTTTAATCATTAATCGAAAAATAAATCGTCTTTTTGGTAAAATTTATTATTTTTGTCAACTAAATTTACAAATTATTAGATTTTTATTTCTCAAGTTTTAAGTTTTAAAATTTTAATTTTTATCATTAGAGATTAGTAATATCTTAGTTTTTTATTTTTATTGAATTTTGAAATTAAACAAAATTGAATCGATAATTAAATTTTTTTTTAATTAATGTAATATTTTATGTTCTGTTAAAGGTACTGTCATCATGTCGTCCTCTGGACTTTTGAAAAAAGTTTTGTGATCGCGCGCAATGCGATCGGTAGAGTCAGTGTTGTTTCGTAATACAGTATTTTTAATATTTTTTAGAGCACAGCTGCTCTTATTCAATTTAATTATAATAATCATTCGCGAAATTAGAGTCAGTGTTTGTTCGCCGAATATTAAATACGGACGCGTTAATAGTTTATTTTGTTTCATTTTTTTTTTCTTACAAATTTTCGTTTTCGGTACAGGGTAAAATCAGTGCTCTCAAGAACATAAGGCGATCATCCATCACGCGAAGAGGTAATTATCTTTGCATATTTTTCACGAATATAGTTTCATTTTTCTTTCAGTTTTCTTTATTAATTAATATATATACTATGTTCTAAATTACGGTATTCCATTTTTTCTCCTTTTTTTCAGTTTTCACAGTTTTCATCCTTCTACTTGATGACAACTTCGCGATGGGTCATGACAGCATTGGTGGCAACGCAGATTCTTCGCATCTATGGTGAGTCGCATGCATTTTGGTTCCTCTGGTCACTCAATCATGTCGTAGGATGAAAGATCCGAATCGACACGGGTGATTGGTTGTATACGTAGAATTTTGTACGAGCACAATGACCATGGGTATTTATTATATCCGTGAATAGTGACATTTCATATGTTTGTGTTTTATTTATTAGATCAGGATAGGTTTTCTTGCACATCGCGTTTTTAACTAAATGATATTGATAATTAACGTTATATGAATAAATTTTAAAATAATATTAGAAATTACATAATAATAATGATGATGCATATGATATTATAATAACAATTATATCATAATGATTGTTGTTTATTATCACATGATAATAAATAATATTTAATTTCTCCTTTTATTTTATTTCATTACAATGCATCAAAAGAATTAATTATTTAACGTTTTATTCTAAACTTAAAAATACAAAAATATTTAATTTTTCATGCTTTTTTCGTACAAAAATGTAATAAAATATAGTGCAAGAAAACATTTCGCGACAGGTAGATTTTTGAATCAAAGCTGCAAATTTTGAACATTGCTTTAGTATTTTCGAAAATCTGCTTTGATAAAAGGATCACCTGAGGTTATTTTCATTACCATTTAGAGTCATTAATTTCTTATTTTTAATTATCATAAATAAATTTCTTATTCATTGTTCTTATACATATATGTAATATTTTTTTTCCTTGTTTAACTTAAAGTCAGTAATTGTTAAATTTATAAAGAATTTTATAAAATTTTAATAAAGAATTTTAATAAAATTTAAAATAAAACAGATTAAGAAATATTAGTCCGTTAGATTGGAAACAGATATTAATGCTTTTTTTAGCTCAGGATTTTCAGATTTAACCCCTTCCATGTTCACTGCCAGGAACTCACTCACGTGCTCAGGTGCTACTTGGGTGAGAGAGAGGCAATGGGTATGATGACTCTAGTTAATAAGTTAATAAAAATTTTTCAGCGATTGACGATGTATTAGTGTATCGTGCACGACGTATTTTCCACATTATGTGTGTATGGTTAGGCTGTGGAATTGCGTCGTTATTCATAACAACTATTTCATTTACATACAATATAATAATATAATAATATAATATAATAATTTTACATCCGCTAATAAATATTGCGGATTGTAAATAATTTATTAGTTTAATATTAAATTATAATATTAAATTATAAAAATAGTATCAATATCTATATTAGTTTTTTAATAATCATACGTATTATTTATTAATCATGATGGTAGATAATTATAATTAAAATGTATGCGTGCTTTTCGCAATTTACGCAAAGATCGCTAGACATCGTCAATTGATTTCAGGAAAATGGTACGTAAAGTTAGAGTATGCGAGTAGTGTGCCAAGCTCGGGTGTCGGAGGTGTCCCGGGACACTTTCCCTAGTGTAGGCTTTTGCGCCCGAGTGTTATGTGTGAGAATCGTGGAATGAGTGTGTTGGTATGCCTGTTTTGCCATTTTTTAAATATAGGGCTAGGTAGGATAGGTAGTATACTTCTGGTATGTCTGTTAATTATAAGTAGGTAGGGCCGGGCAGGTTGTCACTGTCTCTGATCGGGTAGGCGCGTTTTCGCGTGGCAACCTGTTTCAGGAAATAAAATTTGAAGAATCGAGGGTAAAGCTGAGATGAATGGATTATGCCATTCGTTTCTGGTTTTGCTCATCGATTTTTTGAATTCCGCGGTCGCGGTCGCGAATTATTTCGAAACGAACGTTGTGCTCGAGATTCTGCATATGTACGGAGAATGATCATTACGATCGTTGGTCGTTCATGTGCACTTAGTTTCCGCGATTTAGTCATTTTTTTCTTTTTTTTTTTTTTGATTTGCGATTAGTGAATCTCGAGCCTAGATTTAAGTTTCAGCGGGCATTGCGCCCGAAGGAAGAAGACCGAAGAGGCCTCGACAAACTGTCACGAAGAGGGGCTGCAACGAATGGCTTCTCATTTTTTGGATCTGTTTTTTGGGTCCAAAGGATGGGAAGTCATTGTTACTATTTTGTCATTGTGCTCGTTTTAGTATATGTAGTAATTGTTGTTGTGTTGTCTGGCCGATTGCATGCAGGCCCATCATTCAGATCCAGTCATCATGGGCATCGCGATTTTTTATTAGTGTTGCGAAAAAAAGATTTACGGTTTGAATTAGTGTTGCGATAAAATAATAATCGCGTTTGCTTTAGTGCTGCGATTAAAGAATATAGCGATTGTTCTTAATTACTCGATTACTGATTTTTGAATAAAAATAATTTTTTATATTTTTTTTATTTAAATTTGAATTTATTTTGTGGTGTTGCGATTTATTATAACGAGATATTTGATTAATTTTTCATTTATAATAATAGTAAGCTCTTATTAAATTCATTTTAAGAATTGCGTTGAGGAATGATCGCGTTGTTTCATATAGAGTTGCGTTAAAAAGTGATCGCGTTGTTTCATATAGTGTTGCGTTAAAAAATGATCGTGTTTTTTGAAGTAGTGTTGCGTTTTCAATATGCCCAAAATTCTTCCACTGATATGGTGGAAACATATGTTCCTGGATCACTCAGTGCAACTACAAGAGCACATTGTTGGTGATCAACGGCAGTCTTTGTTATGGCTGTAATGGATCCGTCATTAGTAGTGTTGCGTATAATGAAATATGAGTGCATAAATTAGTATATTAGAGTTGCGTAAATAATTAAAACACTTTAGTAAGAGTGTATACTTTCGGGAATTTCTCTTTCTTTATTTTTTTTTATTTATTAAAAATAAATTAATTGTTATTGCAAATATAATAAAGCACTCATCGCGTTTGCTTTTGTAAATTTAATATATTAGTGTTGCGAAAAATAAGATATTCCACTCTCGGTTTGTTCGGATTTACATTGAGTGGATTATTTTTTGATAACCCTTCTGGTTATCTTTTCTTTGTTTTTTCCTTTTCAGCACCCCTTTGTTATGAGAGCATTTGTTTTATAAAATAATTTTTTTTAATTTTTATTTTATTTTATCGATAATAATCTTTCATTATTATTCAAAATTATGTAATCATATTATTAAGTCAATACAATTCATATCGTCCAATTTTGATAAAAATTTAAATATTACAAATATAATTCAACGAATTTAATCGCGTTATTAATAAAGTATTTTATTTAGTGAAAAAAAATATTATTTCAAAATTGTTTATTTGGAAAATCTCGATTAATATTTTTTATTAAAATAATATATTTTTATTTTAATTGGTTCTTTTTTTAAATTCGAATCTTTTTAAATCTTTAAAATTTTTATTGAAAATAATGAATGATTATGAATTATTTAACAATTGTTTATTAATATTTTATGCTTAACACTTATATATTTTATTTCAGATACATCTTTTTTTTTTATAGATATTAATCCATATAAATATATATATATATGTATATATAATAAATAATAAATAAATTTGTTTCAGATTTATTAATTTTTAGGATAAATATAATAGCATTTCGCATAGGTATGTAAATACACTATATCAACAGCTCTTTAGTGAAATGGCAAGAATGAATGAAAAGAAGGAGAAAGAATATACGTATTTGCAATTACAAAATATGTATAATCCTCTTTTGTTAAAAATTCATTATTATATGTTGTAAATTTTTACTAAACTTTTTGAAGTTTAAGTTTGTTTCAGAATCCATGGTGAAATTTCAGGGAAGAAGAAGATTTCTCATGTTCTGTATGTATAACCTCTTCCTCCTATTCCTCCTTGTCCTTTATTTAGATTAGGTTTTTATATAGGTAAAATCATTATATGATGAATTCTTTTCATTTTCAGATAGATAGGAAAAACATATAATTATCATCAAATAATCTATTTAATTTTTATGGATCCATAAATTAAAGCTTTAATAGGGAGCTTTAATTTATAATTAGATTATTTGATGGATAGATTTTATAGGTAATTTGTTTAGATAGGTTTTATAAAAAAGGTACCTTTAGGTTGTTAGTAGTTTGTTTATATTGGTGTTGTTGTGTAGGATACTTTTCGATTATTAAATTTGCTTTATTAGGTAATTTATTAGATAAATTTATTAGGTAAATCATTTTTAAATAATAAATATGGGAAATTATTAGTGAAATCATTCAACAAAAATATAATTAAAAAGCATGAAATTTCAATGCTATTCAAATTATTAAACAGAATATATTTCTAATTAAATGCATGCATAAGGGTAATAAAATAAAATGGATGGTGATGGATATAGTATTTAATTTGTTCTTATATAAATAAGTGTATATATAATTAAATATAATAATTAATCATAAGTTAATTATAAGTTTTAATTATAAGAATAGAATAATTCTTTGTGAGACACATTTCATTTATTTTTTCTTTCTATTAATTATTAAATTAATTATAATATATTAATAAAGTAAGTATATTATTTCTCTTATTAAAATATTAAATTATTAAATTTTATAAGTTATTTTATATTTTCATAGTAATGAAAGTGTAAAATAATGATACAATGAAGAAGTGTCTCACATAGATTAAATTAATTACGTAATTAATTTTAGATATAGTTTAAATTTTATTTTAAGATTTAGTCTTCCGCGTCGGTTTTTCTTATAATTCCTTTTGTTACTTTACACAACGATCAAATATTTGAACGTTTTGTAAATGTACATCAAAAGGAAAATTAATATAAATAATAAATTAATAAATAAATTTGTGCGTAAAAGGAGGGTGGATGGGACCCGTGGTTAGGGTGGGTCTCCACTTTGCAGCAACCTCCTCGAAGGTGAGACCTGGGCAATCATTATTATTTAATATATTAATTTATAATCATATTCTTTGTAGGTAATATCATAATATAATTATAAATTATATAGTAAATAATATGAGCTAATTGGCTGCAAAATTAGGTTAGGAATAGTTGTATTGAACAAATTTTGTTCATTTGCATAAATTAATAGTAATTATAGTTACTATTAATTTATGAATAATATTAGAATTTTTATCATTATAATAATATTAAAATTGAATTTAAAGAAAAAATCAAATATTCGATGATTTTTCAATAATTTTTTCTAAATTTGGTATTTAATTTTTTTTTAAGTTTTCTGTTTTATCACTAGAGCAGATAATATATACATTATGTTCTTTTTTATTGATTGGGCATTTCAAAATACGTTATGCAAAGTTTCACAAGATGTCGCCACATATCACGTCTGTTTCTCGTGTGCGATGATAATGTGCATCGGTTTAGAGTATAGCTATTCACGTTATTAAATGTCGGTAAAAATGTTAGCTTAAAAAAGAAATAAATGATATTATCGAGACCGACTTTTTTCTCAAATTGATATCGATAAATCGTAAAAAATATTTAACCTTATTTGTAAATTAATATTGTTATTTTCGAATTGATCAAATATTAATTATCAAATAATTATCAAAAAAAATATAAAAAATATTAATTATTAAAAAACAAAAATTTTAGGTTCCTTGAAATGAATTTTCAGTATATTAACTATAATTGAGTTTAATATTTATCGCTCTAAATCTTACAGGATATATTAAACATTGATTTTTTACGCGATCGGTATTTTGAATGTGAAATATAAGTATAGATATAAGCCTTATTATTTTTTAATTCGTTTTTTGATATGCCCTTTGTAATTTAATTCGATTAATTTAAAAATTTTAACGTATGTTATTTTTATCGTGATTTTTTTTTGCTAACATTTCATTTAATCGTAAAAAAATTATTTCAGAAATAATGTACATAAAGTACGTATTCGGTTTTTTTTTTGAATTTCATTATTATGTAAATTATTTTATGATATTATTATGATGTGGAATTTTTCAGTTATAACAGGAGATTTATAAAATAGAGAAATTAGAAATATAGAAATAAAATTTTCTTAGATGTAGCATTTATATAATTGTCAAATTTATTATTAAAAAATTTGTGTTTTCAAGTATTATTATGAGTGTTAGCTTAAAAATAAATATAGTTTGATCGGTTTATGGTATTGAGTATCGGTATTCGTAAAATTGGTGAAAGAAGGATTATTGAATAATGGTCATCAACGTAGGACATCCATAACCAAAGTCTTTCTAGTAATATTTCACCATAGTATTCGTTTTAATTGTGTTATGAACAGCGTGTTTGATTTATATTTGTAGGATTATACAATTGTATGATTCAAAATCAAACCCGTCTTTTCTTCGTGCCACTCTCGTTTTTAATCAATTGCACTTTGGCGATAATTTCTCTGATATACAAGTCAATTTCTATGACTTTTGTAATTTAATATTTAAGATTTCCTTTCGACATTAAATATATGTAAGAAATTTATCCAATAGAAAGATTGTGGTGATCATATTTCTAGTTTGTAAATGAAATCGTAATTGTAGAAATAATCGAGAAAAATCGATCTCTGGATGAATTGTAGTAAAGAGTAGTGAAGAGCAATTCGTTTTCTAATATCCGAAAGAAGTTTATTCTCTACATAGAATAATCTTGTACATCGTTCTTGTACATTGTACTTCTAATTGAACAGATATGACCTCGTTCGTACATCATGTGGAACATGGATATATAATAATAAACGATTGTTATTTTCAGAAGCATTCTTTTCTAGTGTTTTAACAAAAAATAAATCATGAATTTTCGAAGGCGTAAAATTTTCTATGTTACAGCAATAATCCAAATTATTTTAAATTTTTTGCTTCCAATATATTACCGATATCAAATATTTGATCGGTATCTACGCATAGTTATTATAAATTAAATTAAAAAATAGAATAATAAAATAAGATTTTTCATCATTCAGTTATTTTTTGAATCTAACACGCGATTCGAATGATGGTCAAAAAATGCGTGGGTGCGGGTGATCGTTCTCGTAGCCGTTCGTGGACCCGGTACATTGCCAACTGTCAGTTGACAGGGCACAGGATGCGCCTTTTCCGTTCGGAAAGAGCTCGCTGGCCACTCCCATCCCATACAATTGCGTTCAATCGTCCATCGATTGAACATGATCGTATCGCCAGCTATACTTATCGATTGGCCCTTGCCGCGTATCTTTCCGCACAACGTTCTGCTCGAAAAATGATAGAGGCGCCGGTTGCATCTTCTTCCAACGATTTGCCTGTCAAATAATTCTTCTGGCCGCTGCAGGCCTCGCGATTATTACTATTCTTGCTGTTCGTCTCGCGCTCGCAACATTATTGGATTTACGACGGGTTAACATACTCGACAATTCATTTGTTCCTTGCCTATCAATATCACCGATGGAATAATATAAAATCGACAATATCGGTCTGTATTATACTACAGCAATATCCGTTTGATATTTTCACAATGATATAAGCGCGCGTTAATTATGCGGCAAACGATTGTATTGTTCAAGCAAATGAAATTTTAATTCATGACGTAATCCGATTTTATTCTTTGTTCGAGAATTACTTAATCGTCGTGATTATTCACACCGTCAACGTAGAATGAAGAACCAGTTATTGGTCCATTTATACGTCAAGATAGCGTGGAAGGAACGAACCTTCGATTTCACCGGGAACGACGCGCCCAGCTCTCAGAAAAAAAATCCTAATGTCCCCGTTTACGTGACGCAATATCCGGCCTCCGTTCGTATTTCGAGTCACATCGTATATCGTCTTCATTGTAACCGTCGTCATTTTTTATACGAAAAATGTATATCCGTCCTTTGTATAGCGTATCGTTTTTTTTCCTAAAAAAAAAAAAAAAAAAAAGAAAGAAAAAAGAAAAATAAATATGATCGCATATAATGTTGGGGGAGCATAATATTTCATAAAATCTCGGTCTGATTTATATATAAGATTTATATATTTTGATGAATGTCATTCAATAAAATTCATTGAGAATATTTGTAGCAAACTTCGAGTCGTAAAGCTTTTTAATATACGTGTCCGTTTTCACGCACGATGCATCGTATTCCATTGTAAGGGCGAGAGGGAGAATGTTGCATTGTCAACAGATTCGCCCTTTATGCCTTTACACGTGCATCGACTCGTCATGTCCCTTCTCCTGGAGGATTTCTCGGTTACCTGGATCCGTGAAAGGTTTAAAGGGCGTTTTCTCGAGTTTATCCAACCAGCCAGAAGAAACGAAGCTGTGCTTCGAAACGATTCTTTGTCACCCAAAGATTTGTTGGTGCAGTGAAAAACCTAGGAGCCGCGTGTGTAGGGGTCGGAAGAGAGAAATCTGAGCCCTGTCCGTAAAATCACGTTACAGAGAAATTGTCTCGGAGGACGGATTGCGTTTTTGCGGTTACCAGAATCCTCTCGTTTCTACGTTGAACGGTTCCTACTTTTTACCACGAACTTTGCATCGATTTTTAAAGACCATTTCCGCGATTGCTTTCAGCTTCTCTAATTTCTGTAATGGCTATATTTCCGAAAAATTAAAAAAAATGTGACGTGAAGGATTAGTCGATTTATAATTTAAATACTTCCCTAAGTAATAAATAGTGGGGATGATGATTCGAGTTTTTAATTTGGAATTTTTTTTCGTCGGTAATGATTTTCAATGTTCGAGAAAAATTAATCTCGTTAATATACGATACGGTTACGTTAATATGGATACACAAAGGAGGGTCAGCACGCGATCGTATTATCAATATTTTTATTAGAAGAATTCAGGCGAGAGAAAAATATTTGTAGAGAGTACACGCGTATATATGAAACACAATGGTTTCATTAATTGTATTGCGAGTAATCGTTTTTCGGATTTATCGAGGAACAAAAAAAAGGTTAGAGAGTAAATTTCTTTTTTATTTCAAAGTAAATACGAATAGAATTCATTTACGATTACATCGTATCTTCTCAATATGAGGATAGAATGCCTGGATCGTATTTAAGCGATTCAATTGACGCGAGTAATTATGAAGCCCTCAAAAAGCGTACTCGCTATAGGATCCACTTGCCGCGTCTAATTATGTAAATCGCGATCGAGTCGTAAATTAATTAGCCTCGCTGACTAATTGAAGGCACCCGGACTGGCTTGATCGATCGCGAGTCGGCAACCTCACCGGAGAATTGCAAACCGCGTAGTTCCTGACTCTCGCAACTTTTCATCGTTACGGATCGATTCATCCTCTCTGCTCCGATACGTCGCGATATGTCGCGGAATCAATTTCTCTAAATAGATTCCGATGTTTCTCGATTCTTCGATATATATAACTCTATAATACGAAAATATATTCGTCGTAGATCGATCGAGCATTAAAAATGACGCAAAGAAAGATTTAAAAGAGGATTCGATAGACGTTTCGATATTTAGAGATATATCAAAGAGATAGAAATCAATATTAGATAAGTTCATCGATAATTTTATTGCTATTTGCCAAGATAATCGATACGATTTATCAGGCGTTTCTGTTAAATTGAATTTCACTCGATAAAAGGAAAACGGAGAGAAGAAAGTTGAAAGAAGAGGAATCGAAGAGGGAATCGGAACAGTGTCTTTTAAGTTCTCGCTATTGGACCGTTGTAGGCGTCGCGAGTATATACCGCGGGCACCGTAATCACTGTTATTTTATCGTGAACGGTAATGCTCCGGCTTAAAGCCGCCCTACTTATACGCATTACCCGAGCAAAAGCATCGCGGATCGCGTCCCCGGGCAATCATCGTTCTCCAGCGTCATTACAAAATTGCTTTGGCAAATGAAATGCGCGGTTATGCGCGAGTACGAAGCATCTTCTTAAATTGAGATTTATTGGAAAATCGAGTATACCGCTTTCCGGTGTGTGTCGTCCATAAACAGGGTCGGGAGATGGACGTGGCTTTCTTTCGCATCCGTTTACCATGTCGCCATTACGCGTCCGATGATTCAGACGATTTAAACGAGACCAAGGAAGAAATCCTCCTCGCGAAATTGCTTTCATTTTTCCACGCCGCCGCCTACTATTTGTCTTGCCACGGTTACGATCCACCAGGTTATCGAACGAATTTCAATCGCTCAAATAATCGGTTTAAGCGATGGATATCGGAGGATAAGAATTTACATTTCAAAGTAAAATAAAATAAGTTTGGAGTAATGAGATATTACGATAAATATGTGTTTTTTTGATATGATCAAACGAATAGATTCTAGTGCTACCACCTCCTTTGCGGGTCGTATTGATTTTTTCTTCGCGTCTTGCACATCTTCAACCGTCAATTAATTACATAGTTGGGTAATTGAGTTAAAGTTATTAATTGTACCTTAACAACTTCGATTAAGATTAATGGTTATTCGTATCATTTCCGTTATTGTATATATATCCATTATCTATCAAACAATAACGTGCAACAATAATTTCAAATTTTTCAAACCTGTCGTTAGAACGTTAGAAAACTCATTCGCTGTAATCGCATCTAACTCCACTAAATAAATCCTTCAAGATTGTTGGAACAATTGATACGAATTACACGAGACGAATCGAAAATATCGTTACAATAGTATGTATAGCTCGGGATGTGAAGTGTGGAGGATACGGAACGGATAGGCGGAATCTTCGAAGACGTTTCGGTTTCGCGCCTCCGTAAGCCTGTCGGTAATCCATACCGATTTCTCGAATAAAGTGTCTTTGGAAGGGCTCGTATCAGCGATAACGTACTATTGCGGTTTCTCGGACAGCTCTGATATCTGGTTACATAGCGGAATCTTGGTTGCATTGGATGCAGTCGGTAGCCAGTCGAGCAGGGTATATTGATTTGCCCGGATGTCGGGGCCTGGCGCGACGTTCAACGCGCGTCAGAGGATAATGGCGGGAGCTATTTGCCGAAGCGGAGTTTTCCTAAGAGCCGCTACAACTTGCCACGATAAACGCGAATAAACACCAGCCGTCTGTCACTTTTTTAACTCGTCGATGGGAATCACCGCAGAGCTATACTTCTCTCGTTATCCACCGAGCTCTTCACTTTCGACGATCCGCGCGAAGGATTAATATTGATTAAAGGAATTTATCGATATGGGATACGTAAGAATATGCGGTTTGAAATGGATCGAAAATACGGGAATTAGGTGTAGAATTTTTGAAAATGTTTATCGATGAGTATATATCGGTCATGGTTTTTGGGTTACGTAGATAAGGCTGTTGTAGGAGCCGCGCTATCTAAATAGTGTGTCGGTGCTAATTCGTTAATGGGACATCCTGGTTGGTACGCATTTTAATCAGTTTTCAGCACACCGATAACGAGTTATTATTATGTGGCCTTCGGGAGAATGGTCACCATGTGGTTCATCGTACGAGTTTATCAAGCTAGCTCGCGCAGGATCGCTCTAAAATATAATGATAAAAGAAAAAAACTTTTTTTAGTTTCGAATATTTGCTCGGAATAGTTCATGGAACAGGGACTGGGAAAAAAAGAGAAAAGAAGATTCGAATCTGATAGAATCTGCTTAGAATAAGAATACGATGGCTCGTAATTACGCACGTTAGTTTTATCGTTTATTATCGGTTTGTAACAAAATGGTAAAACTGATACATTAATTGTCGCTTGGGACGGTTGCGTTGGAGCGAGACCGATTTTCCGTAACCGCGAATTAAGGCATAACACGGTCTAAAGGGGGAAGAGAGATAAAAATGTTGTCGGTATTCGTTCAACTTGGTCTGAAAATGAATTTACGAGGCCATAATCGCCAATTGAGATGAGTACTTGTTGCGTGCAATCAGCCCGGCTTAAGACCTTGTGCCGAAGCGTTGCACTCTCCTCACGTTAGGGAACTGCGCTACCATCGAAGCTACGGTGCATACAGCTCGTCGCAAAATTACGCGAAAATTATCCGAGGCTTGATCGATCCGATATTCGAGACGATGCGCAATAACTTAACCGATCGATCGAACGATTTGTTTGCTCGCGCCTTTCAACGCGGTTATTATTCGCGACGTCGTCGTGGCGAGAAAGCAAACACTCGGCCACCATTGTCCCCGGCAAAAAGTTTCGTTCCTGTGAAAGGAGAACAAGTTGGTAGAGGGGTAGCGAGCGTAGGAGAAATTACATTTCGAACACCCTGTATACCCGGGCGAATTCAGTGGCGATGACGCAGAGACGATTATGCTGAGCTATACGAGAGTCAAGATTAGCGGTGATCCTTAGTTCGGACCTTAAATGAGAAAGATTTTTGCAGCGTGTCTGCTTTATATAAAAGATCGATTCAATCGGGATATCCTGTCCATCTGCGAATTGTTAATTCGTATGTTTGCGCGGAATGCAGCCTCGTTTGTTTAGCGCTCGTCGATAATGATTGAATGTATGCTGGATTATCTCTGCGTCTGGTTGATTCTTTATAAAAAAACTTCTATTTTCTGAACGTTCACTCCTTTCGTTTGTTTTTGCGTAACAATTCGTATATATAATTCCGAGAAACAAATGTTCGATCGTTTGATCGGTGTTGATAGTTTGGAAACGATTCATATTGTGTTATTGTCTACACCGAGGGCTGTGTACATTCCTCGATGCTTGTTTCGAGAAACGTATTTAGATTACTACTTGACGATTCCCTTCTATTTTTCTGTTCGGTTTGTTTAGATCGATCGAGCAAGAATTGCGTTGGAATTTTCGATTCCGTATCTAGAAAAAGCGTACGATTTTGACTTGGTCGTTTCAACAAAATGACCAGTGGGAACAGACCTCGGACACGCCAACATTTTCTCTTTTCCGTAGTTGTTTGTATACGTCAATGTGCAATAGGATTTACGGATAGGAAGAGCAGGTATTTTCATAATAAATACGTAACGGACGCAATTGATCTATTTGTTTCGAAATAGGGAGTGTAACGTTATCCCTTTTATCAGGAGCAATGTCTTCCAGAATGATGTTTGTATATATAATAAAGCTCGGAGAGGGGGATTAAATTCGACAGAAGGTGCTCGACGCGATATTTGAATAACAAAGTGTTTCCTCGTCGGCGTTACGTGAAGTCATGGAAATTTTACACCGGAGAGAGGTCAACGGAGGGAAAGAAAATAAAAGTGACGGCAGCGGTGCGGGGTGAGGTATATAAGTAAAGGAAGGATGAGCGAAGGAAGAAAGTTGCTTGGGTGCATTATGACGCCCCGGTAAGATCGTCGACTACACGCAGATCCGATCGGATCATACGTGTACCGTGTATTATAATCTCGTGGAAGGGCTGTTAGCCGATAAATTCTTCATCTAGGTGGAACCACTTACAAAAGGGAACACCTTTTCGTGATTGCATGCTTATGGCATGTGAAATAGTGTCCAAATTATAGGTCATGGCGTATAATTCGACGAAGCGTTGAGCAGGGTCGTGCTTCGCCAAAAAAAGGAAGAAGGACAAAAGGAAAAGAGAGGGGAAAGAAAAATAAGCGTGGAACAGGGGACCCATTTCTCGTTCGTAGATATACGAGACGCGTTTCCTCCTCTTTTCTTCTCTCGGTCCAACTGTCTGTCGATACTTTTTCTTTTCGTCTGTCTCGATTTTGCACGACAAGATAGGGAGCGATAATTAAACGGTGAAATTGGAATGGATTTGCTGCGAAAACAGTGTATCGTTTCTGAATAGGAAATATCTGTTTGACCATTGATTAATTATCATCTTGTTAAGTATACAGATATATTAACATGATGGATAGAGAATGGTTTTAGCATAGTTACTCGTTGAAAATGTTAATAACCGTGCTAGCCAACACTGCTAGCTCAACGATCATAAGTTTCTCTCAAGGAGGTTAATGGGAATCGCGACTAGTTGGTTTTTCTTCAAGTTTCACTGGTTCGGTAGTAATGATCGTCAGTGTAACGATACTTTACGCGTTCTTTTCTCATACGACGATCGAAAGAAAAATCCAATCGAATTCTGTCTGCGAAATTCTCAAGAGTTGCTCTTATCCTTGTATAACGGATAATCGTTGGAGTATGTCTGTTCATTCATGAAAGGGAAATCTTTTCATTCACGGAGAATGGCATCGTTGACTCCTATCAGGCCACTTCCTTTTGTTCCTACGCTGTATGCCGTGACTTATCGTTGGAAACGCGCACACCCTGTGTATGTAAATGTTGACGGAGGTTGGAACGGGAAGAGAAACAGCCCGAAACAGTATGATATAACCAGTTAAGGGGCCATTGGGCCAACATTCAACGCGTGCTTCACGAGGCAATAACTACTCGTTGTTACGCGCGTCTTGCATCCACTTTATCGCTTCGTTCACCCTTTACTAACTCTGCCCTTTTTTTTTATTTTACGTTTGCTCGAATCATCGCTCGACTCGTACCGCGAAACGTTTCATTAACTTGCTTGTAAAATTCAAACGATCGTTTAATTACTATCGATCATTGTCAATACTGTGATTCACTGTTCCCAATTTACGGTTCGCGAGTTCAAAGGGAATCGTAAAGTGATTTTCGGCAGAGTTGGTCGTTATAATTAACTTTTTATTTGCAATCATTTATATAAAGTCATTATTTTATTAAATTACGGATCATATTCATATATACGACTCGTTACCTTTAATGTCTATTTCGGATCGTAATGAAAAATAATTTGTCAAAGCTTTCTCAATATTTTTCTAAAAGATAGATTCGATTATAACGAAATCGAGACGAACTTGAAACTTTGGAAAATTTTCAAAGAATTCTAAGAACGATAACGCACAATGACACGAGACGAAAGTTCTTCCGAGTAATGAATAGGATCCAACGCACGATGTCGAAGAGAAACAATCTTGAAATTCCAACGACTTCTAATAACCCTAGAAATCCGAGAATGATCAGATTTACGTGGTTAGTTGCCGATATGAAAACGTAATACGATAATATAATACGATAAATACGAAATGTAATACACACACAACCGGTAGCTGTTAATACTCGGAATTCGCGGTAAATTGCGAAGCGAGCGGTCGAGACGAGATGGGGCGGAATTGCACAGCGCGTGTTCGACTATCGTGGACGACCAACGCGCGTGTTATTCTTCGAATGAATCTCGGCAAGTAATAAAATGACTCGAGGGCATGGCGGTCGATCAAGCGGCCGTGCTGATTACTTAGCACGGCCCGTTGTTCACGTTGACATCCGTAATCGGGAACTCGCGCGGTGGTCGACGCGAAATAATAAACGGAAAATCGCATTCGATCGATCCATTAGTCTAACCGTGGTACTGTTATTACTCGTTCATTTTCTTGGTGCAACTACTCGCAAGTGTGTCCCAGACACGTGTACATTCTTGACGGAATGTGTTGCCAATTTTGAAATTATGTAGTAAAAGTAATGGTATAATTGTTGAGGTTTAATGCGTCTATGTAGAGCATAAAATATTGCTATAAGGTTAATAATATCGGGAGATAATATCGGTCATTTTCCAACGATTCGACCTTCTTGCACGATTTCTTCTATGATTCGGATAATTGGATTGTGTAAGATTTTAATTGATCGACGGTGGATCGATCGACCCGACTCGAGAGTTTAATTTCATTTAGAGGCATCGTTCCACCGAATCGTCGAGAATAGAACACTCGTAATAAATTCCTCCAAGCTTTAGAACATTGTACGGATCGCGAAACAACCTCGCATAAATTAATTAATACGATTTTATTACCGTGTCGCGATCGTGGACTCTTATACGCGTTAATGCGAACGAATTCGTTCGAATGAATGACATATTACGAAAGAGCGAACGACGAGAAATGGAGACGGTCCATTGACGATTCCTTGTCATTTCCATAATTGGCTTATTCTTGTTAGTTTTCGTCATTTCGAGAGATACGGAGGACGCGTCTCCCGGTATTGATGGATTTCGCATAAAAGAGCAATTATATCGGTTGTATTTCGAGCGTGTGCTGCATATTAAAACGAGGCAGCGATAAAAAAAATATCGCCAAGAACGTTTCTTGAATCGTCAATTGAACGCGTATTCACTTCGAGTTCGTAGGCAGCCACACTGTATCCGGTCCGAAATTATTTAAAGCCGATTCTGCGCAAGTATCGAATCGATGCTGTTTATCGAAATTAATGAATTATACGCGGTATATTTTAATAAATACATATTTAACGTGGGCAAACAGCGAGTGCACACGATGATCGCCAACCGTACGTATTTCGCTCGGATCTTTCGTACTCGATTGGAAGATATAATAATAATTAATCCTTGTTTGCGCGATGAAACATCGATCGATATGGTGGATATCCAGTTTAGGATAATACATTTTACCGGAGCTGCGCGAAGATGGCTCGCGCGAACGATTCGCTGGCGCCATACTAATGTTCCGTGCTCATCGCGAGAAAGCGAGTTCTCCTCGTGGCGAACGGATTTGTAGCAAGTGGTCGGACAGAACGTTTGCGCATACTCTTCGACCAAATGATTCACCGGTTTACGGTTAAAAAAAAGGAAACGCTTGGAAGAGACGTTTCACGATTTTATTTATCGGTTACGAGAGGATTTCCTCGCGCGTTTTTATCGCGTGTCAAAGTTACAGCAGTTTCGCGAATACGCGACTCATTGTTGGCAATAAACGACAAGCCTTGGGTAATTTTTTTAATAAGATGTAGGAGATATTTAATACCGATATCTCGTACCGATTGCATCAACTTTGTGCAAATATTCCATCGGTTTTACATAATAGGGTTATAACAAGTGTATAAACGTTTTCATTTATTTTTTTATACGTCTACGCGTTGTACATTCTATTTCTATAAATTTACCCACCTACTTCTTAACCGACTAATGACTTCTGCTAAGAATTGTTGACCATTAGATTCGATGAAGTTCGCAAGTGTTCGGTCGTTTAAAAAATTCAAGCTAGATAAACATGCACATACATCTTCGCGCTTCGATCGTTGAAAAAGGCCACGGTACTTTACATATTATCGAAATACATAATGTTAAGTTTTAACGTAACCATTATATAAAAAAAAAAAAATGATGCTATTTATGAATTACACGAGAAGAGACAAAACTTTTTCACTCGTCTAACACTTTCGACCGTACTGATAAGAAACGTCTGTTTAAGAATCACGCGAGTCAAAAGAAACGCGAAGATCCATAGATCGTCGGCCAACGCGAGGAGACTGGTAACCCAGAAGATTTTCTCAGAAGAACGTTTTTTTGTCGAGATGTTGATTTCAGCACACTAGAGAAAAGAGTTTCTTTTTTTTTTTTTTTTTTCCCCCGCGACACCGTCCTACTATGCAGACTCGATTTGTCGCGGCACTTAGTCTCGCGATGCGCTTGGTCGATCGGCGAAATATCGCGATCGATTCGCGACGCGTGAATGCGAGACCTAAAAATGGAAAGCGGAAACAAGGAGGAGAGCAGAATCGCGCGTGGCTTCAGGGCGTCACGCTGTCCACGAATGCAATATCCGCGGCAGCACGCCCGTTGCACCGTTACATCGATATCCGAAGAAAAACCGCTAACGCAATCTCAGGCTAAATTTTACGAGTGTTCGTACAAACTATGCTCGCGGTTCGTTGAACCGGCGATAGAGAAACTGTCAGAATAGTGTCAGTTATTTCGAGACGTTTGTTTCGCGTATGTATCTACCCTCTTCTTATCGTTGCTTCATCGCGAAGACTTTCATATTCGACAAAAGCGAGTAAGAAACCATTGTCGATGAATTATGCTTATAATTCTTGAGAGGAAGAATTTTACGTTTCTTTTCTTACGTTGGTATGCATCGTTTGTTAGAAGCGTTTTGCACATAAGTGCGAATAATTAAGCCTCAAGAGGATGCACGATCGAAGTGCAAGAATCAAGTGCTAAGAGCATCCCTTAGAAATCTTTCTTTTCGAAATCTACTATCGTACCACGTTCCATCATATCTGCAGGATTTCGACTATACGCGTATTCGTAAAACGACGCGACAAATGTAGTAGGATCTTAAATCATTCCTCATAGAATCTATCATAGAATCTGTCGAAGCAGGCAAAATGTAAGATTTCGTAAAGCAAGAGGAGAGCAGATCCATTGCTCCAAAGAAATTAAAAAATATATAATTTACCGATTTATTGCTGTTTCATCGAATGACAAAAAATTTAGTTTATATTCGAAACCGGATTTACATTCTTATTATATAAAATAGCAAAGGTAAAAATACATTAATATTGTACGTAACATAAAATTACATAGTATCACGTTGTACGTGATAACACGTGACATCACGGTTAGGAGGCATATTTTTATTTTTATCTCGTTAAAATAGCAACAACTTATTATTAACGTAATAGGAATAATTACAGCAACAGAATGCGAAACCTCTAGCAGAAATTCCTTGAATCGAGAGGAAAACGTACGAGAAAATCTCTCGCAGCATTTTTCACTTCATTCTTATTCCAAAAAAACAATCGGAAATTTTTATCTTTTGCATCTGATCATTTATCAATATTCCAAATATTGTCGAAAAGGGAATTTTATTCGAGGTACCCAATTCTCAAAACACGACCGAGGTTGAAATTTCTTTTGGATACATAACGGATAATGTTTCACAAACTATCAAAAATATCTGCTTCAAGGTCCTGGTCGATATTCTTACGCGACTAAAAGTGTCCCGAAAAAGGAGAGCACCCGTGACACAGGGGACTCTTCTTCTTTTTCGATCCGTTTCTCGGGGATGCGGCTCTCCGTGTACCGGCTGGTGCATGTGACGGGCCTTTGCATCGTGCGTGAACACGTGCGTGGTGGCGCGTATGCGTGCACACAGGCGCCGAGGGATGCGTCGACGGACCTCCGCCTCCTTCCTCCTCGGATCCACCACCACCCTACGGACCTATATATTTCCCGGAGGGTCTCCCACTTTCGCCACTATCATTCCTGTCGCGGCTGCGCCAACCCGTGAGCGCGCAAACGTGAGTCCGCTCTCGGCTTTCCTCCTCGGAGTTTCCGCGCTGGATGATCACGCGCGCCAACACCGATTCTCTCTCCTCACGTTTTTTCTCCACGATTTTCCACGAACGGAGGAAACGCGTCGTGCGGTGCATTCGTGTCGAGGTTAGTTAGTGTGCGGTTTCCAAGGAAATTGGTTTCACGGACGAATCGATCGATCGTGAACGCGGGAATCGGTCCACGCGTGTCGTTCCATTTAATTCTCTCGATATTTGGTTTTTATCGGGTGTAGAGAGAGGAAAAGAAAAAAGAGAGAGAGAAAGAGAGCGAGTATCGATCGCGATCGAGGTTTTTTCTCTTTCCTTTTTGTTTTCTTTTACCCGCGGGCGGCTCGTGTTTCTTGGGAAATGTGTGCCACGTGTAGTGAGCCCGCGAGTTCACCTGCTACTCCTACTGAATGGGATTAGATGAAGTGCACGACGGTATGTCGAAGTGTTTGTTCAATTTTCCCTTTTTTTAATTCTCTCGTGGTTGTTTATGGAAAACTTGATCGTGTGGAAACTTGAACGTATTTCGTGTCAATTATTATGACATAAAATCGCGGAATTGACCATTATCGTGAATGAAGTTGTTTTTCGATACCTCGAAACTATATTTACGACGAAGTTTCGAAAAAAAATATTTTATTCTCCTGCCAGAAATCGTGAGATTAACGTACGAAAGTTTTTGATAAGAAAATGACGAGAACAAAAAATTACTTGGTCGAAAAACGAACGCGTCGATGAATTTACCATGTATTTACGATATTAATTTTTTTAGTCGTTCATCGTAGAATTACCGCGTTTCAATTGCCGAGCAAGAACGCGAGACGAGGCGCATTTTTCACAGCTGTTCATACAGCGAAACGCGTACATCTACTATCGTACACAAGAAATCGTGAATAAAGATGCTTCCTTATACAACCGTTCGCCAACTAGTGACTCGATATATCGTCTTGTAAATTACCTTTCCGCGACTTTTATCTTCGTATTCTCGTAATTCGATTTTTTCTTTTTTTTTTTTTTTTTAATTCACTTTTTGAATAACTTCGAACGATCTCTCGGTCGTTTTTTCGCATGAAAACGAATGTACACAGTTAGAAAATATATCAGCCTATTTCTTTTCTAACTTCGCGACGCGTTACTCCACATACATAATTCATCGTTCTTTTTGTAAACGTTTTCACCGATACGAAATAATATTTTTTTTTTCCATAAAACAAGGAAAGTCATCGACTATGCGGATCTCGTGTTGAACGATCGCGCGATCATTCGCGATTCTACGATCGTTTTCATCGATCGTTCCTCGACGTGGGCATCGAGAGCTGGAAGTAAAGAAAAGACGGGTGTTATGTAGAATTATCGAACGCTTTATCGACCGCGCGGCAAGAGTTCATTACACAATGAGAGAGAAGGTAAAAGATCGAGGAGTCCTAGGACTTACGGCGATCAAGCTTAACCGGTCGGTCTAAAGGCGTCCCTCGAGTTTCCACGCGGGGTACACACGGTGATTTGTTGCGTGGCGTTTTTCTTACGCTCCATATCATTCAGCCGGTAATGAGGTTTGCCTTTAACGTATTCGCGACGTTTCTCATGCGCAGGATGGCCTGAGCCTCGGAGCAAATCTTCATGGATCGTTCACGAAAATCGAGAAATGATCGGTCGCCGCGGTGTCCCGCAGAAGTTCCGCGGCGCCAAAGATGCGCGCCACGACGCGCCAACATCGCTGTCAAGAATTTCGGGTAAGTGTGAAAACGTGGCGGTATTTTTGTACAAAAATTTCAATCGTTATTTACATTCCAATACAAACACGCGGGTTGAAGCGAAGCGCCTCGAATTCTCGATCGTGCGTCGGGAGATACGTGAGAATGTGTTTCGACAAGTTGTTGACGTATTAGATTTCTGAAATATTAGCTTAGATTTTCTCACCGATCAACGATCGTCAATCGTCGCTCGTGAAAAATATATATCCACTGTTTAAAGAACAGTTTCTGGCTCGCGTGTAATGTTATTTAACGGGCAACTGCAAATGACCGCTCGTCGAAACGTGCAAATGCTTGGGGCGGTATCGAGGGCCTTCGTTTTGTTTAAAAATTTTACGCGATATCGCCTTGGAAACGTGAAACCGTAAAATATTCCGGATCGAAGCCGAGTCGGAGAATTTCACTCTCGTACCGGGGACACGGAGCATTATTGTGACCCGATGAAATACGTAATCGAAGTGCTCGATGTCGCGATTAGAAATGGATCGTTGCGACAGCTAAACGATTCCGGTTATCAGCCTTTTCTATACATATATTTTAAAAACTGTCATCCGAGTATAATATTTATGCCCCATATCCAAGCTTCGTATTTCCGTTTCACAACCGATCTTGATTAATATTTATTTCTCAATCTCTGGTGTTGTCTCGACTAATAGGAGAGAGAAAATACGAACGGCGTTCACGATCGACGATATCAAAGGAGGAAAATATATAAAGAGTATTGGTGCAAGGGCTTTTCTCGAGGGCTTCTTTAATAATCGAGAGATCGGTTAAACCGTTTAACCTGGAACGCGATACTCGAACGAGCGCGCGAGCAAATAGCATCGAACGCGACGCGAAATTTGTACGCGATTCGTATCGAGAATCTCGTGACCGCGAGCGTTTATTGCGGTTTACTGAAGGAAAATGAGAAAGAAAAAAAAAGAAAGAAAAAAAAAATATGTGGAATTAAAAAGCAAAAAAACGGAGAACAGTCGAAACACGATCGCCTTCTCGATAAGTCGTACCATACCGTAGGTATATATCGTCAGTTTATTTTAATACAGACACCTCGTAATAATTCTCAATATACATCGTACCGAATGAACGGACATCAATCGTTACCCTCGTTACTTTCGATGCTTCGGGCAGAGGGTCCCTTGTTATCCGCGCAGTCTTCTTTGTACGGCATGCATGCCAATGTCCGCGCATAATTACCGGTTTCGATTACTGATCGGCCATGACAAGTGATTGAATTTTCCGCCTGTGTTGGAAAACTTTTACTTTATCGTAACTTTGTTGTACGGTTAATTTCGGGGATCTTTATTTTTATCCGTCTGTTTTACTTTCCGATCTTTTCCATTGATTATTCTCAATATGATTTTTAATATTTTATTTTTTATCTTTCTTAATCACTCTTATAACGTTATGGTTAGTACGGTAGTTGCTCGTATTCGTTCAATTGTATTAAAATATTTCACGTGTGTTGATGATTAAGCGGACGTATTAACTCGAATAACGCGATTTCTGAGCGACCGTGGCACGGAATTCCCAGATGTAGATTCTCAAAGCACCGACCGACGTCTGGCAGCGCGCGTAGTCATCACTGAAAAGCGTGAAAGTAACTCATGTATCACTCTCTGTGACACTAATCCCCTGGGTCGTGGGGTGGATTGGTCCCGAAAAAGGGCCAAGGAGGATGGAAAAAAAGCGAGAAGGAAGAAGCAGCGATGCGGACAATAAGCAATCTGTAACGTGTAGGGTAATTATATCGAGTCTAGACGTACGCGTGCGATTATACGCGTCCCTTCCGCGCGTCACATGCGGTATACATTACGTATGGTATGTAGTCGAGTTTGCCAGGGTCTCGCGTGTGTATGCATCTGTCTGTGATAATACGCGGTGACTGAAAAATACGACTCGTCCGACTTGTCGGTCGAGAAAGTTTTTGCTCGCCTTGAAAACTTTTCGTCGCGACGTCCTACTCGTCGATAATTATGCTCGTCTTTCTTTTTTTTTTTCCTTTTTTTTTTTTCACTCCCCTCTCCGAATCGTCCACTTCGATCCTGACGATTTTCGCAGACATCGACGACGACCACCTGCTTTTTTCCCCTCAACTCTGTCACTTGACAGTCGAGAACACTTTCTTTTGAATTACTACGTTTCGAACTCGACAAATTGTTCTTCGTTAAATATCTCGATAATTTACGATCGAATAATGGAGAAATGTTTATAATATCGCCGTGGTATAAAGATTCGTGGTAAAATTCGTCCCCCTCACCAATTGTTCGTTAATTTCCTTCTCCCCTGTTATGAAACTTCTTTCTTCGGAATCTAACTTAACGATCGTGAATCCTTGGAATTTACGTTTAGCGCATAATATTCGCGAGAGTTCGCGAATGTGTGTCATTATACGATCCCTATGGGCGCATAAAACTTGCAGCCATGGAGCTTTTTATATCTGGACACGAGCCCATTAAGCGAACCAGAAAGGCCATCAACCGATCTCCGAGGTGCGAACCGCGAAGTCGACTGGAATATCGATTATTTACGTGACGAAGGTTGGGGAGCAGGCATCTTGGTCGGAAAAATAGGGGATCGCGCGCCAAGAAACTGTGGAATGAATGGACAAACAAATAAAAATGCATTAGTCGGCGAGTGTGTTAAGAATATGAAGGGCAGTTGGCGTTCAGCCCGCGATCTACCTACCTCCCACTTTGATCTTCACCGCGACAACGTTACGATGATGCCGTAGGCTGTCGGGAAAAATGCATTTCTACGCGTTACGTGGCCCTGCCCTCTTCCTTCCTGTTCTCTTATTCCTCTGTCCCTTCCAGCAACGTATACACGAACGTACGCGCCCCCTACGTCCCTGCCTCGCCGTTGCTTCAAGTATTTACTTACAGAGTACTGTTAATCGGTGTCCAACCAACCGACCGACCGGTTGTTCGTTGCTTCGTTCTCGATGACGTAGGATGATCGATCATTTGCCAGCCAATGCGTTTCCGTTCGAAATTCGTGGCGATACGCGCTGTTGCCTGGTATGTTTCAGTGGATCTCCCTTATCGAATGCCTCGAAGAAATCTAAGGACGTATCGAGCCGTCATCAATGTACGGTTGAACGGATCGATGATTACGCGGTAGTCGTCGCTTGTTAATTAACGTCAGCGAGCGTTCATGATTGGAGTTTTATTGGTCTCTGACGCTGCAGAGGTTGTCGAACGGCGTCGAAAGCGAAAGAAAAGAAAGCGGGACGAATCGAAGGCGAAATAGGAACGTAGATGGAATTTCATTTGGTCATTCAGGGGCAATGAAACGCATCTTTGAGAGCGAGGTTATATATCGTTTAATTACGGATCAGCTGTTTCAGGCCGGGCGTGACGGCCGCTCGCGCCTGTGTACGCGCGTGTCCCGATCGATTTATTTCGAGTATATATCGAGAGGTTCGCAACGAAGCGATCCCATCTCGGTACCGAAGATAGAATTGCCGTGGAAGGCAGCAATAAACGCGATCCACTCACGTACAACGAGTACTATTCATAAGTCGGATGGGAGAGCTCTAAGGGCCGTAAGTCCGCGCTCCGAGCGTGTGGCGCCTTCGACCACCTCGTAATTCTCGTCCGGAGACTTTTCTTTTTCACGGAGGCTTACAATTAAGCTCATTATGTACGCACATGTTCGCCGCGTTTCCGCTGATTTGCGCGCGTCACGCGACGCTCTGAATGCACCAGTCGTCGTCTCGTTCAATGTATCTCCGATCCCATTCTGCCGTTTTTTTTTATCGAATTCAATTGCTTATTGTCGTTTATCGAATATATAATCCAATTCCACGTGTTTCTTTTCTTTTTCTTTTTTTTCTTTTCTTTCTTCTGGACTTCGTTTCTTCGAGCATTTCGTGCTATCCGCGTAGCAACTTCGATAAAAAACATCGAGGACTAATTGTCACCGTGATACCACTTAGCAATTGATTATCGAGTTTTCAAGTTAAGTCAATTTCCATGTCGTTATCCGGATCTTATTAAAAGGGTCGCCGTACTCGTTTTCGAGCGAGGTCCGGTATCGATCGAAACGGATGGACCGATCGATGGGAAGAGGTCATCTTACCTTAACTATAACTTTCTTCTCGATAAGAGACGCTCGCTTTATTTCGGATGGTACGGGAAAAGATTTTTACCGAGCCGATAATTCTTATATATATATATAAGTAAAAAATTTTAAAGCTTCCGTTAAGGAAATGTCGGGGATAGATAGACTCGACAGGGCGAAGAAAACCGTTATGGAACACGTGTGTCCATAATGAACGTTTATGCGTAACTTCCGGAAACGTTAAGAATAACGATTATGTTGTTAAAGTGGTTTTTGCAATGGTGACGATCGTAAAGTGTGATTAGTCTCACTATGAAAAGTCTCAATTGGATCGTGCTTTAATTTCATTGTTCGAATTTCTTCGATCATGGTACGCTGTCGGTCTTTACGAGCGGTCAGAGGTGTGATGGCGCGAAATGAAAATGAAATCGAAGAACGAGGCAAACCGACAACGTCTATAAGCGAGCATACGAGCCGTAAAACCACCAAGATCGTAAAATCATCAAACAATAGATTACACGGCAGTTATGAAGCGGTTGGCAAACAATTTCAACCGTTACCCACTTTTCTTTGACGATTCGTGAAAAATCGAATCTATACGGTTTCCCAGCTTATATAATAGCCTTACGCGCGCCATTGTTTAAAGAAATTTCTTTATAAAGACTTCGGTTCCATTTCCAAAACCTTTCACTACTTCTCTTATGCGTGAATTTTATAACTTGGAATTTTATAACTTGAAGGAATGAAAAGACCTGTTCGAAATTAATCTTAGAAACGGCGATCGTCGATTCACGCGAGCGGTTTCTGCTTTTCTGCCACTAACAACTGCGTTATGCTTAACTGTGGTAGCGGATTGTGCGAGTAGCTGCGAGTCATTGACTCCTGTTTACATCGATTTACTCTAACGACGATACTTTTGTCGATTCGCGTATGCGACGAATGCCTAGAATCGAGATGAAAATACGATTCCGATTATTTGCCACCGACAACAACATCTACGCTATAAATGTTCGATTTATGCGTCAAATTTATTTTTTTCAAACACGTGACAAATTGGCCCGCGTTGCTTTTATCCTACCTATCGCGCGTGCCTCCATTCTTGAATGCCGAAGAAGAAACCTTTTCTTGAAAGGAGCAACACTTTTCGATTTATCTTGTGCGCATACATAGTTGAAAAGAAAACGCGGAGATAAGGGCGCCTCGTCCATTCTCGATTCGCGATCGCCACTGACATTCGAGATTCCTTTAAAAAGAAATACGTATTTCGAGAAATGTTTGCATCACTCGTTGACGAATCGTTCGTCAAACTGTTGGATTTTTAGAATAGGTCAATTCATTCAATCGTCGGACGAAGAGTAGTAGAATGTTTTTTATTCGCGACATTGCGTGATCGATTAAATCCGGCTCTCTTCTTAAAAATAGGAAAAAAAAGAAAAACACGAGGATAATGACAGCAATATAAATCGGGTTAATCGTAAGTCTCTATTAAGAAACAGTGATCCGTGACGTTTATAGAGGGTGGGGCGTCTCTAATGCCGTTACTTAAAATATCTTTGACGCTCTGGCACGTGTTACAAATAACGTTGTAATTTATCGCAACGCAAACAGCGTTACGACCTTCACACAACCTCGAGTGCAAACAGATTTTTCCCAATTTTTGTATATACAGCGGAATTATCGTATTTCCTCGTCGTATCGCTCGATAAAAGCAAAACGAAGATGCGTCAATCACGGTATAGGACGAAGTAAAGTAAACTTGCGTCGAGATCCATCGATCTCTTGGCGCGATCGAACGATTCGAAAACGAGAGAAGCGCAGAGTCTAGAGGAGAGAGACCTCCTCTCCGCATCGACAGATATCGAGGAAGGCGATACGAGGAGGGTGGCGAACGCGGGGGCGGAACGAGAGTCGGTGACGTTGATTCGCATCGAGTCCCGCTGCGAGGACCTTGACAGTTTAGAGACACAGTGACAGCCACGGACGCCTGACACCGCACCGCAACCCCGAGTCAACGATACGTATTCTATCAACGTCCGTGGAGCGCGATAACCTCGGCAACTGCATGCTGAATGAGCCGTACGAGAAACGACGGATCGTTGCCGTCTTCGTTCGTCGTCGATTTGGTCCCTTTTCCGCAACAATGGCCTTTATGCGCGCGGGACGGATGCTATTCTAACGCGGCACGAGACGAGAAAGGGAGAGAAGAACGACGGGTGATCCACGTCGGCGTGGACAAAGCTCTTCCCTTCTCCGCATAGGAACCGAGCCGGACAGCGAAGATTTAAATTGATTTCGAGATAAGTGCGTGGAATTAAAGATGCATTCGGACGATCATCCGCGCGCGGTCAACCCCCTCCCCCCACGTTCCATTCCTCCGCTATATACTCGTCCTCCACTTTGCGTACGATAACCGGCCCTCGGCAATCGCGTTGCCTGCTTTCGTTTTCCTCTCTTTCTCGTTCTCTTTCTCGAGGGAATCCCTCGGTATCGGGACCTCTCGAGGGTATATCTGTCGTTGTTGAAGAATTAAGAGGATAAACCCGTAGTTTCCTGGTTCCGAAGGCAGAGAAACGAGTGATTAAGGGCTGGAGGAAGCTCGAGCACGAATCGCGTATATAAATAACGAGCGACGAAAAGGGGAATGGCGGCGGTGTATGGTCGTCGTTCCCATCGACGACCGTTTGTTTGATGGAAGGCCTGTCGTCGCCGTACGCGATCGGTCCCGAACCGGAGGGAAGTTGGCTCAGAGAGCGTAAGCACTCCGCCGTGCGCGCCCGTTTCAATCGGCTAGAAACGAAGAAGTGGTTTCTCGATTGCTCGTGATTCCACGCTTAAGTAAACCCGTTAACGCCTATTCTTCGCGTTCTAGTTTCTGTGCGTTCATCGAGTGCGAACCAATCACTCGAAAATGGTAAATCGCTGCTTTTGACTTTCCGATAATATCTCTCGATCCTTTAAGATCCATTTCATCGTATATTATATGTTTTGTTTAGACAAATTACAACTAGTGCGTGATTTAGATCTTTATTCGAGAAATTTATCTTTTTCGAGATAGGGATTGGAACTTTCGATCAATCTTTTAAAAGTAAATACGAATTTATCGAAAGGGTACGACTCACAGTTTGGGAACCATTAGTGATTAGTAAACGATGTTAATGTCGAGTCGTGTTAATGAACGAGTCGATAATATGCATGCGTTATATCTACGCGCAACAAGCTCGAGCGGTGTACATAAATTTTTAACGCTTAAAAACTCACGCACGACGCCAACTAGAACAACGTTCTCTATTGTGTTATATGTATCTTAGACCGTCTCGAGAAGATAATCTTGGAAAAAATAGGCTACACGATCTTTTATCAGTCTTCCGCAACGCCGCGACGAATTTTCTCGATGGTGAGGTTAGCGATAACGCATCACCTTTGTGTGAGTGTATGTTTAATATGCATCCACGAAGGATCGCGAGACACGACGCATTGTAATTAGTTATTATTCGCGATACGTTGATATCGACTCATCGTAGCTTTCATTGATGAGAGTTGAAGAATGGCGGCGACAGGGTGGAAAGTAGCCATTATCAGTGCGTACGATGTACTCGGAATTATTTGCATTATTTCGCAATACGATGTTTATATATTGAAACTTGTCTAATTGTTAAGCAATTTACAACAAACATGCGCATCGACATCGATAAATCATAGCATGAGGAGTACTTTGTATCCGAAACAACGTATATAATCTAGCTTTTTTCTTTTAAATCTACGATTAATCTTCCAACACAGGCAGAGAAGGCAGATTTATTTATAACAGAGTCTTAACAAGATCCTCAATTTAGGTTTGATTTTTGGGAAAAAAGCAAGATCGTGTTAATCCAATAGCAAGAATACATAATGTGCATTATGGAAACGAACGGGTATAAATCCATCGGTGAAGACAATCAGTCGTGTTCCACATTAGGTAGAAAAAAGGATAGTAGTTCGTCATCAGCGAGATACTGTGCATATACCGTACATACACGGGACGTATACTGGATATATCAGATAAGAACGTTCGCGAGGTCTCGTAACTCCTTCGTCCGGGAGGCGTACGGTTCGAAAGCGGCATTAAACGGTCTTTTCTCGTTTATTTTTCAGTGAGCGCGAGATAGCGTGGTTTGACGTGAACCATCGCTACCGCCAGCGGTGCCATCTCATGTCTTACCCATTCGCGTACGAGAAACCTATAATTATTCTTTCGAACGAGATCGTGGGCGAGTTTGTGCCGTGCATACTCGCGACCGTAATTTAGACTTCTCTTTCGATCTTCTCTTTTCGCTTGTCAGCTCCAGATCTTACGATTTCATTCGAATCTTTTCTCTAATCGTTCATTTTTTTCTTTTTCTTTGAAACGTTACGTGCACTATTTTTGCATTAAACTTTTGAATCCTTTCATAGCATAATTATATCAAAAAAAAATACTATACCAATTTTAGAGAAGAGATTCGTAATTATGATATCAAAGTTGCGGTGTTAAACGTTCGAATAGGAATATTGTTCAATCGATACGCTGCGAATCATCGACTCGCTATTTTCTCGTATTTATTGTCAGGCTTCGAATAATCGAAACATTTTGCTCTATGATTTCTGCCGTTTCTACGCGGTGCTGCATGGCTTGGGATACGTGATATCGACAAGATATCAAAAGCCGTTTTCCCACGGGCGACGTTGCTCGGAGAGCACCGGGGATTATCGAGCTGCGATGATTATACATCATACGCACCACTGTTATTATACGGAACGTAGAAACAGAACCGTTAATTAGCCGGTACACGCTCCGCTGACACAATCGATCGAGCCATATTAATTGAAATCGACTTGAACTTGCTCGGCTGGAACTTTCGGCGTGAAAGTAATACGAGCAAAACTATCCGAATCGATCCGTTTCAATCAGAAATTAATTAATTAATCGATAAGATTGATTTACATTTCAAATTTAAGCAACTTTTTTCTACTCTTTCGTTTTCAGCCAAACGATATCTCGTAAATTCATACACTCAAAATACAAAAATATCAACGAAAATTCTCGAAGAATGTGTGTAATTAGGAATCGTTTTTTAGATGCTTCAATACGAAGCATCGCTTATGTATCACGTTTCAAGTTACGAGATAACGAATGAAATTTTTAAAAATTAAAAAAAGAGATCGAGCATTCATCAAATGTAAACCTATTCACCCTATTCACGATGGAGAAAATTTGTTAGAAATACGCAATTTTCCGGTTTATATACAATTGCACACAAGCGGATATATAACTATTCGATCATCACGATCAAGTTTCGTGGGTAGAATCACGAATGAACATCGTTGCGGGAATGCACCGTTAAAGCATCATCGATTCCTTGTTATTACTGCTGCCTGAAAATAGACTTTACCGGAAACTACGTACCGCTATACTCCTCACCATTTGAATCGTGGTGGTGTCTCGCGGAACATCGAAAGCATCGAGATGCGTCCCGCCTGTTAATGTTTTCGCCGTTGTATCTCGCCGACTTCCCGTCTCGGAAGTTCTTTCGTTATTGGGACACGAGTTTACCGGAAGTTCCATCGCGTTTTAATCACCGGCTCTCTGTTTCAACGGGGAACGTGAACCGTTTCGAGGCTTAGAAAACGACTTTAAGCCAGCTTTCGACGACGTGGTCAACTCGTGGAGAATAGAGGGGAGAGCGGCAATTTCGCGGGAATCAGAGATGGAAGCTGACAGGCAAGTTTCCGCGTTTTCAGGATTAGCAAACAAACAACTGTTAACGCGACGCTGATTCGTACCATCATGTTTATACGCGTCGCGTCGTCATCTCTTTTTTATACCGTAGACATAGTTTTAACGCGATTACATCGCACGTACGTACGTAAGTTCGCTTACAATTACGAGGCTCGCGTACACACCCTATGCACATATTTGCACGCGGATCTACGTGCAAATATACGGGCGCGCGTGCATGCGCGATTTTGACGCCGGCGTTTGTGCGTGCCGCGTCGCGACAGGGATGTTCTTGAGCGCGGGTAAATGTTTATCTTCGTGTCGATGCATATTAATAATCGCTGATTTTTTTCATTCTCTCCCTCGCCTCTTGTATCTCTTGAAAATTGGAGGAAAATAGGATAATATCGACCAATTAAATATATGATAATCAAATAAATATATATATATATTTTTCAAATGTTGTTTTATCCATTTTATCGATTCGATTAATTGCTATGCGATTTTTAATCACAACGTTTCATGCGAATGAAAGTATACTGACGTGTGAAAGAAATATACTTTTTTTTTTGTAAATGATAGATAAAACATAAAATAGATAAAAACATATTTTAATTTTTGTTTTATAATTCGGTACAACGCAATTAGACGATTTACCTTAAATATGTTACTCGGCTCTTTATTTTTCTTCTTCGAATTCTTCTTCGTTCGTAGATCAGTTTCACGATTCAAAGAGGCAATGTTCGTCCTATAATTAGGCGAGGCTTTCGAGTGCAAACCGCGTCTTATAGAAATATTGTTCTCACGACTTGCCAACACTGGTGCGTCTTCATCGGGATCCAAACCATGACATCAGTGACCAACAAACAAGCACTGAATCTTAATTCGACGAGGACTTATACCTGGATCGATAATGCTTAGAAAAAACAAGCTTGCATTTGGAAGAGGCCAGTCATCGAAAATCAACGTCGGATTATTATATAGTTAGAATCCATTTTCGAGGATCAAGAATGATGATTGTGCAGAAACGCGGAGTATATTTACGACTATTCTTTCGTACGCGAAGAAAAATAAAAATTAAGAGGAAGAGGAACGATACCACACGTGGGGTCATTTTTTTTTCTTTTTTTTTTGCTTTTGTATCGGATATAAGGTCGGTGACCTTAAGTTTTCGTTTTCGTTTTCGATTTACGAGACTTTCAAACGATTGTAACGACAAATAACGAGGTCATGGTTTTTTATGTCGTAAAACATACGAGTTCTTACTAATATTCGTTGACAAACGTTTCCTCCGACTAATTGCGTCGACTCGTCGTCGAGTCCGGGATTAGAATCCTAGAACTGATCATTCTCGTTTTCCCCTTTCCACCATCAGCATGGCGAGATTTACGACGGTCATGGTCCGACCGCGAGTTTAATAAAGCGCGTAGTTGAGAATGGAACGCGTGGCACGCATGAAAAGAATTGGTTGTATTCCTCTGTAAAATTTTCAGCGATGAATTCATTTTAATTGCGCCGCCTCCTACTCGTTCTTCGCAGCTCACCGATGTTTGTTTAACCCCGTTGAGCGTATTGCGCGTATTGCGCTGGAAATTTCAGCCACCATATGAACGCGGATCGTGCAAAGAGAAATTTCGAGAAACATTGGTATTAATCTGGCGGATTTCCATGGAAAATACTATTTTCGCTCGTTGGAGGGAAGATAACTTTTTCATCGAGCGTAAGAATCGTAAGAAGATCATGGAAACCGAGCTACAGCTTTCAGCTGATTCAGCGTTCTCGATTCCGCAAAGACCTCGAGTAAATTTCAACGAAAGAATCCGTTTCCGTGGAGCGATTTTTCCCTGAAATTCGTTATTCTCCCCATCCAGCTTACCGCAAGTCCTTCACACCCAAGCAAACTCGCGACACCGATCGTAAACTAACGAGCAGAAAATCCGCAAAAACGAACGAACAATTCGAGCTGATAGCATTTCCAAGATCGATACTCGAGAGGTATGCGGTAACCACGATTGAGAAAGAAGATCCCCTATTCCATTTCCATTTCTATTTCGTGGCACTGTGTACGTACGCGTGCAATTGCAGAAATAAGCTGTAGATCAGAGGGTTCAGGTTGCTGGGTCTTTCCCATTTAGACGGTGAGAGAGATGCATTAGAGATCGGAGCCGATGCATTGGCATCGATATCGAACACGCACGATTCCTAGATTCGTTATTACGCGTATCTCTTTATTTTCACCGGGAATTTCGCTTTTTTCTCTCTTTCTCGCGCCATTTTCCATTTCTTCGCGTATATTTTCTTTACAGTAGTATCAAGATATATGGGGTGAACATCTACTATTCTATCCATGCTATTATATCGAGTATTTACGAGCCGAGCGTAACCGGATATTTGATTCTACGAAATAACGGCGCGAAATTGGAAAAAATTCCTCTTTTTTTTGTGCACTCGATGCGTGGGAATCGGAGAATAGAAAATGTTAGAAATAGTTTCCCGAAACATTAACGGCAGAAATATTGAGTCGATAGAAACGTAATCTCGATTTTTGCGAATAGAAATACTCGCGTATCAAGCTTTAAAATCGTATACTGTCGTGTACATCAAAGGCCCAGAGAATACTATCCTTACAAAGTGAATTTATCATAAACAAATGATACAATAAATGCACGATGCACGATACGTTCGAAAATTGTTCATCCTAGGATCAGAATCCGAAAATCTGGACATAATTTTGCCACCGACTCGATAATTGACTGCCAAATCTCTCGAAATGCGTGTCGTGCTGCCTGTACATGGGTGCACGCGCTTTGCGAATGTCGTTTTATTTCAAAGCTATGCAAACAAAGGCCGGTAAGAGGGTATACGATCGATATACGATAAAAGCTTTTGCGCAACCGTAATCGCATCTGTAATTCTATATCATTTATATGGTTGGTATGGCCGTTCCGGACTAGGCATTGTATTCGTATGTCTCTTTTGTCTTTGGTGAAATTTTTCCACCTGTGTGAACGAGACCGGGCAGAGTCGAGCGTGTGGCAGAAAACGAGTGCGAAGGGTCGAGAGATCGAAATCGACGAAAGGGCGAGAGATAGCGTCGCTTCCGCCGTTCTCGAGCCAGAAACAACAACGATGGTATACGTGAGCTATCCGACATACGTGCTCGCCGTTCGTTAAATGAGCGAAACGCGCTTGTTCGACCAAAACAATGGTCTTGTACGATGGCTACGTGTATTGTGTGCGAGCGCATCAAAGGGCCACGCGAGGCATAGCAAAAGGGTTCGAACACCAAGGTAAAAGTCGATTGGAAGTCACGCCGCTCTGTCCTCGGTATCCATCCCATTAACAATCGTATCCGGTCGTGGCTAATTATTTCCTGCTGCCGAGGAAGAATCGAGCTTTCTCGTCGTCCCTTAATCGGTTTGTTTCGACGATCGTCGCTCTTTTCGAACGATCGACCGACGGACGACTTATCGGACGACCTTCGATTCCACGATTTTAAACGCGTACAGAAAATCATGGCGAGAATTTTAATGATCCGAGAGGGAGGAGTTAAGAGGCGACAGATAGGAATGTAGAATTTCGGAGGGAAAGTTTCCTTCTCTTTCACTTCTATATACGACTATATACTATACCAAGAAATGCGCTCTTTTGCTCTCCCTCCAAAGGGTTCGTTTGTAGGAAAAGTGAATCAAACAAAACGGTGAGAACGTTTGCACAGGTGGACATCTCCTGTAGGCGTTTCTTTCTTCCTTTCTTTCTTTTTCTTCCTTTTTCTTTTTCTTTTTCTTTTTTTTTTGAGATAAAAAAACCCTTTTCTCGCAACGATATTACTACGACGTTTTCGTTTCCCAAAAATTATCGGGCTTATCGCAAGCAACAGGTTAACAGGTTTCGGTCGGAGATTGTAGGTAGTATGACATTAAAATGTTCACACTTTCAAGTCTGGTTCTCAGCGGCAACGCGCATTCTGCACGGCTGCCCTTTCCGGCACCACTATCTTGGATCGGCGCCTTTGTACGTGACATTCTCGACGCGTGTATCGGCCAAGGAGGCGAGATTCCCGTCCACGGAGACGAAAGGTAGAAATTTACGGTCATTAAACGGCGTTCAAACGGTCTCTCTCTCTCTCTCTCTTTCGAGTGGCCTCTCGACACGGCCTCGCGTTTGCCCCGCGTGTGTCCGTCTTCCACGGATCAAATGCAAACGTAATTGCTATTAAAGCGTTTATTCGTATTACAACTTCCATACGCTGCTGCATCCCGTACGATGCGATTATCGTGCGTGTGTGTGTTTCGAGGTCGAGAGAGAAAAACTTCCTTCCCCGTTCCTTCCAACTCGTACGTGGGAATTAAATCTGTTCGAAAATGTTGGAAGTCGAAGGTCTGATCGTGGGTGCACGATTCTCCTCGCAATTCCAATCCTTCCGGTATCAAAGGTTCGCGTTTACTATTCGATTTCGATTCGCGAAGGAACGATAAGGAAGGGAGGCAGGGATCAGAAGCGATAAATCGAGTTTAAAAGCTGTTTCGAGTGCGCCTCTCGTGCCAAGGATCTAGTTTAAGAAGAAAATTACGAAGAGATGATCCATCTCGTCGGGTCATTCGCGGCGAATTTATGTCCAGGTTACTTGTTACTTGTCCTCGGGACTAGATAACGGGCCACCGAGGTGGTGACTTCCTTATCGTATTATTTACGGCACTTCCAGCTGTTCGAGGAGAGAAAAAAGACATTCCAGATGGGATCGGTTATACATCGAATACTATTCCCATTAATGGCGCCTGCCCTCTTTGTTGTCCTCTTCCTTCGATTTAATCGATTTAATGGCCGATGACAGCGGACGATGAAATCGGTCAGACCATGCTTTCGTGGCAGCGTTAACGAGTAATTAGTTTAGGTTTCCGATAACGAGCAAACCAACAGACTTCCCGAAGTAGATAAAATTAGAACTCGAGTTGCCCTCGAGTTTCCAAAGAAAATTCTATTTCACGATCGAGCGTCTATGAAAAAGACGATACTGTCGCTACGATTTCGAAAAAAAAAAAGAAAAAAGAAAAGAAAGAAAGAAAAAAGAAAAACGTACACTTCCTCGTTGCATTCGAAAAAAATTCTCCATCCTCTTGTGTTTCTTATTCTTCGTTTACATCTGCGCTCACCTTTTTGCCGCGCTCGTTTACGACCAGCTTCGACCAAGCAAGAACCGGGTGAATTCGCCTTTTCGTTTATCGTTCTTAAAAATCTCTAGATCACGATTTTTCTTCGAAACTTGGAGCGCTGGCTTGAAAGGGGGACTTTTCGAGACGGTGCAATACCGGGCATAAAGGCGGCGTTTATACCCGGCGGTGTAAATAATAGCCGCGGTGGAAAAAGCACGACTCTCTCGTAGCTGGTACAACTTCTCTCTCGCGGTTAAATCGAAAGATCGCGATTTGCGGCCAGGTACTTTGACCCGGGAAAGGGTGCACGCGGGAGTTCGAAACGCTCGCTGCGGAAAATCGGTTCGTTTTGCCGCAGATTGCGCGGAGTTGGAGCGCGCTGCTGGAAAAGGCAATCGGTAATCGTTCCGGCCGAGCCTGAACGCGCAACATCGTAGATGCATTTACCTGTTGGTTATTTTTGCGCCAACTTGCGCGAATTGGAGAACGTTACGCGTTAATGGCACACACGTATGCACATGTACATAAGAATCACGAATGGTAGGTTCCCGAAGGGTCGGCAAAAATAGATCACGAGGCAAGTGGAATTCGATGTCCGATACCCTTGGTAAGGGAATGCACGACGGTTAAACGGGAGGACGGAATTTGCTTTTATCGAGAGTAGAAGTTTAGAGGCTAGTTAACGCCCCCTCGTCGATCGTGAGCTACCAACAGGAAATTAATTGATTTAAGAGCCGGTCGTTCAAGAGCCCGTCGAACGCTCGAATATCCTCGAACCGATACTTAACCCGGATTCCACGGCTATCGATGGATATCCACGTGAAACGCGAAAGTAATTTCTTCATCCGCGTCGCACGCAACCGGTATTCCTCCCCCGATCGCAGCGAACCGTACGCTTATCTCGAAATTGTTATTCCTCCAACCTGGATCTCCTTTAATTGCCGATTTTTCAAACACGTGTACAAGAAATGAAGCAGAGTCTGAATTACTTCCAAGATTTTCCAAGATCGACCGTCTTCGAACCCGTTTCTTCGAACGTGAACGTTGCTCTATTTTGCCCCTACGTTCAGTCGCGAACTTTATGGACGACGTTTAACGTTTTGCATTTCGACGTTTAACATTTCACTCCGCCAAGTCGCGGTGCCAACGACCTTCTATCGACAGGGGTGGTAGGAGTTTGCTGGCGGCGCCTAACTCTCGAAGTGTTCCCCATAGGTCAGTGAAATGTCGCGATCAGAGGCCCGATCCGAAAGCGGCCGATCTCGGCTAAATGATCCCCGGACGATGGTTGGCGGGGATCGAAGAAATAAGAGCGACACGACTTTAACGGCGATTCCTGTGGTGGCCTTAAAGGCAGCGGCCGCGTTTCACGGAGGCGAACCCGTCTCGTAACTCGCACGCTCGTATATTATAATATAGCCGGTCGTAGAATCGAGGATCTCGAAGACGGCCCCGGAGCCAAGGACCGGTTCTTAATAATTAACATATGCAACGTTAATTTTACGGAATTATAATTTCACGTCACTCGGTGGCGGCAGAACCCGATGGGCGAACCACGCGTTTATACCTTAGGTACGCGTACACCAGCTAGAACGAGGAAAAGGGAAGAAGGACACCGAGTGTGCAATTGACGGAGGCGAGAGAGAAGGTCGGGATGTGGATCGTGCGCGCACGTCCCGTCTTTCAGCTACCGGCTTCGTTTCGTGTGCAAGAAGAAGAAAAAAGGGAAAAGGGGGGAAAAGATGGAAAAGAGTCTTTTTTTTTTGCGTTTCGGTAGCAGGGTGAATTAAAGGAGTCGGTAGGGAAGCTCGTTATAATTTTTCCTAGCCAAGATTGAGATAATTTTCCCGACTCCGGTTTTATTACGATATACGAACGTTTCTAATTGCCGGTCATTAACCATTTAATAACTATTGTACGTGCGCTACGTATTAAGGTTTCGACGTGTCCGGTGGTCTCTATGTGAATGTAATCGCTAGAACGATTAAATCGTGTAACGAAACATCGACTTAATTTCGCTGTAGAGATGTAATTTCACTGCCAGTCGAGGAAACTGACGCACAATCGTTTAAAAGAACGAAGACGTTCCCTTACGGTCATTTTTCTTCTTCCTCTTTTTCTTTCGTATCTTTCCCTCCGTTTCTCTCTTTTATGCCAGATCTGTTTCTTTCAACGTTCTCTTTCTTTCTTTCTCTCTCTCTCTCTCTCTCTCTTTCGAATATATTTCTTCTACGGGATAACTCGAAGAGTCAAAGAACGAAGGTTTCAAAAGCGGTATGGCGACACAGGAAACGCAGGAACGACGTTTCACGGTGTTACGATAATCGTGACAAAATGGATTAGATCACGAACGATGATTGATGGTTTAAAAAGCATCTCGTTGAAAGACATCGATCGTATCCATCGTAATCTTACGTTCTTAATCGATCAAATCTTTCTAAAACTATGCGATTTTTCTTAGCATCGATTAGAATTCAATTTAAGAGGGATAGTATATACTTTTTCTACGAATGTCATTAGACATTAGTAATTTCATGGTTCATTACGACGTTCATACATTCGATTTATTCGAGAGAGTGTAAATAGGAGGAAAAATATGTTTCTGAACGATGAACAAAAAATAGGCGGAAAAGCGATGTTTATGGAACAAGGAGAACAAGTAGAGAAGAGTTATGTATTAACGAACTGGTTGCGTGCGGTATACCTATGATGAAGATGGTTCATCTACATACTACGTGTCTTGTTAACTGCACGCACGACTGGCCATATGTGTGTGGCTCTTGCGTTCGCGTGAAACCTAATATACCGAAAACGAGTTAAACGGATGGATAGAAAGAGAGAGACGAGAATATAAAGATGCACAGGTGGAACCAGAATAAGGAAAGTTCCGAAAATGGATAAAAGATACGCCGAAGAGCTTGGAAACTGCATTCTTTAATACTCGACCACACGTGCTTTGAGTTAGGTTTGGGTTGCTGTTCCTTGGAGAATCTCGCTCTTTTTCATTCTTTCGTTTCGAGATTAATCCTCGACACATTGAAATGTTTCCAATTTGTCGTCCATGTTTACTCGTCACTGTTCTCCAGTTTTAACGAACGTAGCGCGACTTAATTTGGAACAGTTTCACGAGTCTCACCTGGTTCGAGAAGGTGATTACATAATGTATTCGTTCTCGTTTCGTAATACACTGGAGGAATTATACGAAAGGAACTCTCGTTGCTTCTGTCGTTAATTAATCGAAATGTAGGTTCCACGGTATCGAATTCGCGAATCAAAAGAACGGAATATAGGTTAACGAAGCGGAGGATATTTAAGATTGCGAAGTTGATGACTCGAGGTCGAGTGAAGCGCGATTGCACCTGGTCGGTCCATTGGTGCACGCGTCCTCAGGTGAGAATGCGATGTGTTGTCGTGGCTTTCTTTATTCGTCTCACGTACCACTCTCCTCGCATCCTCCCACACTTCTAATAATAACGCTACGAAGAGGCGCGTGTATTTATAGGCATGTCACATTGTCGTACCTGCTGCTTAAAAAAGCACGATACGTAAACGAGTTCTAAAGTTCATCATTCGGATTAATTGTTCAGTTTCGTAAATTCTTTTCTAGATTTTTGGTTTGTTCTAACCCATCGATTCCTATCGGTTATAAGATTAACGCGACATATTTTTATTTTTAATTAATTATGCATGAAAATTTCGTTCGTTTATTTATAAATCTTGGTATAATTATATAATTATAACGTAACAAATAGAAATGATTCATAATCTGATTACAGCGGATACTAAAAAATATATTCATCGTGTGATTCATCGTATAATTATATATCTGTGTGGATATATAAACATTTAGATCTCGGGATCATTCATCGACCAATCTTGTTTCCACTTCTCATCTTTGGTCTTTTATTCTAAAAATATAAACCGATCAAGAGTATGAACAAGTAATTAATTCTCGATGCAAGCGGATCCATGCAATGGGTACAAGTCGAATTTATTGCGCGGGATTGTTAGCTCGTTAACGTTAATCAGCTCCCGTTAGCGATTTATTAATATTAAGAGTTATCGAATTAAGATTCCACCGCGACGGGGGCAGTCATGCATAGATCATCCGATTAGACTCGACAATGAAGCGAGTACTACAAAGGGCCATCGAAGGTGCTCTTATATTTCATTCCTTCTCGACATTCAACTCGTGGCTGATTAACGCTGCGTAAAAAATTCGGATGAATCGATAACGATCGATGGAACGCGAAAGTTCGTGACTGGCGAACGATTATGCATCCTGTTACGTCGTCGATTCGCGGATCCGAATATCGACATATTCGATCGACCCACCAAGAATCCACTTGGAACTTTATTTTGCTGAAAATCATGGCTGAAAATCTATCGAGTTCGCCTTGGAAAAGACGAGTTTACGAAGGACAAAATAAGTCGAGAAATATCGGATCTGTCCCTCGAGATTTAAACGAAGATATCAAAAGATTGGTATAGACGGCGTTAATTAAATTGACACGATAATTACGTGTATACGTTCCTTTTCGCGTACAATTAAGTTCAACGATACGGGAAACGTGACACGAATCTCTTTCGTGTTTACATCCTCTCTTTATGGAGCCCGCGTTCGAACGATGTCGTAAAAAGGAAATAGCATCGATCGATAACCATCATTGAAACGCGGGTTCCACGTTCGAATAGTAAGGAATGCTTTCACTCTATTTCCCTTTTTACGGCCTTGCACCTTAGGATGCGAAATTAACGGGCTGGCGATCTATTTGCATATGTACACGATAGCTACAGGATAGCTATAAGAACGGATACGCCACGCTAATTAAACAAAATTTTTTGAAACCGGTAGCATGCGTTTGAATTTAATTACTTTTATCCGAAAATAACGTTATCGTTCAACGTTCCAATTTTAATATTTTTAATCTAGTAAATAAAATAATATTTTTTTTATGAAATCCCGAGAATTTCATTGATATACTTGTGGTTCAAAAACTTTTTTTATCAAAGATCATACATCGTGGTATAAATCGATCTTATTATTCGGGCGTTTGTAAAAAGGTAAAACGAGAAAATTAAAATTGTACGAATTTGTTTCTAAATTTCATGTACAAAAAATGAAATTATATCAAATAGGAAGCAATTTCTTTTTACTATTAAAAGTCATGAATAACAAAAAAAAAAATTTTTTTTCTTTCTTCATTCATTGCTATATTTCGTTTCATTATACTCGTGAATTCGCCGAAGCAAAGTGTTATTTGCGATGCCCATTTGCTTTTTTTTTTCTTTTTTTTTTTTTTATTTTTAAACTGGTTGTCGCCAAGATGAGAATAATTAAACAGAGCAGTTTTGGAACGTTGCTCTTTCGTTTAATCAACGAAGTCGATTTACGGAGACCGCCAGGGTCGTCATTGAAGGACCTTGAAAAGAGAATAACCAGCTTCCACGTACGCGTTCATTGTGATTTCCATCTGTTTAAATTTGCCTTGGCACGTCCTCGTCAATGTAACAGCCCCGTAAAAAGCCAAACACAGAAATGATTATATCATGTCAACTTCTTCTCCCTCCGTAATCAAAGCGAAAAAATATGGAAACGTTTTACGATACAGTTTTTTCTTATCGGCTGTCAAAAATCTGATTCTACCATGATTCTAATTATACTTTAATACGTCTAGTATTGTTGGTATCTTTACAAGATAAAGATCGTTCAATTGAAAACATTGTGACGCGTGCAATTTGCGCTCGTTTTCAACTCGTTTCACGCGAACATACATTTTTACGTCAAATGGGAACGGCCTTCGTCTATTTTTTAACTTTTTCACCAGTTGTTGTTCGATTGTTCGATCCGAACAAAAAAATAAAAAATTTCAAGGAAAACGATTTTACCATTCATATAAAATTCCTAATTCTCACGATCCATGCAAGAAAATTGTAATATATCTTTAATTATGCATAGACAGAATTGTTATGAAAATTCTGTCATAAATTTTTTGTTATCGTCGACGATATATATTTGTCGTGATTCACTCGCGTGCTCACTCGCATTAATTTTCCTCAAAGTAGAGTTTCGTGGATTTTGCCAACCACCCACTCGCTTGTACTCAGTATGCGGAAGGCGCCCGTGGTGCTGTTCTCGAGTAAGTAACGAGGCGAGAGATAGACGAACGGTCTTACAACGGAAGAGGTTAGACGGTGAAGAAACTCGCGAGGAAAGGCGAAGAACAAGAAGAAAAAATGCGACAGCAGGGTTAAACGACGAGAGGAGGATGGTGGAAGCGCGCCACAAGGAAGAGATCCTGAGAGAGGGAGTGCAGAAGAAGAAATGGAAGAGACGAGGGAAAATGTTTATGGCGACAACAACAGCAACCACAGCACGACAGCAGCTTGGTTAGACGGTGACAGTTTATAGTGCAACAACATCGCAAAATACTTCTCTGTTCTCGCAAAATGCGTCAACGAGAATGTTTCACCAGTAATTGTATAATGAAATTTTCTACACTTCGCTATGAATTATTTTCATCTGCAATAAATAATTTTCTAATTTGAGCTAAATCTTCCATTATCCAAAATAAGAAACGAACTTTGTATGTACAATATTACTTGAACGTTTTTGCGATATAATTTGTTTTGTCAGCATTCTACGACGCCACGATTCTTGGATGAAACGATGAGAAGAAACGAAATGTTTGAACAACAGACGCTTCGTCTATCCGGAAGTTTCAACAGGGAGAAAGAGAGAGAGAGAGAGAGAGAATACCGATTGGATTGCGAAAGCCTTTATACGATGCTTTCTTTGCGAGGCAAATTCCCTGATCTCTTCCGTGAACCGTTGTATCCTTTCCAATAAAAAACGGGACGAAAGAAGGGGAGAAAGCGGGAAATAAGAAGGGACGAAAAGAAAGAGAGGTTAAAATATAAGCGTGATAATATACGCGTAAACAGGAACGTTCGCATTTATACGCTTGGATCGGAGGTGCTCCGGTATCATTAGAGGAGGTATTCGAAACTCACGCCCCCATTGTCCGAGGGCGACTTCTTGCTCCTTTCCCTTGGTTAACGCCGGAGATGCTCAACAGCTTACCGAGACAATGCCGCGTACGTGTATCGTGCATCATATTTCACGGCCATTCCTTTTTGTGTCCGGCGCGTACGTATCGGCTCTGGCCCCCCTTGCACGAGACGAAAATCCCCTTGCATCGGACCACCATGGTTAAAATGATTTCGCCGGCCTCCCGCGATGTCGGCCGGCCAGTTATTCTTATCCCCCTTTTTTTTGCCCCCAGAAACGCCGCGATTTATCGGATGAATTCCGCCGAGAATTGGAAAGTTACTCGCCGATCGAGCCAGGGATTTAATTGTTATTGCGATTAATCGGGACGGCCAACATTTTTATTCGTTTCTCCGGGCTAATGTGCCGTTCGATTATCCAGACAGAGTCGCTAGACGGAATCAAAGAGATTCATCGATCTCTCGATTTCTTTCTTTTTTTTTTTTTATAAATGAAAAAGTATTGTTGGAAATTTATACCGACTTCGTGTTTTTATCCATCGTTGATCATTGCACGTATTCGTCACGTCGAATCTGGTATTCGTTATTCCATCGTTCCGCGCATGTTCACTGACCCTAACTCGATGAAATATCTCCGGGAGGAGCGAGCGCTAATCGGGCGCAATCGTTGTCTCGCGGGAATCATTATCGGATCGTTGCACCGGCTAGAATTAATTTTGCCCGACAAGTCGTGCCGACTCGTGAAATCCCGGGAAATATCGAGTAAGTTATCACGTTCCCGCGAGATCTCTCGACAAAAGCGTATCCATCGAGAGCAGGGAAACCAGACCGTGCGTTTCGCACGCTTGCACGCAATCGAGACTCTTGTTTCCCCTTTTTTGCACAAACGTATCAAACTTTATAGCCGGGAGATCTTATAGCCGAGGGTCGTATCTTCGAAGCGTTACGACTTCGCTATCGTGGCGGTTGGTGCATCATATGCCGCGATAAACAATGTCGGTCTTGTTTTCAATGGCGTAAGAATTACGCTAAAAACCGATCAATAAGAAGTGGACGCGTATCTTGGCGTGCTAGTGACGAGTATTAGAATCCTCGGTTCAAAGAGAAGCGCGATAGATGACCAGCCACCAGTCGTTGTCGAGTCGAAGATTTCTCGACGATTTCCACGAACAACAGACAGATACAAACCTTTTGTCGCCGGGATAACAGAACAAATTGCCCTCGCTATTCGTCTCTGTACGATCTTTGTTTCTTCCTGAAGCACGAAGATGCAGATAACTGCAAGTTTGAACGACGATTCTTGCACAAGTATCCCGTTTTCGTCGATTATTTTTCAAGATACAAAGAGAGGAGCGACGACGATCGAAGATATTCTCGCCTCTCGAAGTAATTTCAGAAATATTGGAAAACGGTTATTATAATTATTCGTTAGTACAAAGAATTCGTTATGAAAGCGAGAAACGAGGGACGAACGATTTTACGGCAAATCTCGCGATCTGTTTAGCGTTACGAAGAATAGCGAGGAACACGTGTTCGTCGTTGCGGTTGGACACGATTGCTCTCGAGCGTATAGCTAGAGCAGTTGCAGCCAAGTGCAATGCTTCATCGCGCCGCTTGCGTGCACCGTGAACGTCCCTTTCTTAAGCGCTGTGCATACCGAGACACGCGGGCTAGCTGTGCGTCGTCGTTGAATAACAAACTACTTCGTTGTAATTCACGGTAATCGTGTCTAACGAAGGGAGCACGATAGATGTTTGTTTATGAGGTAATTGATTGTCGTAATGGAGGGACAATAAAGCTGCGCGAGTAGTAATTGTAAATCAATGGGATAACCGTTTCATTAGTGCAAATCACGTTCTCGTATTCTCGCAATCCTCTTTTTCTATGTTATTCCTCGCTCATTGTCTGCGATTGTAGTCTTCCTTCCTGCTCCTTCCATTTCCCTTACCTTGTTTTTCTCGATTAAATTATTATTTAAATGTTAAATTTGGGAATAAAAAATGGGGATCTCGAATTTCGAGGATTTCGAATCGCTAATAGAAATGATTTACGAGAAGTTGTGACGATATGAATTACTGGAAATACTGTTCAGGAAATCTCGAAAGAATAATTCGAAAGTTGTTGCAACATGATCAACCGCTTGTCTAGATGTAGAAGAAAATTTTTTTCCAAATTTTTCGCTTCGAGCAACGTGCTCGAGATGAGCAATGTTCAACATAGATGATCGATGAAGCACCGGTACACCTGACACGCCAACTACCTCTCTTACCGTATCTTTAAAATAGTACTTAAACCCAACCTGGCCTCGTGTGTCGGAGCGCTATTAATTTTATTCCACTTTACACGAGGTGGTATGTATGCAGCTTTATTCGCGAGACGATCGCGTGGAAAGGCAAGAAGATGCCGCTTTTTCTGATTTCGTCGCAATAATACGCGTTTACACGTGTTTGCTGTGTGCGTTTCACGCACGCGAGTAAACGACTACTTCAGTGGCTGCGGGCGGTCCGCCTTTCCTAGCCCCTCTCTCCTCTTTCTCTTTCTCTTTCTCTTTCCGCCACATAAGGGCGTAATGATTAATTAAGCTTTCCAAGAAAACGCAACAAGTGAAACGTTATTAGCGCTTAGTGGCACAGTTTACTTATTCCAACGTCATTGCACCTCCCTTTCCCCTAACTCTTTCTTTCTCTCCCTCTTCCTCGACTCTTTCCGACTATTCGATCGGCGATACATCCCCGTCGCAGTTTTAATAATTATCATGGCAAAACGAGTTGGCGCCCGCGATACTACTGTTCTTCCATCTTAGACGTGTTGGAGCGCTACTCGCGCCGTGAAAATGGAGAACTTTTCAAATCTATGGCGGCGATTATCCGCTGCGCGAACTGGATGATCGAGAACACATGCTCGGTTATTCCTTTCCCGTGAAATCGTTCTAAAAATGTCGTAAGATACTCCGAGAGAAGCAGAGAGGTGGATCTCAGCTATTTTTTTTTCTTTTTTTTTCTTTCTTTAAGAGCGATTTAATTTTGTTCGCATTTTAATACGATGAGATTCCTGGTAATCTCACGATCCTTGATCGCGTTTCTAAATATACTTGTGGAGTATATCTGCGCAAAATTATCGTGTCGTGCGTTATTAATCCGGAATCGCGATGGGATAAATCATGGGATGCATTCAATTAATCGTTCGGAGGTTCGATTCGGAAGGAAGATGCGGTTCGGTCATACGTTATTCGATCTAAACACGATCTATCCGTATTGATCGCATTAATCCTTGTCAGAGAATTTTTTCACCGGTAAATAATTTACGGGGGGAAGGGATAGGGGGAGAGGGAAAGAATACATTAACTAGGCACTTCGACGTGGAAGCAGGAGTTATCCAGTCCCCTAGGTCAGGAGCATTTTACATGGTCGTAGTATGCAACGTTATTCATCCGAGGAAGATTATCACATTCTTGAAATGTCTAACCCGATGAAACCAGCTGAAAGATAGATATTTTGTGCGATAAGGGGGATAATTGGCTCGGTTCAGCAGTCGACGGACGCTCGTGAAAACCGCTTCGTAGATCGACAACGACGATAACAAATTACATTCCATTACGTCGGATTAATTAAGGCATCTTTGCAATCTCTGTTTCAGATCGATTCTAGCTTTGACAATGCTGACTGCGGCCACCGTCTCCTCTACCCACGTGCCCGACAAGTATCCCATCGAAGTAAGTTTCCATCATGGTTGATTAAGATTGTATCAATTATTCGATCCTTCGTGCTTTCTAACTGGAAAAGTTATTTCGTCCTAATAACTGTTAAAAAAAATATATATAAATGGAAGATTTTCGTTTTACGAAGTCGATACGAGAGAAGAATGTTTCGAATGGAATATGTTTATCGAACGACGTATACCTAGTATACACATATTGATTTTCGGTATAATTTAATACGTACATAACTTCTTGCCGTTAACTTATGAACGTAATAACGTAATATCGTAGCTATCTCGTCCATTAATGTATTTTATCTCGAATGTACGGTCGACCGGTGAATATTAATTTAATCCACTTACAGGAATTAATAAGCAATTACGTAGACGTTATTCTGGGTGGCACGACGAAGATAATTAATTGACACTGGAGGATCTTCCTAAATTACATCGGAGCTCTTGCTGCATTCTGAAGGCCGAGCAAACGAATGAATACGAAACGCAAACACTCTAATGCGCGCCGTTCTTGCAATGCCGTTCGTGCTTCTTGTTATGCCGCGTTTTTTATGCAGCGTTTAAATGGATCGTTTGTTTTGGAAAATACTGTAATATCGCTCTCGGCTTCGTGCGATTACGATTCGTCGTAAAGAAACACCGAACATTCTCGGTTAACGCTCTCCCATATAATGCCGTTTAATAGCTCTTTCTTTACAAAACTTGGCGATCGTTTTCTTTTAACGAGCACCGCAAGTGCTACGTATGATTCCTCTTTCGAGTTACAACTCAATCCTATCCACCGCATATGGATATTCATCACGAAGATAATTAATTCACACGTTGAAAACGCACATCCCTTTTTCCACCGTGTTCCACCGTGTCTCGCCTGTAATTTTTAATCGGTCTAATTGACCGATATAGAATGTCGACAATTTGGTGGCAACCTGTTGAACCCGGAGCAACCGGGATAACGGCGCTTATCGTCGATTAAACTTACGTACTTTGAACGATCGTTCCAGTTAATCGTAATGATTGGTCGATCGGCCAATTTCAATCGCTAACAAGCGCGCCGCAGCTTTCTAACAGCGGTATATACCCACCGGGGAGGTATTCTCATCTCGAGACCCCCTCCGTTCAATTCGCGAAATAAGTCGGAGAGATCATCGTTGTTAACGAGAAACGTAATCCAAATAACAATCGAGAAAAATATAAAAATGAATTCTTAAAGATGCCCGTCCTATCTATGTAATTCTCTTCTTGCGATGAAACGTTGGGGGTAATACGAGCTTCTTAACCGTCGCAAAGACGTTCGTTACGCTCGTAAGAATCCCTTTGAAAGGATCGCGGGACAATGAGATTAAGATCGTTCATCGTGGAAATAATCTTGAAACGCGGCTCCATTATTCAGCGCGATGCCAACCGGCCCCTTCTATATCCCCTCGTCGAGTATTTTCGCATTTCCTTCCATCTCTGTGCTCGATCCAGTGCACGGCTAGAAGTTCATGCGCGGCGCGATTAACGTGCCGGAGTTAATGTCAGTCATCAAGGAAGTATTACTCCATTTTACCGGGTTAACGACTTTTTGAAAGCCGCTCGAATTTCGAATTAGTCCAAAGATAAACCAATGACGATTCGGATCAGTGTTTCTCAACATTTTTACGACCAAACCGAATAGTTTTCTCTTCTTTCTCAAAATTACAAATGAGAGAATGAATACTCGATATGGTAATGTAAATGTAATATTCTTAGGTATGGATGAATAAAATTTCTGTTCTTTGTGAAGTGATAAGAATTGAATGAACTTTGGAATGTTAATTTCAAATTTTCAAATAGATTCCGAATAGAACTGAATTTCTTTTTTCTAAACGAAACGTAACGTTCTCGTAATATTTCCTTTTTCTTTTTTTTATTCGATATAGTTTACTCCGTGAGTTATTTCCTCTCTGATCGCGAATTTCACCGAACGAGAAAATGATACAGTTCACGACACGTTTGATTATAACCATCGAAATTTAAATCTGCATACCAGTATCGATGGCGCCACAGATCCGTCTCTTAATTAATTATAGTCTCGCGAGTGGTCTAATTACGATCTCAATCGCGGAAGTACCGATATTAATTATTGAGCAAACAGTTTGTATGTCGTTATGCCGTCTCTCTCTCTTCCTCTTTCATCCTATCGTAATTAACGCGGTTGGATTATAACGCAAGGGCCTGCCATTTGATTATCAGCAGCCGAGGCAATTTTGTTCACCATCCTTTGATTGATTAATCCGACGATCCGGAGAAGCTTCTAATAAAATTAATTACATCGCGGCCAGTACGTGATTACATAATATCTCGAATTTCTCGCACAGGAGAGGATGAATAATGATTCCTATGCATAATGAAGCTTTTGTCAAGGGTTTCATGCGTTATTGGGAATCCTATTTGAACGAATCGACGGAAATCTGGCAAAGCTTGGACGACGTGATGATTGATATGAAACGAATGCAAATGTGAATGTATTCACAAATTCAGAGATATGATTCTTGAAACGAATTCAAGAGTATCGCATCACGTAAAATAATAAAAATAATTTGGAATTTCATCTATCTCTCAATTTTTCAAATATTTTCAGGTGTATCATATGCTACGGGAGAAGACTCAATTCGCTCTTGGACGGGATAATCGTATTAGAGGGACTTGGGGTCCGTGGAGTTCGTGGAGCGAGTGTTCGCGTACCTGTGGCACGGGGATTCAATCCCAATCTCGTGAATGCGTTCCTTACCAGTAAGTAAAACATACTATTACGATAAAATAAAATAAAATAAAAAAGTTACAACAGAATGCAATTAAATTCGCAACAGTAATAAAATCGTATAATTTATTTCGAGGAGTCATAATTTATTATGAATTTTATATTACTAATAATCGTTGGTTTCGCGATATCGTTAACATCAAAGATCGTTGCAAGAAACACCTAGGAGAAACGAAGAAAAAGAAGAAGAAGAAGAAGAGGGTTAACTTCGATCGTACGAACTTGATAGATAAATTCACGGTTACCGTTTTCTTTTACGAGATCTCTGCCTTGGATTCTTCCGAGAGTTCGACATGGCGAATCTTGACACGTTCGTATACATGCCGTGTACGATCGAGGAACAGCCGAGCAAATTGCGGATCGGTAGCAGAGGAAGATTACACGCTGGCACGCCGACGAATCGCGCGAGCGACCCCGAAACGTGTTATTGTCGCTGACATTTACACCTTTGTAACGCTACCTGCGTGGTTACGTGACTCGGCGCAGGATTTATCGGTGGACCCGCGAGTTTCTCGACCGGCGATAAAATAGTCCAAAGATCTGTTGTGTACCGTTAGAGTATTTTTCTCCGCTTGACGAGGGTAATAAGCAAAAGACATTTCAACCCTTCCCTCTCTTACGTTTTGAATTTTTCTCTTTTATGCCTTTCTCTTTTATGTAATTCTTAACAATGTTTAGAGTCGAGAGTCAACGTTCTCGAACATATTTCTCTTTGAAAATTTGTTGAAAATATCCGAGCACCTGTTAATAGTTGAACAATTTATTTTTAAACAATGCAACCTATGTATTTCTCACAACAGATTTTTTTTATATGAAATTAGCAGTATCTCGTTAGAAATGGAGAGAAATTTACGTTTACTTTTGTGTTTTTCTTTCGCAATAAAGAAACACAGGGGAGGAGGGGAGGGAGGATGAGAATCGGCCGTGAAAAATAAGGATCCATCTAAGGTCGATACGTACGAGTAAAGCGATCGATTTGTTTCAGGCGACTGTTAAGGAAGCGGAGCATTATCTCGGAGAATGGCACGAGCAACTCGCGACCCATTTGCATCGGTACATATAAGCGATACCACACGTGCAACACGCAGGTAAATCAATGCGACACGTAACGCGAGTCAATGTTTACGCCTTTACGTTCTGTCTCGACACGTGATAGATTAACATTTGTATTTCAATGACCCTACGCCTGGTAAATCTTTTTAATCTACAAGGTATTTATTACGAAAAACACGGTAGAATGACTAGAAATAATAAGTCATAAGTCTAAATCGCTGTACTAAAACAAATTTATTGCCTTTCTTCTCTAATATCCGTGAAAAATACGAAATATTCTTTTTTGTCTTCAAAAAATTTCATTTTAATTTTATACAAATTATATTTTATATACCGAGTATACGAAAGATAAAGGCATCAAAAGCAAATATTTTTCGCTATTGACAAATAATTATAAAATATTTATTCTATCGTACTACTTAAATTTTTTTTACTCTTTTTGAACTCTTGAACTTTTGGTGAAATGGAAAAATTTACAAAAATGGAAAATAATTATATTTACACGCGAATACGTACTGTATACATTAAATGCATGTATACAATAAATGCCTATTTAGACAGGCATAGAGAATAGATGCATATAGAAGATCGCTAGGGCATTTTCTTTTCTTTTCGGTATGTCACGAATCACGAACAAATCATTGCAAAGGCCAATTAAGGAAGCGCGTGATGGCAATTTATATATAGTTGGTTAGCGAGTATTAACCGATGTTGTTTAAAATTCATAAGAATAATCACCACCTGCAGAGTTAAAGACTGTTGGTCGGTAATAGACGACTTTGGCCTCTGTCCAGATATTCGCCTGAGCGATAATTAGACTTTCATAGATATAAAGACTATGATTGACGTTCGTGTCCCGTTCCCAACCGCGAAAAGAATACTTCCGGTTTGGTTTTAAAGCGTTTCGAATCGTTAGTCGTTTGAAACGTGTACAGATCGTGTGAAATTCGTTTGATGTTTTTCGCGACACGATCGTGGGAATCAAAGATTCTCGTAGAAACGAATCGAAATAAAAAATGCGACCAATTGAGAAATCTATTACTGGAATCGTGTACACATCGATTCGTTTCGAATCGATCGAAACAATGTTCGCAACAATCGAGGATATCTCTTTTGTGACAAAAGAGAAAACAAGTTTATTTGTGACAATTTAGAAAAAACTAAAATTATAAAAACTATAAAAATTATCGTTTTGTTTCGAGCTATAACAATTTAAATTTTGTCGAAAATGAATCAACGTTTCTTTTCTTCTGCAAGATCCTCGATTAATCTTAATGACATCGAAGAAACTCATTGGTATCGAAATGTATATTTCTCTTACGGTATAATACATAATGAATATAATTTTTAATACCGAAATCTTGTTTTCGACAAGGCGAATTTTTACGGTTTGTTCCTGAATGAACGCATGCTAGTTAATTTTCAGCGTGCAAACGTGGCAATTAAAAACTTTGCATGTTAACCATTTGTCTCTTTTTTCGGCGTGGCGCCACGACTCGGCTAGATTTATCTCGGAAACGGTGGTTTACAAACATGCGAGACTATTCACGGTTTTACTGGCCGGTAATTAATCTTCCACCCGGAAATTACCAGGGTAACGCTTCTCCTCTACGTGTCGGTATTCCCATTTCAGTGTATTCGTTCCGAGTGCGCGGGCTCCTTTTTGAATCCACTGAAATCCATTATAAAGCACGGAATTCACTAGAAATTTAAAGAAATTTTTAGAATTTGGATGTTTTTCCGCGTTAGGTTCCATGAAAAATTTTATCCAAATTAAATTTTTTCGTCGCTGAGACGCGAAAGTAGACGTTTGGGAAATAAGGGGAATAATATATCTCAATCGAGTCGAAGAATCTTGGAAAATCTAAAGTGACACTGTAACAATCGGTTTCCCAACAATTGGTCTTTAATTACGTGAAGTTTAATTAAACCGTTGCTCGCAACAGAAATGTCCGAACTTCCCGGAGGATTTGCGGGCCGAACAATGTGCCAAGTACAACGGAAGAAATTACAAGGGCGAGAGTTACGATTGGGTTCCGTTTTTGGATGGTAAGTTAAACTCCAAAACTCTGTCTTATCATTTTAATGGACAATTTAGTTAAAACATGACCGATTTAATTGGTTCTTCAAGTTTCTTCCTGATAATTCTTTTCGAAAGAATGAAAAATAAAATGCAAATACTCGGTTAAATGAGGATCCTTCTGTAGCGTGCTAACTAAGTTCTAAAAGACCTTGGCGTTTTTTTCTTTTTGCGCGCGCGATGACTGTCCAGCACCGAATTCTTGCGCGCTCAATTGCCGTGCCGTTGGCGAGCCTTTTTATGCAACGCTTGAATCGGCAGTAATGGACGGCACACCCTGCGACGCTCCGAATCTTCGTGGATATAATACTGGAATTTCTATGGAACGCACCGATCGATGGCTCTGTGTCGCCGGACAATGCAAGGTACGATGAGTCAAACACGAGTATTAATTCCTCCACGTCACGTCGGAAATTGATCGCGATTCCTCTTCAATGCGATCGATCGAATCGATCGGTCCATTTTTTTCTTCCCTTTACATTTTTTTTTTAATTATAGCCGGTTTCGCAACGCGACTAGTTAACCGTGTCTCTTTTGTCCGTTCCGCTTGTTCTTTCTTTCTTTCTTTCTTTCTTTCTCTTTCGTTCACCATTGTTTCGCGTCTATTCTTTCACCGCGATTCAACAGCGAGTCGTTTCACACCAATTTTCGAACTGTTTTCAGTCCATTGATTTCGTCCATCTATTTATCGCGAAACGTTGCGTTAAAAACACGCTCGTTCAAAACAGAACAGTTCATTAAATGCTTGTTTCTTTTTTTATCTTTCGCAGCCCGTGGGTTGCGACGGTGTGGTAGGTTCCGGCGTCACGATGGACGCTTGTGGTGTCTGCGGTGGTCAGGGTAAAGGTTGTAGACTGTACGAGGGCATTTTTATGGAACCAATCCTGCCACGGGGTCATCAACCTGTAACCAGTATTCCGAAAGGAGCCATGTCCCTCAACATATCCGAACTACGACACAGTAGCAATTTCTTAGGTATTGTTATGAAAAAAGTACGCTCGGGCCGCGTTTATTTAGGGATACGCCAAATTGATCTCGCCCCTTTTTCCTCTCTGCTTTTCTAACCAATAATCTGATGTGAATGTTAGCGTTGAGAGACGGCAACGGTAGTTACATCCTGAACGGACCCTTGGCTTACAGTCCAAGCGGCACTTATAAAGCGGCTGGCACGACATTAACATACCAGAGGGGTGACAGAAACCGCATGGAGTGTATCTTGGCGACCGGGCCACTGAACGATTCTTTGCATTTAGAGGTACGACCATAAAGATGTCTCTGATATCTCATTCGTTCCAATTTATTGGGTCGATTTTCTTCCTTTTTTCTTCCTCTTCCTCCTCTCCCCCCCTCCCCCCCTTCTTCCTCTTTTTTACACGATCGTTTCTCGACCTGGCATTGTGTTACTTTAACCGCGACTTCGTATATCGGTATTATTGGTATTTTTTTTAAATCGATTCTTCAGATTCTGGCACAGGAAATGAATCCTGGAGTACTTTACAAATACATGATGCCGTTCAATGGAAAGCCATTAATAGCACCGCCACTTTTTGCGACAGGTAATACACTATACCGAAAAATCTTTAATCGAACGCATTTTTCTAAGTTCTCGAAGATGTCTTTGGTTACTTTTAACGTGGCTTTTAATTTAATTTAATTAAACGAGTTGATATTTTACTCTTTTCGCAGGATCCATCGATCGTGGCAACGAAATCCCCGATTCGGATGCGCGTGTTGGCCTCACGATTCCTGTAACCAGAATGTAAATATTCTCTAAAAATTATTATAGAACTTCGATCGTTTGAATCAAATTGGAAACGATTTGTATGGGGAAAAGAAAGAAAAGAAAAGAAAAAAAAAAAGAAATCATATTTGGAAAGTTACGATTGGTAGTCGGCTAGGATTTTCGCTTTTTCAGATCCAATCAGAAAATCGATTTATTACCGACGATTCGTAATCAAGATCGAGCACGAGGCCGTGAGAGAGGACGAAAGGAGGAGATGAAGCATTCCCCGACTACGGTGATGGCCGGTGATCAACCGAAGTTAAAGGGCAAGAAAAAGAAACGTGCACGATTCGCTTGGAAGATGTTCGGATTGACTCCTTGTTCCAAAGAATGTGGAGGAGGTACGTAGATATTGCCATCAATTTCTAATTCGTAATTTATTACTATTTCGTAAGTTTCGAATAAAGAAAGAAAAAATGTGGAATTTATGCTTCCTACGCGAGTCTTCAATTCGTTGTGGCGAGCACATGAGCTCGATTTTTCGGGCACGCTAATTAAACGAGCAATTAGAAAAAAAGCGCGTAGATAATTAATAGTCCTAGAAACCGCAGAGAAACAACTCGGCTAATCGAGCAGTGCGTGGGAAGTCGGTCGAGAACTCGTTCGTTTCGGTATTATCGCCAAGGTTCGAAGGGTCGTAAGATTACAATGCTCGATTCGCTCATCGCCATCACGGGAGTTCCGTTCAATTCACGAAATTTATTAACAGGAAACCCCACATCCGTGGCCACCTTGTTATTTTCTATCGACCTCTTCAATATCGGGGCACATTCACAATTGTATGCTGCATCGCGAATAGGACATTGGAGATTTTTTTCATTTTGATTGGCAGCTCATACGGGCAACAACACGGTGAAATAACGTCGTGACAGCTGTCACTTCCTACTTCTTCTTAATTTCCATTCCCAACGCGAACGATAATTGACTCCGAATGTCATACAACTCTTGAACCCTTTTAGACGCGTTGCAATCTTATCGAGAAAATTGGTTTATTAGGTGACTAAAAAATTTGTGTCGTTTCCTTTATGATAAAAGGATATAAAGTAGACAACCACTTGTGAAACGAAGGCAAGACTATTTGGTCCAACTACAACCAAATGTTACTTACATTTTTAGGCGTTCAAACAGCTATCTTCAAGTGCTTCCGCGAGACCAAGCAGATGATCGTGAACGACAAGCGTTGTCGCAACGTGGGAAAGCCGCAACACCCGCCTCCGTTGCGTTGCAACGACAATCCTTGTCCACCTAGGTAAATCCACCTTCCTCTGACGATTCGTGCAAAATTGGTTCGCATGTTCGCAATTCGGAATCGAACGAAACGGCGGGTTTCAGGTGGAGGGCCGAACCGTGGGGCGAGTGCTCGGTCACCTGCGGCACCGGCACGAGAACACGAAAATTGGAGTGTGTACAGGAACTAAAAGCGAACTTAACAATGCGAGTGTTAGACGGTGCGTGTGTACAACCGCCCGACCTTAGGACCGTGGAAACCTGTGCGAAACCGGCTTGCACCAATAGTCCGGAATTAAGGCATATGCACTCTCAACACGACACACCCAGATGGGACGTCGGCGCCTGGGGTCCTGTACGTTATTACGTTTTTTCCTTTTTCTTTCTTTTTTTTAATGAAGGAGGTAGTAAAAAAAGAGTCTTTCGTGTCGCTTCCTTTCGTTCGAAAAAAAAAAAAAATAGCCTGAAGCTATGCCAATTAAGAAGAAATGCGTTTTGTGCACTGAAACTAAATGACACGTGATTTTACGATTTCAGTGTTCGACGACGTGTGGGATGGGAATTCGGAATCGAACAGTGACTTGCATCACGTCGGGAAGTGTCTGTCCCGCGTTCAATAAACCCGAATCTCAGAAAATGTGCGAATCCCCGCCTTGTATTACGCACATTGGTATGGAGCAACGAGCGCCTTGGCTCTACTCGGAATGGTCGGCCAAGGTAAGATCGATAAACGGAAAGGAAGGATGGTGAAATCGAAAACGTTCTTTTATCTTTTGTTCAGTGTTCGGCAGAATGTGGCAGCGGAGTGGAAACGAGGCAAGTAGCTTGCGCCGATGTCAGCGAGTTGTTCTGCAATCCCAAAGAGAGGCCGGAAACGGAAAGGGAATGTTTCGGAAGAGGAACGAATTGCGATAGCGCGAAATGGTTCACCGGTCCATGGACATTCGTTAGTAATAGATAAGCAAAAACGGAGTATCTCCGGTGGCTTGTCGAATAATTGGCGACGACAAAAACGACGCCACCAATCGGTTGATATCGTCTCGAATGAACATGGTGGACAAATATGGTTTCAGTGTTCCGTGTCGTGTGGAGTGGGTGTCCAGTATCGAGAAGTCCTTTGCGTCGCAAGGACGAACAACGAATTCGTCGTGTTGCCGGCGAGCAATTGCAGCGGCTCGAGGCCAGCGAACGAACAAGTATGCAGAGCGGCCGCGTGCACACCGACATGGTTCACCTCGGACTGGTCGAAGGTAAATCGCGAGTCGAGTCATGCGTAGATTTATGGTCGGACGAGCACCGTGACTTTTCGACTTCCCGATATATAAATACCGATATAAATTTCGTTATAAATACCAAGGCGGTTTTTTCAGTGCTCGGTGACATGCGGTACCGGCGTGCAAACCAGACTGGTTCGTTGTATTCTCGAAGGTGTCAGCAGCTCGAATTGCGAAGATGCTGGGAAACCGAGCGACCAACAGCAATGCAGCCTGGAGCCATGCAAAAAGGATCCTACGTCGTCGATCAAACCGCCGAAAAGTAAGTTCGATCGTTTACATCTTTTGTGCGTGTTTCGAACGAACGTGGTTAACGAGTCGATAAATTTTTCACAATTTCAGAAGCGTATGAAGCATCGTCGGAATGCGTTGACAAGCATCCGGATTGCTCGGTGGTCGTGAAAAATGGTTATTGCCGGATCAAATACTACAAGTATTCGTGCTGTCGATGCCGCGAATAGTCGTCCGAGGACGAGTCATCGTTTCAGGCAGGTTCACCTTTTCCATGGTCGTGGCCGTTTTGAATTCGATTAAACTCGTTGCTTTCCTCTTTCAGTTAAATATAAACGGGGAACTCGATAGAGAATCTTAGCGAGTGATAAGACTGTGACAAAGAGACGATCACGTTATGTACAATTTTATTTAACACGATAAGCTAATCAGCTAATCCCGCGTAGCTTTATTCCTTCTATTATCTTATCCCCGCGCGGCACGCTGCGGAAGAACGATTATTTAATTCCACAAGGAATTCCGTTAAATCCGGAAAGTGGGATAGTAGGTGAAAATTCACGAGAAATCAACTAGTCGTTCGAGAGCCGAAGGCGTTGAAAAGGGAGCACGATATACGTCGTCGTATAGAGTAGGAGAGAGTATGATGCGTCTGTATACTGCAGAAACTCGTATCGTACGGGGCATGTATATGTGTTACGTGTGTAAATATCTCTCTGTATAAGCGAACAGTTGCAGGGACGTAATTTTGTCAATGCATCGATCTTGATCCTGACCCTACTTGACCACCAAAATAACTTCAACAACGATCGATAGCGATTCGAAATTCTGAGTTCGTCGAAGCCGAAATTCGATTGCAAACGTCTCGAAAGCGAAACGTGACTACTACATCCATAAAAGCAACGGGAATGAAAAATTCTTATCGAATTTTTCCTAAATCGCGTGCGATAAATCGAATAGTAGGGAACGATAAATAGGTTGGATCGTCGGCAAAGAACGAGAAGGGATTATCATTGTTACGCCCCTGGATGAGTTGCGATCCCATTTGCATGCGCGTTCGACGTGAAACCTGTACGCCCATGTACCACTTAGGTAAACCCTGCGTGCTTGTGCCCAGACAACCGTGCGTGGACACGAAACGAAACGAACCAAGCACACGAGCTGTGTCTGGTGTCGCTGCGAAAAGGAGAAGCAAAAACGTTTCGATCGATACAACTGCATGTGCTCTCGATGTACTTGGATAGGTAGGCTGTATTAGTTGCAAAAACATTATTTATGCGCTCGTATAATCGCCAATCGGACCACGATGAATGCGAATAATTTTTGTTAATCGAGCATTTAATTAACATATCGAGTCGAATGAATTCGCCGATTTTGATTTACGAACCTGACTTTATTAACAAATTCATTCATCGTGACAAGGATAGCGCGGTGAACTCAAACCGGAAGCGCGTCGGCATATTTCCCCCCTCTTTACATTCTTGTTTTCAACAAGGAACGAGTTCGAGAACGCGTTCGATCTTTAGAGAAATATTTTACGTCTATGTCGAATCGAACACTTCGCTCCAAGAGCTTTATCGTGAAACTCGTGTATTCATCGTTTTCTATATAGTTGATGTCAACTGATTTGCCTATTCTTTAATGTGCGAACATAGCTGTAGGATAATAACTTTAGCAGTGGTATCGAATCAAATATACGCTTGTCTCTGTTGTAAAAAATATAACACTGGTATACTGTATACGTAGAATCGAATTTAATTTCCGACATTTTCTAATAAAAATCGCGAGAAGTATTACTATTAAAATCCACGAATTACTCGCGCGTAGAGAAACCTTTACGAGGTATATGGACGTAGATTAGCTTAAGTTCAAATAGATAACGAACGATCAATGGAAACCTCGTGAAAATTGCGTGGGCAATCAATTTCTCAGTGTCAATTAAATCGCATTCCGGTTTGCCTTCTCGACCATGAAAGAAGTGTGCGAACACTGTACCATATTCCGATTCGCTTTGTGTCCCTCGAGAAGCTAAATTTCTGTTGCAATTCGTTTCAATAAAATTTCCGTTTTTCCTTATATCATTTCTTTACTTTTACACCGATATGAGCTGATTCACAGGTAAGTGTTGATTTCCCAAATTATTTTAGACGAAGCACGATTTTTTATTTTTTTTTTTTATTCACTTCTTTTCCCCTTTATTTATTTATTTATTTATTTATTTTTTTCATTTGTTACAGTTTATTCGACATTTGCACAGTACAGTAGCTGCCGATCTAAAATACAAATACTGCATGCGTGTACAAAAACAGTTCCTCCGATTTAACTCTATTGTCGATTTCACGGAACGTATCTGATTACACGATTAAACGATTAATTGGCAATGACTTTTCTATCAGATTGAAAAACAATTGTTCGAGCGAACCCTTACGATAGATCTGTATTTATAATTGTACCGTATCCCGTTTATTATTCGAGTATTAATATTTATGGCTGTGACGCGTACCATGAATGGTAAATGTACGTGTCTCGACGAAGGGCATCCCCCAGCAGTGTGTTACTTAAATAGCCATCAAATGCCGACTTGTGTTGCATGTGAGGATAGAAAAGAAATAGTCTTTTTGAAAAAAAATATTCAAATACCTTACGATGCGTTTCGAAGAGATACAAGCGTTTCACCATGTAACATATTTACACGTCTATTACGTTTCTTTCTTCACTTGGATATTGCTCACTTGCACATATTGAATTCAATTTTAAGAATCAATGATCGATAGATGAATAGGATAGTTGTGCTTATTAATCTTAAAAAGACTGTTTTATATTTTTTTCTAGTCCATTTCGAAACTGTATGTATACGTATATTTTCTTAAATTTCTCTAACTATAAGTATACTTTGATCTATGAAAGTATAAAATGTAGAAATCTTTATTATGATTCATTTCCGATTTTACTATAATATTTTACGTCTACTTTGATCATATTTTGCGAATGAAAGTCTATTGTATTATCACATTGGCTCGAGACACGATATAGTGCTCGTTAGCAAATGTGACCTCGTCAAAGACTGTGATACAATCGTAGTCTCTTGCAGGAGTGAAGTACAACGAAGAATTAATAATGAATTATCGATGTAAAGGGTTGTCAGAAAATGAATAGCAATTCTTGATCGTAAATATGTATTCTATGATATTCGAAAGGTATTATCCGTAACATAAGAAGTTTTCACAAATTTAATTCTCTAATTATTAATGTCATTTCTAAATAAAAAAAAAATAAAAGAATAAATTTTATATGTTCATTTACTATTAAAGTAACATCATTTACTATTAAAAGTAACATTAATTAGATCGAATACATTTAAATCTTATATTAACATAGGAATGTTTTGTGAAAACTTCTTTGTAAACGATTTCTGGTATTTAGAAGATGTAAAGGATAAATGGAGAGTATAGACTGATCGGAAAAAATTTTAGTGCTGTACATGATGGATACGTGTTTAAAGATGGATGTAATTTCGGATATTATTCATAATAATCAGGTATATGTATATACGTATACACCTGACATTGCTCAAAAAAAATTCCAAGATCCAAAATGATCCAAAATATTAAAACCGAGCTTATACTTTACTCAGAGCAAAGAATAAATTGAAAAATTTTTCTTAAATGTTTAGTAATGTTTAGTAATTAATAATGAGATCTTTCATGCAATTAATTAAATCAATAATTTCGGAAATATTATTCATGTGTTGACAAAAATTAATGCATTTGCTCAATAAAAAATAATATAAATAAGAAAAATCTAAGAAGATTTTCTAAAAAGTGACAACGTAAATGAGATAATGAAATAAAAACCGAATTAAAGCGTGGTTGATATTCATATGTGGTCGTGAATCATAATTGCATATCTTATCGTAATAAAGATAAAAGTTTATTATAAATTTATAATAATATACAACGCATAAATATATATATATCAATATATAAAAAAAACAAATTACAAAAACAATACATATGATGTATTGCTACGAAAAATACTAATATCAGCCGTTAGTTTTTCACATGTATATTTATCATTTTTCAAAATAAGATGTATAAAAATTTGAATTATTTGCAAAATATACATGATAGCGATTAATTAATCCCATTGTTTAAGGATGCACCTTTTCCGGTCCATTCTTCTTTCAATTCCACTTTCAATCCCAGGTCTCTTAAAGCCGCCTTTATGTCACTTTCGAGCTTAGAACCATGTTGTTGAAGAGCACTTGTCAAAACGTCCTCTACACCATGAGTAATAAATTCTGAACATTCTGCCTTATTTCTTACAGACATATTTCGAATAGCCCAAGCAGCTTGTTTCAAAACATTCACGCTTTTAGAATAAGCTTTCATCGCATCTATGATAATAAGCGGTGCTCCGCAATCATAAAACACACCAGCGTTTGAGGGACATCTTAGTGTTAATGCGGAAATGCATGCAAGTCCTGCGGTCACTACACACTCAGATTCCTATGACATGATTAACATTTCAGTGCCAAAATTTTTTTTTTCATACATAGATCTAAATACTATAATTGACATATTTCACAGAAAAGCATCATCATCATCATCATCATTACAAGAATAGAAACTTACTTTGAGTCTACTTATGACAGAAACAATTAAAGGGCCACAGCCTGAAGTTACAATATGAGATTTCACATTATCATTTCCAGCAAGAGCTTTTAATAATTTTAAAGCCTGCCAATTTAATTTCTCTGAATCTGGATAATCGATCATGACATCTATAACAAACTTTAACCCTCCTGCATCCTCTACTTCTTGACAAAATTCATTTCTCACTATTAATGCTGCTAAAGTTATCATTAAATCACCTACAACCCCTTTATCTTTTTTATATCCTATACATAGTAAAATGTACCTATTAAAATTTTTTTTTGCATATATAATTTTTTCTATACATACATTTACTTGGTATTTACTTGGCATCAATCCAGTTAGGACATTGAGGGCTCCCTTTGCAATGATACTTGCATGCTCATGTGCTTTTCCATATTCATGTCTAATATCATCATCTAACACCAGAGCTCTAATCACAGCACAAGCATCTCTTAACTCAGGTCCAGATGCATTATCTCGAATTAATATTTTTTTAAGTTTATTAAATATATCTGCATTAAAAATATTTTGTCTATTACTCTCATGTTTTATACAACATTCTCTTATCCATCGTAAAAGACACTGTAATGTTGGAATATCTGGATAATTATCTAAAATCCTAATAAATGGAATAATTTATAAATGAAAAACAATTGCCCATATTGTATTTGATACATAGCTAATAACTTCTTACTGTATTTGCAAGGCTATTCCCTCATCATTTAATAAATCTGGATTACCAGTCATCAATGAAGTAATAGTTTTCAATGCTGCCTTTATTACTGTACCATTATTAAGGCATGCTTTCATTAATTTTATTAAACTATTATAAGCCCCATTTCTTCCTGCATATACTCTACGCGCAATATCTTTGTCTAATTGAATTCTCAATTTGTCTAATGTATGATGAATATTTCCATAATTTTGATCCTCTATAGCAATATTAATTTGATTTAAACAAGATGTAATTAATTCATTGTCATCATTGAGAATTAAATCTTTAATGATATTGCTCAAGTCTACACCCTATAAAAATAGAATTGATAAAAACAACATGTAAGTACTTATATAATGTGTTCTAGATTATTTGAATTCTTCTTGTATTCCTTTTATAATATTTTTATAATATTTTTAAGTGAAAAAATTACAATATTATATAGTTTGATATTTTATATAATTTGATTTTTTTTTCACTTGTTATTGATATAAAAATAAAATTATTAATTGCAATAATATAAATATAATAAAAAAATGTTACTACTATAACTCTAACACTTATAAAAAAAAAATTAATTTGACACAAACTCCAAACATATAAAACAGTCTATATATAAGATTAGAAATACTTACTTATTTAAATTCAAATTTCGAGAATTTTTATATAATGAATAACATTAAAATATTGATTATAATTTAAAGTGATGAATTATTTTTTTGTGCAAATTTTGAAGTAAAATTTGTAAGAAATTAACAAACATTTTTTGTAGAAATTTATATGTCAGAAAATTAAAAAGAAACAAATTTAGATACCTGAGCTTCTAATTGTTTTACCGCGTCTTCTATAGCTTCTTCGGGAGTCATCGAAAATTGCTCCATATTTTCATGGACAACTTCGTCGTAGGTTTCCTGACTAATTACGCGAACCATGATAATGCTATACTTTTGTTCACCGCGTTCTCAATTTCTATATTAGGAAATGAATGCTGTCTCGGGAACGCAGTGCGCCTTATCCACGTGAAAACAAAAAGACAAATGTCAATCTTGTCGTGTTCTATAATATATTAACACATCGCGAATTGGTGGGGGTATAAATCTAGGGATTTATAATCTAATATTCCATCTATTTTATTTATTTATTCTATCTACTTTATTTTTATTGTCATAATTAATTTATCATCATAAATTATTTGAATGTTATTAAAAAAAGTAGATTATATATAAGATATTTAAAAAAAAATTAATAATTTATATGAAATTAATATTGATAGATTTATTTTATATCTTTAAATGTTGTTAGGAAAAAGTGATTTTCAAATTTAGATACAATAAATTCATAAAGGTATTAAAAAATATAAAGAAAAACAAAATAAAAATAATCAAAAATAAATTTGAAAAAGTAGGTTTCTCATCCTGATAAAACGTAAGCAATGATCGATCGTAGCGCCCTCAGCTGCTTTGCCTGGCCTAACCGTGTTCGTACGTGTTGCGATTGAGGGAAACAATTCTTTGTCACTTACTATTTGATCTTTTCAAATTTTGCTGTCGATTTGTCGGCAGCTGAAACTGAAAACCTCAAGAATTCGATGTGCCGAAGTGCGAAGGTAGTGTTTTTAATGTTTATCGGTTATACGGTATCTTTATTATCAGATCTCACTCTTGCATCCCCACCGATCACTCCATCGAGTTTCTTGTCCGTAAGAACTCTAATCTTTCTCGAATCGCTTTTGGGCGTTGTATCTTGCAGTGCATAAAAGATATGATTATGTGCAACTGAAAAATAAACTTTTTATAAGAATTCAAAGAACATTACTTCTACATGGTTACTTAACACGCGTGTAAACTGTGTTATGTTATTCATCATTAAAGACATGTAGTATAAAATTTTGTGCGTGTAAAAATCATTATGTGATTAAAATGAGTTGTAATATTTGCGAGTTTATTTTATAATTTATAATATAACGGAATAATAATTTTTATGAAATCATAATATTTCATTGATTATAACTTTGGTCACTTTGAAACGCTATGTACGCCATTCGCGTCATCGGTTAGTCAAACGCACTTTTTTTTCCATTTTATTATAAAAAGTAATAATTGGAAAAATTTATACCAATTATTCGTTATTAATAAGACTATATTTGCTTTTTATGCACATTTATTTTAGTATATATCGTTTAATGTGTTAGTGTTTTTATATGAAAAATATAATAAAATATATTGGATAATATTTGAAGATTTAATGAAATATAGTTATAATATGTTATGAATTATTATTGTAAGTGTTATAGAATTATGCAGAAAATTTCATAAACATTGATTTATGTTGCAGGAATTGCACTAAGTGATTGTGGATATGAAAAAGCATGAAATAAATGTTTGTATGAGAGAAGAGGTACAGTTGAACTATAGATCTCCACAAAAAAAATGCAAGAAAGAATGATAAAATCATGATGCATCACATTGTCATGCATAACTAGTTATCGCTGTGTTCATATCAAGTTACTTTAATAGATTTTGTGTGTGTTCAGAGAAATTAACACTCAAATATCATCACAGATCATCATTACATATATTGCTATACATTATATATATGTATATATTTATCAAACAAGATTTTTAAAAATAATTTTATGTATACAAGCGAGTAGCCTTAAATGAGAGTTACTGTAAATTTGTAATAATTCTGGTGCCGTTTAATATAATCAATAAAAAAATCAATTTTATAAAATAATAAAAATTACATTTTAAATGATGCTCAAATTGTTACAAATAATTTTAAGTAGCATACATGAAGTATTGAATAAGAATTTGTTCTGACACAATTTGTGGTATTACTACAGTGGAATAAAAATGTTTTAATGTCTAAGAAGAGGATGCACAACAATCAGGAGAGATTATGTTCTGTGATTATAGTGTTGTGCAGAATTATTCGCGTTTACATACTATGTATGACTGACAAATGAGTTAATTTTAATATATTTTTCCATGGAGAGAACATGTTAATGTGATTATTTCTTAAGAAATTTCGGATAAGGCTCCATTTTGGAGGGAAAAAAAAAAAACAGTGCTTATATTTGTATAAACAACAGGAGAAAACTAAGAAGACTTTGTACCGGTACGAGAAATTTTTAAAAATTAAAAAATAAATTTGAAAAATCAAATTTTATGTATAAACAATATATTTTTAGGTGCTGCAGGTACACGCGAGGAAGTCCTAATGCTGAAAGGAAACTTATCACCGTACTTAGACACTCATAATGAAGAAGAGTCGTCTTATGTAACCCTCAGCAATAGGCCATATGGTATTTAACATTTTATAATTATGCATATAATAGATGTAACTCATATTTAAAATATTTAATTTTTCTATTTTCATTGTTGTAGTATATGTAACTGAGTCTTCTAATACGGAACCTAAAAATAATCACATCCTCATAGATACATATTTTTTAACTCCTATTCTTTGTAAGCATTGTAAGTATTATTATAAGATAAGCTATATATATATATATATTTTTCTCTTTTTTTTTTACAATTATACTAACCTTCTTATTTATTTTTTATAGGTGAAGATTATGTTTGGGGCACTGGAAGAGTGGGCGTCATATGTAAAGGTGAGTTTTTTCAATTTTTTTTTTTTTGATAAATATTAATGCAATAACAGAATTTTATTTTGCGATCGTTCATGTCAAATGTAAATCCATAAAAATTTAAAAATCAAATATCACACACGAATAAAACACGAATAATTATTTCTTTGTTAATTTTAATAATTCGAAAAAGTTATTAATTTCTCAATATTCAAAATTAGTAAATCATGAAATATACCGACCGTGTAAAATAACGATATAGTCGCCCTCTTCGAAGTAAAATTGTAGAGCACGACAATACGGTTCATCATCGTTTCCTCGATCACCGTCGAGGGCGATACCGTAGCATAGTAACACATGCAGTCACGGTGACTTCAAGTGGCGTGCTGTCGTGTCCCCCTTCACCTTACCTCGCGTTCGTTTCCAGCTCAGCCGGCAGTTTCTTTTCTGAAACTCCACAACCCTCTCCTGTCCCTCTTATTCCCCACCACCGACGTTTTGCCATCGTACGACCCAGGAACGTATCTACTCTCTAATGAGCTTCGTTCCTATGCCGTTTAAATGTGTACAACTTCTTGAATATTCACTATTTATACATTGGATCGATATTATTTAATATCTATTAATAATTCTACTACCTTTGTTATTTATTCTTTTAAGAGAGAAATAGATAATATTTTTTTCTTTTTAAGTTCCTGCTCTTCGATTATATTCTTTTATAAAAATGATTATATTTTAAAATAATATTGTATCGTCTTTCGGTCTTTGACATAAAAAATTCTTTCATTCTTATGAATGTCTTTCAATATAGATATTCATCATTTTTAATAGGAAAAAAGATCAAATTTCGCGATTTATCATATCTCGGTACAATAACTCCAGAATTATTCCATGATAATTCGTGCATCTTTGGCGAGCGTGTATGCCGAATATAGACACGACTCGTCACGAATACATGGAAGATACAAAATTAGCGAACAGAAAGAGTAGAGGAGCAGAGGTTTTCTTCGGATCGTTCCTGAAAGTATATTGGCGTATAGGTTAGCCAATAGCAGATATCATAGACTGGCAACTGTGCAAACGAAATTACTTACGTTTCATTGGATTTCACGCTTGGAAAAGGAAACTATCGCGGCGATCACGTAGCACGCGGACGCGCGAGACGAGTGCTTTTCAATCAATCGCATTAGCACGAAATCGTACGAAAGAAAGCAGAAATCAGAGATACAATTGATGTAACCGTACTTACATATAGAACGATCGTTTTACACACTTTTGCTCTTCGACGCAATCGTACGAGAATCAACCAAATTTTCCACAGGCAATCATTGAAAATCAGTATATTTGATACGCACGGAACATTTACCACCAATATCTGAGCACTTCTATACATAGTCATTACGAGTTTGTGAACTGTATCTAATTTCTGACTAATACTATTTTCTGACGGAAGGAAGAATGGGGGAGGGGGTGAAGAGAGAGAAAAACGATCAAGTCGCAACGATAAAACGATTCCTTCATATCAAAGACACGCTTCTGAATGTTTGCACCCTTCCATGACCTACGTTCGAGTCGATACGTCCTTGTAACTTCAATTTAGAACATTGAATTTTACAAGCATACGATTACTGTCCATTTATCCGATTAGTTTTTTCCATGGGGATGATTAACATTAGTAGATATTATATTCAGTTTGATAGTTATGTGCCATTTATGCGTGGACACGTATATTAAGAAAAAGAGAATAAAAATAATCTGAGATAATATGAGATCATCTCGAACTATAATTTCTTTTCTTTTTTTTTTTTTTTTTAATTTGACAGAGAAAAAAGAAAAGAGGAGTGAAAGTACATGCAATCGCATACTTATGGTAGAAACTAAGCGCGGGAAAAAGCGCGTGGATTAGAAAGAAGTTGGATGAAAGAGTCACATCAAGTATGATCTCGCACGATCTGAAATAAGAGGACTGTAGACTGTACTATTCACTTGGAGAAAATATTTCTTTTCCTCGTACGAATTGATGATCTTTTTCGTTCTATCGTTGAAAAGAAGCGTGTTTGCTTCACAGTCGTCGAACAAAAAGTCAAAGAATCTGACTAAAAAATTTCTTTCAATTTCTTTTATTTTTCTATTCAAAAAGAGATTTTCACCGATTTTGATTGCGATGCGCGGATCGCGATTTGACAATATTTCCATTGCTATTCCAGTAATTCTCGATCTATAGGAAAATCCATGGATTAGAATATATAACTCGTGTATAATTTGTAGTTAAATTTCATACGCATTATGTTCTTTGTTTAGAATAGTTCGTTCGTAAAATTGCGTGCATTGCCTGGGAAAACGACCAGCATATATCTCGAATATAGCATAATAAGGCAATATCGAAATTATTCTGTTCGACGACAGGCATTGTTCATATACGTGCCACTTAACGTTCGTATCGTGGCTTTCTTTGCGCATCGATCCGCTCGTAAATTTAAACTCGTGCGTCATTCATGATCAACGCTTTCGAAATTCATCGATGTTAGGACCTGTCTTTTTTTTTTTTCTTTTTTTATCTGAGTAATTCAAGCTGTGCGAATTTCGGGTGTTTTTTTTTATTCGTTGTTTTCGTTGGCGATCATCCCCAAGTATATGTATGATCGTTAAAATAAATGATAGAAGTGAAGTATTATCGTCGGACTAAGAGGAATCTTATCGAAGACGGTAGACACGCGTTGAGGTTAAAGAAGAGTGACGCCTAAGTGCGATTCAACGATGCGTTTCACTTCTCTCGGCCGACAAAGCGGGAGAAAACGATGAGGCATCGAGTTGTTTCGAAGGACAATCGAACGGGGTCAAAAGTCCTCCTGTTGCTACGTGAAACGAACGAAGCCATGGAAACGAGCTCGTCGCGCAAGCGCTTCGCCCTTCTGCTGCTTTCCCCCCTTTTTTCCTCGATTTCCGGCTTCCCCAGTTCCTGTCTCCTTTCCCCTCCACTCAAACAGATACGCGAGTTTTTCCACTTTTTTTAACCACATCGAATTACGAATCGACGCGTATCAAATCTTTGGAAAAACTATAAAAAATATTTTCATTTTTTCCCTCGTTTTCAAAAGTCTCGGAAACGTTGCCGATTTGAATTTAGATGCGTTCAAACCCTCGCGACTCGTTATTCGCCCAAGGTACTTGGACCTTCCCTCCTCTGATTTGTATTCGATTCGTCTCTAGAGAACGCCCTACACATTCTTATCGTCGAGGGGACATTTAACTTCCGTATTTCTCGCTACCTAAGTCTCGTTGCATCGCTTCGCTATGCGGCCAAGGTACGATGCTCTTTCGATAACGAGCGGATCATCAATAATATTTTCGATGATCGAAAACGTTCGAGAGGACCAAGGGAAAGCGTCTCTTCTGCGTTCAGATCCGATGCCGGGCCTGATGATCGTTTCGTAGTAGCCACTGACCTTAATTGAATGATTTCGATCCGAACGACTTCGAACCCTCCCTCGCCCGTTCCATTTACACGAACGATCCGAATGCACTTTGACTCTAAAACGGAAGCCTCTCGCAGCCGCTACGGTTATACGCTACGAGTATCATCCGGTTAAGCTTAAACAGTCAATTTCCACGCATTTACGTAGGGGAACTCGGGCATGGTAGACGGTCGTCATCATCGATTTTCACCAATGTTCGTAAATGATCCATATCGAAATGATCAGTTTGCACAACACGCGACGATATGTATATATATCGCGTAGAACCGATGCATCGAATCACATAGAGATTCCTATATCTATCCTGAACTTTGTGACGAGTTGTGTCCAAGTGTCGGGAAACTCGAAAGTGAATTCCATGGGGGGGAAAAGCAGCGGTTGTCGAAGTTACACGTAAGCCAGCGACGCATAACAAGTCCTTCCGTATGTATAGAGGCGTGCTTTGACTCGTTCTCGAGTGCGCGGATACGTACTGCTTACTTACGTACGTGTACCGACGCTCGTACACGAGCTTCTCGTATCAGGTCGGTCGATTAAACTAAAATTAACTCGTCCACCTCGAGCAGGCGAGTTCCCTCTTTCGGTGCACCTTCGAGCACCATACCGCTCGGTTAATGTCTCGATATTTAGTCACTCGCTGTCCTCATGTTTTTTTTTCCTTTGTTTCTCCTCTCCTTTCTTTCTCCTTTCCTCCACCTTGAATTTTAGCCACGCATTTTCTTAATACACCCACTCTTTTCAACAAGACGGAGAGAAGAGAGCCTTATTCTTTGAACGGAGAGCGTATAGCTTGTCTAAATAATGCTTCGCGTTTTTCTACTCCAACAAGATTTTTCGACCGTGCAACGCGTATTACCGTCTTTTTTCATTCTACCTCTTGAGCGTTGCGCGAGAGAAAGGAGCGGTCGTTGCACGAACCGGGATTTGATCTTTTTTTTTTTTTTTTTTTAGGATTCTTTCGCTAGAAGTTTCTTCAGTTAGCTTTTACGATTTCAGATAACTTTCATTCGAAATAAAACTGCCCACTCTTTTCTACCTGTTTAGTTCTTCAAATTTATCGGCTCTTCTCGCTTTCGCATATTCAAAATCGATTTCTTTCCTCTTTTTCACTTAACCTATGATTGAGTATTGGTATGCATGCAACGTTGGCTACGAACAACTTTATGTTTTTCGTTATTTATGTTTTATATATATATATATATATATATATGGTACGAGAAAATCCCGTGTTCGTACGCGAATTTAAAATTGATGGTTCGAAGAAACGTGTTGGCTCGTCGCTTTTAATAAACGTCCCGATCGCCGATGGATAAGTATCGCGCACAAGTTTCGATAACGCGAGATCACAAGCACGCCCACCTTTCTTCTTTCGTCGCGGTTCAACCCCCTTTTCGCCCCGCTGACACGATGAAATTCATTCATCATCCTTTTGTTCCGTTTTTTGATACGCTTCCAACGGTCTTGGCGCATACCCGATTTACAATGTATACATATTTATGAGCGGAATATTTATATAGAAGAGTCGGGAAGAGTCGGACCAAGTTATTCAACCAATGTTCCAGTGACTCGCGGAAGTCGAGGATAAAACTAGAACTCCCTGTCTCTCGTGTTCCTCTCAAGTTTTTACCGGAATTCTCTCGAAACACTCGCAAATCGCGCGAACGTTTACGCTTACTTCTTAATCGCGCAACCTTCCTAAAATTCAAATTCTAATAAACTATCCGCTTGGTTTTAATCCGATTTTAACGGGTAAATAGAACACGGATCGACGCTTCGTACAAGACGCACTGTTAGCGGTAATGAATTGCACCGGTTTCGATGTAACCACGCGTGTTCCCGTTCCATACGAACCGAAGTGTGTCTCTATTTTCTCGTGTACCATGTAAATTACGCGGTAGACAGACGTGCGAGACAGAAGGGAAGACGGGAAATAAGGCGAGAGAAAACGATCACGTTCGCTTATTTTCCATGTTTGCACCGATGGTCGCGTGACTATTCCGATTAGGCTACCGTCTGTATTTCGGAGACTGATACATGCATGTACAGCCGCGTACACGGTTGGCACACACATAGAACCGGGATGCACGCAATGGAGCTGCATTGATTCGCAGATATAGAGGCCCCCAGGCTCAGGGCGGAGGTCATGGGTAATGGAGTGCACCGTCACGTTGCTATGGGAAATTCAGGATTCCCCGGGTAAACGATGGAGCCGACGCGAGGAGAATAGGATATGTTACGCGACAGAGTTAATCGAGGTTTACGGTGGCACAGGTCGCCAATGGTGCGCTCTCGTTGAATTAAAAGGACAGCATTTATATGGACCAGATTGCTCGTCAGTTTCGTCTTGGGAAACATTACTCGCTGCGACGACGAGTCTTCTCGCTCCGAGATGTCCCAAGGACGTTTCCATTTAGAATTTCGAGGAAAATCCTGGTTGAATTAATTCCATTTCGGAAATAGAATTCGCGATTCGCCATTCGGATTTCTCGCAAAGATACGTAACGGAGAACATGTGCACGCGAGCACGTAGTGTGCTTTCCTGATTACAATTTTCCGTTCGGCAATTATATTCGTTATTATCATCGAAATACCCGCAATTTTGTCGATTACGTATCACTGCCCTATAATTTATCTCGCTACAATACGAGAATCTATCGCCTAGGATTCTTACGTATATTCTATCATTCGCGATTCTTCGAATCGAAACCAAATAACGAAGAAGGAAAGAAATAAAAGTTCGATCTGACTAATGTTCGAATACGAATAAGCAACGTTAATCCATCTCGATTTAATGCGAAATGTGTAATTGTGAGCAAAAAGACACGGTACCAGGCATGAATTTTTACGAATCAATTTACATGGTTAAGTAATCACCGTCATCGATGGTTTCGACGTGCCATTGGCTTTGATCGGTGGCTTCTTCCCCGATGTATGCAGCTCGATGTTGGAATTAATTTACGCGTTAACTCTTTCGACAGCTACGTGCACGACATGTGAGACGTACAAAAGTACGTCGAGCAGTCAAAGAGCGTAATAAAAAAAAACGAATCAGAAATTCTCGTATTATGTATACGGGTGCAACAGAGCGTGTCTTCGTTACGTTGTTGTATTTAAACATTGACGAAAGCAAAGGGGAACACGTTACGTTATAGAAATCGACGTGATCGACCGATTTTATAAAGCGTTTTTCCCTAGTCTAGTATCAATCTGATCGGATTGTGGGTACGTATCGGGTCATCTGCGTGTCACTGTTGTTAGGAAAAACTCGAGTATACTCGTCGTCAACGAGAGATTCGATATCGACGATACTCTATTATTTACCTTTAATAAATATACTCTTTATCGCGGCGATAAACATTCCACGAGCGGTACCGAACAACCGATACCGCCCCCAACGAGAGCCGGTCAAGTACAATGGCATGTATTGTTATCGCGACGTACATTTAAATACTCGAGACTAATCGAATTGGAGCGTCGCGAAAAAGAGTTCTTCATTTTGTTTATATCGTTAGATATCGCGGTCGCGCATGGTCGCCGAGATAAGATTTTTATACAGAAAATGGAAGATGGCGACAAGGTTCTCTTTGTAATCGGCTGTTAACATGTGCATATGCACGCGCTAACGCGTGACGACGATCCATCGCACGCAAGCCTGAGATCCTTTCGACCTATCGTTGTATTCGATCGATCGATCGGCGAACATTAAGAATACCGCTTTTGTTCAAGTTTCGGATCACGATCTGGGAGGTTCTTCGGAGGCGTGCCCGTTAGTTGGGCCGTTTAAACCGTAGACGTAAAATTCTGTTCTCGGTGTGTGTTTCCTCCCATCTGGCTAAGCAAGTTTTTGTCGTGGCTTTTATTTGACCAGCCACCAGTCTCGAGCCTTGCATAGTTGAAAGTTATCAAGCAAGGTTCGTGCAATAGAGATATTTAATAACGCGTGTAGAACGCGCGTGAAAAGCGCGCCGCGCCTCTTTCGACCTGATTTAAAACATACCACCAGTGCGCGCCAAAAGGAAACGCGATTCTTGCCGTAACACCGTTGTATATATCTAAGAATTTCTTCGCTCTCACGATGCACACCTTCGAATCGAGAATGCTTCTTACACAGATCTTTCGCCTTTCGATCGCGTTTCGCTTAGGAAAATCTACTGAATCGAAACGTCACATCCTTATTTATTATTCCTTGTTTATTTCCACTATATGCACTTCCTTCTTTCGAACATCCATTAACACCGTCATTCTAGTTCAAATCGTATCGTTGTGACGCATCCTTATCTAAAGAGACCTTGACAAAAGAAAGCATTTCAGGCACAGAACAAATTGTTAAGAATATCGGAAAACTACCGAAATAACCACAGGAACGTCGATTGAAATTTAATCTCTCTCCCTCGTGTGTCTGTACGAGAAGGGTCTATCAGTTGGCTTTCCGATGGGAAATCGATCCTTTTGTGTTTATAACGTAGGGTGAAGGGTTGGTACGTGGTTAGTACTGTGACCTTGAACAGGATACTCGAACCAGAACGCCTGCGCGGCCGGATTCGATCATCTCACGTCCAGGGATCCTTGTATCGCGTCATCTCTCTCTCTCTCTCTCTCTCTCTCTCTCTCTCTCTCTCTCTCCCCTCTCCCTTTCTCTCCCTCGCCCCGCGTGTCTCCTCTTTTACCTTGGAAAGTCGCTTTTCACTTTCACATCCCTTTCTTCCTTTTCAAGTACTATACGCGCGCGGCCCTTTCATATGATTCGAGTAGCGGGAGGCCCTTGGTGCGCGCGAGAGCACGTGCGTACGCACTTGAGCGTATCGCATGCAGCGCTTTCACGATAAGAGCGAGAGTAAAGGCTGATCGTAAAGAATGAAATCTGATTCTGTCCCCGTCAGCATTGACATTTACGACACGGAAAAGGGGGACGGGAATTTTCGATTTTTACTCCTTCTCTCTAACTATCGCGAATAGAAAGAGATTTAGAATCACGTATCCCTCTTTTTTCAACGAATCGACAATTTTCGACCATTGAATTTCCAAGAGGAATCGAGGATGGGTTTATCGTGAAACCCGATTCGTTTTATTATCCATTTATTTTTACGCGTTTGAACCGAATGGAATTTTTACCTATTCCGGATCTTTGAGTCATCAAACAGAGGATTTATGTTTGACGCGAACGGTCATTGAACGTTTTTTCGAACGGGCCATGTAACTTCCAACAATACGATATTGGTCCAGCTCGATTTAGTCACGAACAATAGCGGACGATGCTTTTTTCTTTTTTGTCAAGCATGTCTTTCGTATCAACTCTTATATATTTAATCGCGATCTTTATTCCGTCGCGTGCTTAGAAACTGCAGATGCGTTCGCGCGGTAGACTTTATCGCAGCTGGTCCCAGATAAGAACAAGCTCGAGTTGATAGACCGATTGTAATTCGATGGTAATTTTTAATTAATTGTTCGAATGTTTTGAACGTGTATTCTATATCAAATCGGAAAAATCGGAATCGACGATTATTTAAAGTGGTAAAAAAAGAAAAGGAAAAAGAAAAGAAGGAAAGTATGAAAATGAAAAAAGATAATATTCCTGGTATATAATCTGGCTTTTGTTTGATAAAAGTCATCAACCTTTGCCACCAATCAGATGACAGTGAAATTCCGATAATCGTGAGTCTATTTACGTTTTTCGATTGGTCATTCGATTGATCATTTAATAAAAGAAATCTTCATTCGCTCGAGGAAATGTCTGTTTCTATTTGATGTGAAGTCGAAAAACGAGACCCCCTGAGCGTGAGAAGCATGTAAGCCGAGCGTAAAAAATGGTCGGGGAATTTCCACGAAGCCGCTTCGATCGGCCGGTAAGCCCGGGGTTCCGATAGTCGCTACGTACGGAGATGTCTCGCATAAAGGCCACGGAAAGAGCCGAAACGAGGCGGAACAGACCGAAGTGTAACGCCGACGGTCGAGCACGAGCAACCCTCGGCAGGCTGCGACTGCTATGGCTATTGACCGAACTTGGCGGACCGGCCGGTCAGCTGTGCGCCGAGCCGCCGGAGATATTTTCTCTGGTAGGAAATCGTCCGTGTAGATGTATGATTCGCGGCCGGTGGCAACGGCAAAGAAAAGTCTATTAGAGAACGGAATCTAGTGTGCTAAACGGGATCTGTGGAAAAGTTAAAACGCTTCGACAAGGATCGGCGAAGGTGGAAAGACAGAAGAAACCTAGAGACAATATCGGACAGCTAGACAGAGAGACCATATCAAGTATCGTAATACGTGACCGGCGATCGCACGGAAAATTAATGGTGCTACTTAAAGCGATGTGTACTTGTTTAATAAATCGAAAACACCGATCTTAGCGACTTGGAATTCAGTGAAAGCCAAAAAGTTGGAAATCTTCTCCGTATGCTTGTGAATAATTTAATAAACTTAGTCAATGAAATAAGAGAACATTGGTGAAACGGAAAAAAAAGAGAAGAGATAGAGAGGAGAAAAAAGGGGAAAGAAATTGAAGACTTGGCCCACGGTTAGTCGGCACGTAGACCGGCTGTGTATGGCGAGCAGACGAAGTGAAGGAGAGAAATATAAGAGAGAGTAAAGGAACGAAACGTGTGAGAGAAAGAAACAATAGTGGCAAAGGTAGAAAAAGAGAGAAAAGAGTGAAGGAACGAACAGCGGTTGAGAAAGAGAGAGAGAGAGAAAGAGAGAGAGAAAGAGGAGTATCACGTAGGAAAGAGGCAGATGTATAGATAGGTGTCGTGCACATACATGCAGAAAGTGACGTGTGTGCCGTCGTCGTGTGTGCAGGTGTGCGCGTGGTGCAGGCTGCCGGTGCAAAAAGTGCAGTGCCCAGTGGACTTTTCCATCTCGTGCGTGCGCTGTTTCTACGAGTAGGCACGTATATGCCGGTGTTCCGGTGTAGACTGATCGGAGAACGAATAATACGGTAAGAAAGTTTGATATCATCGTTTTCTACGCCGGTTATGCTCGATCGACAAAAGATTTAAATTCGTTTAAAGATTAAGTGCACCGAAGTTTTTTAGGATGAAATCGAATTAGGAATGTGTCAATACGCAAGAGGAATTGTAAAATTGGAAAGCAAGAATTTTGTAATATAATTTTGAAAAACCTTTCGAAATATATCGTTTGAATAGAACGATAATCAACGAGGAAATTATATATGTATAACGAGAGAGAGAAAAGAAACGAGGTAATAAGATCGTCCGTGACAAACTGCTTTACCGACAGATTCGTTGACTCGCTGTTGGTAAGATACCTCTATAGTGATCTATCGACGAGGAAGAACGCGAGGCAGACCGAGGAGACGCAGCAGTCGCAGATTACTGGTGGTCGTGATAAGGGCAAGCGCGGATGTATTCCGTTTTGTGGAGATGTGATCGATGATCTTTGCGCGGATCGTTTGAATTAATAAATCCACTTTATTATCTAAAGAACAAAAAATATGGAAAGTTTCTCGATCAGTTTTATCGTGGTGATCGATTGTGAAATTTTTAAAAAAGAGTCGTCTGATTTTTGAGCAACGTTGTGTGACTTGATGTGAACCTGTGAAATTAGACGAACACGTTTCTTTTACAAATGATTCTTCCGTTTGCCTGTTGCCGCAACTTGAAAGCTATTTTATCTAATCCATCTTGAATTAACGCATGCTATTAAGGCGATAGACAGGAGCCGGTTGTTTCATCGCGAGTAACGACTGTGAAGGTTATGAAGATCCGGATCACTAACGTGCTTTCTTCACGCTCTCTATCTCTATCTCTCTGTCTACAAAGAAGATTGTTTTTTAATTTTCAACGAGAGAATAGAGGTTACAAGAGAAGCCACACGAAACGAGCAACAGAAGAGGATAAACGTTAATAGACACGTTTGCTCGAGTAGGCACAGTAATCGGAGATCGAGGTGCGCGCATGTCGCTCGATCCACGACCGATTCGATCTGAAGCGTATAGCAAACTTGTTCGACCGCATTGGTAAAATAATTCGATCTAATTGACGAAGGGAACCGCTTTAAGGTCACCTGGAATTGCTCTCTCGAATAACCCACGAGGTACTCTCTTCTCGTCTATACAGGCTCGCGGGACTACGTTGAAAATCGTTCGGTGTCGTTGCTTGACGAAACCGGTTTCGTTCGGCTCGGCGAATCTCGGCGTTTATACAAAGGTCGTGTGTGCGCGCACGAGAGAGAGTGGTAGGAGTGAGATTTATGAAAAACGAATTTACGCGAGGTCACACCCACGGTAGTGACTCTTTCTCTCTCTCTCTCTCTCTCTCTCTCTCTCTCTCTCTTTGTTCTGTTTTTTTATTTTCTCCTCTTTATCCGTCTTCCACGTTTGTCTGTCTATTTCCATTTCAAGCATATTAATAATAAAGGACGAAATTGAGAACCGAATCACATCGTTGGATCACGTCATTTGAGAAGAGGTTACCCATTGGAAATTCGACGGATCTTTTTTTTTTTTCCTTTACTTTCTTTATCTCTCTTCATGCTAATAACGAGTGGAATCTTTCCTTCTTAAAGATATCGACGTTTTTGGCGATAAGTTAACTATCGAATATGAAACGACACGTTTCTTCGTGGTTGATCAGCGACAATTAATAATGCGACAATTAAACGAACGAAGCCGGTTTCAAGCAGTGTTTAATGAATCTTTTTGAATAAAATAAAAGAAATTGAAAATCATGTATTGTTGTTGGTTGTGAGCAAAAAAATACAAAGATCAACGAATCACGATCTATCCTACGCGAACGAATTCTCAATCTTGGAGTTGTTTGGCATCTTTTCGAAAAAAAAAAAAAAAGAAAAGAAAAAAAAAATAAAAGGTTTAAAGCGTAACTTAATCGCTAGATCGTTGGTGGCGACATGCGAGTAACCTTGCAACGCGAATCAATTGAAGCGATTACGTTTTTAACACGCGAGAGTCGAACGGTGGTGAATCGGTGTATCCTGGAGGGATCGGAAAGAAAGTAAGTAGAATAAGAAGAATTGGTCGCGACTTGGTTGTATTGTGAGCTTGTTGTTGCGTGTTCCGTAAAACGGAACCGAGAACACTTCGGCTGACGAGGCTAAGGCGACGATGACGGGCGATCCGCGTCGATCGAGGGAGGCTCAGGACTCGCCGGAAAGTAACAACTTGAACTTAAAAGCCTCCGTGGAAGTGTTTAATAAAACCTAGTCGTGGCTGGAGTTTTGATGACCGTGATTGGCCTCAGCGATGAAGGGGGCGTCGAGTGCATCCGGTGCAGCAGCTGCGACCGCTGCTTCGCAGGTGCAGCCTGTGGTCGGCTTACACGGCAGGATACACGATCTCTTTAGCCCGATAACAGCGGCGAGCTGTGCGGACAAGGAGGAATACGAGAAGCTCGCCGAAACGAAAACCAGGACAGACAAGATCGAAGTATTGCCCAAGGGATACTCGAACGATGACACTAAGGCTAAGTCCACGGCCATGTCGCGGCTCCTAGCCGTTGATTCTGACAATTACATGCTCCGCAAAGGCGCCACTTCGGCCAATGGCGCCGTCGCCTCGACGTCCACCGTCCCCGCGATTGTGCCGGCAGCCTCTATATCGAACGCCTCCTCGATCGCACAAAATTTGCAACTGCATCCCAGACAGATACCACCACCACCACGTAATTTTCACACAAAACTCGGTTTTAACAGCAATGGAACTTACAGTGATCTCGAAACCAGCATTGCGATCACGACAAAAACTTGTACCAGCTCGATTAAAACTATGCCTGTTAACGATCCTCCTCCACCATCGGAACCACTCAATTCTAAAGGAAGTGCCGCGTTGCTTTTGCCTAAGCGATATACCTCCGTTAATCAGCAACAAATCCACCCCGTTAATAATGCCGCTTCCTCGTCGTCCTCCTTTTGCTCCGTCACTTCTGTAACTTCGACAAAGTTTCTAAATCTTCCTATAAGCCGGAAGCAACAATTTTCGAAACTATCTTCGATTGCGGATCAATTCCGATCAAATCCAACGTCGAGAAGCACTTCGAAGGAATTGCTTGAAAATGCAGAGGAATTTTCACATCTATGGCCGAGCGGGTTATTTCCTTGCGCGAGAACAGTATCGTTTCATCAGTATCTGTGCTCGTGCAATGATTTTTCACAACAGAACAGTGAATCGTCGATAAATGGTAATGCTTACGATGTAATGGCAGAGGAGAGCGTCTATTCGAATTCAGTCGGTCATGAGGGCTTTGGTGGTGATAGCGGACAGCGTGCCCTTGACAAGGGCACTGGAGCCGGCCGCGAGCCGGCTACTATGCGTAATCTATGTTGCTGCATGTGCGGTTCTCTATGTCCTCCAGAGTGCCATGCGTGCTTCCACGTGGTCTGCTCGGAGTACAGCGGGCAGCACCTCTGCCAATGGAGTAGCAAGGGTCACGCGCTACCGGGCCAGGTTCTCGACAAGGACAAGGTCAGTAAAATCATCCGTTTTTTATTTTTAATTATTCTTATACTATACTTATTATTATTTTTACATGTTCTTTTTCTTTCTTTCGTTTTTACATGTTTTTTTTTCTTGTCAACACGCGATAGACATCACTGATAAACTGATTGAAGAATCGTTGCTCTTATCTTCGAACATATTGAATCATTCTTTTCTTTTCTTTTCTTTTCTTTTTTAATATGTTTAATCTATCTGTCATTTAAAAGAGAAAGTTAAGAAATTAAAGGCGTTGTTTTGTTTGTTCTCGTACTCAGAATAGGTAAATAGAAGATTCGAGAAAATTTAATTTAAAATTATTTGAAAATAAATTTCTTTCAATTCGATATCTAATTTTGATTTTCTTGTCTTGATATTTTTATTAAATGAATTTCGATTTAAGTCTTTTCGTCGGTAAACGATTCTGTTTACAGTCAAAGTTCAGGTTTACAATCACGACAACGATTTTGCCTAGTTCTCGACATGAGCAAGGTCATGTTGACCATTTAATCGATTTATATTCTAAAATTAAAATTGTAGCATTGTAAATCAATGAAATTTAATTGATAAAATTAATTTTGCGCGCAAAATATATATATATATCGTATTTCAAGCAAATATAAGAATGCTTTTGTTCTCATAGTGCACAGTAGCTGAAACCGACGATTTACAAGGAAAATTATTTACCATGCTCCTGTTACTCGCCTTCAGAGGTGAACCAACTGGTTCCACGTCCAATTTATCTCCGTATCTCTGTTTAATTTGCATAAATCGCAGACATATTCTCACCACCAGCATTGGAAGTCTGCTTCGAACGCATGTTTTCCCCTTTACCCACCTCTATTCGGAACATGACTTTGTACACAAACACTAGCCAGGTTTCGTTATCAGAGCGAAACCTATTCGAGATCTGATGGCGTAACGACCTAAATCGTAACATTGCTACTGTCTCTATATTAAATTTCAAAAAAAAAAAAAATTAATCAAATCTTTGCTAAAACTATATTCTCCATCTCGACTCTTTTATCGGTGATCCTTCTCATCTCCGCTAGATAGTTATTAGACTTTTATCTACAATTATTCACAAAGGTTCAAAATATTGGAATAAGATCAGATTTAATCTAATCTACGTATTATTTATAGAATAATACATACTTTCCGGCAATTTATGTTTACGAGTTCACGTGAACACGAGGAATGGCAACGTGCACGAATTTACATACACACGAGCGGCAAGCATTCCTATGAACGACACGATGTCACGGCGTAGTAATTTTGCGAGCTAGCGCCAAACCCGTTGAATGATACATTCGCATCTCTGGTTTCAACCAACACATCGTGTATCGTGTATTTCTAATTCAATTTTCAAATTTACGCAATTCGGCGCTATCATTTCTCATTTTCTATCTCGATTATCAGAAAGATTGGAACGATGCGACAAGTAAAGAGATGAAAATAGTTCGGAGTAACACTGTACGTATCGTGGAGAGTTAAAATGAATCGCGTGTATATTCGCAGGAGACAATATTCCGAGTCTCATTTCGAGTGGGTGATACGCGGCCTTATCTCGTGTCGTCACGATCGTAGGCTTAAGGTTACGAGAGAAGGTTACGTTTTCTTTTTCCCTTGGTTTTTACGCTTTCGTTTTATCGGAGCATTCCCGATACTAGCCGTGTATGTACGTGCGCTCGGTCTTCTTTCTCGTCTCCTCGTCCTCTTTCTGTCGCGCTAATGCTATCTAATCCGAGCTTCTGGTCGCGTGGTGGACGCGTTTGCAGCCACACTCGCATTCGCCGACAGCATCCTCGCGAACGACGAGACAGAACAATAAACGATATATTTCGATAGTGTAGTTTTTAATTGATATTTATCAAGTAATCAAACAAGTTTTATTATTTTTTACGCGATGAGAAAGAAATGTAAAACAACAAATTTTCATTCGTTAACGTAACTTTATTTAATAGGAAAATAACGATAATGTAAAAAATGTTTAATTTGCGAATTTTGTTTGAATTCATTCTAAATTGAAAATAATGTGCGGAAATGAATAATTTCAAATGAAATTAAATTTTAGTTTTATCTATCGTAGAAGGAATAACAGAAATTTCTTCTCGATAGTACCTAATATATTCGAAATTCTATGAATAAATTTAATCATAGGTAAGAATTCTTATGTCTTGAATTCTTATGTCTGATCACAGCATGTATAAATCTACTTACTTACGTCAATGTTACTTCGCACGATGAGACATATATAGATTGCAGAATAAAAAATATTCGTTTTAAGGTTAACGATTATCTTCACACGGATTGAAATACATTGACAATCTTTTTTCCACATTCTTATAGCCGACATTAACATTTGTGACTAGTGAAACACAGTGATGGTTGGAATTTTTATGCAAGACATTATTCATTCTATTTATATAAAAATTCTTCGTCGAAAAATTTTTTTTAAATGGCAAAGCGCGTCATTGAGATTTATCAGCGCGGAATTCGCGGCCAATGATTACCGGAAACCTTACGTAATTCTATTCGTGAGAAAGCCGATTAATTATATCTGCGAACATTCGTCGTGGACCATATATGCGCATGAATCTTTCGCGACTTAATGTCTGATTACTATTAAGTTTTTGCTATTTAAAAGATTGACCTGTGTCACGTCTCTTCTAACAGCCCGTGAGCGAGTGGACATCTTTAAACGTCGTCGAATGGATGGCTGCTCTAAATCTCTACCGCTATGCGGACGTCTTCAAATCTAAGGATATCAAGGGGAGCGATCTTCCTTTCTTGGACCGGGATAAGCTGATGGTAAGTCAATTTTTTTTCACTTTTTTTTTTTGTTCTTTAATTTCAATTTACTTACTTTTCGTTAAATCTTGGAACGTTTGTTAGTAGCTCGGCCGTAAATATTACAGGACGTTGAAAGCCGATAAAGTTTCTCGATGGAAAACGAAGGTAAAGGGAGTAGTCGGCCGCGAATATTTGCCTCGTTTTTTCTTGTTTCGAGGCAGGGAACCGTGTCGGGAGCGGAATCAGCCACGGTGGGAGATCGAAAATTCTTTGGCTAGTACTCAAAGGCGATGACCTCGACTCAAGAGTATCTGGACGACGTTTTCCTTGGCCCGTTGACCCTGTAATTGCCATGTAGCGTCTGCTCTATAGCACAGTCGATTCTTTATCATGTCCTCCCCTCCTCTTTATTTCTTCTTCTTCTTTTTCTTTTTTATTTTTTATATTTTTTTTTATATATCGTTTATCGATTATCGAAAGTACTTGAAATGTACTGCTTTCTCGTAATCTCCGAATGATTTCACGAAGTAGACGAAACATCATTTCAATTTTATTTTCAATGCACGGTATCCTTCTTTCGGACGAGTAAAAGTAAAATGAGACGAATATGGATTTGTATCTTTTCATTTTTCTAATTTTTTTTCTTGCTCCATGATGAAATTTCGCAATCTCTTTCCGTGCTCATCCAAAAGTCCGTTCTCTTAGGACAACTCTCTCGGTGTCCTGGCAAGGATCTTTCGCAAATTTAGTCACGACGCGTTTCGTGTCCGAGCGAAAAGAATAAAAATACTCATCTGGCCAAGGCTTCTACGGGTGTAAATCGCATATTACCATGCTAATCGACTCGTAAATCGTCTGGAAGTGTCCTTTCGGCGCGAGAAATCGTCCGATTCCCATTCGCCTCGTCCTTCGCGTCGATATTCGAACCTCGGCCGAAGGAAAACGCATTTCGACGGAACCTCGGCTACTTTAGAACAACTTTAAATCAATTCATTCTCCCAGCTGCGTTGCATCGACGCATATCCCATATATTCGTTCATTAAATCCTTTTCTTTCTCGAAAGAAACAATTTTATATTCTCGTGTCGAAAACACAATTCGACACAAATCGATTATTGAAAATACATTAAGGCCGTGCCTATCTTCGTAACAGAAACGACACTCGGGGTCTTCCTTTCCAGACGACGAAGCGTAACAATTTAACGACTACCTCGCGCACTGCGTCTCGTATCTTCCGCCGGCAACGCTGAATAAACTCGGAGGATTGATGCGTCGCGTATAATTAACACTCAACGCCGAGTGTCAGCTTGATAAATTACGCATTACTTCGTGCCCCTTATCTCGTGCGTCGTGATTCCAACAAAAAATCCTACTTTCTCTCTCTCTCTCCCCTCTCTCCCTTTCTCTCTCATCTCACGATATGTCCGCTTTTTTGCCTCGGTGTCGAGACATTCGTAAATTATTTCTCGTCTCCGTCTGTCGTCGATTCATCCTTCGTGCGCATATCCCGGGAGATAACCTGGCACGGTGGCTGGACGTAAAACAAAATAATTACGCGTCAGATTTGACGGTCGCACGAACCCGTGGACCTCGTAATAATCACAGCGTTTCGTGTATAACACGCGTGCACATCGATCCTTCTTCCCCGCTACTGGCACGCGTACGGTGCTAAGAATATCGTTTGGCCCAGTGCGACTCGTGGCGCCGGGGAAACACGTTCTTCTCGTCGCCACATTTTAAAATAGCCCGCGCGAGCGTATACTATATAATTTGGAGGAAAAATGCGTGCCAGTCACCCGTTGCCGGAAATGGCGCCTCGTTCAGCCACGCACGATGTTCCTCGATCTCTCTCGTCGCGAGACGAATAGTTTCCTTTTGCCGCACGATCAACACTTCGTTAAAATTTTTATCGTCGTCATTACGTTGGAACGTGTCGTTCGTCGCGGATATTACGTAACTCGCACGAGGATAAACATATCGGAGATCGAGTGAAGGCATCTGTTTGGGCTCGTTTCGAGTTGCATTACTCGATTCGAGTTAAGGAAAGCTGTTAATAGTTAATAAAATCCGAAAATTGGACAATGTTTTATCCTTACGGCTTTATACGAAAAGGCTCTCTTTATCGAGAGTTGCATACAGTCGTGGCACACGTGTGTCTGACACCTGTTGACTCGCCGATCATCTTTGCCTGGAAAACGAGATTTTTAGTTAAGAGAGACAAACACGTATAAATTGCCTTGTTCTTTCCATTCATTCTCTTTATACTTACTCTTTATTCGGTATTACGCGCCACTCCTCCCTTCCTTGTTTCTTACCTCGAAAACTAAATTGAGGATCGTCCCTACGTTTCAAATCATAGCCATCGAAATAACGAAAATATCTGTAGGAACAGCTCAACGAGTTTACGAGGCGTTGATTTTAACGTTGATGCAACATAGGTGATGATTTCCGATTTAACGTTTAAACTCCGCGCTGCAACGTCTTGATTTTCTTGTTCGTAGAATATGGGCATCAAGGATGACTTCCACCAGAAGACCATCTTGGCTTGCATCGAGGAGCTCTGTCAGACACCGGTCGTCGGTGCCACATTGTCGGCCTCCACGACCACGTTGAACGCGTCCTCCGTCAATGTGGCCAACGATGCGATCGTTGGTGGCAGCGGGTCCGTGGCCACCGGCAATTCGCCTCACACCCTTATGCCTCAGAGTTTCAGCGTGCTGGAGAAGTGCGATAAGTGCCATAAATACCTCAGGGGCCTCCTGCATCAAGGCTTTCTCTGTCTAGGTAAGGAATCGATGGCCCGATAATCCGCATCAAGATAACGTTTCGTTAAAAAAATCCTCTTCCTTTTTTCTCTTCTTTTTCCTTTTCTTTCGGCGAATATTATAAAGCAGCATCGTTATATACGTTCCAAATTTCGGCCAATATTCCAAGTTGAGAAACGCGGTTATTTTAACGATATTATTAGATTTGGTTCGACTTGTCGCTTATCATTTGATCGTCGATTAAAGTTTCGGGGCACGATTTAATCGTGTTTTTCTTCGTTTGCTCCACTTTTTACATAATCATGTCTTGTTTCTCTTTCTCTGTTTCGATAGATTGCGGTCTGGTAGCTCATAGGACGTGTACAGCGACGGGTTTACCCTCTAACTGCTTGCCGGTCGACTCGGAAAATCGTGCTCATAGATTTACTCCAGGTAAGTGGCACAAAGAAGTTGTCGCGGTATAAAACGCCTCGCGGTGGCGTTCAGTTTCGTAATATGACATTGATACGGCTTGGTCGTAACACGCCCATTACTTCTTCGTTACGTTAATGGACCCAACACGGAAACAATTTAAAAATTCAGATGTCTTTTAGTTGACTATCCCGGATTGCATCAGAAACGTGTTCGCTGACGTTGGAACTGCTTTGCAATCGCGCGCCAGAGTCGATTATGAAGTTTGAAGCAAGGACATTTGACGTGGCGCATTACTAGTGTTGATCTAATATCTGAATAACTAAATATTCATGCGTCTTTCGAACGTTGGTGGCCGGAGCTGGAGGAAGATAGAAAATGTTATTTCATTCGGTCACGTTCGCAGCTTCATTTTCCTCTCCTCTTTCGCATATTTTGGCTAGAGAACGGGAGAAGGATCGTGATCGTTTTCGAGGAACTAACTCGACGCCTACGAATGCGGCCGATGGACGCATGTGCGTAACTCGTGCGAGCTGTTGCCGCCAACTGCAGACGGTCTTCCGAGAAATTGCACGGTTACTCTCGGAATCGTCATCGAGAGAACGACTGTATAATAGATAAAACCGCGCGAGCGGCACGAATCTCGCCACTCTCTACACTCGTACGCCGGTATCGTCCTCCTCGAGGTGCACACACTCGCTGGATCTCGTGCATGCGCGTTAGCCTTCCGATGACGAGAGGTAGTGGTGGTTTCATTAAGTTGTTGGTCGCGTCGCGCGTTGTCAACGCGATGAGGCGCGCAACTGCCATACGCGGAGAGTGGCGGAACAATATGCGTAGTCGCGTTATTTATGAAATTCGCTCACGCAACGTACGATCTATAAAGGCGCTCGTTTCGTTACAAACTGGTCGTGTTTTTTTAAAAATTTGCACGCGGGAAGGAGTGAGAAGTCGCAGGTCGTTCCGTCGTGGCCGAACACGCAAGAATCGCGATCATTCGGACCAAGACAATAAAAACATTTCCACGTACTCCTCGTAAAATTGGAACGTCCTCGTTTCGAATTGTATGGCGCCAGTCGCGATACTTCTCGCCGTTCGTCGATATCGCAGCTTTCCTTCGGGGACCCGTGACCAGTCAACGTGATCGTCGCGAACAACCGTGACGAATATCGAATTTCAGTGTTGACCTCTATCCAACCGATCCACCTTCGATTCGTACTTATATATACCGTACACGCGGTGAATATCACTGGGATCCCAACTTTTCTCTTCCGTCTCTGTCCTCTCTCGCCTCGCTGCAGAAGACGCACGTCGCTCTAGACAAGAAACAAAATGTCGTCCTAGTCGTAAAAATAAATTTCTTTCTCCTTCCTCTCCTTCCTCTTGTGCGTGAAATTCTCTCAGCACCTTCTTTATTCTTTATCCTCTTCCTCTTCTCCTTCTCTATTTCTCGATCTCTTTATAATGCGTACACGCCGTACACGCCTTTGAGCGTACGCGGTATTGACGATAAGTCGGCTCGAGTCGCGCGGCTAGTTCGAAAATACGATCTCTACGCCGTGCTTCGAGTCGCATTCTCGAGAGAGCAGATAAGGAAAAACAGGATAGTCATCGAATAGAATACAGGCCGACGTTTAAAACGGTATGGAGAGGAAGGAGAGAGAGAGACTGATTCGAGCCCGCCGAAATGGTGTTTGAAGGACGCGTAGAATCTGGTACCTAGCTTTTTCAACGACGCGAAAGATCAACGCGTCGTGGAATTCTTCATCGAGGCAAGAAACGACGTTACGTAATTTCAAAAGTGCGGGCGCGATTGTTTTTCACCCGATCTCTTCCCCCGGATTGGAAGAGAAAGAAATCACCGGTTCCCCGGAACACGCGTTCCCTCCTGACTTCTTTACGATTTTACGCGTCTCTCGCGTTTGTATGCCGAGCGTCTGGAATGCGTCTGTGAGATGTCAAGAAATTTTTTCTTCCCAACATGTCCATAAAAACCGACGAATCTCTCGCAGATGCCGACTTCTCCCGGTCGGTGTTTCCAATTTCGCCGTACGTGTTCCTCTTGGGAATGTTAATTCGACGCGACCAATTAATTTCGCCTCACGATTATTTGCCCGGTCGCGAGTGGGTCAACATCTTTTACGTGCACCTGTTCGCACGCGCTCTTTTCCTCTCTTCCCTTTGACACACGCGTGTTCAACTCCGATTCGTACCGCTTTCCAGTGGATTCTCCCTCGCCGATGGTTGGTAGTCCCTCTCGATATTCTTTCCCGTATCCGTCCCCGTTCACGATCTCGATCTCTCGATCTCTCGATCGCCAGTCATCGCTGTTTCATCGTTTCTTTTCCACGGCCTGTCGACGCGATGCTCGTGTTCGATTCTCGTATCATTTACAACCGAGGAGGTCACGCGACCGCTCGGTTGCGCGCAAACACCAGAAACACCGCATACGTACCGAACAAATGAAAGTTTTATTATCGGCCGCGCGTTGAAAAAATTCCTACGCGCACGCGGAGGCTCGGGCGAAAGAAGCGACTAACATAAGTCCTTAGGCTTAGAGGCCGTGGTAATAAATAGAACAGTGAAAGGTAGAACTTCGTGGTTCTTTTTTTTCCTCTTTCTCTTTTTTCCTTTTCTCGTTTCGATCGACGTCACAATTTCATGGTGCTAAAACTTATCAGACGTAGAATATTTTAAATACCTTAAATACGTTGACATGCCCGCCCCTGAGGATGTACTCGAGACGTTGAAAAGTAATCTTTTTTTTTTTTTTTTATTCTCGTTACTCCGAAATTGTATCGATTCTGGAACTCGAATACACGGCCTGTCGTTATAAGTGTATATAATTTCTCAATTGCAGTATTCGGTCTTGGCCTGTGCTCGCAATTCGACATCTCCTCGCGTCCAGCTCCATTGTTGGTGGAACGATGCACCAGTGCCTTGGAGGAGAAGGCATCCGAGGACAGCACGTTGGATCTGTACAAAGTCTATCACAGTAGTCCTCCTAACGAGCAAACCTTGGAATTGCGGCAAAAATTGAACGAAGGTAAATTTATGTTTATTTCTAGATCCCGTGCCGATCAACTCGGTACATCTTACCAACCACGATGATTCAGTTTTCGGAATAGTCACGTTCAATCCTTCACTTTTCAGATGTGTGTAACGCTGATTTAAGTTCGTATAGTGCACAATGCGTAGCGGGCGTTTTGAAAAAGTTTCTCCGAGAATTGCCAGATCCTGTGATCCCTGTACAGTTTTACGATAGATTTATAGAAGCATCCAGTGAGTATTATATAAACGAATATTAAAGCGATAACGTTTTGTTACATAAAATAAAATGATGGAGATATACCCGTATATATTTATACTTATATATTTTCGATGCACAGATATGAAGAACGATGAACAGTGTGCAGCACGTTTGGGACAACTCGTCTCGGAACTTCCGGAACATCACCGTAGTACCTTGTTTCATTTGATGGCTCATTTTTGTCGGATCTGTCAATTGCAACACGGAAGGGGTTACATAGAACCCCCTACCATCCTTATACAAGTGCTGTGTCACATTTTCGTCAGACCACCTTGGGAAAGGATCGTGTAAGCACTCTTGGCTCGAACTAAATCATTCCGCCGCAATTTTCCTACCATTTTTCTTCGATGATCGATCATTCGTTTTTTGCAGACAAATTGTTCACAATATAGAAGCTCATATACGAATAGTGGAGGTGTTGCTGTTACACGGTGATTGGAACGAGAGACTACCGCAATTTGCAAGTCCACCGCAGTTACCGCCGCGAAAAGTTTCAAGGCCGCAGTTTCCAGTTTTAGATCCATTCTCCGTTCTCGACGAGGACAATTCTATGGATCGAACAGTGTCAGTTTCAGAGAGCAAAGAGTCGCAACAGCAACCTCACAGGTAAACGACCATTCATCCTTATCCTGTACAAACGGCGTATTTGTGATCACTATACTATATTTCGCTGTATTTTCGTTTCGACGAAAAGACCACGCACACTTCAGGAGGCAGAATGGTATTGGGGAGACATCACTAGGGACGAGGTGAACGAGAAGATGATCGACTCGCCGGATGGTACTTTTTTGGTACGTGATGCGTCTTCTAAGGGTGGGGAGTACACACTGACATTGCGTAAAGGTGGGACCAACAAGCTTATCAAAATTTGTCAACGGAACGGAAAATACGGCTTCTCGGAGCCGTATAACTTTCATTCGGTTATCGAGCTGGTGGATCATTATAGGAATTGTTCTCTGGCGCAGTATAATTCGACCCTAGATATTAAGCTATTGTATCCAGTATCTCGGTTTCAACAGGTAAGTTTAAAGGTTTAAAACTTAAACATCATTCCAAGGCCTGCTTATTTTTGCCTATGAATTTTATTTTAAATTAGGATGATGAAATTGCGAGTACGACAGATATGGCGAACGTTGCCCAAAAATACATCGAGCTTGACAAAGAGATAACCGACGCGTTAAAGGAATACAAAGAACTTTCGGAATTATACAACAGAACGTCTTTCGAGGTACAGTTGAAACGACAAGCGTTAGAAGCTTTTTCGGAAGCTATCAAAATGTTCGAAGATCAGATGAAATTGCAAGAGAAGTATCAGAAGGAAGCTCAACCGCACGAAATATCAACGTGAGTTTCTATTAATGGCTTTCTTATGGCTTCGTTTGGCGTGTCATGTTTCGAATCGTTCGTATAAAAATATTCTATTTTTACGTGTACAGATTAACCGACAATGCAGAATTGTTGAAACGAAGACTGAAATCTTTAGAAGATAGTAGAGAACAATTGGACGGTAGCTTGAAGGAACAAATCGCTTATAACAGAACTTTAGAAAGAGAGATGCACAAATTGAAGCCTGAACTGTTGCAACTTGTACGACAAAGGGATAAGCATTTAATGTGCGTTTATTATTGATCGATTTTTATAAATATTTTTGTTGAAAAAAAACACGATTTCGAAATTATCTAACGTTTCTGTCGTATTCTGTTACAGATGGTTGAAAAAAAATGGTATGAAGCAAAATAAAATAAGCCAACTCGTGCTGAATCATTCGTTATCGAATCCTTTGTTGGGTCATCTGGCGTATGGGGAACTTCAAGAGATAGATCTTGAGGTTCATTCTGATGAAAAGACGTGGCTTTATCTGGAATGTTCTCGTTCTGATGCTGATCGTATTCTTGCCGATAGACCGGATGGTACTTTTCTTATTCGAACATCAAGAACTGGACAATACGCACTTTCCATCATGTACGCATGTTACTTGTCGTTCTCTCTCTCTCTGTCCCCCCTTTATGATTATATATATATATATGTATATGTATATATAGAAAAATAATTCCTCGCTAATGTTACAGGTGTAACGGTACAGTGAATCATTGCATAATATACGGTACCGAACGTGGTTTTGGATTCGCTGAACCGTACAACATTCACAAGAGTTTGAAACACTTGGTGCTACATTACGCTCAGAATTCTCTGGAAGAACACAATGAGAGCCTCAATACGACTCTAGCTTATCCGGCTTTTGCCTCGCCTGCGGCGTTATCAAAGTTACAAATGAAGATGCACACACAAAACCAATTACAATTAACACGTCCTCTCGAAAATCAACATTATATGACGCACACGTAATACCCGTGTGCCGATCAGTTATAAATATAGTTACAAAGATATTAGGATATACGTGTGCACGCAAGTTTTACTTGGTATAATTGCCAAGATTTGAAATCGAAAGTGAATGCGATGACGACAAATAATTTTTCGAAGAAGGTTCTGCAAAATTTATATTCATTTAATCGGTATGGGTGGTATTAAGGAGAAACTAATACGCGACAATTGATCGTTCCATTTTTATAGGCCGGAAGTAAACGCTTCCTTAAACGAAGTACAGTGGTATTGATAATGAAGTGCGAAACATTGATAATAGCGATAGTAATCCTCGGAAGCTGTAGTATATAAGGTAATTATATACGTATGTTACCGTGGCGTAATTGCAGTAATTGTTTTGGCCGACAGGATCAACGACACATTTTACGCGCAAGATTTTACAATTTTCTCGAGGTCAACTGGTTTTGACAGATCTTGTCGACAATCAACGCAAAAATTAACCGAGAGTGGAAATAGTTTTTTTGCTATCCATTTATTTTATCGAGATAGGAAGAAACGTTTGGATGTCGGAACGTGTCCCGTTACATTTTTTCGAGATGCACTTATTCGATCGAATACGTCAGAGTAACAGAGGCATATATCTAGTCTTATAGGCAAATTGATGGAAGAAATGATGAATAATAGAGCAGAACAGAAAACATAAGTCTGACTAGGCTCAAACTACTCGCAACTTTCGATTGGTAATCAGGGTAGTTGCATTTCATTAAAAAAAAAAAAAAGAAAAAAAAAAGAAAAAAAGAAAAAAAAGAAGAAAAAAAGAAGAAAAAGGTAAAAAAAATTTGATACTAATGACTAAGATTGGATGGATGCATCCGTTCATTCCGAAACAAGCGGATTGTGAACAATACATTTCTTAGACCGCTGTACTTCTGACTCCTTCGATTTTTTTTTTTTTTTTTTTTTTCTATGAATATTTCCCGAACCTCCGTTTTTTGTAACGCACGATATACGCGGTCGTCGTTTACGTCGCGAATGTGATCGACAAGGTGTAAGATCTTCAACAGTGATACTAGGATATATTATTAGACGCATCGCAACATAACGTAATCGAGCCTTTCGGATGCTTACGGAACGTTTTTTGTAGTGATTTACAACAATATTAAAAATAGCATCTATCACCGTTGAACAAGTCAACAAATAAGAGGCTCGGATATCTCGATCGATATATACTTCCTTTCGATTTTTCGATTTAAACGTTGCCCGCCGCGTTACTTTCGAACTTCATTACAACGAAAGATAAAAAAAATTTACACGGATGCGCGGGAGCTTTTTTATATGTACGTTAGATTTCAAGTGCTGTGCCAGATCTGTGTAGGCTATTACTACGCGTGTCTAAGGCTAATACAGGTGTGAGTACTAAGAGAGTGTGAGAGTACGAGTGACAGAGAGGGAGAGCGAGAGGGGGAGAGGGAGATCACTTTTCGAGAAGTTAAACATATTGTCTGTGATTTCGGATTGCCGAGAAAGGAGATATATATAATATTATCTTGTCTATTATTTTCCATTCGCTTTTTACAATTTGCTTTTCTTCTTCTATTATTACTTACTGTTCTTTCTCTTTAAGATTTACGAAGCGTGTACTCGTTGATTCAATACACGCGTCGATTTCGACGGATATATAGTATAATTATACATCGCGGACATTGTATGTGCAAAAGCTATTCGTGATTTTATTAATCGTGATTTTTTTTTTTTTTTTTTTTTACGTTCGATTCATCAGTACTTCTTTTCGATATCATCGCGTCGAAGTTTCACGAAGTATCTCGTCGCGCTTCTTTCTCTTTCAACTCGAAGTATTTCCGTGTCCCCGAAAACGTGTTGCGAAACATCGATTAATATTGATTTTATCTGTATTCTCGTCGAATACATCGAATACGGGTAGAATCTGAGCACGCATAACGTGACGTTCTCGCAAACGTTAGACAGGATCGATCTCTTCTCGCTTTCAAAGACGTCAAAGCTTATCGTGTACTCTTTGAATGATCTCAAAGGTTGGCGGCGAGGGTCTCGTCGGTTGGGACGGTAACGAGAAGAATCGCGGAAAGAATCGGTCGCGATTGAATCGATACTCGAGAAATTTTACGTATTACATTGCGGTCCGGTAATCGTAAAAGTGTATCGAGGACGATTCGCGCGTACACAGATTCTTCGACTTGTAGCGGTCACTCGAGTCGAAACGACGATTCGTCCCGTTCCTGTTCTTTCCCACGATCCTCGTGATCCACCGTATAGTCAAAAGAAATTAAATCGTGCAAATATATCGAGCGAGAAACAAGTCGAAGAGTCGTTTGAAAGAGTCGAAAGCGGGGCGACGAGTTTTAATTTTCTTTTATTTTTCTTCCGTTTGTTTGCGCAGTATAGGATGACGAATTTTTCGAGGATAGGCAAGCAAGAACTGTGGACAGAGATTAAAAAAAAGATACTAGAAAGGGAAAAAGATTACGGAAAAGAAAGGCTCGTTGCTCATCCTAATAAAAAAGCTTCGAATTACAATAGATTTAGGTAGTTTAGGTTTTTTATACGAAAGAAAGAAAGAAAAAAAAAAGAAATTAAGTGCCCTGGCGCTGATAGGCTTATATAGATTCCATGGTGTCCAATCGCGTGCAGGTGCAGTATTCGATTGTTGTTCGTCGTGTTTGCCACCGGATCGTACTTGCACCCCGGATGTTTCGATCGATCCAAGTTATTTAAATGTACGTTTCCGAAAATCGATTGTTCTCTTCGCAGATTTTAATCTATTTCGTTGAACGTGTTTTTTTTCGATTTTAACGTTGCTTTTGCCATGATTGCCATTTTGCACGAAAAGAAAATATAAATAAACAAATAAATAAGTAAAAAAGGAGAAGGATTCGAGGAAAGATTTATTATTAACGGGAAGAAGAAAGAGAGCTACGTTAGAATCGACGATTAAAATAAACGCGTGCAATTACATTTTCAGATTGGAAATGTTTAAAACGGAGTAAAGAGAACAAACGATATTTTGCGAATATAATTAAAATGAGATCGGAGCAATCGGAGGCGCGTGATTCGGTGACGAAAGTGTGAGTTTTACGTTATAATCAGCTGTAACGGCGACGAGTTCGAGATCCGCGTTGAAATCTTAAAATAGAAATAAATACGCATAAAGATTTTCGAAACCATTCATGACCATTATCACTCCTTTTTCTAGATAGAGGTTCTCAAGTTTGAGAGAACACACTTCCGTTTCTTTTCTTTTTTTTCTAACGCGATGATCCATCGGATTTCTCGCGATTCGATCTCGTCGCCTTTTTCAGAAGCAAATTACACACAAGTAAAATATGACCATATACACGATCATCGTACGTACATTATCAAACATATACACATACACATACATACAACATACATACACACGTGTATCGCACGCAAATGCATGATCGTGCGCGTGAAATATAAACGATGAATTAGAAAGAAGAAGAAGAAAAAAAAGAAAAAAATTAATAAAAAAATAAATAAAAGAAAAAGAAAGAAAAACGAAATACATTCGTTGGCGAGAGAAATATATTGACGTGGAAGTATGATGAAAAAAAGGAAAATGAAGGAAAGAAAATGGAAAAAAAATATATGAACATATATATATATATATTATATATCTATATATTTTTACTTACTTTGAAAACAAACCTTTAATTAATTATTTATAATATATTCGTGCGTATGTTGTATACATATATATACATATATTATATCGTAGCATCGTGATGTACCCTGTTCGAAGCTACGCAAACCTTGACGATCGCGTTTCCCACGAGGGGGAAAGCGCATATCGTGTGGGACGCGAGATCTCCAAGGCTCGTGCGTTCTCGAATTTTTGTCGATGGAACGGAAAAAAAAAAAGAAAAAAATAAGACACGTGTACGCGCGCATACGAATTTACAAATTTCCAAAGGAAAATCTACAATGGGATCTTTTTTTTTTTTCTTAATTTTACATCTAATGACGATCAAATTCGAAAGACGTTTCTATTTTTACGATCGCGTAGCAAAGGGCGTAATCTCGCGTCGGTTTTAACGCGCTCGCTTTTCGGATCATCGAAGCTCGTTTTTGATCTTTTTTTCATTTGTCGTGTGCGCGTGTTCACGTTTCGATAGGTTGGATCGCAGGCGGTTTATTATTTCGAGCATCGATGGAGGCGAGAAAGATGGAGGGAAAAGTACACGTGGTGCTCGCACGCGTGTTAATTAAAACTTAAAAACTTGGGACGAATCAAGTTCAACGAATGTATTTTCACGTTACGGTTAGGAACGGAATAGGGGAAACGAATTGGAGAAAATAAAAATGTCCACACGTATCGAGTTTTCCGAATCCGACACACATACACGCACGCGCATGAAAGTTAGCACAGTTTGGAACCACGAATGAAATGAAGCAAGACTAAATCATTCCAAGTATCGATCGTTGGACTTGATTCGCTTCCCTCGTTTAAACTCATCCGTCGGGATGAGGTCATATACAATACGATCGATTCGAGTACGGATTTTTTACGATCTCGAGGATGATCGACCGTGAGAGGTTTGATTTTTCGCGGTATTTTTTTGTATTTTTCGAAAAGGGACGACGTGTCCCTGTTTGAGATTTTATGGCATAATAAAAAAAAAAAAAAAAAAAGAAAAAAGCTGTTGTCCGATGTAAAACACGTGTCACATCACGATGTAATATAAATATAAATATATCGGAGCTATAGTGGTGAGGCTCTTTTATACAAAAGTGAGAGGAGAAAGAAACAAGGAAGAGGGAGGATGACTTGAAAATTAGCGTGAAAATTCTCGGCGGGACCGATCCAACAGTTTCTTTCACGAGCCAGAACGGTTATCTCTATTACACTTGTTCGGTCTGACGATCCTTGAGCCGATCGATATTCTTTTTTTACATGTTTAACAACCAGCGTGTCGATCGCTGAGTCTCCTCGAATCGACGAAGTCAATTTCAAAGAACCAAAAGAAACTCGAAGCGAGGAGGATTCAGAGAATTCTCGGATCGACTCGGCGAGGCTCAGACTTTTATCGCTGTTCGATGGAGCGTTTGATGGATTGTTTAACGAGATCGATTGTGAGAAAGAGGCAAGAATCTTAACGCGTTAAGAATTCAAGAATTCGAGGGACGAGAGAATTTTAAGTATACCGAAAAAAAAAAAAAAAAACAAAAACGATCGGAAGAGAAGAAATGGAGCGACGAGAGAAGATAAAAAGTGTAAAAGTTGCCTTAGCTTTTCTACAAGTTGAATATGTGCAGAATGCGAGAGAAACAATGGAAGAGAGAAAGAGAGGGAGAGAATGAGAGAGGTGGAAGATAAGAAAGGGTGCGTGCAAGAAAGAAAAAAAGCAAGAAAGTTGAGGAAAAAAGAGAGACGAGATAAATATTTCGTAACGGTGTTGCTTACTGTCGATCGATGCAGATATTTTGCGACGAAAAAAGAAAGGAGTGATTGATCTAATAAGGTATTCCGACATTTCTCACCACGAAGAGGAAGAGCCTTGCGAAAAATAAATTTCCCGCGAAACATTGATAATCAAATCGTATCGTAATCGAAACTGCAATTTGTAATACATAAAATAGCGATTCCTGTAATAGTAATTGCGTGCGCCGATTTTCGCGGCAATTTGTAAACTCGTATAGGAAGGAAGGTAAAAACAGTTTCTCTAGACACGCTCGTGGACACTCTTTTTCTAATATTTGCAGCAATATGTATAAAATACACTATATTACTTGGCGGTTTAGCTACGGGCAAAACTCTCAGGTTCCAGTTAACTAAACGAGATATTTAAACTACTTAACGAATTAATTGTAAACGGAGAAACGAGTAATTTAAGCGTTACGATACGTCCTTTTATGGAGAAACCAATGAAACATGGATTTCGATTCCTCTCTTTTGTCAATGCTAACGATTTAAGTAGTGACAACAAGCCAATAGGAAATAGATAATTAGAGAAAGATTGGGGGATCGCCGTAGACCAATATATTGTTAACCTAAGCATAACGAATTAATTGTAAAAGAAATGGAGTTTCTCTTCAAGCCTCTTTGCCAGAAATGGCTAATTGTAAGATCGAGAAGGAACGATTAAAATAAAAAAGAATGTGTCTCTGATGAATGTAGAGAAAGCGTGTATGCTCGAAAGAAGATAAGAGAAAGAGTGAGTGAATGAGTGAGTGAGTGAGTGAGTGAGTATTAGAAAGAAAGAGAGAGAGAATCGTACAAAATTACAACAAAGAATGTAACGATCTTTGCAATTTCCCCTTGTCTGCGTCCAAATTTAGAAAGAGGAATAGATGGAAAGAATTCGTTGATCGTGTTACTTATTAGAAGCAAATATCTTCGTGTCCAATTCGACGAATCCAATAATTCGCGGAATTGGGCGTTATTTTGTAACAAAATATTTTTCTTTTTTTTTTTTTGCATTCACGATTGCATGACGAAAAATAAAGATGAAGATATAAAGAATGAAGATGATTCATCAGAATAATGTTGCTGCTCATTTTATTCGTAACAATGTAAAACGTATTCTTGGCGTGTGTTGCGATCTTCGAGGAATTGGCGTATTCTCCATTCTCATACGTATTATGCAGAAACTCTCGAGGACAATGTTCGCCGAATAAAATATTGGCCCAACTTTGATCTCTTGCCAGTCTAAGTAAAAAAAGAGAGAGAGAGAGAGAGAGAGAAAAGTACAATAAATCGACGGGGATATTTCGACCGTCTACAAATACATCTACATTGAGTCGCGAGAGCACGGCTTCAAGGCGATTTCGCTTCTATTGATCGACCGTGTAAAAATAAAGGGAGGAAGAGGGGCTGGTCGCACGCGAAACCGTCTTAAAATCGTGTTCGACGGTCGACAGATTTCGTGTACGTCCATTTGGATCCTTGCCAGTCTTTTTCTTTCCTCGTTTTCTATGGTCGGGGTATCGTGTGAGATGTAAATGTGCCGGTGGACATGAAGGCGCCTGGTATGCGAGTGTATGATCGTGTGATGGATGACGATAATCGCTGATCATTCAAACGAATCGATTCAGCAATTCTATTTCGCGAATATATGCGTGAACAGAAAAGAGAAGTGGGGGAGGGGGGGAGTGGAAGAAGTCGAAGTGGGGTGGATTTGCAAACATTTGGGGTGTATTGGGGAGGGAGGGAGGGTATCACAAGCAAACAAACAAAAAAAAAAGAAAGAAAGAAAGAAAGCGACAGAGAAGAAGTTATCGATACACAATTATTACGTTATTAACGAATGTATGCTGTCCCACTGTGATAAAACTTTTTGTTTTTGCATGTAAAATATACTATTATTGTCATAAGTATATGAGACGATGGAAAAGAAAATAAAAGGAAAAAAAAACATGAAATCATATATTATAAAACGGTGCATATATATAGATGTATGCGCCGAGGCATGCGCGATCTTAGAACGATCTTTGTATGTACCTATATATCTATATATGTGCAGGCACACACGGAGAACACCCACATGTACACAGAGAGACATAAACACAGACACATGAGACAAACCGAAGCATACATATATTGTGATTGAGTGTGCACGCAATAAAAGTGTATACTACTACAAAGAATATACAAATTTTAATTATCGGACCCACCACCTGTTATCACGTTACGATCGATGAATGGAGAACGGATAAAGGAGATTCAATGTTTCACGATTCGATCCAATTTCAATATAACATACATATTTTATTAAATTTAAGAATTTTACATTATTGTTCAATGTTCTCATGTTTCAAGAACACGTTGAAAGAAATAATTTCTTTTTATCGTGTAGAATCATTTATATTTGCATATGATTAATATGTTTTGCTTATCGCTTTGGTATCCCAGTATTCTTTATAACATTTTAATCTATTATTCTCCATAGATTCAACGTGTAACGATCTTATAAATAATTGACCGTATCGAAATACGAAGCTCGTAAAATATCTAAATATCGATCCGGGGAAATTTTCATTTGTGCATACGAATTCGATTCGACGCTGTACCGATATCGACGAAAGGAATAAAAACGGAGAAAGGAAAAAAAAAATTAACACGCAAACAGAGTTGCAAGGTATTACAGGATCCAATTCACTCGGAAGGATTATTAACGGAAGTGAAATTGGAACGAATTGGAAAGAAATCGGTGAGAATCGCGTGCCACGTTCGAAAGACATACCTGCCTAACATTGTTGGATGGATAGAAATCGCTACTGGTGACGCCGGTGGTGATTGTACGACGGTTGTGACGACTGTAGCAGCGATGTAGGGTAGTGACGGTGGCGTCGGTAATGGTGGTTGTGGTGAATCTAGCTGCGACGCTCGTGTATCTAACGCGACGAAACAACGTTCCGATTGGCAGTGTGCATCGCGTAGCGAGCTTGCGCGCCGCATTGCACGGCTGCAGTCGAGTCATTATGCAGGTACTGGCTGTCACTTCTACTCACTGTAACCGCAGACCGACGTTGACTATCGTCGAGTTCTCTATGCATCCGGTCCCTCCACGGTTTCGTCGCCCGATACAGCGGTAGACCGCTGAATATATTACATATGCTCGTTTAAACCTGATTTCTAGTGATGCGCTCTCCAAGTGTCGGTGCTCTGACACTGATTCACGGAATTACCACCATCCTTTTCGCCGTTCCGGACATTTCGAATCTCGCTTAGATACATTTTTATTCTTACTATGTAAATGGGATAATGCTGCGTTGGATAATGAGTCTAATTGGTAGAAATGCACGTGTTCAATTTCAAGGAGAGACTGAACGGTGATTAAAAGGTAAAATAAATGGCAATTCGATCGAGGGAATAACAGCACCCTTGCCGCTACGTTCCTCACAGGTGGATTACGCCGGTACGGCGGTTGGATCACGATACCGATACCTTTGCGTGATACCGATGTACGAAGGTCCCAGTGTTCGGTTGGCACGCGACTAACTTGGCGTTCCAATTGGAGGCGTCGCTGTCGGGATCGCGGTGATAATCGTTGCCGTAGAAAAATAGAGAATTCGGAACAGAAATTCTATCCCGAACTCGGGAAAGTAGAACAAAGGATTTTTGCCCTTCCATTCATTTTCAACGTTGCGGGAGGGAAGGAGTTATCGGGGAGACGACGTTTCGATTGCATAAATTTTCGCTTTTAACTTATTATTCGATCGATCGTAATTCACGTACTGTTACTGTAAAATGTCATGATTCTTATTCATTTATTTATTCACGGATGGGAAAATTCGTGAAAACAAAATCAATTCGATAGAAGTTTTCGACTTCTCGAGATTCGATCGCGAGCTCACGTCATGACTGTAAATCACGTAGCTGACGTTGGCGGATGTTTATATTAAATCATCGAATTGAAAGAACAACTTCTTACGTCAGAATTATACGATCGCATCGCGTGATCGTCGTCATACGACCTTTGAGACTTCTTCGAGGTCTCTCCTCTGTTTTATAATTCCACGCGCGGAAACAAATATGCGAACCTCGAATCTCGTAACCTCGTAACAATCGAATCGTTTCTTAACAATCCCCAAGAACGAGCGTTCAGCTTCTACTCGAGGAAATTTCAACTTTTCTTCTCGACTTGGACTCATTACTTTTTCTACAAATTATACGGCAATTAACACGGAATAAGGTTCTCTTTATGTGCTTTCCTTCTTGGCCGTACGAGCAGTTGATTATTCGCATAAACGCTGACTAGAGTTCTCGTACAACCGATATGGCCCTGTTCGACTATCCACCTACTTCTACCACTATCGAACGTTCCTACGTCTCGCCTGACCAGTGGCGCGCTTATACCACTGGCTCCAGCACCGATTCAGCTTCGTCAGTAAAATCCTTGGAAATCTAGCAACATCGTGCAATTTACCGACACAGACGTTCTCTCGTCTTCCATTCATATATCTTCCTTTATCCTTAAATCTAACATACGCGATAACATACGCGAAAGAAATCGTTGAATTAAATAATCGTGCGACAGCGTAGTACGTGCACGTTATTTTACGATACGAAATAATTACATCGTGCGAGCATATAAAACTCGATTAATATTACACGTCAATATTAGGTTGGCTCTATTTAACATGGCCAATCGAATCGCGATTATGCGGATGACCGGGGTGCTGTCGGCTACATTTTTCCCCCGGTGGACTCGAATATCGGATTTTCGAAGCGTCGCGATGAGAATTAATAATACTGTTTGCTCCGGCATTATGCGCCGCATCTCGTGTCCACTGGTCGTCCATGAATTCTGGTAATCATCCTTCCTAATTGATAACGTTCGATTCGTTGACGACGATAACACGGTCTACATTTTCAACAAAAATCATCGATCCAACGTTATTTCGAACATTCTACGAAATATTTTCTCGTCGCCTTCCTGAACTTTGTCGATTTCTGTCGTTACTCGTACACACGCGCAATTCCTATCAACCATCATCATCGTTTATTAAGAAAGCAAGATCGGGAAGCTGCACGATGATGGACCGGTGAAATTTTCAACGCGGTCCAAGTTGCTGCTGCAACGATGAAACTTTCTCAACCTTCCGTTGATTGGTTCTACGCTTGTGGTAACGTGTTTTAACTTCATCAGGTATAGAAAGTTGGCCGCGAACAAGGCTGGCTTGCTGGTGGCAGTTACTCGCTCGTAACCCGAAAATTCAGGCGACCTTCTCCCGAACTTCTCCCTTCATCGAACAAGCGCTTTGCGTTAAATTTCTTTTCGGTTTATCGGTCGGAGATGAGCGGCCAGGTGAAATGACGAAGGAACGGTTAAAGGTTAAGCCGATTTTCAAGGATGGACCGCTGCGAGGAGGGACATTTCCGCGTAACCGACCTCGACAAACGGAGCGAAACGAGGTCAGGAACGATGGCGTGTACGAGGAAACGAGGGTCGTTGGTGGGCCGGTGGCTGCTCGCTCACCTGGCCACCCTCCTCCCCTCCTCACCCAGTCAGGGGATGTTCCTCCGCTCGGAATACCTCGGATCCGCTCGGACGTTGTCGTTTCCACGAACTGCCGTGGAATCGTGTTACATGGACACGTACGCTAGGCGGCACGACCCGCACACCACCAACGCTGTACGTGCTCGAGCCACGATACACAGCCATGTGCACGCCGGCCAAATAACTACGGACACCGATATCGGTTCGAGTCGAACTTACGAGGAAGAAACACGCGACGCATGACTACTACTAGCTCTCGATGATACGATCCACGAACGAGGATATCCTTCGATTCGTATCTTTCCTTCTTCCGCGGGGGAAGCTGAGAGAGATCGACTTTAACGGATCGGTAAACACAGGAGTAGTATACACGGATAGAGCGTAGCCACCAGAGGGGTTAGATTCGCGAATCGTTTCGCGCGTGGAGATTAACGGAGCGAGGCAGGTGTGCGTTCTCCGGGGAGTAGGCGAAACGATGCGTTATACGGAAAGAGTGAAGAGCAGGGTGTGCGCACACACGAGCGCACTCGAGGGCGAGCGTTGGGTCGCGTGCACAAGGACACGTAGGACGTCGAGAGAACGTCGTTCTCTCGGAGGATTCGGAACGCGAGGAGCGCGCACACTTTGGCGCAGAAACTATCGTGTGCAAGGTTGGTGGGAGTAGGGGCGAGAAGGAGGGTGGGAGAGGGGGTTGGCGGGGCGGTGGTAGTCGCGCGGCCGTCGGTCTAACGCGGTGCGGTCGTCATTGGGCGTCGGGACGCCGTGGCGACGCGGTCTCGGCTCGAAAGCACGCTCGGTTCGCGAGCACGCGCGCGCCAAGTGTGTTCGAAACGCGACACGAGGCCGAGAGAGTAGTGCGCGACTTTTGCCGCATCGTTTTCTGCAACCACGCTCACCACCCCGTCCTACCCGAGACTCGCCACACTTTTACACCCATACGCGACAGAATCGTGTAGAATCGAAAAAGAAAGGAGAGAGTTTGGTGCGGATTTTCGTTTAGTTTCGACACCGTCCAGGCACAGCATCGTGGCAGTTTTTCTTCGCCTGATCCGCGTCGCGAGTGATCGATCGACGATTCTTCTTCTTCTTCTTTTTTCTTCTTCTTCTTCATCCGCGATCGAGTTGAAGAGGATCGGGTTCGAGGTGCGTCGAACGCGGTTCACGCCACGCGAGTTACCTCTTCGAGCCCCTTTTTGCTAGTTCGTCATGAGTCGGGAGTTTGGTCGGATCGGTGGCATTTCGTCTTGGGAAACGGCGAGAAAAGTGTTTCGATAGAATCTTCGAGTAAAGTGTGCGCGTTTTGCTTTTTTTTTTTTTTTCTTTTGAGTAACAAGGAAGAGGAGAAGGTGGTAGGGAGAAGGAGAGAGGAGGATCACCGGGTGGAATCCGGTGTGGATACAACGACGAGGGTTGGGCCCGGTTGGATCGAATCGAAGGTGGAGGAGACGTCGCACGATGAGACGGACGACGAGAGAATGTCGCGCGGACGCCGCGGGATTCGTCTCAGTCGTCCGACTGGTCGTCCGGTGGCCGTTGAGAGCGTCGAAGAGGAACGCGTTCCGGAAAGGGTGAAGGGCAGCAGGCCGTCCTCGATGGTGTGTCATGATCTGATGGGACGAGTCATGTCACGTGTCGTCGGGACGCTGCTCGCGCGCTCCACGCTGGTCACGAGCGTCGCCGCGGCCCTCGTCCTACTCTTCTGCTGCTGCAGGTGCACCCGCGCCAGCGAGTTTCCGGAAAGAGAATGTTGCGACCTGATATTCCCGATCCCGGAACCGACCGGGAGATCTACGTCCGCGCCCACACCAACGGGCAGAAGCGGTGAGTAACCGACCGTTTTATTGGATCTTTGCTACGTCCTGGCAAATCGTTTCTCGCGAGTGGTGAATTCGAAAGGAGGTATTATACGCGTCCTTCTTTTTACGAGAAATATATCTCGGTTTTCTTCGGTTATATTCGTTTCTTCTACGTTCTTTTCCATTCTTCGCCGAGAATTTGAGACAGCAATTTGAACGAGCAAAGAACATTCGCGACACGAGATGTCAACAAGACCGTTGCTCGGGGTAGAGAATCGCCCCTTGTTGACGTTGGCTCGCCAGCTAAAGCCGATTCGTAAACAGTCGCGATCCTTCGATCGCGCGTTTTCATTCGGGCGAAAGTTATCTTTCTCCCTTCTTTGATTCTGTTCGAGTTTGTTTTTTTTTAGGGGAGAAAAAGGGGAAATTCATGGGACAATTATAAATCATAAAGATATCGCGCGTATATAGACTCGGTTTCAATTTTTCTATAGTCTGCGATATTTTTTTTAAAAACTCGAAACTCCAATCGTTATAGAGTGTTATTTTTATCGTTTCGGTTATGATCGTTAATTGACCGAATACAACGGGGAACAACGGGCGAAGAATACATTTTAGTATCGGGAAATGTATTCCGCGAGGCGCGCGTGTTCTTTTTTTTTTTTTTTTTTAAACACTCGTTTTGTCAATGGTTTAATAGAACATTCCAACGGCGAAAGCTGGGAGTAGAATGGAATAGAAGGAAAGTCAATAATTGAACAGGAACCAATAACTGTACGTATAGCTTGGCCGTATTTTGTTAGCCACCGTTCAGCTATTACAATTTCCGTAGAGGGATGAGCGGATTATTAATTCAATTAGGATCAGTTATTAATTCAACAACGACGGTTTATCGACGCGAGTTCAATGCGGTGGTAATTTAAGTGGCGAGACAACCGCGTAATCAAGTGGCCTGTTTTCAACCGGAAGTCGCTCCCGCAACCACCATTTCTTTCACGAGAAGATACAGAAATAAGGACCGATCCTTTCCTTCTTCCATTCCGATTTTCCTTCGATCGATTCGAACGATCTATATTTCTAAAATAATACTTTTAATAACCTCACGTGTCAATCCTATTCCTCGTAACCGGACCTCGTGCTCGAACAAACATCGACTCGATCGATGGTCGTTTCAATCATCAGATATTTCACTTTGTCTAAAAATATTTTTCCGAGATTATTTCTTCGATCGATATCTTCGACTAATTCGAATCTCTCGAAACTTTCCTCCGTTCCCTCTGCCAACTTTTCTCCTGTCTCTGTATTCGATATATTAAATTCAATTCTTTCGTGTTTCTCTTTTAAAAAAACGAATGTTTCTTCGAATAAAATTGGTGTAGTATCGCGTATAACAATCATCGTTCAATATATCACGTATCACGTAATTTCCTGTTACCGAAACTCGGAAAGTTCGGTTCTTTCGAATCTCGGCTAGTCTCGGCGAGGTTAATGAAGACAATGGTACTTAGCAGGACACGCGCGAAGGGTTGGTGGTCGACATTGTCGTCTGGAATCGATGTCTGCGGGAATTTCGGTCCCCACACGGGATGAAGTTCGATCGAGGTTGGCCACGATTGAAGGTTATCCCGCCGCGTCTATAGCCGAGTCTATAGTGGAGTAAGTTTCAGGGTGGAAGTCATTTATACACCCTCCCTATAAGGAATTCCTCGGTAGCGAGCCGCGTACGTGTTCATAAAGTGAGATAATGATAATGAATGATTCGATCAGAGTTTCGTCGATCTTTTATATCCTTGCTCGCTCTCTCTCTCTTTTTTCTTTCTCTCCTCCTCTTTCTCTCCAAGGTCAAGGGTGAATCCATCCACGGTATTCCTTCCCTCTCTCGAACCCGTCAGCGGCGAGAATAATAATCAGTTATTCCTTTCATCGGATTACCGATGGATTACCGAATTAGACCCTCCTCGACTCCTCGATAATTTTCGAGAAACAAATGAACTTTAATTTTTAAGCGAACCATCGTTTTTTGTTTTTAATCGATCGAGATTAAATTACCCGATATCGCTCGTGATTCGTAGCGGAGCGTAGCAGTCGATCGAAGAGGAAATTTAAGAAGATCGCGTTAAAGTGAAAAAGGCGCGATATTACGGCAAAAGGGAAGAAACGTGGCAAGGCGCGAAAGCGTCGTGCGGAATAGAAGGCGACAACCCGTCAAGAAGGAATCCTACTATACCGAAGAAAAAGAGAACGGGCACAAAGCTCTCGCTCCTGGACTCGCTCGTTCGAGTCCAAAGCGAGCGAAAGATTTTTCCAAGAGCTCGCCTACGCTCGTCTACGACTCCTAGCTTAAATGTCGCGACTCGACCCGCAAAAAGGAAGAAAACGCATGGAAGGGAAGAGAGAGAGAGGAGCGGGCCGCGGCCGAGAAAAAGGAGTCGCACAGCCCACGGAGAGAAAAAGAAAAGAGGGGAACGAGAAGTGGCCCATTGACGTTAAATCGCACGGTGAGGCGCTTTTAAACGTCCTTGCTATTTTCATGCGACCTACTTTGCCAGCCGCACCGTAACGAGGTTGCTTTCGAATAAATTCCAAGTGCTTTCGAATCCCTTCCTTGCCCTCTCTTCCCCTCCTTTACTCCATCGCGATTTCGAAATTTTTCACATTGGCCGGATCGAGCGACCAAACTTCTCGCCTTCTTCTTTGTCATCCCAGCTCGATCGTGAAACCGTGACTATCTCGTTGCTCGACCGTCTCTCGTAAACGATCTCCTATCCTCCCCGGGGAATCTAGTCCTCGAATAGATAGGAGTAACCTGATTTTACGCGAGAAAATCTTAAGTAACCGCAGCGGGATACCTAGAGATATCGGTGTCGATGGATATTTATAGTTTAGTTTTGCGATTAATTTAATGGATCGGATCCGAGTATATTGTTCACGCTCGTCCGAAGTCTGTTTCTCCATATCCATCGGACATTCTGATTAAAATTTATTATTTTCGAAACGTGCATTTTCCAGATCGATTCGATCGCTTAAGGAATGAGGATGAAAGAATAGGGAGCTATTGATTTTGAATCTCGAGCGGAACTTAATATTCGGCATCGAGTTGCAAAAGAGAAATCAAGTTGATCGCACGTCTCTCTATTTGACTTGGTGACGGAGGAAACGTATGCGCATATTTTCGCGTGGCGATGCCATTAGTCAGACGAGGACACGATTTAAAAGAACGTCCCGATAACGGTCTGATTCGATTAAATTACGAAACAGTTTGATTTCTCGACCTACCCACTCCCTTGCCCGGACCAAATAATTAATTATTCGACAAAATTTCATTATTGGAAATAAATTCGGGTGTCATGTTCGCTTCAATAATGAAAATCATACGAATGGTATGATTTCGAATCTAAACATTCTACATCGGATCGAATCGATTTGATATTGTATCGCGAAACTCTGGCTTATTGGTAATATTTATTTATTTATTAAATCAATGATCGAATAATGCTCGTGACACGAATGAACAACGGAGTATCGTATATTAACTTACAATAACAGTATAATTGCAAATATATATATATGTGTGTGTGTTTGTTGTAGAAAATTGTACGGCGTATTAGGCAAACGAAAATCCATTTATCAATAATTAATATTGGATAGATTTTTGAAAAGATAAAGCCGAGTGCACGGTATATTTGTCAAAAGAGTTGGAGAAGAATTCATAACGATCGAATTCGTAAAGAAGACGAAAAATTGAAAAATATATCGACCGAAAGAGGATTCTTTCAACGCGTTCTCGTATCGATAGATTTTCAAAAGGAAAATCTGGGTTAATTCGATAAGAAATTTACATAGTTATTTTGTCAGGAAATCGTGTATCTCGTATAAATAATAAAAGATATTTCATCGCGTTTCTAGTAGAAGTTGCTCGGAAACGGGGAAGGCGTTCGCCGGACCAGAAGGTCGGCCTGCACTCCTGTTTTATTTGACTCGACCTCGTTTCCTTTCTTCGATGTACGATTCTCTACAGTGGGTTCTCGTGGTGGCTGCAATTCGAAGAAGTTCCCCGTTATTACTACTTGTATCGCGGCAAAGGGAACACCTCGAATTACGAGAATCCTCGTCAAAGAAATGACTAATTAATTGGCCGGCAACCTCGGGCCTCCTTGACCCGATATATATATATATATATATATATATACACGATTCTTTGAACCCTTTGAACCCTTCGCCGTGACCCGAATCGTCGAAACGGTTTGCGAATCTTCTTGTTAGCTTTTCGATCGTAATCGGGTCGCGTTTGTTCGTCCTCGAATTTCCGCCGACACACTCGACCATTCCCCGCTAGAAATATCGGGGAAGCCGCTACGAATCTAGATTCATTCCCTTGCTCCTTCCTTTTTCTTTCTTTTTTCCCTTCCTTTTCCATCTCCGACTGTTGCATCGAGGATTAATTTGTGGGAGGGAAGAGATACGAAATCTCGTTTGCCGATATTATTACAGAAGATATCTGCGGTGGAACGAGGGAAATCGGGTCGGGCCGATGGACTAGAACGGTTCGATTTGATTAAACGACCGCATTTGATTAATCCCCGATCTTGAAGACTGCCGCTTGTAATTCGGTCGCCGCTCGTAACCGGGGCACGCTTTATACATATTTCATACGGAATTCTGATACGGAAAAACAAAGACCGTCTCCGGACGCTTAATCCCCCCAAGTATTTGCTCTGTCGTCGTTGCTCGAAATTAATTCCGCGATCGTTAATCACGAGAGATGACGTGTTTTCGCATACACGTACAATCGACTTTCAACGGTTTCTGGAGGAACTGGCCGCATTCCTTCTACCTATTTCTTCCTTCTCGCTCTATACCAAACTGCCGAGCCCTTTCTCCAGCCCTTTTCCAAGTCGAGTTTAGCTTCTTTCGAACGGCCAAACTTTCGAGGCGAGTCGATTCGCGACTCTCTCCTTTTCATTGCCAATTATTTTTTCAACTTTGAAATTTCGAAGATCGAGTTTAACTTTGTTCCTTCGAAGAATTCATATTATTTTCTTGCCTCGTACGAAAAGACGAGAAGACGAAGAGAGATAAAGAAACGGACAGCGTAATAAGCGATACCGATGACTGCCTGATTTTTATCGGTCGTAATTCGAGGCGATGAAATCTCGCGTTCCATTTCTCTCGAAGAAAGCGCGGCTATTAATAAATTCCGTACCCGATGGGAGAAAAGGAGAAAGAATAAATTGCTTTTTGCCCTATTCTCTCATCCGTCTCGATTACCCGATAGAAATGTTAAATCCAGACGCGCGGTTCATATACGTTGAAACGTTAACTAAAATCATGTGAATATATGTACACCTTGTTTAATTGGACGAATTTTTGCTTTCTCTCTACTAAAGAGATGTGCTTTCTTTTTTATCTCTCCTTTTTTTTTAAAAAAAAGAGAAATTTGTGTTTGATCATCAGAAATGGAAATTAGCCGTATCGCGTTCGACTCTCGTCGAGTCGTTCCATTGCGAACAGAGTCCAGTGATAGAGTTGGGTTATGGTCAGCCACTCGGGGCCGAGTTGTCGGTGAAATATATTTTTAAAAAAAATTTTTTCGCGACGTACGACGCTTCAGATCGTCGTAGTTATACTTTATTGTCGTATTTTGCACGCGCCGCGTTTAACTATCCCGCGTTATACGCGACAGTTCTCTATGGGGAGGTTTTGGCTAGCTTCACGAATTACGTTTTCGTATTTTTCCACGATTTCGAGCTTTTCGACCAACCACCACCTTTCCCTCTTCGTCGTACGAAACACCGTTATATACCGTTATATGCGTTATAATATTCGAGTTGGAGCACAGCTAAAAAATTTGTCAGCCTTTCATCTGCATAAAGTTGATTTGTCGGACATGGTAACAAAGTGACGGAGAAGCAGGTGGCTCTAAGGGCGCGAAAAAAAGGAAACAGGAACAAATAACGTTTCGAGGAAATCAATATCGATGGAGGTTGGAGTGTCGTGGAGACGAGTTTTCCGCAACGAAAGTGTTACTTGGGGAAAAGGTAAACGGGCCAGAAGCATGAGCTCCGCCGCAGTTCCCATGATTGCCATTGATCATCCTGAATGATATTATCCTGGGAAAATTTCATCCGTTGGTAAAAAAAAAAAAAAAAAAAGGATATTTATCTTTGTAAATCGGAAAACTAGCCATTTATATACGCGAATATCAATCCTCATTTCCTGATTATGGGGGGATATCTTTATTCCCGAATATTCGACGCCGTCGATACTGCGATAGATATCAGTTTACAGTTATATATCGCGATGCATTTTCGCATCGATAATTTATGTCATACCCATCACTTTTAAAACGCAGTTTTTTGCGCTTTATTCTCGTTACTTAAATTTCCTCCATGGTAAAATTCCTGCATATTTTTACCTCTCAAATTCCTCTCGTTACGCTCTTTACATTGTCGTTTTCACGTTGGTGCGATATTTTGACGTAATTCTTAAAATTCCACCGTTTATTATTATTATTCTTTACTCATGGAATAAATTCAACAAAAAATTCGAACAAAATAGATGGATAAAATATCACAATGAGATACGTATAAACAGGAGAAATAGCTAAGAGATTTATCAAAAAAATACGAATACAAATACGATAAAACAATCGACTAAGAAATGATTTTGGAGAACCACGATTGATCGATCACAGATTACACGTTGTCGAGGCAAGAATTTAATAAAGAGTTAGTCGATAGCATTAAGCAAGTTTTCGACCGAAGAATTCTAATAAAAATCGTCGCGTAGATCGATGTATATCTTTTTACTGAATCTCGATAAACGATGGTTAACCTAGAATAGAATATAACATTTATGTGCTTACCGACAAGTGCTTCGCGTTAATTTTACACTTGAATCGACTATTCTTTAATAATAAGGTACATAAGAATGTACGTAGAAAATCCTTGTTGGTTTCGATCAATAATCATAGTAGATGCCGCGTAACTTAATTTCCTTAACCGTAAAAGTTCTAAAAAAGGGGGTTCCACCGGCTTATAAATCGAAAAACTTTAAATTAGAATTGTTTCCTTTTCGTGAAAAATTCTCACGAAATTATTTATCGTCCTATACAAATTTAAGTTTCACATTCACAAAAGTCCTCGATTGCCACTCGGTGTAAAAGAATTATTGTGTATAGCAGAAAAATAACGGATTACGCGTTGTCATTCTATTGGAAGCGCTAAAAAAGAGATTTTTAAAATATAGTTCAGTTTATCAAAATTAGAAGAAGAATTATTACAAATATAAAAACAATGTCTACAGAAGATATTCAATTATATCGTATATCTATGCCATTCACATAAATATAAATAGAAAAAAAAATTTCTTCGAGATAAACGTGGAAGAAATAGAATAATTCGAGAATAATTCTATTCTTAGAGAATGCTCATATGGATCACATGGATCAAAAGCGTACTTTTTCGTTAATATTAACCACGTAATAAACCGATAGTAGAAGTGATAAATAACTAATAAGTCGTTAAAAATTCATACCTACGTTGAAGCACCTCGACGAGAGAATTGATAGGAAGTCGAGAATATACGATGGTTCAGACGCGTCAAGTACACTTTGGCTTTGATCCAGTCTCCATCGAAAAAGATAGGATATTTTGCGGTCCTGAGCATCACCGGTTTGTTCGATCCGTGCTTGATGCTTTAATTTAGGACCTCGGATCGTATCGACGAAGCCGCGATAAATTTCTTTTACAAAGGAAACACTATTTATATCGCGTCTGGTATTCGATCCCGGTGAAAAGAATGTAAGTTTAATGGCGACCCACACGTAGTTACACCTGGCTATATATACAACAGGTTAAAGCTATGCATTTAAGCTCTGGGGAAGATCAATCCATCAGCCCGATGAAGTTAATCCTTTTCGCGCTGGAAAGGAAGCTGGCGAGAAGTTTGTGAAAGTGGCCACTCTCTTTAAACAAAATTCCGGATCTTCGTCTTTTCATCTATCGATGATTAACCGGCAAAGTTTCGATTCTACGAGTCTTCGTCGAGGCGTACGTGTATTTATCTACGAGTTAAAACGCGCGTTAAAGCGGGGAAGGAGAATTTTCACGCGGCCTTTCGCGAGTCGCTGTGAACTTGGCAGCATTATTTACGAGGCATCAACGAACCGGGTAATCGAGTTCAACGAAACTAGCTCTCGTCCAGTCACCGGATCGGATTCGAGCAATTGTAACGCGAGAGCTCGAACATGGAGGATCGATCGAAGGATCGACAGGTCCTCTTTAAAGCGCGCGCTATAGCTAGCAACGCCGAGTGTTTTAACGTCGAACTGGGGGAGTCGAACAACCCCTCGTATATTATAGCTGCCCGAGGGTGAACGGAGATTGACAACGAATCTGATTCCGACTATTGTTGGGTGGATTTTGAAAACCATACCGTGAATACAGTACCCGTTCCACCTGCAACGAGCGTAAAATTAAAATCGTTTTCCCCCACCTCGGTTTTGCTTTTTCGCCACGTTATCGGATACTTTCGATACTGGCCACGCACCCGCGTGGAACAGATGATCCCTTTTCTCATCCGACGTAACGCGATTCTTATTGACAAGAGAGGAGAGTTGAAAAAAAGTAAGAGGAAATTTATCAACATCGATCGAATCGATCGATCTCCCTCCCGCCCTCTAAATCGCTCACTGCAACATCCGTCGGACTGTTACGAGACTCTTTGACTCTCGAACGGTTTTAGATCGTTCAATCTCCTCGAATCACCAGTCGTTTCCACGCGATAAATAGATAAAATTGCTCGTCTTCGCGTTAGACGAGATCCGAACACCAATAATTCTCGCTGTTAGACGATTCATCGCTTGTAAACCGATGTCGGATTTAAGTGGCAGAGGGTGCAAGGGAGGAGGGAGGGATGATCGCGGCGCGATGGGATAAGAAATGGGAGGGTGACGAAATCGTGTTGGAGGGATGGTGTAAAGGGAAAGAAGGCTGGACGGAGTTTTTACGGCAGCAATACCGGTTGCTGAAACACGGTCGAAGCACGGTTGATGGTTCGGCACGCGCAACCTTCCTCTCTCTTATCCACGAGGTTCGAACGATTGCTCTTTATACGGGTGAACGGTTTTCGAGCGAGTTTGCGATAAACGTCCCTGCGAACGTTCCTCCCTTTTGACGCTCAAAGAGACTTTGCCATTCTCTCGCTCGCTCGTTCCTTCGTCATACGCGCAATACAATTATTTTCTTCTTGAAAAGGTGTTCTTTGACGCGTCTCTATCTAAACACGGAATCGTGGTTTCGCGTGGAACAACGTGGAAGCGTGCTTGAGCAGATAATTCGAGTCAAGGAGGAATAAGAGGAATTTCCGTCTCGCGTTGATTAGAAAAATCTTGGAAATAATTGGAAGGAATTGGAAGAATTGTCAAGGGTTGATCCAGCGAAGTCGATCGAGTTTGCCAACCAATCATTCTCCTGTTGCTTTCAGCGGAAAGATCAACGCCATTTGGTAAAAAGAACGAAGCCGTGACATTGAATCAATTTCGATCAATTAGCGCGATCATAGCCATTATGTTAAGGCGGTGTTCTTCTCTCGATGCGAGTGGCCGATATGACTTTTAAATAAATCCATGGATAAATAGAGCATGAATATTCCCGGCCTTTGACGCGATTTATCGAACGGCATCTGCCTCTGGCAGTCCGTACTCGCTTCTTCTGTGAAATGTAATTAGCATCGCAATTATCGACACGAACAAACAACGGATCTACATACAAGCGTGTATATTTAATTAATCGTTGGTCGGAAAGGCCGCAGTTACGCCGCACGTTCTAACGTTCTTTACACATTTGCAAAAATTTTCTTCTCCTGTTTAAATGATATTGGAAATCGTCGATCACGAAGAGTTGGTTTAACACGTTCGTCGAATTAACTTTAAACGCGGTAAAACAGGAAATAAACGGTCGATCGTTTAATAAGTAAATTTGTTTTTCGATATAACGAGATACGGACACGTGTATCAGTTTCAAGTAACCGGTTGTTCAATAAGTAACGTGATTCCAATATAACGATATAGGACACGTATATATCAGTTTTACAATTTTCAAGTAACAACGACTTAACGGCTTGGAGCTTTAAAGGAGTTAAGAGTGGAAGTACGTTGTACGTGGGAAATAGCCGTGGACAATAAACGGAAGGTACATAATAAATAAGGAGAGGAAGTTATTTCTTGGATTAACCCATTTCTTTGTAACGAAGCACGAGAGCTTTAATAGAGGGACGGTCGGGTCGGAGGGTTGGTCTTTAGCTTTCGCTGGCTAAAGTTTTCCATTTTCCATCCTTTCTTTGGAAATTTTTCATACATTTTCCGATGCAAAAAAGGCCGTCAAGGAATAAAATAGCCGTGCGACCTGAATTGACCGGCGCAGCGAGGCGCGGCGAGGCGTACCGGGTCGAGCTTTCATGCCACCGGGAACCGAACCGCGTCGCGTTTCCATTTAAAGGCGCAACCGGATATAAATGCTCGCCGTGGGAAAAGTCGATCCCCCCTCCCAGAAACAGCGAATTATGAATTATACTCGAGGATTTCTGGGTAAGCTCGGCGTAAACAGGGCGTAAATATTCACAAGCCCTTCGGCGCGACTTATCGAACGTGCCCGGCCTCGGTACATGCACCACCTATATGTAACGCAATTACCCAGGTGTCTAACGTGCTTGTGCGCCCTTCCATGTGTTGATGTGTTTGCACGCGCGCCCTCTGTATCTCGCGTCTTGATCTGCATACATCCACGCCACCTGCATCAATAATATCTTTCCGACGGGGGGAAGGAAGGTTCGTTTTGTAAACTGGATTTAATAATCGATCGTCGTCGACCTGCCGTTGATGCAACCGCGATGCAAACGAATATTTCAACGCGGGACAACGCGCGGCTCCGGCACATAGTGTCACGTGGACGCCGACGATTCGAAATTCACTCGAATCTCGTACATCGCGCGAGATCGAGTAACCGATCGAGATCACCGACAGAAAATTTTCTTTCCTCGCGATTTGTTAAAACTCGTAGCAACGATGCGAATTTTCCGAATCCTCAGTCACGATGAAACTCCGCGCGTTGTTTAAGCCACATTGTTACGTCGAATCGGAAGGATTTGTGAAAATTGAACAATCTGCGGTAGCTGGATCTCGCGGCGCGTTATTGAAATTCCGTTGTTTATGCTGGCTGTGTTCGCGGGCTGCCGATCGCGAGCGAGATCTCCCGCAAGCCGGATTCCATACGAGCGAGCAATTAAATCACGCGCTCGCTTTGAAATTTTAGTCGAAGCGTAGGTGGCGCTCTCGTGTCTGGGCGGCGATCTCTGCGCTTGAAACAGAGCGGGCGTACCAATTAACGTCGCAGAACGCACTCCTCCAAGCTTCTCCGTCTAATGCTTCGAGTAATTGATAACGTAAGCCGTTCGAAGCGAGCAGCTCGTTTCCGCTGCTCGACGGCTCGGAATCTTCTCAAATACGCGATGGAACATCCGTGCAATTAACTCTCGAATTCTATACTCAATTGTTCCTTCCTTATTCAACCCCGTCGATGCATCATGTTCGAACAATAATCGCGAACGAGAATCATCCAACGGAACGTTCTTTGCACGCGTTGTAAGTACACGTGTCGTAAAGATTATCGAGGATGACTACTTGGACGAAGATCTTAACGGAGAAATTATTAGCCAGTGAACACTAATACACGCATATTGGTTTATTGTTTCTTTCTACTTGCCTCACTCGTCGTTTTTTATCCATTCCACTTGTTCGAGAAGGATTGACCTATAACTATTGACTATTCATCCAATGATAATGATCTTATTCCACTTGTTCGATTTGCTTTCCTATTTGTCCGACCATAATTGTCTTTATCTACTTACACCACAATGGCCGAATTGCGATCGGTTTCCTTGGCTCGTTCTCGTGCCTTCCTCTATTTTCGTCGAATTTACGCTTTATTCGCGGACCCCTCCGATTGCTACGTACACGTACGTCGATACAACTCGCGCCATACGCGAATAACTTGACGAATTTGGAAACGTGACTGAGCTGCAGATTGTTTTACCTGGACGAGACCGAGATCCCAGATCGAGTCCAGGTAAAAGGAGTCGCGTTTATGGTGGGAAAAGTTATCGGGATAAAATTGCACGCCTTTCGTTTTGCAGTTAGCAAGATTGCCCCGGGAATTCATCACAGATTTCAAAGGAAAGATCGTTTGTTGTCCCGCGATAAATCGCTGCAACCACCACGATTGCGTAAATCGTATTTGCGCGAATTTTATAAACGGCGATGGAATCGATTTCTTTCGCGAACGTTCTTTAGCGCTACTATGCGTTCTTTTAATAACGTTGTGCATTTTTGCTACTCTTTCTCTCTCTTTCTCTCTTTTTTTTCTTCGTCGTGAAATCAAAGATGAAAGAATCGAAAGGTACGATAATTACGTACGACGTCACAAGTTAACTGATCTTACGTTTCAAAACTAGCTTTTCTTTTCAAGGCTCGAATACCTGATATTAACTTTCAATTTCGATGAAATTCCACCAATTTAGAATGGAGAATAAAAATTCTTCCCCTGAAGAATATCAAATTTCAAGGGATATTTCAAGGGACAAAGGATCGAATCGATCCGCGCTTTTCGAATACGGTTTAGCGTCTTCATAAGAGAACCCTACGCGTTTCTCCGCACGATAAACGATGCCCTCTCGACATCGATGATACAATTCCCTCTCATTCGTCCAATTGTTACAATTTTCTCGATAGAAACTCCTTACAACCTTTTTTTTTTTTTTCGTTTCACGAGGAGGGTGAATTTCCCCGAGGATAAAAGTCAAGCGGAACTCATAGCCTCGTAAAAACACCCCTGCCATTATCCATTGCGGAGGGAGGGAGAGAGAGGAAAGGAGAGGAAAGGTGCGCCTCGCGAGGGAGAATTTTTCAGGATTCTGTTTGCCCGCGCGGAGGTGGGATTTTTTCGCCACCTCTCTCCCCCTCGTAATCACGAGGGAATCATGGTTGACCGTTTACTGCCGACCGGGGAGCAGCAGGCTCGATGACGACGAATTTGCACGCCACGCGACCATGCCACACGCGATCCCTCCGTTCCGAACATCGTTACCACGGATTCGACATGCGAACTGGAAATCAGGGGGTGCCGCCTCCGTGTGTCGAAGGAATGCGTTTACGCGAGATCGCCACGCGACGACCCCTTCTATCGCGGCTCGTAAAGACGCCACAATTTTGCGTACCTCGCCTCTTTCGAGGTTTCCTTCCAATTATCCTTTCGATAAAATCCTCGCAATGCGCTTTCGAGCGATCGTACAGCTATATACGAGGAGGGATTGATTTAGAACCGGAAGAATAATTGTTGGAGAAGATACGGTAGAATTCGATAATATATATAGGATCGAGTAGTCGAATCAGAGGACACTAAACTCGATCATCTCAAATCCGGTTCCGCGGTGCGCTCGCGCGGAGGAAAGAAAGTGAAAACGGTGCGTTCCGCGTGATTCCTCGTATCCGATATCGCGGATAGTAGATCACTTTACCTCGGCAAATTGACTCGGAAAGCATTATTCGTAGCGGTTTTTATTATCGGCCGGTTAAACGGGCACGATCCGTTTCCCGATTAGTTGCCGTTTCCACGTTCAACGATTCTAATTTTACGTAGAATCGAGAAAATTACGCCCATCCAGTATGGAGGACGCATTTGGAATTCCCTTTCACGATGGCCACGATGCTTTAGGCCCCGCGATGCACCGTAATCTAGAACACGTGTTCGTTGTACGTGCGCGTTATCTGCTCGCAAATATGCATTAGGGCGAATAGGGAAGAGGCCTGTTCAGGCAAACAGCAATAACGATGTGCTCGGGTATGAAAAATTTTATTATCCCCGGATAAGGGAGTTGGTTGATAATGGAACCGAAGCGCGGATCGGTTTGTGTCGTTGCTCGGCTGACTAATCGCGTTTCACTCCACTTCGAGCCGACCTACATTATACGGGAACGCAGCAACCGTTCAACCGGTTTTTTGTTTATTATTCCTTTTTTTCTTTCTTTCCTTTTTTTTTTTTTCATTTTTTCCCCCCGTTTCCATTCGTTATGAAAACGTTGGTCCCGGAGAGAAACATCGCTAAACACCCATTCGATTCGCTGTTCGTTTCCTTTGCTGTTCGTTATAATTTTTTTTTTAACCCGTTTTTCGGGGCAAGGGAGGAGGGGTTGTATTCGCTCGAAATTTACAGCGTCCGTTATTAATATTTCGCGAGCAGGGCTCCCGCGGCTGTTGGCCCGCGATTTTTCGACCAACGAGAGGAAAACAATTCTACGCAAATTTACGCATTTTTTTTGTTACCTCCTCCTCCTCCTCCTCCTCGATTCCTCTCCACTGTTTCTCACTCGATGCTTTTTATATGCGTCAGAACAGGTCAGGAATTTCGCGTTAGCTATGAAATGGGTGATGGTACGTTATAAAAACGGTGCGCGGGAGGGGGGATACAATTATTCGACGGTTTCTGGTTTTTTAGTTATTCCGTTTTAATTAATTCTTGTTAGCGTCGCGGCAACCACGCGGGGCATTGTATCGGTATTTCTCGGCTCATCGTTGGTTCAACTATCGCCCCGTCGAATAATACGGACAACCGGACCGATAATTATAATATACCGTTTTTATCGCCACGAAAATCCACGTATCTCGGATGCATTTCCTTCCTTATCGTCGATAAATTCGATTAAATTACCGGATCGCGTACGCTTTTTTTTCTTTTTTCTTCTTTTTTTTTCTTTTTTTTTAATAAGTAACAGGAACGTGATTAACCGTGCTCGGCTCGCGCGATCGGTAATTAATTAAATTCGGAATCGAGAATTCGATCGATTGTTGGCGAACGGTGTCTGCAAAAAAGGAAAAAATGGAAAAAGGAAAAACGCATGGAGAGGAATCGCGCGCGTTGGAAACTCGCCTCGCTCCATTTCGTTTATTCGACAAGAAATAACGGAAGCGGAAATAACGGAATCGTTTCTCTAAACGGTTAAATGGATCTTTGCTAGGATGATCGCGACGACGGTAACAGGTCGCGTGCGTTTCGTCCGCGATAAATTGGTCGGTTCGTGGGTAAGTCTCAGGTGCGCGGGCAAATTATAAATAATCCCCTGTCGGATTAACGTATTCCCAAAATACTTTGCGGTGTACGCGCGTTTGCTTTCCTCTGGAATTGCGGTGTGTCGCGATTAAAATCGGCACACCTGAATAAAACTGTCCGTTTCGCGTGTAAATTATATTTAAATTCGCGTTGAATTTCGCGTCAACCTTTCATCGAATAAATCCGTGGAAATACAGACGATCGATCTCCATAATAAAATCATCGAGGTTAAACGGGGAAATATCGATAATATCGATATAAAATTGCGATCACAATTTAGATTTTTCGCTAGTGGGCGCGCTCCGTTCGAAAGGATTATTTAAGAATTAAAGTGTCACTCCCCATAATATCCACTAGAAATAAGTTTGGAGAGTTAATTCGAATTTACGAGTTGACTGGATTGGAAACATCGGAAACGAGAAGAACGGAACGATTGTCACCGATGTCAACGAGGATCGAAGCACATTGAAGCACGTTGGACTTTCACGAAACACGAGGTGGACTTAGATCGGATTTGCGAATTACGAAAGTTGCAGCGGGCAGAAGTTCACCTCGAACGGCACAGCGCGTGGCTAATAAAAGCTTTCGCGTTGTTCTTGGGTTAATTCGACGATCTTACAGCTCTGCGCTTGCCGCGGCAACCTATTTAATAGCGGCTTGTCAACGGCGGATTTCCGCCGTGAAAAGGAATGGAATGCAAATAAAATTTAATCTCCTTTTCTCCATTTCTCTCTTAGCGAATGTTCCCGGAACGGGAAATTAGCACTTGGAGTTTGTTTCGACGAATCTGTGTCATGGACGTGGCGCGACGCCAGACGCCCTCAGACTGACTCAATTAGCCGAAGCTTCGTTTTGACGAGCTCTGCCGGATACTCTGGCCGGAGTTGGTGTCAGATTTAGAGGAGAGCGGGATCGAAAGTAACATGTTAAATTCAAGTATCGTGGATATAATCACGAACTTTGAATACACGATGGAAAATTATAATTAAGGTACACGTATTTTAGAAATGTATAAATGCACGCATGGAATAGAAAATCATTTTTATACGATATCTTCGAGGAGGCGTGCAGTTTTAAGATAAAAAATACTCGCGGAAATTGAATTTTCAATAGAAATGTAATGTAAAAATATGTAAAGACGAAAAACTATAAATTAATTGGATATTTATAATAGCCTCATCGTATCCCAATTGGTACATTATTTCTCAAATTCAATTTATCGAGGATTTATCGCGGATCGAACTACAATAATATTGTATTTCCCATCATCGAGATATTAAAAAAGTGGAACATTTTTTTAATTCATTATGCCTGAAAAAGTAAAAATTGCGATATAAATATTTTTTTAGTGTGCAACAATGTGTTTTCTCTAATATTTCATCTGACCTTTTTACATTGTGTTCATCGTTATTTAACATTTTTATCTATTTCGTTTATAAAAATTTGCAATTTAAATTGAAAGTTGTAATTGAACAAGTTCGTAACGTCATCGGTTAGAAACTAACCAACGAAAAAAAAGAAAAAAAGAAAAAAAATGAAAGGAAAAAAGGAAAATTAATATACCAGCCAAATATTCCATTCTCTTTCTGGCGGCACGGACCATCGAAATCGTTCGAAAACAACGAAACATCAAGCTTTCAAGCTTTTACTTTTACAATCATCGATCAACATCGTTTCGGCTTGTATTCCTTGGAACGATGATTTTTCGCGCGAAGAAGAATAGATATACAAGTTCGCAACGAAACATGGAAGGATCGATGATCTGCACGAAACGAGATTCCGTCGTTCCGTTGATAATTTCAATGGTGGCGCCCGGGGAAACAAATCGCGCGAAACGGTGGACAGGAAACACGGCGAACTGGATGAAAATCGATAGTCAGAGGTATCGAAGCTTGGTTCCGCGCCGCTGACAGATGAGCGTCTTCCATGAATCGACATTCTTTGATCATCGTGCCACCGATCTTTTTGTAACGATGTTTTCGAATTCTCCCTCCGCTTTCCCTCCGCCACCCTCTCGAATACTCTCGACGACCTGGTCGCCGTCGACCAGGTTCCAACTACGTCCCGACGGAACGTTGCTCGTTCCACCCGAGGAAAATGAAGTCTCCTAAGGGTAGTTTTTTTTACTCGATACTAAAGCAACTCTTTGCGAACTCTTGGCCGGAAGAATTTTTTAAGGGAGTCGCTTCTTTTGGAGAAAAACTTGTTTCGGGATTTCGTATACAAATTGTAAATTTTTAAGACGTTTCTCGTGAACGTTACAAGTTGGGAACGTTAAATTGGATCGTCCGATTTTCGAGATCTCGTTCCCTTCGAATGCAAGATAAATACGGTATAATCGATCGATCGGAGGTACGATTTCGTTTGGACCGAGTGGATCTCGTTTTATTTTATTTTTTGTTTTTATTTTGTCGTCAAGAGGACTAAAGAGAATTGTTCCCTTTTGAGAGAAAGAGAGAGAGAGAGAGAGAGAACATTTGGAAGATGCGGAGAAGGAAATGAAGGAGAGAAATGCGCATACACGTGTTGTTTCGATTATTCGATTTCGTCGAAGAAGGGAGGAAAGAATTCTACCCGATAAACAACGTGCAGCACCGTTATGATTTTCCGCCGTTCCTTGCGCTCTCAAATCGTAAGAAAACGTAGCGAGGCGGATATTTAAGATCGTTTTACAGATCCTTTCCCGTTCCATTCGCAACTATCGAATACGGATTACAACGAATCGTAAAAATTGATTAGAATCGCCAAGATCTTCCATGTTTACTATTTTGATATCCTTTGAATTTGTTCTAAAAATATAAATCGAGTTAATAAAATCGAGAAAAGAGAAAGGAGAAAGCTTTTGAACGAAGCTCAGTTTTACAAAAATGGCACGATCAGATAAGAAAAGTCAAGAATATTAGAAGAAAATGATTATGAAAGAACGATTCGAAGAAGAATCGATAGAGAATAATCTGATCGATCCGCGTGATCGAGCTTTGATTCGAAATGAGACACGCGCATTCGAAAACTCGTTTCTCGCGAAAGGAGAAACGAGGAAAGAAAAGGTTTGTGAAATTTGGAAACTTTCTTCCCCTTCTCTATTCCCCGAAGGAAGGAGAAGGGCGAAACGAGGTCGAGGAATGACGTCGTCGGAGGACTGTTCAATTTTGCATCGCGACAAGTTGCGAGGTCGCGTTAAATAAGCATTCTCGCTGCGCATTCGGCGTCGAATGGTATTTCGAAGGGTGCGCGTAATGGAGGAGTTGAACCGATGAAATCCTGTTTTCGCAAAGCTAAAACCAAGTCGCGGTGACGACGTTTCCCGAGGACCGGAAGGCATACGCGGCCAGCTTCCTCGGAAGCTTAAGTCGAAAGTTTTCCTCTATGCCCGTGTTTTCTTTGCCGGCTGTATTCCTCCATTTCCTATCCTATTTCTCTCTATAAACTAACTCACGTACATTAGAAATGCATCGACCTATACACGAGAATTCCCTCGGCCTGTAAACGATTCCGTTCCCAGCCCGGATTCTTATTTTTCTCCCCATTTTCCAATTAAACCGTGCAATCGATGCTCTCTCCGGGGGTAATTTTCGGAACGAATTGAACCCGTTCTTTCCCGGAACGAGCGGCTAGAGATATCGAAACGAGAATAGTATTTCCACGAATAGAGAGCTATTCTTTAAGCCATACACGAAGTCTGAAAAAATTCTCGATACTTCTCGAAATATAGAAGAGTGGAAAAGTGGATGGAGGTAAGGAATCGATGGGAACAGAAGCATCCGCCGGAATGCTCGATCGACTTAATCCGTAAATTGATCTCGGCAAGGCGGCACCGCTTTCTTCGTTTAAACTTGGCAGAGGTTGAATGAGGAGGAGGGAGGAGAGAGGCGCATGGAAGAGCCGCATTAAGGCTGCATTCTCTCTCGCTAATCCGACTGTTATTCCCGAGACTTTAGACAAGGGACAAGCCTCGAACTAACCCGGTCTAACTCGAGAGTGTCGAGAAGGAGAAAAGGAAGTGACGAGGACTCTAGCGCGTTTCCCTGGCTCGATTGAACCCGGTCGCGCGTCTCTCGGCCAATGAAATATGCATCGGTTTTCAAGCGTCCAGTTCCGCCTGCTAATTAGCGGGAAAAACATGGGGCAAAAAAGTCTGTTTGTCCGACCGCTTCTTTTTGTTCGCCCGCTCTTTGACTCCTCCCCTTTTTCCCCTTTTTCCACACCGCCACGAGTGGATACGAAAAAGGGAAGGCCCGTTTAATTCGTTTAGACCTCGTTCCCTCCACTTTCCGAGAGCAGTTTAGAAGTTTGTATGGAAGGCTGAGTTTGGTTGCTACCGATGCTTTTTCTTTTTCTTTTCGGGCCACGACGTTTTAAACCATTTCTCTCTCTCCTTTTTGTTTACAAAACGGGAATTCAAAAATAAAGGCGTATCGTTATATCGAGGCAGCGCAGTTTCCAGGATTAAGTCGCGAGATGTTCGCTCTCTCAAGAGAATTTACAATTTACGGAATATTTCCTACTGCGAGTTGCGACAAGGGACGATGAGGGACGGTGGAAGTCTGATTGAAGATTTCGACGAATTTTCGCACGACGACCATTGACGATATGGAAAGAGACACGTGGAAGAATCGAGCGAATAGAACGGTGAAAGGGGAAACGCGGTTTCTCCCAGCGTGCAGGGAGATCCGTTGGTGTTCCAGCGTAGCGACTTGGCTTGCATTAAGGGGACACTCGAGTCGAGTTCATTTATTTCGCGGCTAACAACCGAGCAGATGCGCGCACGCAAATGCAAAGCGAATTATATATATATATCGGTCGCGAAGCAACAACTTCCGGCTGCTAATTAGCGACAAGGACAATACCGGAAGAACGGCCGTGCCCCTTTTGTTCCCATTGTCCATTCCGCGTATTATTCGACCGCGTATAATTGTAACCGTGATTGTGATCGAAGCGTTATACATAAGTGTTATCTATCTGGAAAACTTATTTTTATAATTTATCGTTGCAAATCTCGTTCCAAAGACGAGCCGTGTCACCTGTTTGCGTTTCCATTTTCCTCCTATGTTTCATCCGTTTCAAATCGTCCTGGTTTTATTAAACCTCGTGCGTTTATGCTTCTTCTTCGGTGCTAATTGTTCGTTCAGTGTTTCAGTTCAGTTGCGATTCGTTTTAATAAAATTTCAAAAGTAAATTGCCGGATGAAGATGGCGCGGATGTCGAACGCGCGATCGATCGAGGGACTTTTTTCTCGTCGTTTTTTTTCTTTTTTTTTTTTTTGACGAACGAGAAGAAATCTTATTTGCTTTGACGTCAGGGTCGTTCGTCTCTTTGGAGGAGATCACGGGGATACAAGCTTGCAGGAAAGATGTCTGGTTTCGCCGCGAGGACTTTTACGTGTCTTGACCGTAGAAGCGGTACAATGGCCGCTGCCAAACAACCGGTCGTAACTCGCGACCAGATAAAAGATATCATCCATCCTTCGCTCCTTTCTCTCTCTTTCTTTCTTTTTTCTTTCGAATTTCTTTTCAACGCTGCCATTTTCTTTCTACCTCGTTCGCTGGCAGAGGATATTGTCAAAACGTGTCTAGAAACTGGTACACTGGACGCTCTTCGCCCTGTTTCCTTCTACAGATCCAGTAAGGATGATGAGCGTTTTTGTAATCTTTCTACGTTCGATCAATTCGAGGAAGAGATTAGGGGATATTTTTGATTTAGATTTGATTTAGATTTTTCTATCGAGTATATCCTGTGTTTTTCCTCTACTTGCGACTTTTTTGCGTATTTTGGAACGCATTAATCAATTTACGTTGATAGAAATTTTATTTAATAGAACCGTTTACTATTTTTATCGTCTACGTTCGATCAACGGTACGGTTATTCCACTGAATATATCTTTCCACCCTCTTCCTTTATATCTCGTTATATCTTTATAGAACGAGTATTTTTAAGTTGATCAATTCACGCCGATAAAAATTTTATTTAATCAAATCGTTTATTAATAGTCGTAAATTATGAATCGATTATTACATTTTGATTTAATGATATTATTAATTAGATAGGGAGGTATTTTAGAAGTTTGAATAATTAATTAAGATAGAAATTCATTTCCATAGAGCTCGAATTCTGATAATAGTCGAGGAGGATATTTGATAGACCATCAACTTCTTCGTCAAATCGCTTTACGTCTACGAGTGCTTTTCTTGCACGATCGTATAAAGATCGCGTGAGAATCTTTTTTGGCGGACGAGTGGCTAACGCTCCATGTTTTTACCCTCGAAAATAAGCTTCTAATTCGAGCTTCTATTCGAGATCGTTCCATACCCGTTCCACAACCTGATATTTTTCCATCTTTCCCTTCTGATTTAACGCAAAGTCTCCAACTTTAAAATCTCAGTAGCGACAAACGATCTTGCATCTCGTAATACTCAACGGGGTTCGCTTTCCAGCCATCCTTCCAAACCAATGTATCCAAAGAAACTCGATTTTGTCCACTCGTGGGAATACCAGTATCACTGGTAACGTGCAGTTGAAAATTTCAACGATTCGCTTTCGGATCTCCTTCTTTCAAACGTTATCTCAAAGGACGAAAAACTGTACGTACCGTCGTGACGAATTTACTGACCAAGATTCGTCTGCATTCGTTTCGTGATTTCTTCGTCGTTCCAAATTTAACGCGAAAACGTTATCATCTAGAAGCTATAATCTAGCATTCGTTCGACAATTGTCTGCAAGAGTAGAACGATCGATAAGAAACGCGGCCAAGAAACAATATAACAGATTTAATAATATCCAAACTCTTCAAGTTTTACAATTTTCACAACGATTAACATATTGTAGCTTCGCCTTCGATATCGGACAATAACGTTGATTGCGAAAATTACCGATTGAATAATTAGATGATGAAAGAAAAAAATGGGAAGACAAACGATAGCTCGTGTTTTCTTCCCTCAGATTCGAACTGCGAACAAGTCACCTGACCATTTTTTCTCATCTCTAAATGCGATTTCCATGTCGCACAGCTCCAAGCGACACGGAATCGGACAATGAAGAAGAATATATCAGAGTCTCTGAATTATTATTCAAATAGCTCTCTCCTCGTATTTACCCTCGCTCTTACCATTTTTGTCTCGCAAGCGCGGAACAAAAGGAGTGGAAATTCGATTTGATCCGGAAAGTTGACATTGTGGTAGTTTTGAAATTTCATTGCGGAGGACCATGGAGACGGAAGAAGCGTTGCCTGGAGCGAGTCGATGCTCGCCATTCCGCCGTGTCGCGCGTTTCTTTCCGCATCGTCCTCCTCGTGGATCAGAGACGGCGGGATCGACGGCGGGGAGACGGTCGGCGAGGAAACGTGATAAATTTCAAGAGAGACTTTTATTGCGGAAGGGGGGAGGGGAGAAAGGGGGAAGGGGGCTGGAGTTCGCCTTAACGTCTGACGCTTTATCGGCAGTTTGAAAAGTTTCACGGCCACGGGAAAGTTTTACATGGTCGTGCAATAAACGGCCGTGAACCGGAGATAAGATAGAGCGGCGTAACTCGGCCGCAAAATTACAGAGGATCGTGTCGAGCAGAGAAGCGAGGATCGAGGACCAGCCGCGAACGATTCGCTGTAAATTCACGACTTTCTTTTCTTCTCAATTTCAAACGATCAAGCAAGATTTTTCCTAGACGAGGCAAATGAATTCTTAATGACGGATCTCGTCGATTTTTATTTATTAAACAAAATTTTTACTAGAAGAAGAGACGACGATGACGAGGATGAGAAAATTCTTTTACTTTTCGAAAAATCAACGTATCATTGTTAAGAACGTATGAGTGCAACAATTGTTTATAAAGAGACATAAAATATCGAATATATCTGTTTACTTTAATATCATACGGACAAGAGCGGATAAGTGGACGTGTTGCGTGCGAGTTCTTTTTTAATGCACCGGTTAAAAGTAACTCGTTGCCTCAATTTGAAACTTGGACATGGAATTATTTTCAGCGTTGTCAACTTGGCCGGAACCACGCTCTAAAAGGGGGACAAAGTTTTTACGAGGCGAGTCGTTGGAAAATCCTGTTCTTTTGTGGCGCGGCAATTAGATGGTCGCGAATATCTCTCAGCGTACAGACTTTATCGGTTTTCTTTTTCTATGGTATCGTTCTTTGCCTCGATGGAGAAAGAGAGAGAGAGAAAATGCATAATGCGGACTTAGTTGTGGTTGTGTTCGGTTGTTGCTCATCGCGGAGAACGCGTAATATCGTAACAAGTGCGAAATCCGCGAGTTTTTATTGCGCTTTCGTCTCTTCTCTACGACACGTAACAATTGAACAAATGCGATGCGGTTATGTTCTCGTGTAACTCGTTGGGGACGGTTTAAGGAACGATCTCGCGTTGAATTTTTTAAATTTTCTAAATGTGGAGAAAAGAGGTTTAACATATCGAGGGATACTAAATAAAAGAGTTTATTATTCCGTGGAAGAATTGCAGGTGAAGTATATGGAATTCGTAGATTTTAAAATTAACTCTCTTACTCGACTAAATTGTATCGATCTTCTTTCACCGTGTTCTCGTGTCTTGTAAGTTTTCAAATTCAATTCAAGCGTCGATTACGATAGGTCGATAATCGAGCAGGAGTTATTAATTATAGTTTAATAGTTTTAGTCGAGATTAACGCGCGAGATCGATGCCTCTTTGTTCATTTGAGCAGGAAGTAACGACTAAGCGGGAATTACTATGGAGCAGAGGTTAGACCCCTTGCTTTCTACTCGCTCCAGTCCCTGTTTTTCTTCGCGTTTCAACGTCTCCTCGTATCCTTTCCCCTCAACATATCCCGTACAAGATGCTCTACCATATGTCCGTCTATTTCACAAATAGCGAATAATAAAAGATAGGATTAGTCGAAGTCGAATTTTTAGAGAGCACGCGGCGATACGAGAAACCTTATCGAAGCAAAAATAGCCAATCGATCTCGTGAATCGTATCCGACCAAATTCGAATCGGTCACAATAACCGCATTACAGGTTTCTCTCGAGGAGGATACCGGCTCTGGATCGGAAGAATGCCGACTTCCAAAGCCGGGTTGCAGTTTGAAAATTTCCCCTCGCGTGTGACGCTTTTCATTGGCGAAGGAAACGAGAGAGAGATTCGGCCGGTGAAGAGAAGTGTAAGGGAAAGAGGGCGGAGTGAGAGGCTTTAGTCATCAGAAGGTATCCCGATCGACGTGTTTTGCATGGCGGTATTCAGAGAGGAGGGTCAGGAAAGTGGCAGCTCCTTTGAATCACGGGGCGAGGGGAAAAGATGCACGGAAAGACTTTAGAAATACGTTCGACGAAATTGCCAGGATGCGGAGGAAAAATTCAGCGTTTTCTCGTCGCCGTCGATGGAGAACGTCGCCGTGTGTTTTCGATTTGTCAAGTTGCATGAAGGAAATTCTGGATACCGTCGCAGTCGCGACACGGTTTGATGGGTACGCGAATTGTATCGTGTCGTAGTCGAGTCGACAAAGCGTAGAAATGGCGTCTTAAGAGGGCGGAGAGGGGGCAGCAATGTAGCAGGAAACAAAGAAAGATTAGGGTTTTCCGTGTTGCGGCGGGGGCGACGCCGTGGTCGTCGAATCAGCATGCAAGGATTCGCGCCCTCTTTAGCCGTTATTATTCGCGAGGAATCACATTGATTTACGCTCGTTATTCGTCATCGTCGGCTGCTACTAACAAAGTCGGATGTTTTACAATAGGCTAAATGACGCGCTTCATCCAGACTCCATTTGATATCCTGCTCGAATGATAATGGAGAACGAACTGCCGCGTGGATCGTTTCATTTGCCGTGAATTATTTCACGGTATAATTTCGTTTCGGAACGCGCGCGAGTTCGTTGCGACACGATTCGTCTGTGTTTCGCGATAGTATCGTTTCGCGTGGCGAAAGAATCGAGATTCTTTACGTTATCGTTCAATCCGTTTGACGCGTCAAATTTATCGTGCATTTCATAGAGCACAGAAACACAGAGAGAAAAATCTGATCTTGTCGATCGAATTGAAACGATATTTCGCAAATTTTTTTCTGCGCGTACTTGTATTTCAACTTGTACATGCGTTACACGAATAAAATTGGGGAACAATGTTTGATAACGCTTCTTTGATTTTTCTTGAATTTATTTTCACTGCAACGCGTACAAATTGATCTGATTCCTTTCGTGAACGTGCAACCGTGAAAAATTAAATGAAATTCGGGCGGAAAATTTCTTTAAATCGAATCGGTATCCAAGGGGGTTAAATTTTCCCCTCGATGTTTACGTTCCGATATAATTAAATCCGCCCTCGATCGATACGGAAGATAATGACACTTTTCCAATAGCATCTGGATCAACGATCGAAAAATTGTATCCTATCCGCCGGATCGAAACGACATTGGATCGGGACGGATGGTTGGCGGAAGCGAAGTATAATCGGGCTTAAACGCGGATAACTGGCGTGCGAACGCGTTCGAATCAATTGAAACGAAGTCAGCGATACGATTTTATTCGCGGTGGTGAATAAAATAATATTTTGACGGGCGGACTCGCGTAAGCCGAAATAATGAAATCCACCCAGCATGCTGGAGAAATCGCGTCTGCAAATGAAATGAATTTCCAGCCGGGCGTTCGTGTTTTACGCGCGCTGCTCGATTTACAACCGCGCACTCCCGAAAATATCGCCTCGCCCCGCGGCAATGCGATATTCATCATCGTTTTGTTTCTATCGCGCCCAACTCCCTCCTTGAATATCGAGTTCTACCCGCACTTGATATTTTCCAGAGTTACCGTTCGCCGTTTCGCCCTCCAATAGAGAATAATACGTTTAATTTGTGGCTATGAATATGTAGCGTTGGGGGCCTTCACCATCATTAAATCGAAATTAACGGCAATAGGCGGTACTAATAAGGGAGTAGCGCGGCAGTAGAGCAGGGAGTATCGGTTTTCTAGCCAAAGAGTCGCGATTTCCAATCTTGCTTTACGTTTCCTCGCTTTTTTCTCTTCGATTCTTCGCAATCCTGATATAGTTTTTTCCGAATCTTTCCTGAGGATTACAAGTATTATCTCTCTAAATACTTTCCTAATTTTTTTTTCAATTTTTACAATCGGAAATTCCTTCAAGATTAACGCAAATGTCGTTTTATACCTCCCTTCTCGGTTTATACCTATAATTGATGGCTCTTTCAGAACAAGACATAGTTCCCCTGTCCGTTTCCGGTCAAAGGGTTGCATAATTCGCAACGAACTCGATCGAATCGCGTTCGAGAAGGAGAGACATAGTCCCATCCGTCCGAGGGCATCCATATTCCTTTATGGTTCAGTTGGCGAGTGTCGTTCGCGCTCGGATTCCCTTTTCCTCGGCCATGCATTCGTTGCCCGTGGCGAAACTTTTCTCGTCTTCGAACTGAAAGCGTTTTCTGATAATCCGATACCCGGCAAACGCAATTTTCTTCTCGCCTACGCCCCTCCCCCTTCTCTCGCCCGCGTTTGCCCGCTTATATCGCGCGCCTCTTACACCCCCATCGCCTCGGGCGCATCGCTGTAATTTTCTCTTCCCTCTCGCCCTCGTCGTAATTAAAAATTACCCTCGCGTTGAAGCACGAACCAGCCATCTCTGAGAGACGCTCTGGTTTCCACGCGGAAACCATCGAATATTTCTCGTTCGATTCGTCTTTATACATTTTCCGTTGTTAAAGTTTTCCGTTGTCTGAAAGCGATAAGCGCGTTGCGGGCCATACTCGAACATTCGGTATCTTAAACATGGTTTTTATTGACAGAGAGTGGTAATAAGGGTGACTTATCGGCCGACAGAAAGCGTGTTTTTAATGCCATCAACGGAGCTATTACTTCTGGCAGGGCTACTAACGTTGTTATCGTCGCGGCTATTGCCAGCGCTGCTATTAGCGCCGCTACTCTTTACGATACCGTTATACCCTGTGCCACCATAATCGTTTACACGCCGCTTCTGGTGCCGTGTACCTGCCTCGGTTAAGTAAATGGAAGCGTGTGCGGCAATGTAAATAGTAGTGCGAATGGCAGCAATCGTGTAATCATAACAGGGAGGGGAGGGAATGCCGGCAGCCAGGTTGACTTAATTACCACCTCCACCGATTAAGCAATTACCAATTCGAATGTTCGGCAAAGAACGTGGTACACGTGTAATCTTCTCGATGACACGGCCGATAAACACGTCGTTGATTTTTATTATCACGACGATGATAGCTAGGGAGGAATCTTTAAGAATTACTTTTCTCGGTTATTTTTAAGAAAAAATAATTGTCTCTCGTATTATCCAAAGCACTCTTTTTAGAGTTTTAACTCGTCGAGCGGGCTCGTGTCCTAAGGAAAATTCAATGAAGCGGAATAAAAGGAGGAACGATTGCAGTCAAGGGATGGACAACGGAAAGGTAAAGAGGGGGAGGATGGAAAGGATGGGTGGGAGGGGAGGAGATGGGAAAGGGATGCTGGCGCGTGTTTTGCGGCCGAATCGATATCACTAAAAGATCCACAAAGTTGAACCGCGACCCGTATAACTCTGTGGAAGCCCTGTGGAACGAGATTATTTTCTCATTTGCGGCGAAAGGACGAGCTCTTGTAACGATTTTTACCGAGAGAGATCGATATCCCGTTATACGCTCCCCCTTTTCGGGATGCATCGTGACAGGATGCCGCTCTGAACTCACTTTTCAACCCGTTCAAAGAAACCCGAAATCTTATCGTTTCGTTTCGAATCGTTGTTCTCTTATCTTTGGTAACGATACTCGTACGATAATCCATATCTCTTCAGTGACGTATTCACGCAAATATGTTAATTCATTTTCAACGATCTCTCTCTTTTTTTTGGTTTAGAATTTTATCGTTACAAAATATCGAGAAATGTGGTAAACGCGTACGTATTTTTTCCATAACACGACTCGAATCAATATTCGTCCGTCGATTAAATAAATTACGATATATCTTCCCTATAAATTGGTTCTATAAACACGTAACGAAATTATATAGAAGTCAACTGTAAATTAAATTAAATTAAATACGATATCGTTCATTGATTCGTACAAGTTAATTTGATATTATTAGCGAGAAATTAATTGGAATTAGTGGAAAATTGAAACGAAAGAGAGATTTCCGGCGCGAAAATTGGCGAGTACTTTGAACAGATGCGGTTTCTCATGGGTTCCTTCCGCTTCTCGTGGAAGAGAGGGCACGGTCAGCAACGGGCGGAAACGCTTCCTGTCGAGCTGACACGACGGGAAACTTACTCGCCGCTAGCCGGATGTTTACTCGCCGCGAGGGTAAACTGGACGTAAAAGCGATAACGGGCTGCACGTCCACCCGAAATCGGATACGTTTTTCGGGTTTCCGTCTAAAAGCTCGACGGTTTCCCTCCATTTGCCGGAGACGTCGTTTCTCCATTTTATTTTTTCCATTTTCCAAGAAGAAAGCACGCTTTCTCGCCAACCGAGTATCGCTCTCGAGAGTCACTCTTTTCTCTTCGTCGTCGTTAATCGTTCGTCTTCGTCGATTGTTTTTTTCTTTTTTCCTTTTTTTTTCTTTTCGTACGTCCCAGTATCGAAGATACGCTACCGACTTCCCCCGTCCATCCGTTCGACGCCCTCTCAGCGATAATACGTCAAAGGGAATGTTGGATTAATCGCGTCGTTTTAGCGTCGTTTATTAGAATTCCGCTCGTTAAAGGCTGATATCGTTGCGTAAACTGCAAGTTTATACTCGTGGCCGTTATTGGAATTCTACGTTGTTACAATGGAATAATAGCGGAGTCATTGCAGATAACTGGCACGCATTAACGTAGTTGTATTACAGGTTGAAAAGGGGAAAAAAGAAATAATATTTTCACATATTACCGCGGAACATTATTACCGGATGCAATGATCGAATCGTATCGATCGGTAACGAAAAATCCCGATCATCCCGATCGACGTGCGCGACGTCGAATCCACATATTTTACGGGTTGAAAATTTTTAGCTCGCGGATCGATCATGGTTGATTGTAACCTATGCTAGACGCAGCTACATCGGATTATCGATTCGCGACAATTTTATTAATCCGTTTCGAGGATCGGTTACGTTATCGCTCGCGTAGATTTCGATACCCGATCACGTTATTAGAATCCGCCGATCGTTAATCATATTAATTGTTTGCAGTAACAGTTGCGTACCGTTCGGAACAGAAATATGCTCCAATAACTTGGCGCTTTAATTACGGGCCTTGCTTGTAAAGCGGGCACAACGCAATACCACGTACCTCTCGCATAATTACACGTACGCGTTTAATTAAATCACCTCGTCAAGAGTCGCCGATTGCTGGCCTCGAGCTAGTCCTCTCGCCCCGTCTAACGCTTCGGATCAATTAGGTATAATGCATATATATATACGTACATCGACGAGAATTTCGAATCGGTTCCGTCTGTGTTATTCAGGAATTACAGGAACAACACGATTGCCAGTTTGCCGTCATATCGGTCGTGTAATTGCGAGAGGTCACGTTCCGTTAGGAACACGCTTTCCCTTACGGCGTCCAAGGTATCGTCGAGGTAATGCATTCTCTTTCTCTCTGTAATTTCGTACTACGTTTATTCTTATTCTTTTCTTTTTCTCAGTAAACGTCGCGATATATTTTATACCGATATTTTGTAATCGTTTCAACCGAACTGTTATTTTTCGCGTATTATAACCGAAATCGTTCGCAATCGTTTTAACCGCGCTTTTTTGTCCGGTGAATTGGCCTTTTCTACCGTTTTTGCTTTTGTATGAGATTCGTATGCTTTTTTATTGTTCCGTCCGTCAATTTTTTTTTTCATTGTCTCTGAATTTTATTGCTTTTTTGTCATGCCCTTTTGTTTGGTTTTTTATTTTTCGATTTCTCTTCGAACGGAATAGAAGTGATTAGAGCTCTTTCTCTATTCGACGCGAACATGTACGTTAAACATAACCGCGGATAATTTCCGGTAAACGGGTAAATCCACGATTAAAGGTCTCCTTTAGTTTAGTACGAAGTATAGATATAAATGCGAATATAACGTTGAAGCCAATCGATTCTCACGTTTCTCGAGCATCGTCTCGACGATCTCGTGGAATGAGCGAATTCCAGTCTCGTTCGAATATCGGGTCGATGTTAAAATAAATTCGCTCGAATGATTTCACGTCGTCCGCGACGAGGATGCATAAATGTTAAGAACATGGATTTTTCATTCCAGTTAAAATGGACATGTGTCGTTAACGACGTCCTTTTTAAACGGAAAAATTTGACATTTGACCACATTTACACGTAAAATTTTATAACACGACGGTCGGTTTTATTTAAATTTCAACCCGTGATTAAAGTTTCAACGGATGGTCTTATCGGTTACTGACTTACTCTACTGGCGCCACTGGAAAGAATTCATTCTCTCTCCTCGTTTTACTCGAAATTTCCAATAATTTTTTAATTCCTCTCACAATTTTAGGTCATGTATCAATTTTAAACGCATCGCCAGAATTTTTGTTCAATTTTTTTCGTATATATATATATATATATGTATTTATATATTTTTTTTGTATATTTTTCTATGCGTAGAATCACGCAGAAGAATTTTTCGAATCTACATTCTATCGAACTATCTCAAATTTTGCAATTCCATATATTTCCTAATTTTTAATATTACGCGTTTTTTGCGCGCATAGTAACGAAAATTTTCAAAAGATTTTCCTCAGAATTTCGCTCTTTTTTCCCATAAATCCCCGGTAACGCGCTACAACTTTATTTCGAACGAGATGGTTGGTTTCCGTATTCCACGCGAGTTTTCGCGAAACGTTCGAAGGGAGAAAAACACTTTGAATAACGATTGTTACGAAGATGTTTCTCCGGTCGGGAGATGCACGCATGCATCGCATCGTAAGATTGAAAATCGTTCGTTTCTTCCGACCAGAGATTTGCCGAGCTTAACGAGAACCTTGCCAACCAGTAGCTGTCCCTACGTGGCTAGAATCCCGACGCTTTCTCCGATTCTCTTTCCCAATATCGAGATATTTTCATTCCTTTCTCGAGAAAACTGTCACCTGACCGCTGCCTGCCAAACAAACTTATTAACGAACACTCCAACTTATATACTTGCCAACCTATAATTCTCGAATCATTTTCTACCAATCACAAGAATCACATCACAAGCAAAATTTAGATCCAATTCCCGCATCATACGGGAACACTTGAAGGAAAGAAGGAAACACTCGACTCTCTCTCTCTCTCTCTCTCTCGTTTCCTCTTCTTCCTTTCCTCTCCCCTCTCAAAGCGCAGGGGGGAAGCGAGGAAAGAATTATCGAAAAAGAATCGGACGCGTTCTCGAGGCGTGCGTGGCGTATTCCGAATTCCGACTGGCAGCTAATTAACACCGCTTCGAGGCATTCGCGTGGACAGTTGGCACGGCCGAGATATCGGAATGCAATATTCATAGCTGGTGCACGCGCGCGCGCACCCATCCACCCACACGCACACACTCAATACAGAGACTGCGCCCGCCACATCGAAACTGCCAGCTATATCGCGGAAATCGATCTCCCCAGTCGCCTGCAATTTCACCTGCCGCGACTTCTCTCTTAATGCTTCCTCCCTCTTCCTCTTACATCCTCGATCATCGTCATCTCCATCGAGTCAACTCAACAAACTCCACCACGGTGCACGATCGTTATCGCTATCTGCCCCGGTTCTCAATCTGTCGACGCGTATTCTCTCACGGGAGGAATGCAGGACTCGTCACCTATTCTCCGCGAGCGTAAACGCGGCGAATTATCGGCAAACCGAAAATCGAGTTTCCCTTCACCGATATACCCGTCGAACTTTTTCCACCCCCTCCTTCTTCCGCTCCTCTTTCCGTTTCTCCGTGGATATTTTTCCGATTTTTCCTCCCCTCCCCCCCTCCTCTGGATTTCGGTTCGTTACGCCGGGAGAGGAGACGATGAGGTGCACGACAGAGGCGAGACGGTTAAATCGATTTCCACGGAGGGGATGAGCGACGAGGAGGGGAGGGGAGGGTGGATTCGGTTCGAGAGGAATCGGTTTCCCCCGAGGCGATCCTTTTTCTCGGCGCGGCTCGTTCGCGCGACTGGTAAAGCGAAATTGGAAGGAGACAAAGCGACTGGGAGGACTTTTGGAAGAAGACACGATTGGGTGTGCATTTTCTTGCACCCGTCTTGTAACGGGGGAACGAATTTTCCGGGACTGCGAACAGGGCGAGGGGCGCGATTACGTGGAAGGAATTCGATGGAAGACTTCGAGGAATGTTCTTCATTTAAAGGATGGGGATAAATAGGTGGTAGTCTCGGTGATTTTTCAGCGGTGGCCTCTCCAATTCGTGCAACGTGTCCGTTTCGAATGCGAGAAGACTCCTTCTCTCCTACATTCGTGTTTCCCCTTGCTGAGGAAAGGAAACTTGCATCTTTTCTTCTTTTTTTTCTTCTTTTTTTTTTTTGCTAATCGAAACAAACGTTTAGATAGGAGTTTAACTCTTTCCTCTTCTTCTTTTTTTTTTTTTTTAGTTAAGAACCGTCTTGATTTCGCCTGTCTGCAATCTTTTTGCCGTTTCAACGTGAAACTGCGCGAAACTGCGTTTTTATCGTTACGACGCCTTTCCCGAAGGGGCTGAGAGAGTGTCGCTTTAAGGAGCCAGTCTAAAAGTCGTAAAAGTTCGCGGTTTCCCTTCCTCTTTGTACAGATTTTTTTTCCCCTTCGTTTGCATATGCTCGATACGAATAAGGTACCACTTATCTAATATCTATATTTTCAATCGTGTTTCAATCATACCTCTTTTGCCTTCACGAGAGAAAGATCTTTACGAGAAACGATTATTTTAAACAGATATCACCTCGAAAGGAAAGATTTAATCTGGACGAGACACGAAAGATTAATAAACGAGGAAGGAGTAGTAAAAAAAACGACATGGAGGAAGAAAAATAAGGTATGGGGTTTAAAATCCGCCATAATAATTATCGCGGTGGTTTCTTAGTGGCGCGCGGTGGCGGTGGGTGCAACAGGTGGCCGTGAACGAACAAATCGTTGAGGATAACGACGAATCCGAATCGAAGTTCGGTGATTACCGTCCCAATGGAAATTCGATTTCGGGGTGACCGTCGAATGGCCAAAAGGCGAGCTCGGTCGATCCACGCTTATTCCTCTCTCTTTCCCTCTCTCTCCCCTTCCACTTTTTCCTTTTGCTTTTCCCCCGTCTCTGTTGCATCGACCCGCATCGAGGACCGATGAAAAAGGAGGGAAAAGGGGTGGGAAGGGAAACCGGGTCATGGATACGCTCGATGCTTTCCCCGTCCAGGGATTCGCATATTTTCCTTGGCTCGTGAAACATCGACACTGGGGGCCACGCGGTGTGCGCTCGTATATTCCAAATATACGCCGCGGAGAAATTGTGCTGCGAGTGAATGGCGGCACGCACGCGTATCTTCGGAAACCGAAAACCTTTTTTTTCTTTCTCCTCCTCCTTTTTTTTTCATCTATCTGGAAACGGGATTAGACCGATTTCCACCAACATTCTCGAAATATACACACCAGTATGCACGCGTATTCTATGCGCGCGACAAAGAGCGATTCATTTGTTTCAATCGCGGAACCCGATGCTAAATATTTCGCTACAAATGTGATTCCGGTATCAATATTTAACGCGCACGCTTCACGGAAATATCGAATAATATTAGTTAAACTCCTATTTCAATCGTTTCGATCGATTGACCGTAAAGCGCACCGATAATACCTTCCGCAATGTCCGTGCGTGTATTTTTTTGATTCGCGTCTCTTTCCATCGATCGTGCGCGGGAAAATGAATATTTGTTCAAGTGAGCTCTCGTCGATTTGCAGCGAAAACAACGTGTGTTTCTTTCCTTCTTTCTTTCTTTTTTTAACCAATAATTAATCGACGCGATCGATATACCGATAATCGAACGAGAGAGAGAGAGAGGGGGAGAGAGAAGAAGAGAGTTAGACACCGCGATTAACTTCTATCATGGATCGCACGCAGCCATTGAAACGGTCCCTTAATCGATACGCATCCCCTCGAGCTGATCGACGCGTCTGTCTCTCCAGATTACGATGCAGGTTGCCGCGAGATTATCGGTTAGGAACAATGTAAATTGGTCCCGCTCTTGGATACGCATCCCTGATTAATAGGAAACGGTTACGTGTCGCACACCCGGCACATCGTTATCGGCCAAATTGCCAACCGCCACGATTATTCCTATAAATTGTTCGTTAATTATTTACCGGGATAGATAGGATCCAGGTATCCGGCAATTCTCCCTTCCCCCAAATTTCCAATATTACCGAACGATACAGTCGATTAAATATTAAATTCGTTTCGCCAACGATTTCACGGCGATTCGATACCCGATAGGCGGCAACCCTATTTAATTAGAACGATGTCTGGATTGGAAGGGGATCGAAAGAGGAACAACCAATCGGATCTCGAGAGATCTTTGCGTTGGATTTAACCCGATTTTCACCCACGTTTACCTCCCGAAGAACAGCAGATCCTCGAGATCTACACCTCTCTCTCGATTCTTCGTCGCTCGTTGGTCGTGGTGTCGCGTGTACACGCGCGCGCGTCTCCTTTCTGTTTGATCCGGGAGGAGGGGTTGAACAGAGATGGTTGCCCGTCAAAGTGGCCCGTGTCTCTCGCCTCGTTTTCAAAGCCCTCGAACCGGAACTCGTACGGAACGCCGCGATAATGCTAACTACTCGTTAATAACCAGGTTTCTCGTGCATCAGTCTTTCGAGATTTAAATCGCTTTCTGCTTTAATTGGCCCGCGCTGCTTCGCTTCCTTCCTCCTCTCCCCTACCCTCGCGCTTTTCCCGCGACACATTGTGCACGCTCGTTGAATCCGAGCTCTCCTCTCCACTGCAGTTCCCCGCTTTTTGCTCCCGTCTTTTCTTCTCTTTCACTTTCCTCTCCCTCCCATCCGTTTCCCGCCCCTTCCCCTCGCTTCCTTCGCTTTCTTCGCCTCCTTTTTTCATTCGCGTTTGCTCGTCCGTGCTCCCTCTGTACGTGCTCGCTCGCCCTTTGACCCCGCTGTTTTTCACCCCTTCGCAACGCGTCGCAAGATTATTTTCGAGGAAAAGGTGAGATACGATTGACTCTTCCGCTTCTCGACTTCAATACCGGTCTTTTTCCCCCTTTTCCCTTTTTTCTCTCTCTCTTTTTTTCTACTCTTTTTCCGCTCCAATCACTTTTTCACCAGGTCACCGAGAATCGTCCCTGACATCGAATCGCCTTCGTCCGTTTTTTCTTGGTTTTCTTCCCTCCCCCCTCTCCTTCCATCATTAATAATGTCACTGGTTAAGCCACTTTTTTTTGTTCCACAAGTTCCATCTTACGGAGAAATGTTTGTAAGAAGACAGCTTTGGATTATCGGCATAAAGAAAAGTTGACAATGTTGAATAACTTGCGAGATATCGTAAAGAGAATAAATAAGAGAGAGGACCAGGAGGACTCTTTACGAGAGTCTTGAGCGAAAGCAGGAAGGACGCAAAAGAATGCGGTTAAATTTGCCGGTAACCAATCTGCTAGAGAGATAAGAGAAGCGATGAGAAAGAAGAGAATTTCAAACCAAGGGTTCATAACTTATGAATAAGCAAAGCCATTTACCCGCTTCCCCTTCTTTCTTCGCCACTAATAACGTTATCGATCTTGCACGTGTTTTTCTTCCCTTTTAATTTTTCATTTACTTTAGGCTACGATCTCGTCAATCGAGCTCGTTATCCAATTATCTCATCCCCATAATCAGCGGTGGAGAGATAGAAACAAAGGAAAAAAAAAAAAAAGAAAAAGAAGACTGAAAAGAAGGCAGACTACTTTCTTTTTTGTTTTTCTTTCTTTCTTTTTTTTTGGGTTCTTTATACCATATCGGATCATCCGATGGGAAAAGCGGTTCGCGAGAAGACGCGATCGGAGAAGATTTATAGGCACGCTTGAAACGACAACTGGAACGAGAATTGACGGATTAATGGCGAACACTGGGGACGTTGGATAAACACGCCGCCGCGCGAATTATATTCCCTCTGTTGCGTCGTTTCTATCGACGAGCATCAATCTAGACATTTTCCGCTTCCATCGATATCAAGATCTTTTTCTTCCTTTTTTTCTCGTCTTCGATGGTATTTCCGTTCGAAATGTAATTTCTTAAAGTAGAGTTGAGCGTAATGGTATAGCAACGATACAGCAATTATAGGCAAAGGATAAATATAATAGGGTCTCGCTAAGGGTTGAACTGTTATTTTGTAATTATGGCGTTACCAGTCGTCTATAGACGATAAAAAATAAAACCGCGAAGTTAGATCGATGATTGCCTATGAATAAACTATATTGTTTTTAAAAATAATGGAGGATTAGGATGATTTTAGGAGAACTATTCTTCGATAGTTTGTCTTGACATGGAGTAAAGTAACGGGATAAAGAGCGATATATCAAGCCAAACAAGTCGAAACTTTAAAAAATTTTTAACGATTCTCAGATTTCGAATCAAATTCGAAGCGATTCGAGTTTTCAGCCATTTTGGAGATTCGTCAGAGAGGTAATTAATTAGAGTTTCCGATTGGTAAAAATTGGTTTTCGCGATCGCAAGATCTGGCGTTCGATCTTCGTCGCGCTGACGGATTTCATTCCCATTCAACCGTCTGTTTTTCAGAGTTACGGTTCAATAATGTTAATGGATTTGTTGGATCCGTCGAATTCCCGCCACTCCCTCGCCTGTCCAGCCCGCTCTGAAAACGAGCACCGGCCGAATCAACGGAATAAATCGGAGTCGAGGCTGTGCAACCTCGTCGAATGACTAAACATTCGTCGAGTTTCCAATTTTCCGACGGCGTACCCCGCCTCGGTGTTTGCCTCGATCGATCATCGGATGTCTGGTCGTTCTTAGGTCTCGCGGGTATATATGGAAGAAATATTGTAATTTTCGATTATCGATTGTTGAAAATTTCCGACAAATGAAATAGAAATAATAATCCAGGCGAAGTTTCCGCAAAGAATCATCCCTCGATTCTTCGCTAATCGGAAGACCAGCGTTTTATTATATTCAGAGTGTAAAACCGATATCACTTTTCGCGATATATGAAGCGATTGAAAACGAGATCCAATTATAGAGAGGGAGAGGAAGATCGATACCGACAAACTCGAATTAAAACGAGTATCCACGAGGTTAGGAATGGAATATCGAAAGGAGGTAAAGCACGCCAGCCTGATCCGGCAAGAATCGAATACTGGTTTAAGAGCCTTTAATTTCGCCGAGATAAATGGTCATCGAGGAGGGTGCACGCGTATTCATGATTATCTTGAGCGGCACTGAACCAATTTCGCCCCGTAATGCCCAGGAATCTAATTCCCTCCGGAAGATCTCTTTCCAGAATTCCTTTCACCGCGTTCCCGGCAATTTCTTAATCTTCTCGCGCCATATTTCCCTGCCATCATTTTTCTTGTTTCGATTCCTCCTCCCAGTGAAATCCATCCATTTCTCTTTCTCTTTTTTTTTCTTTTTTTCCACACACACACACACACACACACGTATAGAATTCTACGTACTTCAACCAAGTGGTCGAGGTTATTAGACCGACACTCGGTGGACGCATTGTTGTCCCTCGCGACACCTTTCATTTAGTCACGATCCCCGCTGGCAATAGAATCTCTCTCTCTCTCTCTCTCCCCTTGTCTCAATTATGAATTATTTCGCGGCTGCTTTCATCGCTCGATTACTCTTAAAACCAGTCGTCGTTCCTTCGTAGAACAGTTCCATGCTTCTCGAAGCAAAATGACGAGGAAAGAGAGAGACAGAGGAGATAATAAGGAGGAATCAAGGATTTCTGTGAATCCTAAATAAAAGGGGCTCCACTGTGAATATAAGGTGAGAGAGTTGGTTGTCTTTCGAGGATGGCGATATTCGTTTCAAAGGGGAATTGTTATCGGTGGACGATTGATGTTTCAATCGTGGGCAAAGCGAGAAGACACATCCCGATCCGTTTCATCCCCGCTTACATCGAACGGCTCTTTGCCAGGAAATTGGATCATCACGAAGTTGATCAAAGAGCCTCTCGTTTTTCGCCTCCACTCATTTGCAGCGGATCGCCGTCGAGATCTCTTCGAAGACTGGCCTCCGTCCCTGATAAAGGTCACTTATCCGGGGAGGGGGAGGGCAATTTCGATTTAGAACTCCGTCCCACCGATCACGCCCTGATCGTTTCTTCTTTTTTCCCTTCCCTTTCATTCTCCAAAAGTATATTTATAGTTTCGAACGATGAAATTAAGATATCGAAAAGATACGCAACGAGCTTATTAAAGCGAAGGAGCGTTTCACGAGCGTTTCATGTTGAAGCGAAGAAAGGGTCGAGAATTCGTAAAGGGAAAAGTGGAAACTGGGGCAGGACGGGCGGAGGGGAGCGAAAACAACGCGGTTAATGCTTTTTTTCCCCTGTTTGAACAGTTGTTCCCATCCCCCTTAATAATAATCTCGAAACTCGGCGAATCATTCTCATTCCTTATACGTTCCATTCGTAAGGAATCGAAAATGCTTTGAAATATCGTGCAATCGGGATGCATCCGGAAAATTGGAGCATGCAGACCGACCTATCCAATAAGGATTGATTCGACCAGCGAGGCAGGAATTCAACGAGCTTATCGATCCTGCGAGGACACGCTTTCCTTTCGCAACGAGACGAGGATCGGCCGGTCTCCAGCTCTCCCGGAGGCGCATTATTCACCGGGTTTATCAATCTTTCATTCCGGGCGGGCGGAAGAGGATCGAGGCTGACCCCCAGGGTTGAAAAACGAGCGGCGGGGTCGCGGTCTAATCTCGAGGCAGAAGGTGGCCCCGTGTATCCGCGACGATCTGCTGCCCCCAGCGTCGTTGAGAATCGCAGACTCGTGTCGCGGCTCGCTAAGCGATTATTTTATCTCGATCCGGCGATCTGCCAAACCCCGTACGAGCTTTACACCCCTCCCCCTCCCGGCGCATCGTCCAAGCGCCTTTGTTCCTGCCTTTCGTCCCCTTATCGAAAGGTTATCTCGCTGCCCGCGCGATTCTATCCCTCGCCCTCGTTCGGGGAACGTCGCGATCGGACCGTGGTGAAATAGATAGATAGATAGGTAGATAGATAGATAGATAGATAGATCGGCGGATCGGGTACAAGAGACTCGAGAAAGTTTTATCCTATCCTCGGATTCGAGGTTTCGCGCAAGTCGATAATAGGGCATATTTGGTGGCTAAGCGTAATAAAATTGGAATAATAGGATCGAGGGGCACAGTTGTTGAGCAATGATTTCTTTCCTCCTTCCCCTACTCGTGAAAACTTTCCTCGTTTCGTACTTCCATCTCGTTATCGCGGTTATCGAAGCGTCGTCGAGTGGTGGGGCCAACCTTGGAACACGACCCGGCTGGGATAACCGGAAAAGAGGGAGGGTTTTTTTTAATATCAATTTCCATATCGTAAAAAAATGATTTCACGGACGGTCCACGCTCGTCCCAATTGCGAAACTCGTTTAAGTCGCGTAATTAAGGAACACCGGCGCTTCTTCTTCTCCGGCGCAACTTTTTCTCCTCGAGAACCACGTTGGTTACTGCCTCTCCATATTACGCTCCTCGGTTTAGTAATCTCGGCTTATCCGAGATTACCGCGTGCATGGCTCTGGCAACCCGGTAAACTAATTAACCCGCGTGGAAAATATTATTCGTTGGCGGAGAAATTGGCCAGCTCGGAAACGAGAAAGATATCGGCCGTGGGGGCAATGTCGGATGAAATTATTCATCTTGAGGAGGTGATAAGGGAGCGAATCCGCTTCGGGACGCGAGAACCACCTAAGGTATTCTCGGAAAATTGCTTCGAACGATGTTTTCCGGTAGCGTCGAAGCGTCGTCCCGGAACTTCCGGTCGGAAAGCTGGAAAACTTGGAGATGGAATTCACGGGATGGCGGGCGAAGCTTGGCAACTTTCGAGATTTCGTGCGGAACGCTCGGCTTAGGAGAAGTTGGACGTTGACAAGTCCGTCCATGAGGCTACTACCTTCGCGACATCGGAAGTGCGCAGGAGAAGAAGCGTGCATATCTCGCCGAGTCTTCCGACAGATGGTAACCCGCTCTTCCTTTCCTCGGGCAAACTAATTTTTTCGGGCAAACTTTCCCTTAGATTGTCGACTTTAATCTCTTGTTGCTCGATGGAATAATTATCGTTGGATATATCGATATTTCAGTATATATATATGTTTAGATCTATTTACACATAGAAGGTAAGAAGGTACCTTTTCAAGATAAAAGAATAAAATATTTCTGACGATATTTTTTCGCGAAACGATGTGTTTTATCCATTTTTTTTTTATAATATCGAACACATTCGAGACGTTTAACGATGCTTCTTCCTTCGAGTTGCTCGATTCCATTCGATTTAGCTGCATGCTCGTAGAGATTTACCAGTTATTGCGTCTTCCCGCAATTCTTCCGCTTCCGTTTTATCCTTCCATACCTGGTTATCTATCTCGCCGGGCTACCTCCAACACTTCCACCATTGTTCCGCTATTGTGGCAAGCACAGAATGTATAGGGAAGCGCGGAAAACGAATTCCTGCCATTGTGGGATACACGGGTAATAATTCGAACACGAAGAGGAGTTGCGCCCGATCGTTCTTGGAGAAATCGAATTTCGGATCCGTGCTCTCTTTCTCTTCGTCCACCGTGATTTCGTCGGATGAATTATTTCCCCGTGTTTCAATTATCTATCGATGATAGACGGACACTGCTTCGTTTAGAAAAATTGGAATTATCAGAAAATGATAAAATTTCAACGGAAAGTTCGTTCTTATCGAATCGAGAAATTATCAAATTTCAATTTTTCCAACTGGAAAACCAAGTCTCACGCACTCGAAGGAAATTCTACCCTTCTTCTGAACTTACTTTTTCAATCTCTCTGTACGTGTTCAAAGTCTTTGATAAAATTATTCAAAGATAATTTACGAAGGAAAATGGCGGCTCACTCGCCGGCCACTAGAGGATGTATCGAGCCGCAGAACAAGAGCAGGGCAACGTTATTCCCTCCTTATATAAGATCTTATATTTCTCGACGCAAAGTTTCAACTGCGAACAGCTTGATTCCGCGGCTTATCCATGAAAACGTTTGATCCTCCGCCTCACGCCCGCTCCTTCATCCCTTAATCCGTCGGGTTAAGCTCCCTGCGGTGACGACAAAACGACGAAAAGGATCACTCTCTCTCTCTCTCTCTCTCTCTCTCTCTCTCTCTCTTCCCCGTCACCATCGCGTTTAGACCGCTTTAATCGGTTTCGCTTTGTGTACGCGAATTCGTCGTTCCTACCCCTTCAATGGTTCGCGATTAAAAACTCATAGGAGATTAACGGGTTTGGACGGCGAGAAACGAAGGGATTTTTTCGATGGAATTGGTCCATAGGAATTCCGCCACCAAAGTAAATCCCCCAGGCTTGTAAAGTCATCCTTGTTCCAACTTTGTTTGTCCTCCCTTTTTTGGCGTCGTTTGTCTCCCCGTGACCCGAATTGCCAAGATCTGTACGCTCCCTGTTCCCACTTAAATTTCTCGTTTGTTTTCGACCACCACCAACGAGGATGGTGTGTTGGAGCGAGAAGAAGATTCGTATTTTTCTCTTTCCTTGTCGAACTGCGGAATCATAATGGAAAAAATGAAAATACCAAATATATATTATTACGTAGCGCGAATATCGTATAATCTTTTTACTCGATCTTCGATACTCGAAAATAACAAACTTCTGCGTCGAAACGCTTAACAGATTACGCTCTTGTATTTCGAAAAAGTACAAAAACAAAACGTGCATTATCGTGAAAATTGGCAAAGTGGTTAACGTTGCAAAGGTGGGTTGCTTGGGAATAAAAAATCGCGAGACAAAGGGCGTCTGTGGACAGACTGGTCGCTTTGTAACGACGTAAAACGTTAATTAATACGGTAATTAATTTTGTGGCTTTTCGACCGAACATCCTTTACAGTCTCTCTCTCTCTCTCCCTCCCCTCCCCTCCCCCTCTCTCTCTTTCGAATTCGTCAATCAATCCTTTGGCAAAGGATGGATGAAATTCACCGCGATTGAGAGACGTTTAAAAGGGAAAGGAGAGAAATTAGAGAGGAGGAGGGAACTGGATCCAGACCGCTTAAGCGGATAAGGAACTCGCGTCACGAAGTTGGAGGCAGGAGTCGGTGGAATCAATTTCCAGAATTGAAGCGTTGGTAAACGTGCTCGATGCCTTTCTCTCTATCCTACGGACGGGCTCTTTAGCGGCGTGTTTCCGTCTCCGTCCAAAGCCGTCCTCCAAGCGGCGGTTTTCAGTCCGCTGTGGAATTAATGCCGAGAAACCGAGGCTATTCCAGGATGATTTAACCCGACAAGACCGGGAGGACGAGCAGGAGGGAGAGAGAGGGAAGCCAAGCGTTACGTTACAATCTTCGTTTCTGGATGAGAACACCAATTCGAATTCGATTCCCGGTATCCCGGGTCCACGCACGTAAATCCGCGTTCGCGTGTTACGTCGCCCTGGGTTAACGTAATCGGGGCACCGACTGGAAAATTAGCCGACAGGGCTGAAAGCTCACGCGCCTCCGAGACACTCTCTGCCCCGCCATCGCCCATCTATCCGATTTTTCCTTCACGCGCCATTCGCTCGCCGGATCTTTTTATTCCCTTCGTTAACGTTATCGCCAGGAATTTGATAAAATAAATCCCTTCAAAAAAAATAATACGCTGAGATATCAAACAGCGTCTATCTTTTTTACACAGCGATGCGAAGCTGAAATTCGAAATTTATTAATACGAACGATTTGGGTAGGAGAGCTCGAATATTTCCTTCGTTTTACAACGTTCTCTTTGCGACGAGATAACAAAAAAAAGAAAAAAGAAAAAAAGAAAAAGAAGAAAACAAACAAAAATGTATCGCGACTGGAACGAGACGGGATTGGAACAAGCGGATTGATCTTACAGATTGGTGTGCAGATGGCATTTCATCAGCGCGCGAGCCACCGCATCAGCCCCTTAATCGGATTAAACGCAATTGCAGCGTGGCCGTTATTATCCGGTCGCGTTCCCGTTATTGTCGCGAGCGTGCCGTGGATGCGGCGAGATTTATCGCGCCGATCAATTTCGTCGTTTCGCTAGCAGTTGTAAACAAGAACGCTAGTTTAATTAGTTACCTCGACGCGGCGTCCCGGGTAATTAAAGCTCGCATTGCGCGATATTTCCACTCGTTACCGCGGTATAAAATCGATGAATAATATCTATAAATAAAACGAAGGAACCGATTTCCATCTTCTCTGTTTTCGTTACACGTTGCTCGCCACCTCGCTCTCCATTATTGGTTAAGGTTGCCACCACTAGGTGATGCAACTAGTAATATATTCACGCTTTCGATTATTTTATTCTATTTTTCAAAAGGGCTCGTGTTTTTATACGTTGCAAAAGTGAGTGTATCTGTTATACGTTGAATAATCTGAATAATCCTCTCCGCTCTCTCTATAAACTCTTTGTATTTGACTTTGCGCGTGGAGAAAAAAGGAAAGTGTTTTTGAGAGCTTTTAAGTCAGCTCTCGGCATCTTTTTGCGCGTTGTAACACGAGAAGGGGCACGAGTTTGGAAGATTCGTGGTTATTATCGGGCTTTGAAAATTTGTCAGCTTAACACGCACAATGTTTAAAATTATTCGAATTTGATCAATCTCGTCGGTAAACACTTCCCGTGCAACGAATCGATCGAAATCTCGAGCGAAAGATCTTTCGGAGGTAAAAATTTCGATACTCGGTATCAGTAATCAAAAAATTACGGCGGCCGAACGACGCTGATCACGCGTTCCGCGACGCTAAACCGATGCTTTCTATGAATTTTGGATAGAGCGAAGGAAACGATGGATCGTGTCATACGGGCTCATACCAGTCCGGTTGAATTATGAATTTCGAAGAGAGTTAAGATGGACGAATATCTTCCCGACAAGTTCGACAGACTTTGTACGGATGGCGAAGGGAGAAAGGGAGAGGAGGGCGAGGCACGGTCGATCGGGTTCATAAATATCGATGGAAGTCCCGGATATTCCTGGAGGATTTGCAATCCCTCGTCTATTCGGAAGCTCGGTCACCTTTTGCAATATAAACGTTCCACGGGATCCGAAAGAAGCCTGCCGACTGACAATGAGAAACACGAGAGCGGAGGATTTTCTTTTTTTTGGAATAAGAACGCTCTCGTAGATGATGCACGTCGTTACGCTCGAATAAGAGCATGTGATGTAATCATTTCGGAATAGGAATAATCGAAATTCTTTCGATTATTATATCCAGCGGGAATCGATCGTGCGAAGAGACGATTTATTTCCATTCCACGTTATTTTATCGTCACGTGATCGCCACGAATCTCGGCGAAAGATTCGAAGCAAAGGAAAAATGGAGGGAAAAGTTAAGGAAATTGGACGACAAAGGAGAGGAATTGAAACGGTTGCTCTCCGTACTTGTATCGAGTACTTAAAAGAATCTATTTATATATCTGTTCTTTCGCCGATTTCCATCTTTTCTTCCCGACGAAATAAAGAATCGAAAGATCTCCGATCGATTCTCGTCTCGCCTCCTCGTTACGAGAAGGAGATTTATCTCAACCTTTGGCATAACCTTTTCGCATTGCGCAGGAAAGAATTCCGTTTCCAAAGAATCGATCTCTCCTCTTCGAAGAAACCTCGAACGGGAGGAAGATTCAAAACGGTCAATGTCTCCTGCGGAGGAGATTTCACGCGACGTTTCTTCTCTCGTTCGCCTCGAGCCAGTCAGTCAGTCAGTCAGTCAGTTTTTCGACGAGGAAAATGGTGGCGCGACGTGGACATCGTTGGTGGCGAGGAAATGGGGTGTCAGAGATTGGTTCGCGTCAGTTCGTGGCTCTGCGACGAGTCGCATCTGTCTTCTCTCGCCTCTATCACGGGATGAGAGAGGGTCGGGTGGATCCAGAGCCAGGTTCGAGAACTGGCGTGATGGATACGCGAGGTCGGGGTGGAGGCAGCCTTTCGCATATCAACTACACACGAGGTGACTCCAGTCCTCGTGCCATCCTTCCACACGTTCCTCCACTTGCGGCTTGCCATCTCGAGCGTATCGAGCCTCGCCGACCATCTTCTTTTCCATCCCTCGAGACGTATCCGTTTCGTTTCTACCTCTCTCTCTTGCCCAATCGTCTCTGTCCTCTTCGTTTTTCGCCTCCTCCCCTCCTTTCTCCTCGCTATTATTCTTCGTTCGCTCGGTATCCGCGAGCTTCTTCACTTTGTTTCTTTGTTCGAGTCGCCGCATCCTCGCCCTTTCTCCCTACCTCTTTCAGTCTGGCTCCTTCACCAAAGACCTTCCTCGAATCTTCTTCCGCTAGCTTCTTCCCTTCTCTTCCGCTTCTTTCTCTCGCCCACTCGTCGTCCCTTTGCATCTCGCATTTGCTCGCATTTCCCCCTCTTTCGATCGCGTATCGCGTTCAAATCGCGACGCAAGCTTTTCACTTTCTGCCCGAGATCCCTTTGTTCCCGTTCCTTTCGCCGTCCTCCTCCAGGGATTTGCATAGTTTCCCTCCGACACCAGTCTCATTTCATCTATCGCGCGATTCTTACACGATCTCTTTCGATCGTTTTGTCGATACGTCCGATAATTCGTGGCAAGAGGATCCGAAATACCTTTTCTGGAAGTTGAACGCTCGGTTCTTCTTTTTTTCTCTTTTTTTTCTCGCATCCCCCGAATTCTTCCCTTTTATCCATCCGCGATATCTTTAGAATTCGAACAGCCGTCGAGCGTGTTTTGTCACGCTTCTTGCGTCATCGTTCGAAGTATCGTAACCGCAACCGTTGGTAGTCACGTTTCGCTCGCAGTGACAATTTCATCATCGGCCACCTTGTCACGGATATGTGTACGGGGAAGAAACAGATCTCTCGAGCGATCATTCGAACGAAGCACGCGGACGGTTTCGTCGAATTGAAGCGGTGAAAAGACGAGCGATATCATCTTTTGAATCGTTTAACAAATCCGTGGAACGAAACGAGGAGCAAGAGGAAAGCAAGAGCCGTTTCGAGCTTAGCTGGGCAATATCCTGGCCGCGTCGAGACAAGAGCGGAATCTCTGTCGCAACGGTCGCTCTCGTCCTCGCGAGGAATCCTCGTCGAGACGGGAAGGGTGGGCATCGACAGGGGTAAAGGGCATGTCTGGGTGTATACAGAAACGAGAAAAGAGGCTGGAAAGGGTCGCGCGACGGGGTTGAAAATCACTTGGCCGATGCTCGAGTGCGCGCTGCGGAACAACCCTCTCGATGACGATGAATCAAAGCAGTGCTGGCAGACAATAGAGGAAAAGGGTGGAGAGGAGAGGAGAGGAGAAGAGAGGGCCAGACGGCAACGGACACCGGGTACGGAGGTAGGGGAGGGTGGGCTTCGAGGGTTCGCAGAAAGCGGAGGCACGGAGGAAGAACTCCTGGAAGAATCGGCTAGAGTGTCATACATCGCGGTATGAGCATTGTTCGACGCAGCACCGAACGGTTTTCTATGGGCAAAGGTCTCACCCCCATCACCCCTCGAGCACCCTTGAAACAGACGCGGAAAGACAAAGGGGATTATGATTAGTCACGCCAGCGATTTCCAGTTTTTTTTTTCTTTACGGTTTTCACGGACTTGCTATTGTCGTTTCGCGAATCTCTGGTGAAAAAATTATTCGAAAATATATGTATATTTACGAGTAATATTTCACGCAAATTATTTGAATAAATTAAAGCGCGAGAGACGAAGAGAAAAATTAAAGTGGAGTCGGACGAAGAGGGAAGCATGCCGTGCTTTTCAATGTGGACTGAATTAAGATTAAGGTGCATTTCGTGCAGCGTGAAATTCTAATAAAAAGAAAACTCGATTTCTTGCGAGGAATTTCAGCTGGAAGAAAGAACGCAAAGATATCGAAAAAGGATTCCAACGATAAAAAAAAAAAGAGATGTAAAGCCGACATCCTAACACAACAAAAGGCTTGCTAACAATAAGAAAGCAATATCAAGAACGAAAATAATAGGGAAAGAGACAGAGAAATATTTCCAAACGAAAATCGTACGAGCTTATACTTTATATAATTAATAATAATAAAGATTAATAGACAATGTCTATCGTATGCAAAAGAAAGGATTCACAGATGAAGACGGACAGCTTATAATCAATTAATTATAAGAAAGCTTCTTCTTCGTATGCAAAGTGCTGGTTTACATCAAAATTACGAGATCACAAATGCAACGTATAATAGCCAACATTCTGTACTTAACACGACAGAATTTATTCCGCCTCGCAATCTATTCTCACGAATATCACGAATATATTGCCTTATTTTTTCTTTTTTTTTTTTGCGGACGAGAAATAAAAATTCCTACGCCAGAAATCTAAAACCGCCGTAAGATTCGAAAAATACGACGCGATATACGATTTCGCCTGTATACGAAACCCGCGACAGCGGGTTCTAAATATCCCTGTCCACTCTTTGTTTCCCATATTGTACCACCGCACACTGTCACGCTAGAATTCACCCCCCCTCCTCCCCTCGATCATTTATCGTCCGGTCGTTGGCGCTTTATCTCCCAGATCTCTGCGATCGAGCACGCTCCACACGCGTCTACAATAGCCCCGAAATCATAAGCATCGTAACTTTATTTTCGCGACAATGGGGCAGCGGCAGCCGCACGACGTCACAATCAAACGTAGCGACAAATGGAGAGAGGGCTCGTTTCGTCACGGTTCGCGATGTCGGCCAGGTCGCGAGCTTTAATCAAAATTGAACAATGCTTTGTGCGTTCGTGTGTGTGTGTGTATATATATATATATATATATTATATATATATATATATATATTCTCCTCCCGTTTTTTCCGCCCTCTACCTCCCCCCTTCCTTTTTTTTCGTTCGCCGATCTCCCCCGGACTTCTCGTCGGTGAATGCACGCGCCCTTTCGCTCGATTCCGTCCCCGAGTAAAATAGCATCGCGATTGAATGGAATCGCGAGTGAATAGACGGTAACCTGACAGTCGAAACGTGCGGTTGCAAGGCAGAAAGAGAGAGAGAGAGGGAGAGGGTTCCATCGATCCGCATAGCCGCGTTTACCGAAATACGAAATACGGGACGGGACGTCGTTCGATCGGCGAATCCAGTTGGTCCAGTTTGAAAATGGCGCGTTTCCATTAGGGATAATTATTCGTACGGCCGTTGGATCGCGGTTGATCTCGAGGACTTCGGGCTTCCCCTATTCGCTTTGGGATATTTTAGAGGGATTATCCAACAGAGAGTTTCGATTAGCCTCGATCCTTTTGATCGGGTCGCCTTTGAAGGAAGCAGAGATGGAGAAAAAAAGAAGAAGAAAAGACACAGCGACTTGGTACGATGCCATTTGAAAAGTTTTCATGACACTTCGGAGGTAATGTCTCGGCGGAGAGTAGGAAAGTAAGGTATTCGTTGCTCGACGTTGATCCGAGGGGATGAACTTTTCAGCGACGAGATAAATCATGGCAACGAGTGACGCTCTCGAAGGAGTAACCGAGGAGGATCTGAAAGGGGAGCAAAGCGCGGACGGATCTTCCTGTGAAACGTTAAAAGTCGTCGAATCGGAGATCTCTTCGAGTCCTCGAACAACTCGACCGGCTCGTCATCTCTCGATCCAGTTTCCGCGAAATTTAATTCTTCGATGATCCTCGTCGAGGATCCGAGTCAAAGAAAAAACAGATCAGGTGGAGGGGAAGCGTGACGATGCGCGGTTCTCGATGTATCTCGATTCTAAGGAGGTTGCGGATTTACGAGAGGAAGAAGTAGTTGGAGGGATAGGAAAGGAATAAATTTCACGCGATATTGGCCGACAAATAGGAAAGGAAACGATCCTTTCCAACTTCCCAGAAACTGACGCTTTTATCTTTTCCGAGGTTGGCGATATCGTGATTAATCGAGAGCACGATTCGATCTGTGGTGCTCGCTTCGACAAATGATGATTAATGGGATCGTTGGGCGGAGGAAATGCTCGAGTCGTAAAATCGCCAGGTTTCCCCTCCTTCCTCCATTTCTTCTTTTCATCCGTCGCGATTTAAAATTCTCCAAGGATGAATATTTCGTTCACGGGAGTGGCGCTAAGTGAGGTGAAATTCCCTTCGATTCGAAGCGTGTCTCCTCGCCGGAGAAGATCCTGTCCGCTCCTGTTTCTCTTGTATAAATCTCGAGAGTACGGGAGAGATGGTTTTAAGGAAGGATGGTTTCAAGGAAAGAAGAAATCGCGGAGGCGTTGGAACAAGTCTAATTTTTCCCGACGTCAGCCGGCGAGAAGTTCCGTCGTTAAGTCGCCTATAAAGCTTCCCAGAGTTTTTTTCCCTCCACTGTTCGCGTCGCGGTTCAGCTTGGAGAAAAGATGTTCTTGGACAGTTGGGAAACGAAGAGGAAAACGAAGTGACGGCGGGAGGGGTGGAAGAAGGAGGGAGGAGGGGTGGTGCACGCGGAGATAAAGGGTGGAGGTTGGGCGGTAGCGGAGTTTTCTTCAGACTTAAGCACTAAGCTGACTTTAAAGTTTCTGTTGTGTCAAGAAGTTCCACGCGGGCATTCCCCCCCTCTCTCTCTCTCTCTCTCTCTGGCGGATTCGACCCGTAACAACGCTTCTGAATTCGCGAGCAACCTTAATTGCACCGAGCATTATGAATTAATTCGTGCTTCTCTCTCTGCCTAGGTAGGGGATGTTGCGTCACGGTGATCCGGTGCCCTCTTAACGATTTCCATCGGCGAGCTCTGCCTTCGCGCGGCTCGCGATATGCAAGAATCGATTCGACGATACGATACGCGCGCAGTACGATAAAACGGAAGGATTAAAATATTGTTGGTAATCGATCGAATATCACGGGGACAGGGGTTCGTTACTCATGCACGCGAAAACACGACAAGTAGGGAAGACAGTGATAACGACGCTACGTGTAAACTAATCCGACGAAAAATTACCGTTCACCACCACTTTAACGTTAAATCTATCTATCTGTCTATCTATCTATCCGCGTAATTCGGAATATTTCGAATGTTCCGCGTGGGGAAGGCTTTCCATCGACCCATCCTTTTTTTTTTATTATTATTTTTTTTTACGATTTTTCACCTCGATTTTTCACATTCGTTTTTTATTTCATTATCCGCCCCGCAGACGATCCGTCACTGTCCGTTTCGCTCGAACAGTGTAACGATAATACAGCGAAACACGTTGAAATCTCTCTTTCTATTTTTTTAATTCCGCGCCATCCCGGATAATCCTAGAAAAAAAGCAAAGCAAAAAAGGAAAAAATACTCCTACCAGTAGCGGAGCCACGGGAGACAAGTAAATCGCGCGAAAAATTCGTTATCAGTTTTTTCCCGACAAGTATCGTCACCTTACGAAACCCCGTTGTAACCGCTCTTGTTCCAATCCGTGTTGGGAAACGTGTTGGGGGATGAAATTCAAATCCGGAACTGGCGCACGCGCGAAACTTTTTCCTCTCGCCTGATTCATAAAAGATGGACAGGCGATCCCCGAGCGAATCAAAAATTCGTTTGACCAATGAGCGACAAACGAAATGTTGACCGAACAATATTCGATACGATCTCGTTCGAGAGGGCGAAACCGACTCTGTCGACTCGATTTAATCGCAGCATCGGCCGAATTTTCAATCGTCTCGAATTACACGAATAACGCCCTCCCTCTCTTTAGATTCCACGACAATTTTAAATTGGCGCGAAAAGAGTTGCTACACGATTTCACCTATGAGAGAAACAGAGAGAAAGAGATGGAAGAAAATCGTGGACGAATCGACATTTTTTTCTTTCTTTTTCCTTTTTCTGGCCTCCCTTCCTTTTTTCCCCCCCAACCACGAGACCGATAAAAATGACGGTGGGAAACGGTGGACGAGTGGAAAATCGAAATAAAAGCTGGAAGCTTAAATTACACGGCACACCGGTCGAGTTGTTGCGGGAGCAAAATGGCGCGGCGTGTAATCGATGTACAGCGAATCGAGCGAAATGTTTCGCCACGTGTCACCCCAGTGTCGTCTCGTCTCCTCGTACAGTCTAATTGGACAGGCTTTCACCGGATTCCCCCATTATAACAAGCTTTTGGCCAACTTTGAGCCAAACTTTCGACTTAGCGAGCCGCCAATTACGGAAGATATCGGAATTCGGGTTTCATCGAACGGCCAATTTTCCCGGCCAAAGTTTCCAATCGTCCTCGTGTCCTCCAGTCTACGTATGCGCGTACGTATCACGCCCACTTTGTTCTTTGGAGACGTAAAACGAAAGTGGTTAAGACCCGTCCCTCTTTCAGAGAGGGTGGAGCACGTGGACTTCGAGAATTACTTAACTGGCGTTAAGCTCGCGGATTAACTACTCGCTTTTCCAAGGGTAATCCGTTTCTGGTAGATAACGGAAGCAGCTCGGAAGATTAAGGATTTTGTAAGGAGCGTATGGGTCGCGTGGTTCTTACTTCCTCTCTTAAACCGGGAATTCCCGAACAAATTCCTCTCGAGACTCGAAAGAGGGAGAATTCCGAGGATCGTCGAACGTTGTTAAATTTCGAAGCAACGAGTAGGAAAGGAACGGGTCGACGATGCTCGAAAGTTGGATTTTAATTTCCGCATTCGAACGCGGAAGAATTCGTCGGAGAAAGGGGGTCGCGATGCAGTTTTGATTGTCGGGGGAGGAATTGCACGGATTCAATTTCGTTGATGGACAAAGTTGCTCGAAGCCGGAGATGAGTGACATTCGGCGGAACGATCCCGCGACCCCGATTCGCATAATTGAACCAACTTGGCCGAGGAACAAGCTTCTCCCGTCGACTCGCGGTTCATTACATCTCGGACCAATTTTGCCTCTCTTTTTACGCGTGCCGCGAATTAACCGATTGCCTCGAGTTGCACTTTGGCGACAATTTGTCGGGACCAGGAGGGAGAAGAGAATGAATGAAACGAAAATGCAGGGAGAGTAAGATAAATAATAGGAAAAGTGGGTTAAACTTTGGCTCGAGTCCTCGCTTCGATTAATCCGAATCCTGTTTTCGAATCGAGAGGAGATCCGAGATCGAAGCGCGGGGAATTTGGGCGGTGATCACGATTTATCGGGGAAACGGGTATCGAGAAACAAATGGGTATGGTTCGTATTCGTATCTTAAACGAGTTGGAGGGAAGACAATTCGGTTAAGTCGACACAGTTGTACGGTCGGAGGAAAACTTCGCATCGCCTCGAGCCGGGGATCTTCCTCGTTTTAACCCGGAGATACCATTTCCGGCTTTACGCCGGCCGTAGTTCGAAGAAACTTTGCGGAAGTCGTTAAAGAACCGAGTGACCCGCTGTGAAATAGTGGCCCTGCTGCACAATTGAGTAGGACCGGATCCTCCCCCGCTTTCGCGGAAACAAGTTGACGCGTTCCTCGCGGACGATACCGAAACATCGAGCCTCTATCTATGCTTTTTCGTTGTTATCATTCGATTGATTCGATCGATTGACATCATTGGCAAACTGTCGAAAATATTTTTCATGAAGCTCTTAATCTCGTGCTTAATTTTCACACAGGTGAAAGAAGGTGAAAGAAAAAAAGAACGTCGAAACATTCGAGTTCGAGTGCAATACGAAACACCGTATCACGTTTTCTCTATATATCGAGAAAATTTGCTAAATATCCAAGAATTTCCAAGAATTCCTAATCATTAGAGAAATAATAATCAACTACGAATTGCTTCTCCAATCTAAGCTAAACTAAATCCTCGAGTCTTCTAGGCTGTGAATATTTGTCTTACACGCGTATGTACAGCGCGTACCACCATATCGGTGTTATGACCGAGGGTGTTGATATTGCACTCGCGCGGGGGACCAGGTGTTTGCGTTGAAGTTATCGCGTCGCGTGGTTGATTAGCGAGAAGTGGGTAATAAATAGGACGGGTTTAAAGAGACGGCGGAAGAGAAGATAAATGGAGGGTTGATTCGCAGACGCGAATGTTTGACGGGGTGTACGCTCGTTGGATACCCGACTGTCGATAACATTTCCGTGTGGAAATTTTTCCACGTCCGGGGGAAGGATTGAAACGCGGGGCTTTTGTGAAACAGGGCGCGCGTTGATCGTTGGGGCGATTTATTTGGCCGCGGTCCACCGGGCCGACATAATTTTCGACGCGGTCCGTTTTAGTCGGGAGCAACCGTGATTCACGCCGAAATTTTAATTATTTCCACGGTGATTTCGTCGCGAGTCGAAATAAACGGGACGTGTTAATTGCGCTGCTCGATTAACGGATTCGCAAGGCGGCCGAGATTTTTATTTATTTTTTTTTTTTAAACAAGCGCTTTGTTTCCGATTATAATATATATATATATATTAACAAACGGGAAAAATATCACGCGAATTTAAAATTAATTCATCGAAGGGAGGGAGGGGGAACAGAATCGTATAAATATTCATTTTTCGATATCAATTATGAAATCGCGCGACGGGAAAAGGCGTGAAATGACGAAAATAAAATTCCCATTTCCCATTTTTATCTCCATTTTCCGCTTAGATGGATGACCTAAAATTGTATCGTTGGATGCGAGAAGCATCTTCGATCGTTGGGAATATAATAATTCTTGTTGATTTGCAAAACGCGGATAATTTTTTAAGAACGTAGAATCTAATTAAATATATTTATTCAAACAGTTTCGAGACCTTTCGTTCGACAATCAAATATTTCGTAGTTTTATACGCAACGAATCGCATAACTGCATCGGTTATTTCATAATGGACGAAACGAAATGGAGTGGTCGTTCATGATTCAAAGTCGAAACTTCTATTTCTATCTATTTTAAAACACGTACGTCTCGGCTTATCAATTATTCGAATATAAATTTCGCATGCTCGTATCACCGGCGATATTTTTAAACGAACAAACGTTACGATTTGATGAGAAGTTGGGGGGAGCGCACCTGGCGCTACCACCGAAATTAGTCGTCGAAACAGAGCTGGGCCCGAGCATTAATCGCTCATTAAGTAATCGTTCGGCCGGGCAACGAACAAAAACAGGTGACACTCTTTCCCTCGCCACAACAGCTTCTGTTGATGCAATTTTAATTAGAGGAAGCTTCCGCGTAATCGTGGTGCGTACGAAACGCCATGGCGCACCACCAATTCCCGCATACCTCGCGTGCCTTATTATACAATCCGCTCGCGAATCGTCGCCCGGCCATCGTTTTCCTTCGCATCCGTGCAAATTCGCGCGGAATTCGGTTGGCGAAACAGCTACCGGATGCTCCTCGTCTTCGGTAATCGCGCGGTTCGAACGCGATACTTGCCCCTCCAAACGCCAACGAGCATTCTTTGCCCAGTTTTTGTCGCGAACACTCGTGTTTTTTTCTTTGCGAATTGGACACATTTCCACTGGCGTTCCTTACGCCGAGAGACGTAATGGAACGATTGGGTCAAGGACCACGGGCGAATTTAGCAAAGTATTTTAAGGATCCAGGCTTTTCACGCGAGAGAAATTGTTCTTGGGAAGACGAATATAGACGAACAAGAGCTTGAGAGGATTGGTCCGTAATTTTGGATAGCAATTTAGTTGACCGATCGTCCGATATAACAGTCGACTCGAAATAGATGGAATCAGCGTTTTTGAAAAGCGTTGCTCGATTACGAAGGTTTATATATATATATATAAGCGAAAGGAATATTAATGGTAAATTGAATGGATGTTAATTTCGAAAGAATCGTCGTAGATATCTCATCCTGTTCCCTCTTGAACAGTCTTGATTAAGTTCAATTAAATCGCAGTAATTCGAACGAAAAAGACAAGAGAGAATGCATCTTATACTTTTCCTATACTCTTTGGAAAGTTTTTTCAAAAGAAATCTTCGTACAATCCAATTTTCCGCCGGTGCACGTTTAATCCCAGTCCAGATCCGGACGAAACGAGCGAGATTCGAGGCGTATTGTTATTTTGTGAAAAGGTGGGATAGTTGGTAATTTATTCTCGATCGACTGTTGGCCAGTTTTCAACTCCGAATTTTCGCTTCAAGTTATTTACTTTTTAAATCCATGTCGAGAGTCCACTTCCAATACCAACTTACGAAGAAGGTTTTTACCTCGATGAGAATAATCGTGGATGGAGAAATTTATCGTGTTTGTATCTCGTCCGTCGCCATTGTAAATCATTCGAGTCGTCGCGCACGGCGATAGATGACCTTAATTAGGCCTCGTGACAAGGAACGAGGCCAATGGTGAAATAAATCGTATTATAATCGAAGCGCGAACGGACCCCCTGATTAATGTCCATCTGTTATTATTACGAGTATTACGATCGATTATTTCAACGGAGAGGAATTGGGATTCGATGGGGTTCCTTGGAAGAAGAGAAATGGAGACGAAGCAAATATACTTGCGATAATCGAGATTGCTCCACGCTATTTAGTTCGATATCTTTGGAAATTATGTTATGATCTGGAACGTGGATTAGATCGTAGAGAGAGATATTTCATTGAAAAAAAGATTGCTCTACTTGCTTTTTAATTATGATTTATTTTTCCCGCTCAAAGTATCAATCATACTCGCGTCTCTTCTTGATTGATGCGGCGAGAAGAAATGGAGATGAACGAAGCGAAGAGGCGAATCGAGTCGCCTTCGAGTTAAAACAATAATCGGGAAGGGGAGGGGTCAAAGATGACGTTTCGAAATTTCTTTATAAAAACTTTTACTCGTTTCGCGAAAATTAGTGAGGATTAATGGAATTAGGGGTCTTGTTCGCGATAAGGAGCGAAAGTTTAGGCGGATGAAACCGTGTGAGGCGGCCGGTCCATTCGATGAAACTTGTTCACGAATGTTGAAATGGTCTTTCCAAGTTAAAACGTCACCAAGGGCGACACGGTCGGTTAAAGCCGGAAAGCTTGACGGAAGGGAAGCCGCGACATCGTCGTAACTGTAACCGAGACTAGACCCGAATCTCGTTAATTCGAAGTCGGCAGGCATTTCGATATCAACCGAGCATTTCGACCTCCAGAGACTCCACTTTCTCCTACCCCCTACTATCGCATAGTTTATACACACTCAAAATTTCTCGAATTCCTCCCTCTCGAAAAGTCCACGCTCCTAATTCGAACTTGGAAACAATTCCACTAAGTCTGCCTCGTTTGATCTTGCTCCTACAACTTAACAAAAGATACAACATAACGAAAAAATTGGCGGATCTCACTGGACTGGTACGTGCAATCTTTTCTCAAAATCATAAAGTCTCGAAGGCAGAGAGAAGTCATTCATCGAACGCCTGGTCAATCGAGGAAACTTTCACAGCCGCCTATAAACGCCTATAAACGCAGTTACAAACTCGCAGGTTAGACCGTCGCATTACCGGCTTAACCAGGGGCAGACCGAAGCTCGTTAACCTCCAGTCAGAGTGTGACCCACCGCTACAGACACGTGGGTTAGCCACTTATTTACTTAGCCGAAGGCGGAACCTTGGGGTAAAAGCACGGGTTGCCAAATGGTGCGCGAAACGAAGTGCGAAGTGGCACATTTCGAGATCGAGTTCTATTTAAAATCGAGAGTATACTGATGTATACCTCGTCTCTGCATATCGCGTCGGGAGAAACGACGAACGAAGAGAAAGAAAAATTCGTGTTTTCGCTTAACATACTTGGATGGTCGAATCGAGTGGATATAAACAATGCGGCTACTTACCGGAGCGGAACTGCGATCTAATATTTGTCGACGGCGTGCACGGGCCACTGCTTAAACTACGACGACAAACTGATCGAATTTCTGGTTAAACCGTTGGTCATCTACCAGTCTCGGGGGAGCGGTTCCTCGTATCGCGAACCAGGACCGCTAACTACCTGCGGAACTGTAGCGAAATCACGAGCCGGCCAAGTTCATCTCAACCTTAATTGTTTAACCGAAATTGCAACCGCGTCTCGTCCGTGGACGAAGACGATACCCTGGAGAAGCGCTGGAGTGCTCGTGAATGCACCCATCTGAGGAAAGGTGCAATATCTGCCAACAATCTTCCGATATATTCCCCTATCATCATCTATCCTTACAGCTTAAATTCGCGCTCAAACTCTAGATTAAACGTTTTTTGCTCACAACCACCGTTTATTAAAGCAGCTACGTGGATTACGATCAATTTATTTACCCTTGTATCGCGTCGTCTCTCTTCGTAGGTATAACGTGTACTTCAATCTTGTATTCTCTCGTGTGACGGGTGTTGTGCTTGTACCAAACAATGTTTCGACGCGAACGACACGGAATTGGAACGGGTTCGAAGTTCGTTCGGGAGTAAGGTAAGACGATGGTCGGCGCTAGACCGATTCGCTGCTAGAAACGAGCGTGGAACCTTGCCTCGTGTTATTTCAGGTTGAAATTCAGCGAAACTCATTCCCCGCCCGATGCTAGACTCGAGTTCGGATGGAGTTCCCCGAGAAATCCCGGAGGAGGATATCGGGACGATAGAGCGGCTCGGTTTCGCCAGAAATTCTGGGGCAAAATGCTCGTTCCGCGTGTACATTTCTTGTAGCCGAAACGTCACATTCCCGTTTCTCGTTAAGCGCTATTCTCTTGGCGGAAAGTCGCGTTAACGATCGAGGACGGTTCTTATTCTTATTTTTCTTGCATGTCGTCTATCGGAAGAAATATTGGAGAAATAGGAACAACTTCAAATTTTTAATCTTATAGATAAGTTGCATCATCGTATCGAGTTGATCCGTGCTTCGTTCTGCACTCGGGGTAGACTTTGAACACTCGCATTCAACTCGGTGGCGAAAAATTGGTTATTTCTGACGATATTTCATTCTCTACATCGGCCGACATGAAAGCAGTTTGTCGGCCGCGCAGCACGACGTTGCTCGATGAAATTGCGTTTGTTGACGAGGAAACGACGGCCGGCCCCTTCCCTCGTCGAACGGAGAGAGGAAAGTTTTTTCTCTCCCCCTCGAGCAAACAACGGCGTTCGATTATACAAATTTTCGAATCTTAACCAGGCTGGGGTTGCGAGAGCACCGGGGAAGAGGCCATTACCGGGCCGAGTCGTTTATCAACGCGGCCACATTATGCACTTGACTCGCGACCCCGTGCGTCCCCTTGTGCGGATAATATCACCATTATGGACAATCGATCGTAGATAACAATTTAAGTCGTGCTCGGTGGAAAATGCCCGCCATTTGCCATTCCGCCACGCATTCATTCCGCGCGTCAACGATGGGAAAGATGGACGAAACGCCGCGATTAGTTTTTAATTAACAATCGGAGGAGTTGTCCGTGTTCCTCCGCGATTAATCGTCCCTTTCGAGCGCGCGTCGACGTTGATGACGTTAATCCGAGATTAATGCCAGAATCTAGCGCATGGATCTTTTGCCAGGCACGAACACGATTGATAAATAGGCTGATTCTGGGATATCTAGATCGTGGGATCGACCGTGGGTCGTTTTATAGTCGTTTATAGCGGTCGCACGAAGCGCGGTACACTCGAGTTTGCGTTAATAATAAACTGGTTCGAGGCAAACGACTTACGACAGCGGATTTATTAGTGTGACTAATTGTTAATACAACTGCCTCGATAGATATCGAATCCTCGTTCGTACACCCGTTCCAGGAGGAGAATGAACGTTCGTGGAGAAAATATTTTAAACATTTCCACTTAGATTTCTGACATAAAGGAATAAGATAATTTTGCTCGATGCAAAGAAGGTGGACATATTTATCGCAAGAAGCGCGCAATCGAATAAATCTTTAATTATTTCTATTGAATCGAGGAAGAATGGAATTTCGTTGTGTACTAACTTAATACACCCTCGCCTTTTCTTCAACCCCGTAACACACGTAAGGAGTTATCGTCCCCGTCGTACACGCCCTTCGATTCATAACCTCCGAAGTGACTCACGCCAGCCATTTCTCCCCGTTGTTTCGCGTCGATACGCAATCGGGGACTGTCACGGAACTACTTGGGAAAAACTTGGAAAAAAAACGCGTCTGGAAGGAGGATACGTATATCTTGGCGGGGTCGTTGGAAATTACGGCTTCGGTTGGATCGTTAGCGACGTCTAAATTTGACTACGTGAAAATAGTCGATGAATCGCGTGAACTCGAACAATGGCGAGGGCAAAACTAATCGCGGGATTACCGATTCTTATCGCGGTGGATTGGAGTCGTTGTAACTGCTGGGTCAGAAGTATTCGACCACCTTGTTCGCGTATTGGTAAATCAGCAATCGATTTTCCAATGGATAAAAAAATAAAGTGGAAGGGTCTGGCGATGAAACGCGGTTGCTCGCTTTTTATCAAATATTCCGCCGATATGTCGACGAGTTTATAATTAGATTTTTGGAAAGGAAATATGCAAAATAATAATGATCTGTAAGGAACAAGGAAAGGCTCTTAGTGTCGAACGAGTTAAATAGGAAATTGATCGAATGTCTTAGCACAATTGAGCAAAGAGGAATTGCAAATGATATCGAATTGACCGAAAGTAACCCTTACTAAACCCCAGTTCCTTGGAACGGGTAAATGTCCATTTTATATTCGTCGAAATAATGATTATCGCTGTACAACCGCGTTTGATTGATCCTTCGTTCGCGTGATCGCGAAGAAACGAGAAGTATGGCGAACATAAGTACCTCTGCCAATGGTGACCAATCCAATGAACGACAACTACGATCGAGGGAAGAACTTGCGAAGAAAATTTGTCCTCGACCGCGAACAAGATCGATCCTTTTTAACCTTTCCTTGTATGAAGATTTCTCTTCCTCCTTTTGTCTGCCGTTTGAAGTTTCGCGACGGGAATAAACTTCGGTTTTCGCGAAAAGAATTCTTTCTCATCCTCGCTTTCCAAACTCGCGAAACATTTTAAACTTTTTTAAACGGTTTAATTCGAAAGTCGACTAAAGTGACGCGTTATATAAATATATATAAGGCGAGTTTTAATTGGGTCAGAAACGAATGGAGAAAAGAAAAGTTTCGATTGGATGGATCAAAATTATATGCCGCGAAATAAATCCGCCCAAACTTTTCTCTTCTTATCTCTACCGATTGATTAATAATTAAGATAATTCTTGGCTCGAAACTACTTTACCGATTCGTGCGTTAAAGCACATGGGTCGACGAGAATAAAATTCAGTGGGAAAACATAAAGGACGATTGTCGATACTCCCGCAAGCCTTTTAACGAAAGGGGTCGGGAAGGAGAAGAGGGCCGATATTAAGGGGGAACGGGGTTTCGATCGAGTCTCGACGAATACTGGCAGACTAATTTTCTAATTTCCACCTCTTGCGTTCCAATTCGTCGACTAATATCCCATTAAGCTCTGCCAACCCCCTTCGCCTCGTCGTTAATGTCTAATCAGCCATTGGGCTTAGACGATCTACCCGCCTCGCCAGTTTCGCGACAATCTCCAATGTATCCGACTGCTGCTTCCTAGTCGGCCACGTTATCGTGTTAATTTCTAACTTTTGCCAGATTCACCCCCGATAATTGTTTCGATTAACGAGTCGCTTGAATTTCTACGATCGAGGTCAGCGATTTTGAAGTTTACTCGAAATAACTTTAATTTTTTCGCGTGGCGGCCGCTCGTTGAGATCTCTATTTTAACGAGGGAAAAGTGTGAAGTATTGATGATAAGTTGGAAAAAAAAACTGTAGATTTGTAAGAGAAAAGGAAAACTTTGATGTTCGATCGGTAATGAGACGACAAGCAATATTTTTATAGCAATTTAATTATCGATATAAGAATACAAGAAAGGAGAAAGATAGTAAAGGGGGAGGAAGATATCGAGCAACCATAATTCTATGAAACTTCCATCCAGCGGATGTTACAATTTAATTATTTTAAATATAATTAAGTATAATTAAATATAATTATTAATTTCAATGTAATTCATATAAAATAAGATATAGGATTGTGAAAAGAATCGTTATTTTTAACGGGTTAACGTTTAAGTTTTGAATTAATAACGAACAAAAAAAAAAATTTGTTGATTCGATAGAAATATCATCTTACAAGAAAGAAAAAAATTTCATTAATTCATCACACTGTACCAGACTCCTCAATTTCCTCGACATTTATGACATCGTGTTCGCTTCGAAAAAGGTGAAATATCTTGGGAAAAAGCGCATTTCTCTTGGCGAGATAAACGTGTGTTCGAACGAGGGTGTCACTTACGGGATATAAAATATTCAGTTGTAACGATAAATTGAACTCCAATTTCCAACGGCGATAAATGGCGAAGATAAGCGTTTTAAGAAGGGACTACATTACATTTAATGTTTATTAAATATAAGAAAGGAACGTAGTCATTGGCCAGCTGTCGCCTGTTACTTTACCAAGTCGCACGAACAAGGGAATAATCGATCTCTCGCGTATTTTTCATCGTTTCAGTTTCAGGAGACAAGAATCTCCTTCCATTTCCCGGGACACGGCTCCGTTTCCAGTTATTCGGTCGAGACAAACGATCGAAGGAATTCCGTTTAATTGCTCTCCTTGCTCCTCTCTCTGTCTCGGAGAACGCTTCGTTCCACAGATCCTTTTCACTCAGACCTTCTCTCGCTCCGGCCAAGTAACTGCCAAACAACCCCTTATTCGTTCTCGACCAGCCACCACCAACCTTAATTCTTCCACTCCTTGCCTCGTATCTCTTGCGAAAAGTTACGATTCTGCGATCGGAACAAGGGTTTAATCATTCGTGAAACGAATACAGGTCATTCTGTTGACCTGAATTGATTCTGGAAGGGGGAAAAAAAAAAGGATTTCTTTCAAACTCGGACAGATATTCCGTGTAAAATTGATAGAGGATTTAATCATTTCGTTCGTCTCGATTTCGTTCAACACGAAGCTTCGAATTATGCGAATTTTATCTCGGTTTTATCAGGGAAACGAGTTTGCGAATTTTTATCTCGGATAAAAGTTATTTCTCGGATTGAGTTTTATTTTGTTTTTGTTTTTTTTAAATCAATCTCATACGGTTGAATAATATAAATTTTTTTTTTGCAAGATTGGAAACTTTATCGATCAAGATTACCTTCATTTTCGAGAATTTCTCTGCTAATCCGTTGACGAAATCTGGCTAATAACATCGTTGATACAATTTACTATCACGGAATTTGTATTTTTGGATCTTCAGCACAAAGTATCGCGATGGATCCGGATGGATAAAATTGGCGCGTCGAGAGAAAAAAATTGGAAGCATCCATTTTCGTAGGGAGAGAGGTTCGAGGAAAAAGGAAGAAACGGAAGTGGCGCTCCGTCCATCCGTTTCGCTTTTCCGAAAGTACAGGTTGATTAACGAGCCCGTTATTGGAACTACTTATCCGTAACAAGGTTTCGCAGACATTTTTTCCGCCCCTCCTTGTGCCACACCAATTTGCTTTCCACTTTTCCACTCTGCCACGTTGAAACGACGGTGCTAGATCTCGGAAGGGGAGGGGAGGGAAGGGGAAATCGGCCGAGAAGAACTTCAAAGAATCGAAGAATATTCAAAGTCCGAGTTTTTCGAACGAGGTCTTGAAAAGACAGCGCGGTCTGGGACTTCTAATTCTCGTAGCATCGTGTTCCAGTGACGGTTGAATGGTGTCGATGCAGGTGGTGCTCCAATCACCGATAAATTTATGCGAAAACTTTGGCGGCTTTCAAACGAGCCGGCATAAATCGTGGAAAGAAGAGAGAGAGAGAGAGAGAGGACGGCTCTCGACCTTTGGAGCCAAGACGATGAAAATTCCGGGTGAAGAGTAGGAAGGAAGTTTGGAAAAGATAGTTAGCTAGAGTTAGTTAGTTATCCTTGGTTGGCTATTAGAGGCAGATCGTACTCGATCGAGAAGACTCGTGTCGACCGATTACCGACGAGCGCCCTTCGTTTACGTCGAGTGTCTGGTAGAGTTTCGAACCTAACTCGAAAAATATATACATATTGGTCGCGACGAGGGAAAATTTCGTGGCAACGAAACCTCGTTTCTTCGTTCACGAGATAAATCATACTCGCGCACGAGTAATGGATGAAAGTGGAAGAAGAAAAAGAGGAAATACGTCGGGAAGTTTAAAGAGATCCTGATCCCAGCAGGGTTGACGCGAGAGGGAGAAGGGAGGAGCGATCGTGGAACAACGACGCTGTGAGAAATTTCAGTTTTACGGCCGGTTGAAAAATCGACGGTGGCGTTTGGCTGGCGTGAAAAATTACCGAGGAGATTCCGCGGGATTCGCGCGGGGCCGATCGTCCTTTTCAAAACCTTTGATCACGCCTCCCCCTTTTTCATCGAATATTCATTCGTTCATACGTGCCTTCCGCACACTCCGGCCAACTTATCCCCGTGAACGAAACGCTGCTCGTGTCCTCTCCGTTCGAAGGCCCTCCTCCAGCTGGAAGGAAACACGAGGGGCGGGTGAAAAGGGCGTTGGTTCGGATCGAATTGTTTATTCAGGTATCGTTAAAGGGGCGAGAAGTAGAGGAAAATTGGTGGTCAATAGCAAGTTAATTAACATGGCGGATCGTGGTTACGGAATAGTCGGCGGGATCAAACAGTGTTTGTAAACAGTTAAAGAGAATCGATGGGTGGGTTCAGTTCGGCGCGTCGAATTGCAACGGTTCGATTGCTTGCCAACTTAGAGACGTGGGGGGAGGAGAATGGCGGGAGATGACACAGTGTATAGAAAGTTTGCTCTATTATCTTTAACCGGTGGAGCGTAACCGCGGAGAGATTGCCAGGAGAGAGATGGTTGCAAATCGTACGTTTATATCGCGTGATCGTAGGATCGGGCTGGTGGTTAAGAAGAAGGATAAAGAGGTCAGCCACGGACAAACTTTTGAATAATTATCGCGCGAGCGATGATATATCGGGAACAGGTTGATTATATATAGGTCGGACCAGGCAGCCAGAAAATTGGAATTGGTTCGATCGACGACCGTGCCAATAATTCGCTTCGTTACCCAGCCGAGGGCTCTCGAGGATGTTGCTACGATACGTGGCACTCGAAGAGGAAGGCGACGAAGCCGGCTGCGGAGACGCTGATCGCCGGGAAAGAGCAAAATCTCGCGCCTCTCGATTTTGAATGGGGATCAGCGGACGAATTTTTACGAAATTAGAAAAGTTGGATGGGTATCGGAAATAAAAATTCCGTGTAAAGGGTGACATAGAAACGAGGATTAAAGTTATATCCCGACCCGGACCAGGTTTTTCCCATCTTCGATTCGACGACGATTGAAACTATTCGTTCGCTCGACCCGAAATCGTGTCGTCGTTCCATGCATCCATCGCGTCAATGATACGTCTGAATGCAAAACGCGTTTGCGAACGTGTCACGGATAAATATCCAAACTGCCTCTCTCTCTCTCTCTTTCGTTCTTTCCGCCGTTTGACAGCTATTAGGTCAAATCTGTTAAAGCCGCATTCGAAATATCACACGCATTCGACTAATTACGTTTAATTAATCTAATAGCATAATTTGCTCGTGCCTAGGCCAGTATTCACGATCTGCGTGTAACAAGAGCGAAGGAACGATCGAACCTCGATATTGCGCCGATTTTACAATGAACGCCGTCCATGTGCACTACTTTCAAGCCTCCGCGATCGCGTGAAATTTCGATACACGACCGGCCCGTTATTCGCCCATTAATCCTGAAAGTGGCAGGCGTCGCGTGATTTTGATCGCGTCGTTGTTCCAACCTCCGCGAGATCGTTCCTGTTCGGGAAATAATAATTGTTCGGTCAATGAACGGATACCGCTAAAACTACTTTACGGAAACGCGCGTGAGTTTAATCGATAATTTCGTTCTCTTCTCTATTCCATTTCGCGTCGACGCGTTCCGTTAACGAATCATCTCAACGGTTGTTAAAACGGGGAGCGGATCGGTGATGCCGCAACGCTCGATCTCGGTATTGTTGATTTCTATTATTAACCCATCGGAAACTACGATATTTTCTTGAGGGACGCGTGTTTCGTTTTCTCGAGCGAGAGCCTAGAGAAGAGGGGAGAAGCGCTGAAACGAAGAAAGCAAGTTTAGGGATTGGTTTTCCGCCCTCTTGTCGGGATCTCCTGTTCCCGAACGTTGTTTTCCTCGAACGGCACACGTCGTGCAGGAAATTGCTACTCCTCCCACTCTGCCACCGACTTTGGAGACGAGCGACCAGTGACGTAATCGTCCGTATCGTTTCGTGAGCGGATTTAACGGAGGGATATTAAATATTCGGGGCTGTGCAATAAAGTATCGAGCCTCGCGTGAATACTTTGGAGAGGCGTGTAATCGATTCGAACGGGCGCGTTCGCGTGGCAGTTTATCGCGTAATTGCTTTCACCGAGCCGGTCACAATTTTTCCTTTTTATCCCCTCTCCTTTTTTTTTACGATCTTTGCGATCGCTTTTTGATCGGCCCCCTCTAATTTCAGCTCGTTCGATCGCGTGACCGATTGCTCGTTCTCGTGCACACCCTTCCCACCGCGGTGCATCCGTCCAACGAGTCCAACAAAAGCGTTAAAATACAGTTTCGATGAAAACCCCTCGACCCCCCTCGATTTTCCATCGAACCTGACGACGAAACTAATCGCTAAAGAGTTTCGATTACGCGATTTCCTCTCTTTGTTAGACCTAATATTCTCGAGTTTATTCGAAAAACTGTGACATATTTTCAAAATCTATCGCTTGCCTCGTTTCGTTTCGTTCCGAATTGGATTCGAAAGGCGAGAAGAAAGTAATCGCGAGTGTTAACCGAGTCTCTCGCAAGTGCGAGACTACGACAATGGAATATATAGCGCCGTCTCGTTCGTCTCATGGGTCTCGTCGACTCCAAAGTACTCTAAGAACAATGTCGCGACTTCTCGCCAGGGCCAAATATCTGTCAGCATGTATATGGTTACGCGCCGTTTCCTCCGGCTTATTGCCGGCTCGAGAGAAATTCATGGAGAAAAATTCCTGGTATCGAGGGAGCCAAGCCGCTATTAGCCGAACCGGTCATCGATTGGTCACTCGAAACAGTTTTCAACCTCTCTCCGTCATCTTTTAATCTTAAAATTCGTATTCCTTCTCGGCTCGCACGACGAGGAATGCGAAAATGGGAGGGAAGGGTTTCGATTTTCGGGATCTACGAAGCGAATCGATGGAAGGCAACATCTGGCAGGATTGTTTAAGCCAGGGCCAGAGTATAAAGTCGAGGCGAAGCCTTGCTCCTCCTCCTCCTCCTCTCCCTCTCGTATGCATAATGCCCTCTATTAGAACGATTACTCGTGTTTGTCTTGGCACAAAGCGATGTGTACACTGGGCGAATCCTGTGCCGTGGTCTGCCAGCGTAATCGACCGTGCAAAAATACGCGAGGCCTTTAAACGTGGAAACGCTATATGCGAGAGCGCGGGAATATCGGGGCCCGTATATGCATACGTTTGTATAATTTCCGATATTCGCGAAAGAGTTCGTCTCTCATTCGATAATTAAATTTTTCGTCGCCATTTATGCCATTTCCCGGTTTTTAATTCCGTTTAATCGGCCCCGATTGTACGATATATCGTTAGAGCAAATATTGTCTCGTCCCGTTGTCGTTCAAAAATAGATAGGGAATAGGCAGGGGGAGAAAGTTTAGAAATAATTTGATACGTTCGATATTTTCATGCTCTCGATATATTTTTTCGCATTTACCAGTTTGCAAAAAATAAACATTGAATTTCGAGAGCCGAGATTAAAGATTAACCGAAACGAATTGTTTGCTCGATGTTCTTTGCCGATTCACGATTCATTCCATTCCTGCTCGTAACGAATATTTACCGTGTAATTCCGTTCCCTTGCTCTCGTATTCCCGGTTTAACTTAGGCGTGACGCAAGTATCGGATCGTTTCGATAAAGGGTCAGGCTATGATTTAAGACACGAAGGGAGGAGACGAACGAACAAACGAAGACATTTACCACGGAGAATGCAGGTATGACACGATCTTGTCCGCGCAACCTCGTAAAAACCTGCTCGGAATTGCCTCGTAAAAAGGAAAACTTGGGCAACTTTTATAAACTCTTCTTCCTCGCTCGAATTTATTCGGGTTCGAGCTCGAACGAACGTGCAATTGTTTCTCTTGGTTGGTCGATTGACTCGAAAACAGTAAGAGGTTTCTTCGATCTTTGAACGTGTTTTTAGATTTAGAGTGGTTGACGAGCTTTCGATAAAAACAATTTGATCGAGAAATTGCGTATACCATTATATGAAATATGATTACGATATGACAAGTCGCGTGTCGATCGATCGTTCGAGTATTTGGAGACATTCTATGATAAAATTAAAAGTAGACTAGAATTTTAACAATTTTTTCGCGTATAGATCCAGATATTTAATATACACTTTGTCTCTTCTCCGTTTCGCATTTGCAGCAGAGTAAAATTACTTCATATTTCATTCCAATAATTAGAATTAAACGTTTTCGCTTAATTGCCGTTGTGATACCGTGCACCGTTAATTTCATATCGCGATTAGAAATTCGTTCGACCGAATGTAGGAAAATATACGTAAGATTGTATCCGAGCATCGCCGGGAAGTAATAGGTTCAAACAACGGAACTCAATAAACCATTCGAATACCTTGAATATTCGGATAATTCGAGAAACGCGGAGAAAGGAAAGATTAGAAAGTCTCAAGGAAGTCACGTATCCGAGTTATCCACTTACCAAACAAACCAAAACTAAATTCCATGCTTCGAAAAAGAAAGGCCATCGTTTTAATATCATCGGAGATCCTCGGATCGAAATTCCAATTAAGACGCGGATGAAGAGAGAGGCCAACGTTGACGTCGGTCAACGATCGAGTTGGAGAAAAATTGGAAAAATAGAGAATAACGCGAGAAAATATTAACGAAGACGAAGGAACGTCCGGGAAACAAGTATCGCCGTCCAAGTTTGCAATCTACGGTGGCTCGGTTGAAATATGGAAATTACGGTGGGGCGCGAGCGAGTAGAAAATGGGAAATGGCACGGTGCTCCGGGTCACGTGAGCTGCGTAATATCCAGTCACGTTATGCGTTCGACTGCAAACCCTTTAAGCCGGCAATAAAATGCAACGATTTTCGTCGTGTGCGCGTCTCCACCGGCGCGGCATCCTTTTTCCACGCCGCAATACCGTAACGGAACAACCCCCTCCTCCCTTCCTTACATTCACTATTTCGTTCCCTATGGCACGAGGCGGGCATTTGTAAGTCGAAACACGTCTTGAATATACGATAAAATTTTCCCCTAGATTTCGGTTCATCCCTCCCGACCTGGCGCGCCCCCCTCCTCCTTTCGAATATAAGCACCGAATTGTCCGCCTATCTGCATACACGCCGAAACCGGTGCCCGCTTCCGTATCCAATTGTTCCACCCAACTCCTCCTCCAACGGGTATCTTTATTACTTCGTGTGCCAGAGTGAGATAAGAATTCGAAAACGGTAGAGAATTTTCCAGGATTTCGAACTCGGTTCCAATCGATACAGATCCGATTAATGAATACACGGAGAAACATGGATTCGTCCGGTTTATTCGATCGGATATTCGAAGGATCAAGTAAAAGTGAATGTGTACTTTCTTTTATAAATATTTCGAGAAGGAAGGCGTATTTTCGAATAGATGGAAAACGAGGAGAAAGATATAGTACGATCGAACGGAAATTTAAAATTTAATTCTTTATAAAATACGCCATTTATTTAGAACTCGGTTATCTTTGGAAAATTAAAAATTATTACGAATTCTTACGAATGATGCACGATAATAAATAAGGATCACAAATTTTTCGAATAATCCAGCGTATTCGTGTGGACACGTCGAGAGACGGTTGTATCCCTCCATAAATCCTTCTTCGCTTCTCGGTCGTTTCCACGATACGATTGAAAGCGTATAGCCATGTACAGGAAACTCTATCCGTCGTATTTCCTTTTTCTATATACCGAATTCTCGAGACGTTCCTCCGACATTTATGGCAATATGCCGAGCGACCTTATGGATTCGCATCGAAGAAGAGTGGACATCCTCCTTTCCCCCCTCCTTTCCTCTTCCTCTCCCTTGCTCTACATAAAACCTGCATCCGGAACACTTTTCTGAAGGAAAAGTTGCCCGACTGAGAGCGTCGATGTCATATGAAATTTGCGCACGAAATCTGCGCCTATCGTAATTAAGAAGATGCAACCCGGTCAACGCTGATTACTCTGAAAGATTTCCAGTGACGCGAGGCGAAGTAAGTAATTACCTTCGACTATACTTTGGAACTGGAATAATCATCAAGATGCGACCAGACTTATTTCGTTCGATATCTCTCATCAAAGATATCGCTCATCAAATTTGGAAAGGATTCGCGTACACGAATCTTGACGAATTCCGGAGATATCTCTCCCTCCCTTTTGAAGAAAAAAATCTCTACGATTTGAGTGTTAAGGGCGCGTGAAACACGCGCGACGTAGGCTGCTGCGATTATTATTCATTCGCGTATTCGAGCCGAGAAATCGGACGGCGACGTTTTTCGCACAATTTTTATAATTAAAAACGAGACTCGCGCCCCACCTTCCCCTCTCTAAAGGTAGGCGCTTTAATGAAAGGTCTGCTCGCGTTGAAAAATATTTCGAGCGGAGCTGTATATTGTCGCGTAATTACTTCGCGTGTCAAAGTGATTCGTAAACGAAATTAATTAAGGTAATTCGATCGCGAAAAAATCGTTTTATTATCGATCGTCGTAGGAGAAAGGCGCGATTAAAAAAAAAAAAGAAAAAGAAAGAAATTAATCTCGGCACAAAGGCGAGAGAACGAGAGAGCGATACGATTAAAAGTGCCGAAAGAATATTCCTGAAAATGTTTATCAGAGTTTACGAACGAACGGTTGGATCATTTTCTTATAAACGGTGCAACAATGCCGGCAATTTCCTCGTCGAGATTTTTATTTACGCTTAAATGGCGAAAGGGGGTTTTAAAAAAAATTTACGGCATCGAAAAATGGACGGACGTTAAGAAGCAATTTTTCCGATTTTCATTGTGAGGAAAGAGTGAAGGAAAACGCGTAGTCCAACCGCATTACACTCGACAACGGACGTTAGAGAGTCCGTAACACGAAAGCGAGTGGAAAATATCGCGAAGGAAATCGCAATAAACCGGGTAACTCGGGTTAACTTTCTTTTCGCGTGGATAAACGTTTCCTTTTTTTTTTTTTTTTCACTCTTTTCAACTCTTTTCCGCGGCGAGTCGAACGGGGCACGGTGTCAAAAAGTAATTACGGGGGCGGTCGAGGAGAGGAACGTTTATGAAAAGCTACGACGCCGCGAACGACAATAATAAAACAGAGGGAAGTGGGTAATAATTCTTGCGACAGAGGGAATACTACTCTGTCTCGACGGTTTTTTCCCCCGGACACTTTGAGCTTCGACCATTACCCCGCCACCGGCAAGAAGCGGAAGAGGGATTTTTCACCGCCTATACGGAACTTCCTCTCTCTGCCTATACTATACTCGAAAAGTTTCTCTCCTAAGTTTCTCGCAAGTTATTTCACCGTAACGCCGTCAATGAATATAGACCGTTGAGCTGATTTGTGTTAAGGCTAGACCGTAAATTAGGGCGAGAAACACGTTAAGTCGAAGATGAAGCTGTTGAACGGGGGAAAAAATTTTTCTTTCTTAACGGCGCGCCGTATATCCACGTCGATTAATCCTCGAGTTTTCCCTTCTCTCCGCGAGAATGTATACAGTAGTAGGTAAAGTTTAAAGAAGGTTAAACTTACTTAGGATTAATTCTACGTATTCGAGTTACGTTTGTTCGAACGCATACCAGCCCGCATACTAACGACGCGTCCAACCGTCTCGAGGAGCCTGGTTACACCGCGTGTTCTCTTTGAGCTGGCACATTTACCCCCTACTAATTTTCAAAACTAGCTGTGCAGCCTATGCCACCAACTTTGATGCCAGCGCTTTCACCTAATTTCCTCGGTGGTTGGTGCGTTTGACAGGTAGTTTGGCCCCTCTCGTTGAGAACGTTCAAAGTCGATTGATATCCGACGCGTTTCCGCGGCGAAGACGACATCGTTGATCGAAAATTTTGCACATCTTTCGTCGTTGATCTTTTCGATACTTGGTTTCGAAGCAAGATCTTCCGATTCACGATTCGAACAAACGTTTTCCAAAAAAAAAAAAGAATCCGATTGTCGAACATTCTTCTGCGATTTCGCCTCTCCGATCGAAAGGATTCGCGTGGAATTTTTCTGGAGTATCTCTCGCCGTTCGTTTCGCCCCTCCTGTCGAGGATAACCGCGCGAGCGAAGACAAGTGCGAAAGTAACCCCCGTCCAATCAATCTTACGGCATATCGAACCCCATCTCTTTGCCCGCTCGAATCTCGAGAATATCCACGCTTCCTTCATCCCCACGGTCCGCTCCTCGTTTCCCATCCTTCGCCCCTCCTTCTCTTCCCACGTGTCTCTCTTCTGCCACTCCTCAGTCACCGCGAAATCCTCCGTTAACAAAAAGGGCGACACGTACGTACGTAACTTGTTATCCGACGGAGCCGACAAAAAACATCTCGCTCACTCGTTTCGCTCGTATAGGAAACACGATTGGGATTGTTATCCGTCGAGTGATAGCTAGCTGTACATCCACTCTCCACGCGCTCCAACGGCGAAAAACTCGAGCGGAGTGGCTAGCTTGAATGGATGGATCTCCCTCTCTGGGTCAACAATGTCCTACACTTACTTTCTTACGTTCTCGCTTCTCCTTACTTCCTCCGAACGAGTATCAGATAAAAAAAATATTGCAAATCCTCGTTTAATAGTAACGTAATAACGAGAATTAATACACTTAAACTTTTATTCAACACATCCTACACTGGGTTGAATTCGAATAATATTTGCGCGGTATCCGTTGGACTTATCTCTTAATTATCTTTTATCTTGTTGGATACGTCCGTCTTCTCGAGAGGATCGTCCAACCAGACGGATCGGGGAATCCTGGGCAAAAAAGAAGGGAGAAGGAGTTAAGTTTTTTATCTGGAAAGGAATTACGACGGCACAGGTCGTATATACTCGTCGATCGTGGAAGAGGGAGCGCGTTATCCTTGCCAGGATCGAATTGTCCTGGCCGTCATTCAAATTCGTTTAAACTGGCTTGCTCGAACGCGTTATCTCGCTCGAGTCGAGGAAGAAGGGATCGATCTCTTTTCCGCTCGCTCGCCGACGAGTGCTTTCGAAGATTTAAGAGGGCCGTTCGAAGAACGACAAGAAACGGAAATCGTTCTTTCCTTCGGGGAAACTTTTGCCGAATGAAGGATTCTCATTGGTTTCGCTAAGTGACTCGTTCCCTGGACGGGTTGCAACACTGCGAATACCCTTTTCTTGCGAACAACGCCTCGTGCAAGTCATTACTTGCCGTATCCAGGCTCCTCTTTGAGACAAATTAATTTCGACTCCTCGCCCTCCCAGAGGAGTTTAATCCCGGATAGAATAGTAATTTCGACACGGATCGTTTATGCTTTTCCCGTCCAATTCGCGTTTATTAACGCGGATCGCGTATTTATCGCGTATCTTATTCGAATAATAAGTATTTATTCGGAATTTCGTATCGTAATTGTAATCAAATTGCTCCTTCCGATCCTCCTCTTCGTCCCTTCCGCCAGTTGGATTTTCCTCGATTTTTCTCTTTTGTTGTTCTTCGAGGGAAAGATCCATCGATTCGACAATATTCTTAAATATAATAAATTAAACTCTTGATTTTTCGTGCGCAGATTAAAAGAGGTTCTTAAAAGAAATCTTAGAAGCTCGAACGACACGACAATTTGAATGGACGAGAGATTAATAATTCCGCTCGCATCATCGATCCGTTCCTCATTCATATCGGTTCAATTTATTCGCCGTTGCATCGTAATCAAACTTTCATCCCGCCCGATCAACCGTTCGTCCGATTCCCTTACGATGTACGCGCGCAAAGCGTTCGAACGCAATTTGCATTCCGCTCGCACTCCGATGGATAGACGGTCGGACGGAATTTTAAGACTCGCTTGTTTTTCAATAACCGATCTCAATTGCCGTCATTAATCGGGGCCGTCATAAATCAGTGGAGGGCGTACATGTACATACGCGAATTAATCATCGTAATTAATGATTTCGAACGGACGCGTACATATTAATTTTATATCGTCCGCATTCTGATCGCGCGCTTTAAGTACGCGGATCGCGGGGATATTTCATTTCGGCCTCCCATAGTCGAATACCGAATGGGTACGGGACCGATTAATCTATGAATTATATCAAATATTCGATTTTCTTCCTCGAATCGTCAATTGGTCGGCGAGATCGAAACCAATTATTGAATTATTCGGTCGACTTAGCGGATGAATTACAGTCGAATCGGGTCCGTTGAATATGAAAATCGGTGATTAAAGACGAGGGATATCGTGCGAAGGGAAGTTTTATCGTGATATTCGGATTACGGATTTCTTTTTCCGCTCAGAATCGTTTTTAATTTTCGATTCGAAAGAAGGGCCACGAACACGCTTTTGAAAACTGTTAATAATAATTTTTAACGATTGCTTTATGCCCGTAAATCTACGAGTCACTAGGTTAAAATTTAAGACGCAAGTTTTGAGTCTGTTCTTCGAGTGGAAAATTGATATGATACATTAAGTTTTAGTTGCTTCTTATCGATGAAAGGTGGTTGAGAATAGAGCGAAGGAAATGTCGACTGAACGAGAAATGGGGCACGAAGGGAGGGGATGTTTGGTGGGTAGAGAATGAACCGGAACCGTGCTTAATACTCGGCCATTGACTGGTGTACCGGAGAGACACGATGTATTTAAGTGACATCGCATTACGGCAAATCCATCGTAAATAGCCGAGCTCAAGATGAAAACGGAACAGCTCTCGGGAGTGACTCGGGGATGAAACGTTCTGCGCTTCTAGCTTTACCATTTTCTTCGTGTAATTTAACTAGATCTAAGATATCTCTCTCTCTCTCGTTTCGCGAAAATTCGTATTCGCGATCGCGAAACGAAGAAGACTTAGAAGTTGATGGCAAGCAATTTCCATCCAACGAAAGCTCGAGAATTTTATTATTAATAGAACGACGCCGCGGAACGATTGGAATGGTCGGCTCCCTCGAAAACGATTGAATTTCTTTGTCATTGATTCTAGGATTATCGTTACTCCGGGGGATTCGAGTAATCGTCTGTCGTCGCGAAACGTATCCACGTATCTTCCATACTCTTTTCCAATCTCTCTTTCAAACGAAACCAAACTCGTATAAGCGTAAAAATCATTTTTATCGTTGACGATAACGATTCGTTTCGCTACGTGGATTAACAGCGCGCAAATAAAAAAGAAAAAAAAATATTTAAGGACTTTCCTCTAATTTGAATTCAAAATCAAATTTGATCGAGAAGAGAGAGAGAGAGAGAAGAGTCGACCGCGTTATCGCGTGCAATTTGCAAACATGATCGGTTCCCTCCGCCTTCGAGGAAGATTGCCTCCATTCGAAGAAATTCGAATAACCGTCTATCGTCCGTCGACGTTGGCCGATTCTTTCGGGCAAAATGCCTCGCGTTCCTTCGAGACCCGTTCCCTCTCTCTCTCTCTCTTTCTCTCTACATCCCTTTTCTCACCGCGGAAACAGCGGCCGTGAAATGAAATGAAATCGATAATGGGATACGCTCGTGCGCGAATCGTTCCGAGATAAAAGCTGTTAAGGAGACAAAGTGCGGCTTGGAAAAATAGAGGAGGATTTCTCTCTCTCTCTCTCTCTCTCTCCCTTCCTCCTTCGACTAGAAGGAAATCGGCGTCGGTTTGGTGGCGAAGAGCGGCCAAAAAGGAGCGCGCCTTCTTGCGGAGACTCGTGGCTCGCCGAGTTTTCCGGGGGAGGGGATCGTGGCTGCCAACTTTTAAAAATGTTCCCGCAGACTGGAACTAACTTATCGAAGTGTCGTTCCCTTCCTCCCCCTCCGACACCGGCTTCTCGATACGGGAACTTCGGTTGGATGGACCGCTCCACTTTTTCACGGCGAACCATTTGCACGCCGGATGTGCATTATCCTATGGGGCGATCTACCATTTTCCTCGAGACTTCTACTTCTACTTCATGGCGAATGCATAAACACGACACCGTGTTTAGACAGATGACTTTTCAATGTGGATAATTTTTGTCTCTCGATGTTAGGCAAGGTTCTTTCTTTCTTAGAGAAAGTAGAAGAGGGGGAGATAGAGGAGGAGGATAGAATTAGGCGTGAATTCGTAATTTGGCGACGAGAAAAAAAGGGGGGAAAAATGGAATGGAACGTCGTTCGTGCACGATAGGTTCTCGGATCTCTGTGGCGACAAATCGATTCGTGATCGACGATTAAAGTCCTCCACGTTGGCGTGAGGCTACAGATGCGATCATTATCTCAGTCGTGATTGGCTTCGCTACCGTCAAACGATTCTACGATGATTTTTATTATTCGCACTCCTCCCCTCCCGTATCGAGTTCACGCAGTGATTCAATAACGAAATGCAGAGACGTGTAAAAAAGAAGATTGACCATCGAAGTTCGTTTATTTTTATTATATATACGTGGCAAGAAACGCTAGGTAATCTGGATTTTTATAAAGCGTGGCGAAGCGTGGCCCAATAATAAAACCTTTTTATTTTTTCACTCGGCTTTTCAATGAAACAATTTCTATTACGCCGAGCTACTTAATCTTCCGCTCAATCGTGTGATGCGATAAATTATGCATTATCTTTGGCCAATATCGGAGCCTTCTGAAATTACAATTATTCATGCTGATCAATTATTATTATAGCCCGCGGTCTCTCGTTCCGCCTCCCCAACTCGGTGTATCGCATGGATTACTTCCAAATCCAACTACGGCCTGCATTATTTATCTGTTAGTCGATTCGTTTTTTTGCAACTTTTATCGAAATCGATTGTTCTCCATACGCGATCACTAACGAAACCTCTACGTTTTTATCCTCTATTCATCGAGTTTCAATTTTTAAATTTCATTGGAAAATTCATTTTTCGTCGATTTCATCAATACCCATGCCAGCTAAAAATATAATAATAATTTAATCGCTTCGTTTCTTCTTAATCAAACGATTTCGTTTCTTTTCTAGGTTTTAGAAAATTTAATAAAATTTAATAAATCCGACGAGCGGAGAGAGATATTTGAGTAATTCGATCGTCCGTTCGGAATTGGATTTATCATCGATCCCATTTTTTCCCTCCAATTAATTCGAATGCGATTAACGTAAATTCGATTGAGAGTTTTCTTTCTCGTTCTCGAGGGGGAAGGAAAAAATCAATTAATTATCAGCTTTGTGTGCTCGAGTGTAACGTCTCCCGTTATTGATAAATAGCCCCCGTAGTTCTGAACGATTATATCGTCGGAATAATAACCGAGGCCGACCTAACTTCGCGGAGCTACGATACCTCGGCTCGGTTGAACGGCTGGGTGCTTTTCAAGCGGAGGTTTGCACTTGCCTTCGTTATCCGGGAAGGTCTTTCACCTCTCGTGTCGTTGAGCCTCGATAATCGACGGAGCTACGATTTTTCGAAACGTTCTACAACCGTGGAAGAATTCCCAATTTTTAAATTTCCAATCTCCTGGAACGGATCAGAGAGAGCAACGCCGATGCGAAACGGATCATAAATCATCGTGAAACCAACGTGAAAAGGATCGATCTTCGAAAAGTATCAGGTAGATTAAGCCTGACGACATCGCAAAGATACCCACCTCTCGTTCGAAAAGCATATTTATCGGTTGAAATCGGTGATTGGAAATAGGTGTGCTATCGACGGATAGACCGAACGATTGTCAAATATTTGAAAAATAAAGCAATCATTTTTATAGAATCCGATTCGATGTTGCAAAAAAAAAAAAAAGAAAAAAACGGGGAGTTGGAAAAAAAAAGATCGCGATGCGCGCTTTTCCCGTCCGGACAAAGCTGGAAAGGTAACTGGAATATTTCCGGTTTAATTAAATCGAGGGGGAATATCATTGTCAATGCGTGGTCTCTGGATCCCTTTCATCCTGTAATCCTGATTTATTCTGTACATTCGGTCCGAGGAAATCGAAACTTCATCGAAATTAAATGTATCTCCGCATTGGCGATGGAAGCTGGCGACAAATTTCTGATTGCCCACTGTGTACAAAGGGAATCGTTCTCACAAAGGATGATATGGAAAAGGAACGAGAATACGAAAGTTTGACAGAAACGTTTGAGAAAATCGTACTAATAATCTATCCAACGTTGATATTTCCACGAGTATTGGTACTTTCTCGCTCGGCCGTTGGGAAAAGGATGAAGGCAGATAGGAGGCGATTAAACGATTTTTTTCGATTCTTTTTTTTTTTTGTTCCGCGCGGAGAAATTCCGTTGTTTCGCGAAATGCGATTATACCGGATGATTAGTTGAGCACGATAACATCATCAGCTCGGCGATCATACTTCGCAACGGGATCTGGATTTATTCCGGCGAGACAGCGGGGCTTACACGATCTTCTATCGAAATTAAACAGGGATTTCGCGTTTCCGTTGACCCCCTTCTCCGTTCGTGTACGCGCCTCGTGTTACACGCGTGCATGCGTGCACGCCAATGGAAACGCATCTCTCTCTCTCTCTCTCTCTATCGCTCTCCCTTCGTGTATCCATCGCGCAAGCTGGCTTACATTTTAATCGCGTTCCATCGAATTCCAGGGAAAATCCGTAGCAAATCCCCGAGGCGTGGCTCACGCAGAGACTTAGTAGTTGTCCGGCGTAACAGTGATTTTTCGCGTCATCGCACGGGTCGAAACGATAATCTTAATGCTTCTCGTCGATTTTTCCTCGCACCATCCGACTCTTCTTCGATGGAGGATACACACGTCGATCCTATCAACCATCGATTCGAACGGTTTTCTGGTTTAAATTACTCGAGTCATAAATTATTCGGATAGCGCGAAATCAGAGGAAAAACCAGAGGCGAAATATCGATGAAAATGCAACGTTCAACGTTCGAACGGTTCGTCGTTTTCGAACGAGAAAAAATATACGATATTCACAACTGGATCGTGTGTTGATTCTACGAGACACTTAATTAGTAATAAAAGTGAAATACCGTTAATGAAAGGACGCGAAACGACGAAATTTCGATGGAAAAACGTGTATTATAAACGTGGAGAAAGTTATTATTACGAAAGTTTATTGTTACGTAGAAATTTTGATCATCGCAGTTGGACGGAAAATCCGCGAACGGACGAAAAAAATTCTGATTGGAACTTTGATATTTCTGACGAAGCATCGTCGCGTGCACCGAAAACGATAACATCTCATGATCTGGTGGCCAGGTATGGATGAACAGCAGCGACGCACGAGATTCCTGCTGAACCGATAATTGAAAATCACTGTCCCATATATCGATTCGCAGGATTGGTGTGGCTCCTTCCTCGTCCTCCATCCTCGTTTGTTCGTTTGTTCTACTAACCATCCGTCTCTCACTCACCTTCCTCCCCGTCGATATATTCACCGGGGAGCGAATAAAGTTACGAATTTTTGGTAAAGCTTTCCTTTTTTTAATTTTATTTGTTTATTAAACGGACGACAGAGCCTATTGACGAGATGTAATATACGAGATGTTGAAAACCCGAATCACGTTCGATAAAAAAAGAAAAGGAAAACGGGGACAAAGCGGGGACAAAAATCGAAATAACCAAGTTGCCGAGGGCGAGGGAAGGGATTTTTGTACGGCGATGTGATCAAAGGGACGACGTAGGACGATCACGTTGCTGGATAAAAGATTATAAATGAAGAGAGATGCGAAAATTGTTGAACATTAATCGATGCAAATTTTCATTTTCGATGTTTCGGAACGTTAGTCGGATAAACGGAAGAAGATTTTTCACTTGTAACTGGAAAGGAAGATTAGTTTATCGTTCCTTTATAGCCTTTTCTTTTCACGTTGGCGTTAATTCGATACTGCCAGGGGATAGGGATTAAATCGGATTTGCGTTAATGTCTTCTACTCGAATTTTCAAGATAGAACAGATTCGATTCAATGGCGAAGCAGTAAAAATTTAAAGACCATGCATAAAATAAATCTGTTTTTTCGATCTTCTGCGATCGTACTCTTTCTCTCTTTTTTTTTATTTCACGCTATTTCTTGTGATATACATTTGAATACATTAACGTTCATTGTAATATAATAAAATTTCTTTTTGTCGGATCCAGCAACGAAGTGTGTGAAAAGACCGACCAAGTTATAACATAGATAGCAAGTTATCCACGTCGCGAAAATAGTAATTACAATAACAATTCCCAATTTGTGGATTGCAAATTACGAACCGGTACGGATTTATATCGTAACGATATTTATCATTTTGTTGTTCTATCGTATCATTACGATAGCATCGCCAATAATGCAAATCATTTGAGTGAGCAAATCTGCGTTTAGAAATATCGAAAACAAGAAACAATTGATTCTCGTTACATTGGCCGTTCGATGTACAATCCGATCGTGAATTCTACAAAAATCATTTTCTTTTTATCGTTAAAATACTCTTGAACCATTGAGCAACATTAAACGTATTTCGAAGGAAATATTCGCAATTTCAAGTGCGATCAAAATCCAGTTGTTCGCATCGAAAGTTATATTTGTTATCGTTGCTGCACCTATTGCGAACAACAGGGGAAATATATCCCATGTTTTCGATACTATTTCCGAGGAAGAATCCATTTCGTCGAAAAAAGGAGGAGAACGAGGCAGAACGTGTAGTATGGACTCGCTTAAACTTGAGTCTAACTGGGGAAGGGGATGAGAAGGGTGGGAAAGAAAGGCGAACGATGAGAACACAGGAGGGGGATATAAGATAGCGGAAGTAACCGCTCAGGCGGAAGTTCCAATTGCCAGCTAGATCTATATATAATAAGACAGGAGAGTTATACTTTCTGCCGGGCGTCGTAACGCTGTTCGAGTGCAAAAGTTTCGGCCCTTTCCCGCCACCCTCTCGGAATTATCTCTACCACCTTTCGTCTACCATCGTCGAGATAATTAAATATATCCTGCCACTGAAATGCCCAAATGGATTTTCTCTGGACGAAGGTGGCCGCGATAAAGGATTTTCCTCCCTATGACGAAACTCGAAATTGAAGGAAAGAAGTTTTCTCCGCTTGTGCTTCCTTTCTTCGGCCCATGCTTACACCCACGTTCTATCAGGATTCGAAAACGAACGCTGCCACTTCGGATTTCCAAACTTTTGCAATATTTTTTTTTACTCCCCCCGATGAAACATTAGAAGAGAATACGCATAGACTTGCTTGCGTCATCAAGTTGATTCAAGTGAAAAAAGAACAAAAATAATTTGATGTGACAATTATTGTATAAATCATCAAGTATTGAAAACGTTTCTACGGCAGCGAGACAAAAATGGAAATTTGGAGATGTTATCGATGAAATTTTCTCACTTTCAACTTGTTGATATTTTTATATAACATGTATAACAATTTTGTTTCCTACATGTTATTTCTCAATAACTTGTCCGAGGGAATCGAGTGTTTCCTTTGCTAGCGGCCACGATGATTTCAGGAAAGATGTGCATCTGACTGTTCCGTACAGTGAGAATTTCATTGCTTTGACAAATCCGATTTAGGGGGACGCGGCGAAATTTTCCGTCATAGTCGTTCCGTTTCGAAAGACTAGGCACGAACAGAGCGTGGTTTTGGAAAATTGTTGCAGGGACTGCAGCCCTCTTGGGAGAAGCCATTAAGTTTCATTTTTTTCTCTCGTTTCCCTCGCCCTCTCGCAATTAGGTTAGCCGCGCGAACTTCCACTCCATAAAGTTAGCTACCACCGAAGGACGATAATTATTATGCCGCATAGCGCGACTCGGCTTGCGCCATGCCACTGCGACAACTGGGTGCTTTGGGACCTTGTTCCCGTCCACTTTATTCACGAAAACCTCTTTGACGAAAACGATATTCCTTCCTTTTATTTTCCTCCATCCCCTGCCACGTATCAATTGATACAATAATAATAATTCCATCATCTTTTTTCACCCTTATTTAATTATCAGTTGGAAATTCTTTTATATCGACAGGAAAATAATCGTTTCGAAAGAATTAAACATATTATAATGCGGTCGAGTTATTATGCGAGGGAGGTAAACAAAGTTGATGTCTTCAGAAATGACTAGAGGGTCCTCTGCCACTAGTCTGTTCGAGGGAACGGCACGAAATCACCCCGATTGGAAGGCCAGACACGTATTTCAAAGCCAGTGAGGTCGGTTAGAAATTAGTATACTCTATCCTTCTCTGGGATGTCTACGACTTTTTAATTTATTCAAGGAAAGTTGGTTAGAAATTCGTGCGGTTCGAAGCCTGGCTTTCCCGGAACGAGTACCGACCGATCATCACTGGAGGAACCAGATGCCGCGTTTGTCATTTTTAAGTTTTTTCGTTCCATTAAATCTTTCTCGTTCTTCCTATTTCCTCTAATAGCGTTCGTCTGTACGCGACTCGAGCAAAATGAAATCGGATATTCTTTGCGATTTAATTATTCTTAAAAGAATCTTTTCTCGCTTCGTTTTCGAAATTCTTAAAGAGCAGAGAGACCGTTAAGAATCTATATTTAACTTTTCGTAATATAAAACAATATTTACAACGTTACTCGTAATCTTTTCGTATCGTAATACTACGGAATATTTATTTTAACAGCCTCTGATCAATTATCAATCTTTTAACATTGTCTCTTAATTTAAAACTAATTTAATTATTCGTATTTAATTACGTCCTGTTGGCTACTGGATGTAATTCCCTAGTAAACAATCTAGTATCTCTATTACATGACGGAGAAAATCTTCTCGCCATCGGTCATCGTTACGGTACGTTGATTTTCCAGTGTGGCTGAAAGCAGGAATCAGACAGGCCAGATGACCATACCAGCGATGTGTATACGCGTGGACTCGGCACAGCTGGACTTTATCGTGCTCGCGTGTGCGATCGTGAATCATAATGCGTCGCGCGATTACACATTACGCGCCCCCTCCCTATCTAACCACTCGTAACGCATTACCGTACGAGTGGGTTCGTCAATATGCCGGCGAACTAGATTATGGCTGTATCCGTGGTAATGCTTTATCGTTCCGTATAACGTTCGCGTGTCGCACGTTTACTCTCTTTCTCTATTCTCTTCTCTCGCTTCTACGTTTCACTCTCACGGAAATAAAACGCTCCACCTGGTCATGAGACTCTTTCGCGACGAATATTCCCCTTTCGTATCGATTCGGCTGTTTGTTCAGTATCGTACAACCGTACTAGTTATTCCAGCTTACTTTGTGTCTCGTATTCGCATCCTTTCACATGGACTTCTGACACCCTTTTCTTTTTTCTTTTTTTTTTTTCCGACTTGTTTAGAACGCATTTACGTTTTATCGTAGCGATATCGCACGTAACGCGGAATTAAATAATCGAAATCGAAAGAAGATTTAATTGCTAAATTCGAGAAATGAAAAGAACACGCGATACTAAGATCCGACAATTAACACAGGTTATCGGAATTATTCTATACGGATTGTATTGTATTAGTGCGTTAAACGATAATATGATCGCGATAATATCGTACTATTATGCTGGTGTGGAATATTAGCAATATTATCAAACATTGATTCTGTTAAGCATATCGGTTCAGCGAACAATATCGTACATTGTACATACATAGATTTTTCGGTTAGGCGAGAAACGATGAGCTCGCAGTCAGTCTGGCGATACTAGTGGCCGTGGCCGCTTCGGACATGAGTAAATCATGATTAATCGCAATTTCATGGACGTTCCGCGTAAGTCATGAAATTAATGTAACGGTATAACTCGCGATTACGTACATATTACGTGGCCGCGTATCTCTCCACTTGTTACCACTGTCTGGTCAGTTCAATATGCCGACAATACGCGCCTGTGCTCATGCTTTATCGCACGAGCTATAAACCGTCGATACCGCTAGGGAATAAGGAGTGCCAACCTATGATAGAAATATGTGCATTGCGATACAGCGTTACGCGGAGAATTAGACAATTATATACGAAGATTATGTAGATTTTTTTCGCGATTGCGTGATCCACGATATTGTTACTTTCAAAACTACGGGAAATAATTTAGCATCGTAAAAATTTTCGTCGTAGTATCATAGAAACTCTAGTATATGATCAATGAGGTTATCTTTCGAATCGATGTAGGTCACGAGCAATCGTTTTCGAGTGAAAGCACGATTGTATGTCGTATGTTTCGTTCGAATGGAACATTTTTACTGTTTCATTCAAATTTTATTTCCCCTTACAACCGGTTGTTTCTCTTGTATTTCTGTTAGACACGAATGTTTTGTCGCAAAAAAAAAAAAAAAAGTGTAAAAGGGACAAGCTTCTGCCTCATGCACTTAAAACAAACGTCTCATTATAAGGCGGCACCGAAAAGAAAGATGGCATGGTAGCGATGAATAATTATCTTGGTGGAAAAAAGCAAGATGGAAAAAGTGAGTTCAAGAGCAACGGAAGTTAAATGGAAATATTATTCTACTCTGGTCGTGCACGTTTTGCTAACTATTCGCTACTACTCTTTTTAAATACTGCTATTATTTTAACTCTTTTCGTCGTTTCGATAAATTGTTTTTAAATAGTTAGCTTTAATCTAATTAATCATGATGAATCATAAATCTAATTACTATTTCTTTTCTTTATAATACCGCGAAAAGAACTAATATGGAATAATCTATTTTTTGGATTATTAAATTCGTTCATTTAACAAATATATAATATTTTTTGGCGTAATATTCGATAGAATATATTTGAAAGGAGAAAACAACGTAAACTATGCATATGGAACTATGCATATGACGTAATAGTAAAGAAGTATTTTTATATTTTTTCTCACCAATTGACGTTTGACGTAGAACATAATAACTCTTTTGGAAAATGTCTTGCAGCACAAAATTAACACTCAACATCACTGATTTTCACTTTAATTCGCTTGTCAAAATGGCGACAATGTGCCATCAAGAAAATCATGCTCTACTACCGAAGTACATGTAGTGTCAATGTGACTACTATTTTATTATTTATAAAGCATTAAAAAATTTACAAAAAATCATATTATTGATAATTTAAGACAAATAGGAATAAAATATATCTTAAAATTCTTCACTGATATCTCATTAATAAAAAATATGTTTTTTAAATAATATAATTGCATTGATTAATACTCTTAATTGAGTTGTACGGTAGCGGTAGCTTGTGATTGCCGTGCCATCTACGCTGCAAATTTTAAACGTCTTAAAGACAAGCGATCCTTTCTCGTCCGGAGCTCGTCGAAAGTGGTTGTGGCGTCGTTCTACTTTATGTAAGTAACATGAAACAAATTTACATTCACGGCAAAAACGAGCAGTTCCATCACGAAGCGTTGTAAACTTCCACGGCGTGTTCGTACACGTTGTTAAACATTCATATTTTTTCGCACGCATGAAATATTCTGCGCAGTTTCCTTTGGCGTCCCGTGGCCGGCATTACTTTTCGTTTCACGACTCGAAACAATAGAAAAAAGGAAATTACTGTGTTTGTTTATCCTTGTTTGCTAACCTCGTTCGAAGCACGCTCTGATACATTCGTGGAATAAAAATAAAATTAAAGTGATGTGTTTGAGCAGCTAGAGTGTCTTTTGTTAGATCGCAATAACATCTTAATAAAATTTACGACGTCAAAATGGCTGCCTAATTCGCGTTGTGGACTTGTTCGATTGTGCGTATATGTGTGCTTATTCGTTTTCCCGTATATGAGACAACGAATACGAGACAAAATCGTAGGTGCATTAGACGAAAACTTTTCATATTTTGTATCTCGAATCTACTAGGTACGACTAATTTCGAAATATCTTGATCGTACATCGAATGAGATAAATCCGTGAAAAATGGTGTTCGCGAAGTCGTAAAAACGAGACTGAAAGTGGCTATCCTTAACCTAGTCGAACTCGAAAGAGCGGTGCTGTGTTAAAAGGTTTCGAATTCGATTTACGATTCGAAAAATCCGTCTATCTTCCTAACGCACTGCTCCGGAATATGCACGGACAACTGGCATGAGAGGGAATATATACGAGATAGTACATTTTTTTTATAGCTGTTTCCAACGGTAGCGAACGTTTCGTAATTAATTACAGCGGGGTACTCTCTTCTTTTATCGACTACCGTTTCGCGAGTGGCTCGTAAAAATCCGTGAGGGTCCGTACAGTTTTCCTGTCTCTTCCGTGCCTCGTTTTCCATTTTTTTTTTTTTACTTTCATTTTTCCTTCTTTGACCGTGCTTCTCCACTCTCCTCTTCCACCGGCTATAGTTATCGTTTTTAAATTTCGTCACGAATTTTTTTTAATAACTCGTTACGATGCTATGTAAGAAATGAATGGATAATTTCGAACATCGAGCATAGGTTATGAAGAGTTTATTTCTTTTGTTGTGTGTTATATATCACAAGTTACAATATCTTTTTATATTATTTTTTTTTCTCTATATATACGTAAATTAAATTGTATTTCAAATCTTTGAGTTCGATCAAATTATACACTACAATAGTAATTTCGATTATTCGTTTATCTTGATTAGTATCGTATGGTTGAATGATATCGAATGAAAAAAGTTTACGAAGGACATCTCGATCGTTTATTCTTTTTTATTCTGATGAATAAGTGCGATCTTTCGTGAGTTATCTCGTCAACAAAATATTGTTATCAATAAATAATACTAGTTATATATTAAATCGCAATTGCAATTTTCCATTGTTTTTCTGAGAATGAATCATTTCTTTTCTTCTCGTTCCATTTTCTTTTTCAATCGTTTCAATCTACGTATTCGAGTATCTTCGATTTCCTATAATCAGAATGCATTTCAACGCGATCCATTATGTGTTTTCTTATTGTTAGTCGTCCGATAGTGATTATTAAGGATTTTCCGCGCGATCAAAGCTTTGTTCGTCAACCCTTTTTTTTTTTTTTGCGCCTTCATCCCCTGGAATGTATATCCTCGTAAAAAGACACTTTATTTCTTCTTTATTGCTAATGTCTGCCGCGTTATTTCTGCTTTCAGGATCCGACATCAAAGTACCGGTTGCAATACTGAACTGTCTTTACGCGCGTCAATTGTGCTTCGAGGATGCATCCTGCAGCGCCATTCTAGAGATCATACCGAGGGTCTGTGGTCCAGAACTGGGTGAGTGATAAAAAATTATTTTTTTATAATTTTTAAACAGATATAAAAATAAGCAAACATTTTTATACATCGCGAACTCGTTCGGTGGAACTTTTAATTACGAGTAAGAATTGATTTCCGAATCGATTCTCGACTATTTTCTTTGATTTAAATAATTACGAAGAGAAGTAGAGATTGTATCGAGGTTGGAAACTCGCGAAGTCGAATGGTGTCGAGTAGTGCAACTGCTTTTCCTTGGCCAATGTAACGAGAAGCGAAAAAATGAGGCGGACCAGAGATACGGTCGACGACCTCATTCTTTTCGCACTTCTTTCTCGTCTTCTATTCGTATTGTCGTGTTTTTCTTTTCATTTAAATCTTTATTTCTCCACACATTGGATCTATTGAAATTAATGGAAATTCTTTGATTAGGTGTGAAACATGTTAAATTATAAATTCATAATTATAAATTCATTATGGTAAATATATTAAATTATAAATTCATATGTAATAAATTTTGGACAGTTTTAAATATTGACATTGCGATTTCGCTATAATTTTAAATGGATTAATCGCACGATGTTTCTTGATTTCGATCCTCGAAAATATCTTCATTTCATCGAGGTAATATTTTTTGAAATTGACGTAACCTGGATAAAATTCTGATTTTCGACAATTTCAAAAGTAGCATTTACCACAATATCATTTGACGTTGTCAGAATGATGTTGATCTCATTTCGTTTCTTTTTTCTTGCTTATTCCCGAAATATTGAAATCTGTGATCAAATTAAATTCAAGCTAGACGCTCTTTTTTCGGTAATCCTTGTTTTCTTTACACGCCGCGTAAATTATAATTCGGATAGGTACGTTAAAGAGGAGGAATTACTCTGGAATTTACCGAATTTAACGATACCAAAAATGGGGGCAAATACAGCGGTAACGTCGGTGAAAATTAAAACAAACAGAAGGACGGTCCTACTACATAATAATGGAATTAGATGCGTTTTACTTTAACGAAAGTAAAACGTAGGGAAGGCCGTTAAAACGTGCTCTTTCGTACGCGTCTCGGGAAAATGGGATTAATTCGTATTTAATTTACCGAGTAAACGAGGCTGGAAGCGTGATATCGTCGTGGTACACGTGCAACCGCGAGCATGAACAGAGAAACGCTTTGCAAAGCGAAGTAGATTAACATGCGGAACTTCTACCGTGAATTACGTGTAATTAAAAAAAACACAGCACACCTTGATTGGTACCTTTCGAATCGTTTGTAATTTTATGCTTCCTTCCTCCACCGGGGGCAACCTTTTATCGAAATTGACGTTGAATTTTAACGAACGAAATTTCGGGGGTCGAAATTTATCATCGGGGCGTGGCTCGAGAATAGAAATTTTCATCTACTCCGTTTCTTTTTCTTTCTTCTATAAACATGGAAATTATCATAAATAAAAAGAATTGAAAGTATATGGTGGAAAAAATCGGTTTGCCAAACAGGGGGAACAGCGGCAAGAGTACCGGTTGTCGAGTGAAACGGTTTATTTTCTGAATGACTGCTTCGGTGAATTAATTAACGCGTTTTCTCCGCGCGATTCAAAGCGAACGGTTGGAAAAGTCCAGTTGGCCGGAAAGGATTTCGACGCGAGATTAACAATTCATGCATCGATCTCGAAAAAACGACGTAAACTATCGAGTCTCGAACTATTTCCAACGATTTTTGTCGCAAATTGACTAATCTCCTCCGTAGCAAATAATCTGGAGAACAATTGTACGCGATTATTGTTCACATTTAGAGAACGTCTCGTGTTTTTCTTGTTTTTTAATTCGATCTGAAACCTCGGAAACACTCGTTCCCGTAAAAATTCCCGCAAAAGGACAATTATCGAAGTTTGAACGTAACTTGATAAAAAGAATCAATTATCCATAGATTATTCGATACACCATAACTTTGACAGAAAGTTAATCGCGCTTTACGTCGATTACTACTACTGCAAAAGTACTATTAAACTGAAGGGAAAAAGTAGTACAACCAACGGTTTAAAAAAAAAAAAAAAGAAAAAGGTTTTCCCAAAGTCCGATGAAATATTTCGTTCGATTTTTTATTTTTATACGGATAAAAGAGTCGCGATTTTTTAGTCACGTAATTGTACAAAGCGTCCAACATCAACAATCCTGTGATGCCTCGAGGATCTTTAGCCGATTATTAATAGAGTTGCAGGAGAAACTTCTACATCGTCGATTCGGTCATCGATTAGAACGAATCTATGCGAGGATCTTTGCCATGTAATTTCGATATTTCAAGCGGGGAAGATTGAACAGATAAGAAAGAAGCGAGCGATATCGCGTTCGGAGACCGTATCAAGGGAGAGTCGCGTAAATTCTTCAGCCTGAAAATTCTGCTACTCTCTGATAATTTTCTGAATACCTTCGGGAAATCCGGGTGAAAGGGCATCGACGCGTATTTCACGTTTCAGAAACTATTTTCCACCGTTTACTACGTATTTGCTTGACTATTTTTACGGTCAGTCTTCCGATAGCTTTTCCAATAGTTCCTTTTCTTCGTCCGAGTTCCTCTCTCTAATCAAAGAAAATTTTTATTCATAATCGAGGCACCGATTCTTCTAAAGTTTACCGTAAATTAGGACGATGTTACGATCCCCTGTTGCAGTATTCTGTTGCATTTATACTATTCCCACGTTCGTTGATACGTCGAATCCATCGATGGACATTCATCGAGCTCATAATCATCCGTCCATAAACAGTGCGGTCCCCGGAACACGAATCGAGATATCGATCCACGATGCTTCCTGTTCGCAATCGGTGCGAGTCGAAATTTCAGTTGCGGAACGCGCAGAGATAGGTCAACCGGAAGTTGCCGATATACTCGACGCATTTCCGACCGTACATATCACTGTTGTCTCTTAGACGGCCCGCTCGCAATTTCGTCTTCCAATTGCAAAAAATATTGGAACAGATTTGGAAATTTTAGTTAGTTTCGTTTTGAAATTCAACTATTTTTTTTTGTTATCGCAGAATTTAATCGAATTATTATTGATCCTCTCTCTTGTTTAATCGAATTACAGTGTGCAAGTGAAAGAAGAAAATTGGAAGGATATAAGATATCGATTAAACGAGACGATTTGTCGAATATTTTGCTTTTTGTTGAAGTCAGCAAAAAATATCAACGAGAACAATCTTCGAGATCGTTAACATTTCGAATAATCTCAGCAGCTGCCATAACGTTATCCGTAACCCTTATTTCGTACGCCATACGATGAATATTGTCGATTGTAACGGACTTTCATTTCGTGCTAGCCTTATCGACGAAAATGACTCGAGGAAAATCTTTCGAGATAGAGAGACCTGTTATTTTCGTGGGCCGATTTCAATTGGGATCTTAAGCAATTACTTTTTTCGGTGAACTGATCGAATGTTTATTGGATATCGCTCCCATAATTGTGATTGAACGTTTAATTGCGTTTAATCGCGCGACTCGAACGGTCCATTTCGTTCCCTTTGTACGCGGAGTTTTGGCCACCGTGTTACTGCTCTAATTCAATTTACGCGATCGATTTTCCGTTATGTCGAACTTGATTAATAAACGCTCTTACTTTATTCGAAAGTAACGACGATTCGTTACCGAGTTTCACGACTCGTGGAAAATAATTCAATAGGACGATTTAAATTTTCAATATTTCTCTGTCACAAAGATCATCGTGTTTCGTCGTATTACTTCGATTAATTATAACAATTTCGAAGAATTCGAATTTATCACTAGCTCTACTCGACTATCATCTACCTGTTTCATCCATTCAATATTTTATCGCTTGAAAATTTCTCTGCCAACTTAGCAAAGATTTTCTCAACGTCGCGAAACGAAACGAAACGTCCCCTTTACTTTTACCCTCTTTCTTTCGTAAATATGTGATTGCGACCGAGATACACGAAAGAGTTGCGGGGAAATCTCGTCACGACAGGTGGATTAACGTTGAATTTCAACGTTAAAAATTCCGGTTGAAAAATTGAAGAAAGATAGAAACGGGGTGATGTTCGTTAGCGAATAAAAGGTCGTGACAAATCAACGAATGGACGCATCCCATTCGCGATGGATTCAGCCATTTAAGTGTGACAAGAAGGATTTCCGGTTTCCATTCTCCTGTCACCTGAAAGTGAAATTTCACCGGCGTACCTTTTCGAAGTTTCTGAGGGTTGTGTGCGCTTGACAACCAACCAACGCGCTTCTGAAAGGGGGCTGTCCAGAAAATCGATCGATGGAGGATGCGGAGGATTGCCAGTCGATTCGGGATTTCGTGACTTTTCCAAACGTTTCCCCGTATTTGTGCCAACCATCCTGTTACTTACACGCTGTTACGCTCGTTTTTATATTCTTTTTCGTGCTATCCATCTCTCTGTAGTCTTCTTCCCGATCTCGAGCGAGGGTTGCTTCTTGGGGAAGGAGGAGGGGGATGAAAAATGAGAGGAAACGCTCCAAGTATGCAGGTATCCGGAGTAATAACATGTCGGCCCAGGGGAATATGGAACGAGAGGACTTCCTTATTAAAAGGCTTTGGTGGCACTTTGCGGTCGGTATACTACTTACGTCGATAAATAACGATCTCTCGAACTATTTCCCTTCTGTTTTCTTTCTTTTCCTCCCAGGATCAATCTTCTGGAACGTTACTTTCCACGTTATCCTCGTGGAACGCCCGCAGATTTTGATATTTGTTCGACGAAAGATCGTTAGAAAAGTTGATAGACGATGGAGGTTTATCGAGAGAGAAACGTATACTACGTCTACTCGTCCGTCTCGTCAAATTGTTCATCGATCCTTCCTTCTAATTCGAACGGAATAAGCAATGAAATAAAATGGAATTAACGCGATTTCTCCGAATTATAATTGGCAAGATAATTGTCTTGTTCGAAGGCTATTCGCGTGGTGCGCGAAAAGTCATTACGATGCAAATTGCGGGGTACTTGGGGGAATTTTTAATCGATTTAGGAAACGGGGAGGAGGGGAGGATAGAAGTTTTACAATTATTTCCCTAAGTTGATTCGATACGTTATAAATGGACGAGCGACAAATCAGTTTATACCTTATTGCCAGTCGAATCGAGGACAGGAGCGGCCTGCATTGTTTAAGGGCCAATTTTCCGAGGCAAGATTAAGCTTTCGAATCTCGGTTGAAGCGTCACGTACGCGCCGAGATTTATGAGTTCCGGCACGTGCAGATTTTTATTCAAGCGTTTCTCCTCTGGCCAACAGGCATCATCTAGCATTTTCTATGCTTAACGCTAATTTCTTCATATCTCGAGACAGTTTCCTGCTCGAAGAAATTTATACGGGAATTTATTTCGTCTTAAAGTAAACTTGGTAAAAGAAAATCCTACCCTTCCATTCCTGATGATGGAAAAATATACGATAAAGTAAAGAATCGTTTGTAAGACTCTCGTCTAGATGCAGACGATCGTTCAGAATTGGATTCATCGTGTGCATCGTGTTTAGAACTTGTATTTCACCCTATGCTATTCAATTACGGTAAATTCAAGAAGCATTTTTATAAAAGTTGTTACGCGAGCGAAATTTCATTTATGTTTAATTCCCGTTTATTAAATCCGGACAATTATTTATACGGGAATGAAAAGAGTAAAGCGTCGGTATAGAATTTTTAACTTTCTAAAATAACTTTTTTTTTTTTTTATAATATCGGTATTTATTAATTTCATCCCATTAAGCAAAGGAAGTATATTATTAGATTTATTTTTCTCATTTTTTTTATGTACTTTTTTTTTTTCGTCACAGAAGAACAATTTTCTTGGTCGAACAATGAATGAAAACGTTTTTCCGTTTTCAGATAGATTTGTCCGCTATTACGCGAATCGTACGAAATATTTTTTTCTATTATACGAGAATAAAAGAGACGATTGTTTTATAAATTATCCCGATTATTTGAACGAATAGTAGCGAGTGTGCACACTTTTAACGGGCCGCAAATTGCCCTGTCGGCCGCGTAATAATGGGCCGGATTTACTTTAAAATTCAACTGTCAAGTCGTCGTTAAAGGACCGTTGTCCAGCGCCGGTCGCTGGAACCATACGTTGGAACATGAATAACGTGAAAAGGAATATTAACCGAAGAGAAAGGGATATTCGAATTCTCTTTAGAATCGCGAATTGTTTGAAATCTGCAAGGCAGAAGAGAGTCTCGAAAACGTTTATTTGGATTTATGAATCTTCCTATAGATCTTCCACCTCTACTCTCTCTTTCTCGTCGCGCTTTTGCTTTGCCTCGTCGCCTTTTCATCTCTCTTATACACATTTCGGGTCTCTCTTTTCGGATCTCTCGCTCGTCCGAGGCCAAGTAAAACTGAACGTTAAAAGGGATAGCGTCGACGTTCAAATTAATTCTGATTTATCGTTGTATACTAATCCCGATGCTTTCGGGCTTATCACTAACGCCGCGAAAGGTACACGGACCGACCATTACGATCGATTCCAGTGAATATACCATGGGAAAGTCGGGAGGGCAGCCGGGTATCTTCACTTTTTAACGAGCCCCAATTTATAGAATTAGGTCGAAACGCGCTTTAAACGTTTAAAGAACGTGGACTTTAAATGGGAAATTATTTATAAGACGTTACAATGAAGCGGAGATGGAAGAAAGGTGGAAAATGTACGGTGAGAAATTAGGAAAAATGCGAGGAAATGGAGAGATGGAATTAAACTAAATTAACAAGATAAATACAAATAAAACTTGGCGCAATTTCCAGATTCTGATATAATTTTAATCTTACTGTATTTCATATGATTTTTCAACTGTATTTTCGTAACAAAAATATTTTCCAGTATATTAAAGTATGTGGATAGCAAGGAATAAAAATATATTATATATTATGAGCCGCTGTTTAAATATTTAAAAAGGAAATGAATGTTATAAAAATATTCCAACTCTCCCTCTCTCTCTCTATACATATTTATACATAGAAATAAAAAATTATTTATGAGAAGAATTTTTTTGATAAAAGGATTGATCGATCGATAGGTTTGAATAATATAATAAAAAGATAAAAAGTTGGTCAGTTCTTAATGTCGACGAGATTACGATTGATAGTTCTTCCTCTATTCGCTTTGATAATATCGCTAATAATATCATGGAGTTTATTCGGCAGAATTGTTGGCACAATCGACAAGTTTAAATGATTGTCATAATTAACGAAAATGGCGTGTTATTTATGCCTGTAGCAAATACCGCGTACAAATCGCGGCAACTGCATAGGCCGAAGTTTATGTTTCCTGTCCCATATTCGACAGTCTGGTTAAAGGTGAAACCGAGCCCGTGCCGGGAATCTCCGTGTCATTTGAAATAACGCTTTCATTTGGTCAACAGTTGGCCGAGCGAATGATTGATCGTTTGAACCGGAGCCAAATCATCGATTACGCCTGAAGGTATAAACGAATTTACTTGCTGTAACTGGGAGCCAAATTAATCCTGGTGGAAACAAAATAATATTCAACGATGTTATCAACAAAACAACTGGACGTTCGTTCCTTTGTGATTGACAGTTTGACTATTTCGCGATATTTTTTTTTCTAATTCCGAAATTTTCGTGGAATAGCAGTTTTGTTTAAAAAAAGAGAATAAAAAAAATATCTGGCTCGATCGAATTCGGAATTGGGATAAAACGGTTTATAGGCAACGAAGCCAGATTCTTTTTCAAAGGATTCCTTCGCTTAACAATTGGACTTGATTATACTTACTCGTGGCAAGTGTGCTTCGTTATCTTTGGCCTCGGGTTTCTTCGTAGTAATTAGAGCTTAGGGGTGTAATTTTTCTTCGGACCGAGAGAAACACGGCGATTGATAAGAGGGGAATTTTCGAACTTTGTTTAGATGGTTGAAATTTCGGGAATAGCAGAAAATTGCCAACGATTAAAAGTAAAATCGAAGTAAAAATTTTCCGCTCCTCGATCGAATATTCCGAATATCTCTAATTTTTGCGTATTCGCGTTTTAATTTCGACTCGTTTTTATTGCCAAATCGAAGCGTACGGTTTTCAAATTTTTTTTACTTTTATTTCAATGATCGTTAAATGGTAAAAGTTTTTCGGTATTTCGGTATTCCGGGGAGGAGTAATTTTTGCTCCTATTCGCGAAGAAAGCATTTTCATTTAGCAGTTTCTTCTAAAGACTTGGAGGATCTTTTCTTTTTTCTTTTTCCTCTTCTTCGTTTCATCGATCGTTCATAGTTTTCGTAGAAACTTAGGGGAAAAAGAACGAGGCGCGCGAGTATCGTTAGCAAGACTCTTTAATGTAAAAATCTTTCGTAAACGTAATTTCGTTGCTGGCAGGATTATCTCGTTAACAACGTATCGATAAGAAACTGCCTTTTAGAAATTGGCGAGCCAACTTATACTACTCCTTGCCTTGTCTCTCTCTCTCTCTCCACTTCTTGCAAACTTTCGAATAAATAGCCCGGTTTTTCTCTCTCGATTCGAATCGGTGCACAGCTTTTTTGCGACGAGGAAATTTCCGCAACCGTTTCCCAAATGAACGTTTCGCGTGTCTCGGATAACCTCGTGACACAACAACTATAAAAATTGCTATAAAAATTCTGAAACGAGAAGAAGTCGAAGAAGGGCGAACCATCACGATCTTCTCGGAAAGGATCGTGACCCGTGCAAATCGGTTTGGAATTGGGTGATAATGAACCGAGTCAAGACTACGCTTATCCCGCAACGTAGAGGATATGCCTTGCCTGGTATTGTTTAATTGCACGGTGTCGCGTAGAAATTTACGCGTCCGATTACGCGGCACGATCGCACGCGATTTCGCAACGATATAATCGGCGAGCACGATTACATTTATTGGGTTTAGCATGAGCCGTAGGGGCAATCAATTTACTGCTTAAACGTTTATACGGTAAAATGATCCGGAATATACGAGCACGCCGGCCCTTCGTCCCTTGTTATGGCAACCGGTAGACAAACCACCCTTCCGTTAAACCCTCGATCGCTCGTTCTACTATCCCGGGGAGGGGGAGGGTAGAAAATTCTGCCTTGCTTATTATTACGCGCACGAACGAAAATCACTCTGCGAACGAATGCGGCGATGTCGTTGCACGATGCGTACGATCTAATTTCTCCGCTCTCGGAATAACTCGGCGCGGAAACAAGCGTGCACGCGCCGTTACACGCGACAGGCATCCACTTTTCCCTTTCCCTCGATTCCTCGAATCTACGAAGAATCGGGAAGAAGGGGAAAGAAACCTTAACGTTTCCACTGGTGGGATAGTCGATACTCCCAACGCATTGTCTGTGTGTGTGTGTATTTCTAACTAAGTAAGTAGAAAGTTGTTCTCTCCGGGACTGGTGGAGGATTATTCGATTAAGGAAGCGGGGGATGGGCGAGGAAACTTCTCCATTGGTTCATTGGTTGCAAATCACGGGAAGGTACGAGGTGGTAATACAAGCTGGTTACGTCGCTCCTTCTATCGGGAGTGTCTTCTTTCGAACCCACGCGCAGTTTCCTCCAAATGAAACGGTTAATTATTTCGCCGACCGAAGTTTAGAATTCCGGGTAAGGGAGATGTTGCTGGTTCAAGAGGGAGGAGGATTCGCGAATATTACGGCGAGTCTGGATGGATCAATCTCGAGCAAGGGGAGAGAAACTTGTCCAAGTTTTATCGTCCTCACCGACGTTTATTTCGTCGCTTTTATATTTTTCACGCCCCGTGACCTTTTAATCATCCCTGTGAAAAAAGGGGATATGCGTGTAAGAGGATATATCGAATGTCCTTAGAATGTCGGTGAGTCTCGGTAATCTGGATTTTTCTCGAGTTAATCGTCGGTATTGTTAGGAGGATCGGGAAATAACAGGATCGCCGGGTCATTTAATTAATGAGACAAAGAAGGGGATCGGGTATTATGCATCGAGAGCCTCGTGGAAACGCAATCGAGGGCAATAAAGCATCGTTCCGAGAGAAAAGAAAAGAAAAGAAAGGAAAAGAAATTCCCGACTATTGACGTTAAAATGAATCGACGTTCCTGCTGATCGACGAATAATAAACAATGTCTGTGAATTGTGTATCGAGGGGGGGAAAAAAAAGAATATAGAATAATCGAAAGCTGGATCCATTGGCGGAAATAAAACGCTCGATCACGGATCGAAACTCGACGATCGTTTGCCGCTTGCCACCATTAATAAGCGCGCGGGAAGCTTGGTCTTGCCTTTGAAAAAAGCACCGATAAGGTGGCAAAGAGGGTGGAAATGGCGATGAGGGCGGAGGATCTTCCCATTGTTCGAAAATACAATGTACGTTGTTATAGGCAAAGCGCCGTGCACGGTTCTTGAGAACAATGGCCTGGATGGAAGAAAGATAGCGATAGAGAGGAAGATGGTACAGTTGTATGCGATCTTTTTCGTGTGTCTTCTTCACGTGTCTGCGTGTGTTGCCGGGTGAACATGCGCCTGAGAAAAGAAAGGAGAGAAGGAGAGAGCGATGAGACGGAGGGGAAGGAAAAGGATTCGCATCGTGTCTCCCCGATTTGTTCGAGATACCTCCTTTGCTGCGCATATTTTTTTGCTTTCCATTCTTCGACTCGCTTTTTTTTTTCTTTTTTTACTTCCTTTTTCCCCGTTCGCCAACGATGAATTGTATTATACAACTCGAAACTTTTGGCCACGATCTCCCTTCATCGTGGTTCTCGTAAATTCTGATAATTAAAGCGCGGCGAATCGAACGGAATGAGCGAGAAGAGGAGGAGGAGGAGGTTAAATAAACGAATAATAAACGGTTGAATGAAAAACGATCGTATAACACGAACAGGAATATATAGAAGTAACAAACATTTTCGGATTTATTCCGTTAATTTGATATCCTGCAGATTTTTCCCTCGCTCTTGTTTTCCGTTCCGGCTTCTTTTTTTTCAATGGAACGTTACGAGGCGAGCAATATGTTGGAAACCCACCGCTTGAAAAACACATGGAAACTCGGGTCACAAGGGTTTTTATGATAATTATGGAAAAAAGAATGGGAATGGAAACAATGAGGGGCTCGGGCTGAATCAAAGGGAGATGTCGCGCACGCTTTGTAGCGCGGTGAATGGCGAACCTCCTCTTTTCGCCCAGGTTGTTTAATAAAAATTGGAAAAATCACGTATTATATTTGATCGCGGCAGATTTAATAAACGTTGCAATTACATTTGCGGCGCGCATTCCTTTTTTTCTCTCTCGAACATTTCGAACATTAGCGGAGGTCATCCTTTGAGCCCATATTTTTTCACATTTTTACATCGCTTTAACCATTCGATTCGGTGGCCGCTTTGATGCAACGAATCCCAATCGCGATTTCCTCCGCGGGATACGCGTTTGTGCCCCGTCGAAACGGCCTTGTTTTCACTTGGAGAAGGTATATGGAAAATTAGCTAGCCGGGATATCAGGACGAGACTCGTTTCCCCGATACTTGAAATACGCAATTGCGCGAGTATTGATAAATTCGTTCGTGCATCGTACGCACGCTACATCTTCTCTTTTTCCATAAACGTTTCGCCCGCGTTTTCCCCGGCATAGGCTTGATTTTAATTCGTTACGTTTCGATCCTGTAAAAATATCGTTCGTTACTTTAATTGAATTTCGAAATCCTCTGTTCGTTTCTTTTTTTACTTTTTCCGCCGAGTATCGAAATGAAATTTAAAAACGAGAAAACGCGTTCATAGATAATCGAAAAAGGGGAGGAGACTGTATTCGTCGATATTTATGATGAATGAATATTTATAATGAATATGGGGAATTAATAATAGTCGGTCCGAGGAGCGAATAGAATAGAAAATTGAAAAAAAGAAAACAGAGGGAGGGGAGGGAAAAAATATAGTAATTCTTCTTTTGGTGCACGAAACGTATATGGAGGAAACGAGTCGAATACAAAGCGGAACTATCGCTCTCAAATCTCGGAGCGTATTGCGGGGGATATTCCCTAACACAGAGACGAAAGTCCTGGTTAAAAAGTTGCTAACCGGGATCTCGATATAATAGGGTCATTATCTGCGGTAAAAACCAAGCCATTTTTATCCGAATTAAGGTACTTACTTACGAAATAATCCGCCTGTTTTAATACCCTCTCGAGAAATACTTTTTCTTGACCGACGATTTTCATTACGGTTACAAAACTCGTGGATTTTTCTTTTCTCGGTGTCGATGGATTACTATAAAAATAATATTCATTTCTCAACGAGACCTGAGAATTTTCATCTCGCGACTCGACAATTGTTTAAACGTTCTCGATATTTTTTCCACTCGTTCCTTTAATCGTCAAATCGAATAGACCTCCGCTTTATCGTTATCGAGATAAGAACTCTACCTGTTATAAAATGTAAAAAAAAAAGTCACTCTAAAAAAATTACTTCTCCATTCTCCACGTATCGCAATTCACCGATTGATTCGATCAATTAACCAGAAGATTGGATAGAATTTTATCCATCTCTATTACGTATATACTTTACGTATTACTTTTACGATTATATCTCATTCATTCGAAAAAAAAAAATTAGAAATTAAATCGAATAAATCACGAAACGTTCCATTGGATATTCGTTAAAATCGAGAGTGCAGGTTCGAATAGAGATGGTTCGCATCACCTATGCTTTCCACAGGAGACAAGGGAGCATGTTTCGGTAGTGGTTGGTGGTCCAGCTCATAGAATGCAGATGGGTGGTGCACAATTGTACAAACGTATGTAGGTATGATCTGACGTTCTCTCTCGGCCACCGTTCCCCAAAGCCGCTATCTAACAGTGGCCATGCAAGTTCTCGTAGGGCATGGTGCATAGGCGCGGTATGGAAGCATTAAACGGGAGAGACTGGACGGTATCAGCGTTGGTGCAGCTGCAACTGCAGCTGCCAGATCCAAGGTTTTGTGCGACATCGTGTATTGTGACGGTTCGCGACTTCTACATGTGACTATCGATTCAACCCTATAGGATAAATACGTCCCAAGTTTTGCTACGTTGTCGTTTTTCTTTTATTTTTATTTTTATTTTTTTTTTATTAACCTATCCTTTTGTTTCGAGGGAACAATCAATCTTTGAAACGTTGTGTGTCGTTTCCAGTCAATGGCGATCCACGTATGTGCGCGCATATTTTTTTTTTTGTTTTGTTTTTTCTATTCCGTGCCACCGTTGATTTGTTTTATATTTTATTAAGTCTGTTTTTCGACGTTGGTTAACGGTTCTCGAATCGTATTGATTTTGTTTCAATCGGTGGTCCACGATATATCCACCGTGTTATATTTGTCGGGACTATTTCGAGGCCTGATCCTTTATCTCCTCTCGTCTCGTTTCGTTACGATGTTCAACTTTCGATTGAATCGCGGAGAGAGGTCGGTCGATACAATTATTCTTAAATGATTCTAAATTGTCCGATTTAAATGTCAAAGAGAAAAGTATCTCCGAATCGGTATTCTTCCCAAGACGAAGTATCTCGAGCTCTTTGTGTAGTGTCTTCTTCAATCTTCGATTAAAAAAAAAAAAAAAGAAAGAAAAATCTCATGTTCCTTAGGGAGAAATCAAATAATAATATCGGTCGAATAATTTCGTCTATTAACTTTTCTCTTCCAGACCAGTCTCAATTCTATCGCATTCATTTGAGTACGGCTAGCCTTTCTCTCTCTCTCTTTCTCTCCCCCTCTTCTCTAACTAACGATTATTTTATTTTAATAATATTTGTACGGCCATTGCTAGCCTATAACCCTTTGTCTGGCTATAAGTACCGCGGTACTCTGGGAACGATTTTCAACGGTTAAAATATTTCCTCGTTAGAGTAGTTTCAACCTGTTTTCTTTTTGCTCTTTTTTCCCCCCTTTACTCGAGATTCCTCCGTACGCAGATTAATTAGTACAGCGTCGTTCAGGGAAAGAATAGGAACGAGAGTGCGCCTTAATTACTATTCCAAGATACCGTCGTAAGTTTCGTAATAAGCGAGAGCGCGGAGGCGAGGTATAAGTAATGAACGAATCCAGATGTCGTAGTCATCGTCGGATGTCGGATCGAAAAATAATGACCAAAGTGGAAGTTTCAATTGCGCTTTCGCAACGCCCGCCCACAGGAATATTAGAGCGCCTCCCCCTACCAAAGATCCAATAATCTCGATTCGCTTCGATAACAAATCGCGGCTGTAATACGAGCAGGAAGCGGAAGTAAAGGAGAGTTGTTAACCGGATACGAGCTGACCTATTTCTTTATCGCGAGCTCTTTGGTCTTTAGAGAAGGAACGTTGATGACACGCTTTCGGAAAATTTTTTTCTTTAGACGACGATCTTTCAAACTTCCGGTTGATAAGTTCCCGCAAACCGATAGAAACCGATGTTGACCGTCTAATTTCCACGTTTCGTCGACGAGGAAATATAAAAATGGTGTAGTATGATATGGCGGGGGGCTAAAGGGAATGGAGCCAAGGAAAGTCGAAGAAGGAAGAAAAGGATAGCGAAACATAAAATTCCTCAAAAATTAATGTTTAATTCGAGATAGAGCACTCAGACTCTTCGTTTACCATTATTTCCCAAGTTACAAGTGATTGTTCTAAAAGCGGGCTCTTTAAGACCGATCCATGGATCCGTGGTTAAGTAACGGTTGAACGAGTTTAACAACGTCTCGAAGTGGCGACGAGGAAATTAATTTTTCACCGTCGCGAACGGAATATATCACGGCGCCCCGTTCCTCGTTTCTGTAACGAAAGTTTCTGCGCCTCCACTCTTGGGTACAATTTTTCCCCAGAACCGATATCGCGTCGGCGATATGACAAGGGGCGAATGTCGCGGTTCGAGGAAAAGGGAATACGCATACACGGGCGAACCGAGACACCTCGAGTGTTATCCCCGGTTTTCCAACCGTGGCGGTCCCCATTGCTCCCCACGGTGTAACGCGAGACAGAGTTTCGTTGTTGCGATTCTCGATAATCCCTCCGCCGAGACTTTCGGCCCCCTTTACGTACGAATTTTTTCGAATGCGATTTTTATAATCTTGATAGAATAGAATATAAGCATGGATATAAAAATCGATGTTTGACAAAGAGGCTTCGATCCAATTTATCATTGCACTCGCGAGAAACGTAATCCTTTGGAAAACGGTGGAAATGTGTAAAATATTAAGCGCGTTAAATTCATCGATTGGAGTATCTTCTGTTTTCGTTCAATCGAGATGGAATTGTCGGGGAGGGGGGTTTGAATTTCAACGACGTCATTTACATAGTCGAATTGCACGCGTTTCATTTTCTTGAACGGAACATCACGTGTTTAGTGAGAAGCATTTGACTGGAGAGAGATTCGTGAAATATATTCATGCTCGAGGCTCGTTAAGGTGGCGTATTTGTCATCGGCAATGAGCACACCCGCTTAATAATAATTTAACTGTTACAGTGGCTTGTTCGACGGTGACAGTGACAAAGTGTCAAGCGGCCCTGCACACTCTGCAAGCTTTCCCTTTCTTCCGCCCAACGTGCCTCTGCAGGGAACCGCATGTAGACCCGGATTGTAACAGTTTCCAGAACTTCCTCTTCGACCACCCTTGCATCTACGTCTTAAAGAAGGGTAAGTTTAACGTTAAGAGGGCCATTATTTTCTCTATATTACCTTCGAAAAGTTCCAACAGTTTTTATTCCTTTCAAACTTTGATCAGTCGTTTAAAAACTCGCCTTCCCAAAATTCGTGCGAAAAATTGTAACAAATTTTCGAAATAAACCTAAAAAAAAAAAAATGTCGACGTTTCTCGCGTTAATAATTTCTACTACTAAAAATATTTCCTACTACTCGTTATACGTCGACTACGTTTATTTAATAATAACAAGTTGAAGTTGATAGTTCGATTTCGTTCATTTTCCAATTCGCAATTACGGAATCTTTCCGCGAATATACGTACAATACGTATATAGAGTCGTAGAATTTTTCTCTCGTCGGAAAATAGGATTTATAGGGGAACAGGGAAAATCAATTAAGATCAATCTAGTCGCCGTGAAAAAGGGATCGAGCTGGACACGCGTTAATCCTCTAACAAGCGTTTAATCGCGAGTCGTGATTGTAACGAGGGATTCCGGCCAGGAACGTCGGGAAAATTCCTCTCGACGGCCTCGATCTCTCCACCCCCCTCTCCCCTTCCTCTCCCCCTCCCCTCGACGACGATGACTCGAGCTCGGAAACTTTTAACGAGTCGCGAACGTTTCTAATAATCGTTCCTTTCTTCTTTAACCTTAACTTTAACCATCCACGTTAGACGCATTCGAGGCGAAAAAAAAAGAAGGAGCGCCGCCAGTCGTCGTCCTCGACTCGCGCGCTCTCCAACCGAATCCGCTCGTCTGCGTTTCTCCGCTACTTCCCTGGCCTCCTTCCCAGAATCAGATTATTCTCTCGAATATTCTCGATTATTCTCGATCAGCGTTAGCTAGGCTCGATGTTTTTTTTTTTCTTCTTTCTACCACGAACTTTTCGGAAACGCGTTTTCCGCCTCGATTACTACCAATTTTAATCCCACGTCGTTGTATATTTTAAACCGATTTCGCCATCGAGGCGAATCGGAAACGAAATTATTCTTACTTATTTTTTTTTCCGTGTCACCCCCGATTGTTCGCAACCAGATTACACGTTTCACGAATTCCAACGGGGAAACATTATTTTGCTCGCCGCCGTTTCTAATTCATCATCCGTGATCGTTTAATTTTTCAAAAGTTCCATTGTTGGGAAATCACCGTTTGCGCGCACCCCCTACGCGCAACCCTCTTGACGCAAGATAGAATCGGCCGGGTCATCGATCTGCTTTATTTTTAAAAATCGTTCCGTGAACGGATTTCGGAAGTAAGCCCTCCTTAATTATTCAGTTGTGCGCGATAGGATCGAGGAGCGGGGGAACTAACTCGAGGAAAAATGAGAAATGGCGGATGCATGCAACACGTTACGCGCCAAGGCGAAAGCTCGGAATTGATTCCTTCCTTTTCTTTTTTTTCTTTCTTTTTCTTTTTACGGCTCGCCGAAAGCATCAAAGGCCTCGGATGCATAACGCGTTGCTTTTCACCGGACTCTGAAACTGACGTCGACTTCGAGAAGAGAGAAACGCGCGGATCTTTGCGTGTTTAATGGAGAGAAAGAGGAACCTTTTCCAGACCTCCTTTCTCCTTCTTTCTTTTTTCTTCTCCCCTTCTTCTCTTCTTTCTTCTCTCTCTCTCTCGCTCACAGACACAGCCTCCTCTCCAACACCCATTCGTGGCCCAGCCGCCAGTTTCCCCTTTTCGTAGTTTCCTTTTTTTCCCAAGCAGAAGAGCGAATTTAATCTCATTAAGTGCCGAAGCTTCTTGGTTTTCGTAGCGGCTGCGGCTGCGGCCTTTCATTATCCACCTTGCCTCCCCCGTATGACCGGCTTTCGCCGGCCCATGCCGGCTTATACACCGGGATGGATGTAATGTAATTAAGATTCTGGCCAAACTCTTCTAATTGCTCGACTCATTACTCCCAAATTATTCCCAGATCTTTCTTCGCCGGTATTCTTCTCGATTTCGATATATCAACCCCCTCTCGACACCCTAAATTGTTTCACCAATATATTATATTTTCCATTCGTGTTCTCGATTGGATTCAACGAATCGTGCGATCTCCGCTCGACGATATTCGTCCCGAGAAATCGCGATATTTTCATCCGAACGTATTTTAATCGCGCAGTTTTATCTTTGCACTTATAAATTATTAATTCGAATCGTTTATTAACGGAACGGCGAAATCTCGGCTTGTTAGCTTAATTTATTTTCTCGCTTAATTGCCTCTCAAGACACTCGGTGCTCTCTTTCCGAAATTAAAATTTCCATCTTCCACGGATATTCTTCTCTTCCCCCGCGACAATTGTTCGAATGCACCGTATATACCGTTGGAAAGTCGTAATTAAACGAATGATTCGAGGGATGATAATCTAATTCTCGTCGAAACGAATCCATCGGAGGAGGAGGGTTACTTTAGTTTTATCTCGATCGCCTCGATCTGTTTGGGACGTATATCAGGATGACGTTAATCGCGGGAAGGTTATCTCGAAAGGTTGTCGAAGACAGAGCGGAGGACGCGGAGGAAAATTTGATCGAGGTGCCACTCAGTCGGGTATATATTTCTCTTCTGACTGAAAAAGAGGGGCTCGGTCGCGGCTCTCGTGGAAGAAACAAAGGGATCGCGATATCTTTGACTGCGGCCCCTTATATAACCTCCGCGCCATTGCGGCTTCTCCTACGATCTCCATTGTTCATTTTCCCGAGGGCTCGCTCGTCCGGCCCGTCGAGCCTTTTGAGCATTTTCGAACGATTCACGGATAATTCCCAATACGCTTCTTTTCACCCACACTCGGTGTTTCAGCCGCGTTCCTTTTTTCTCTCTCTTTTTCCTCTCCTTTGCCTCTCGTCGTCCTCTTTCTCTCTCCGTTTTCCTTTTTTCGTTCTCACTCTTACCGGATAAGAATGGCTTACCTCCTCTCTGTCCATTCCACGAGAGAATCTCTTTTTCTTTTTATCAGCTTCTCTCCTTTTGTTTATACGTATGTATCTTATAGTTATATATATATTATTGCTTTTGCAAGGAAGTTAATCTAACAATTGGTTGATCGAATCGATTTTGTGTTCTCTCCATAATTTTTGCGATTTCTTCGAATCTTCTTCTCCGTCATCTCCTTGAAATGAATTAATTTAATCGTTTTTTTATTACCGAGGAATTCGTGAACGTTCTCAGAAATTATTCACAGGAAATTTTCCTCTTTATCCGCGAAAAATCTCTCTTCGCCACTTTAAATCCTATCCGTATTCCCTTCCTTCTTCCGATAAGAGAATAATAGCTTTTATTATTTTCTTCGTCGAGCAGACAAGTCTTTTCTATTTATACGTTTGGAGGGAAATTATCAGTAAGATATCGTGAATTTTCTTGTTGCATTTCTTGTTGGAGAAATTTTTTTAATTAGTCAACAAGCGTTAATCAGATATTTTTAATAAATACGAGTTGAACAGGGTGTACGCATAACAGATTCGTTAAATTCCTTTTTCCTCCTTCCTTAAAGTACACGGATTCAACGAGATAAAGATACTCGAATACTCAAAACTCTGATAAACCGATCGTGTCGAGTGCTCGCAGCGGGGAATTTTTTTTCCAGCAAACTCGCAAACGTCTCCTCTCCTCCCCTTGCTGCGCACCTTTTCCTCCACTCCTTCATTTCCACTCGATCCTCCGTATTTGACGAGAGACACGGATGGAAAAGAATTATATTAACCCTCTCTCTTTCTCTCTTTCTCTCTCTCGATATTCCAGATAAGGATCCGTACCCCATCGACGCGCTGCCGACCTGCAATCATGCGCTGAGCGTCTGTTTACGCGGCAAACCGTGCAGCCAGATTTACGAGGACTTCAAAAGCAACTGCAAAGCGCGGGAGGGGAAATGCAGGATGGAGAGCCGGTGAGTGAAAACGTTGCATCATTACCATAGTTTATTCTACTTTCGGCGATCGCGCGGCGAACCCTCGCGAAAAAGGGGATCCCCCCTCCTCCCCGTACGAAGACGAGCCGTAAGTCCGCGAGTCAATATTTACGTCTGCTCTCCTCTCATGGCAAAAATGTTTCCCCCTTCAGGCAAGCCTATGCTCTCTCTTCCCTATTCATAATTCAAGTTAAAGGAAACTCGGGGGAGGAGGGGGTGTTCTTTTTGAATGTCAATCAAAGAAATAAATTTCTTTGCCGTTTGAATTTTCCTTCTTTTCGCCTCTGTGCATCGCGTCCCACCGGCTATTCAGCCACTTCAAAAACGGATAGGAGCTAACTTGCCTCCTCCTTTTTTCTCAGCCGATCCACTCGCCTAGAATTTAATGCTTCTTCCGTTCTGTGCTATCCCGTTATCTTGGATTCTACTCCTTTCTCGAAATTCGAGAGAGAGAGAGAGAGAGGAGAGGGTGTTTTTTCCAGGACGGTGCGAAAATTCGAGGGAACGTTACGTTACGCGTGGAGAAGTTTGACGAGGGGATTAATTCTCCGAAGCTCTGATACGGGATTGAAAAGCGAATCGGAACGTTAAGCTTGCTCGAAGCATTCGATCTCGGAGATGGTTATAACGAAAAGTTAAGGGGGAGTTGGAAATGAAGTTTCGCTGCCGGGCTGACAGCCTTGTCTGCCGTAATTTTAAACCTATTAGATGTACTTGCTTAGCTCTCCTTGTGTTATTCATCGTCAATTGAAATTCTGGAATTTCCTACGCTTTATCTCGATCGAATCTATTACGGATGTACAATTTGGAGAGAGATTACGAGTCATCTCATTTATATAAAAGAGAAGATATTCTAATTATTAATTTCAGATCGGAATTACACGGTCAAAATTAAGGGGAAAAGATGGCAAAGGATGAATATATATAATTTTATATAAAATTTGAAGCAATACAAATATGGTAAATTATATATATATATATATACGTATGTGTATAATTTGTAGTTTCGTAAGTTTGCACGTGCATAAATTATGCTACTAAGTATTCGAATGCACGTGAAAACTTTGTTTAGATCCGTGGTGTTTTTTATAATTATATTTTAACAATAATTAATTATAATTATTCATACACATATTCCCTTAATTCTACGCGAAAGCTTGCGCTTGTATAATTTACACACATATTCGTCGCTGTTACGTAGTCTGTGTTTAAAATTAGTTAAGTTTAAAGAGACGCAAGAACTCGCATATTACACGTATGGACGATGCTAGAAATGCTCGAGCAAAATTCGCGTACCAGTTTAATCTATCCTTTAAACGAAGAATTATACGACTTATTATAATTTTTCAAAGAAAAATAATCTTTAAGGAAAGTTTCCATCTTTTTCTCTCTCCCCTAAGATTCTTCGACTTAAATCATCGGTCAATTTTTTTCCTTTTTTTTTTTTATCACCAGTTCTTTTTCTCTTGCGTCGTAAACGAATTAACGAGCGAGCGTGTGTACGAGGCACACGCTTTTAATTACAGAAGTTCCTCGCGTGTCGAAACTTTACGATCTTCTCGATCTTTCCTCCCGAAGTAATTGCCTCGTATTTTTCTTGTCACTTTCATCCCTTCTTTCTATGATTATTACCATTATACTTTCTAATGGCGAAGAGAAGAGGAGGGAAAAAAACGAATCAAATTACGCGTTAAAATTCGGGCGATATGTAAAAAACAAGAGCAAGGTTTCCGTGGAAACGATTTACGACTTCCAAGTACGATGCATTACTTGTCTAGCGCGAAAAGCGGACACTTTTGATGGGGAAAGAATTTCCGAGTACGTCACATACGAAGTTCCAAGAACTTCGTATCGCGATTATTAGACTGCGAATTTTCATCCAAGTACATATATATATATTTCAAATTACATACCTTTTGCATATTTCACATAAATGAAAATCCGATTTATTTCAAATGGATTTTTTAAATTAGATTTAGAATCTTCGGTTAATAATATCGTTTTAAGCAAAAAATTTTTCTAGAAATACAATACCATATATATCTATTTTAACTCAAAACTCTGTTAAATTTTTAAATAGAAATTAGAAAGAATTTAAGTCAAAGATAGTAACGACGAATCAACGATCGTTATCTCTTTCATTTATCTCGATACGATTTCTCGAGATAAAATATCGCGGAGATAAAAGAAAAAGGTAATTTTTTAATCGTTTATTATTTCTATTCCCGTTTTATTCTATTCGGATCTCTCGTTCCCACCTCTCTACCAATCTATCCCAAACTCCAGACAGACGCGATTCCTGAAAGTACACGCTTCCCGGAAAAATCCAGGTCACTCGGTCGCGAGCCCATCCATAATTTCTGCCCTGTATTAAGCGCTATAAATAATAAAACTTATATCTCGGCAACCAGTTGAAATAAATCAAAAAGTGATTTCAATGACTTTTTAATTTCTTCTCGCGCTTTTCACGCGAAAATTTAAAATTCTTTCCTTTTTTTTTTTTTATAACTTCGTCTTTTGCCGAATACGATATACATATTACATTTATTTATTTATAATTCAACTAGATAAAAATTCGCGATCTGGTCAATTTTTCGAGAATTTTTCTCGCGAAACGAGAAATAAGGTTTTAAGGAAACGCGAGAGGGGGAGGGAGGCACGGTCGTTACAGGATCGTTAAAAAAATAGTAAAAACGAAGGTGAAATCGTCATTGGTGAGAATAGGACGTGTTCCCGCGAACGCTCGATCAACGCAGGATGCCTCCGTTGCATGCAACCCCTGGTAAGTAATTTCTTCGTGGAAACGGCGAGCCTCTCATCGTTCATAACTGACGTACGTACGTTTTCTTCGCGCCCTTCAAGTATGCGCCGGCAACTCGTTTCCTCCGCGAACGACTTAAAAACATTACGTACGCGATACGAGGTCGACGCGCCATTTCGGTTCGAGGAAACACAGGCGAAACAACCGGCCAAGTTTTCGGGGCCAAAATTAATTAGACGTTTACACGGCTCGCTGACGTGGCGTGGAAAGTTGCGCGGCGAGTTATTAATAAAACGAGCACTTGTAATAATTAACTCGCGATTTGTTACGGATAAACTGTGTTTAAATCGTGATTAAATTGCGGCGCGTTGATGGGGTGGGGAAAAAAGTTGGAAGGAAGGGGAAGGGGATGGAGAACACGAATTCGACGAGTCGAAAAATTTAATTAATATCGGGCGGAGAGAAGAATGTTACGATGGTTTACTCTCGCGATAGGAAAAGTGTTGTTGCTGTGGAATAAATAAAAACATTTGCAAAGCGCAACGCTTCGTTCTACGAATGCAGCTCGGACAATCTTCGAATTGGATGCGCAGCGAATCACGTTTGTAATTGCGCGTTTCTTTTTATATTCGATTCAATTGGGATGAATCCACGAATTATTTCCGGGAACATTATCAAACGTTTCTCCCCCTATTAAGCGGTGTTGGTTATTAATTCATTAACAGAGTGAACAAATTTTTTTTCACGTTTCTTGCGTATTTCCTCTCCGTAAATACGATACAATTTTCCCGTTACTTAGTTGTATTAAACACGCTTTCACCGCGTTTTTTTTCACACTCGGAGCTTATAAAATCGTGCAAATGTAAATTATTATTATTATTACTTTTTTTTTCAAAATTTCTCGCGCGGAAGAAATTTTTATTTTTAACTACTTCCTCTCTTCTCCAACCTTCGCGAGTTCTATTCACCGGCATTTCTGAAAAAAAGAAGTTGCTTCCCCTTCTGCAACGTTTACACGGCATGGAGTAGTAGAAAAGACGGGCATACGCGGTGCAAGCAAAGTAGGAAAATTTTATTGAAAGATTGGAGGGAGGCGGGGGGGAGGGGAGAGAAGAGCGGAGGAAAGTTAAATAGGAAGACGTTTTCCACTTTATACCTAACGTACTATTTTTTCTTTTATTTCCAGAAATTCTCAATTCTGTTAATTGAACTGCCAAATACAATAAAAAGAGACCGACCGTGTACGCTTCTTTCAATTTTTTACCCACGGTTTCTTTTAATGCGATACGATATTTCTACGTCTCGTTTAGAGGTATTTCTGCTAGTTTGACGTACCGTGCTCGAAGGGATTAAACGCGAGGAGATACAAAACGCGGTCCGGGATTCGCAATATCACGACGATCGGTGGAGCTGTTGTATTATTGTAAAAGCTTTCGAACGGAATTCATTCCTGTTATCTGCTTTACTTTACCCCGTTTTCTACCGGGATCTAGGCTCGCAGATTAAGAGAAAATTGGAACAAGAACCGAAAGACGATGATCGGGGATAGGTTTTCCTTTTATAAAGAGGGAGGGTTGAATAATTTCAATGTTATTATTACCAGGCCGGAAATGACGATATGGAAACGAGAATGGTGAAAAATATTCGAAAACGTTATCGATTATTTGGAAATTAAAAATACCCGTGTGAATATTTCACCCGCTGACAGGTTTCAAATGGCTTGGTTAAACGATCAATCGAATAAAATTGAAGAGGTAATAATCAATTGGATTTGGAAAAGAAAGTATTCGAGTTATTAAGAAATATTCACGGAAACGGAGAATCAAAATTGCACGATTATATGCTAACAATAAACAAGCAAAAAAAAAAGATTCATCTATGAAATTCAAAATTACCAAGAAAATCAATGAAAATTAATACAAAAGCTCAAGTAATAGAATCTTTCCCTTCGAACGGTTGATAATTCTTCTCTCGGCTCGTAGAAAATGTATATACGTGTCTCGAAAGACCAAGAGCCCGAACTTCTCCAAGTTCGAAACACCTGTGCGCTTGAATTGAATTCCGTGTCGTTTGTGTGTGCCAAGAGTGATTCGCCGGAGGTGCCGAAGTTTTCCTGGCCTCCTTCTCCTTCTCCTCGAAAAAAAGAAAATAATAAATAAATAAATTCGACGACGAAGTTGGTGACGTTCTCGTGATTTGTTCCCGCGAATAAATGGTCGAACTCGATACGAAGAGGACACGGGATCCAGCGGGGGTCCTGACCGTTTCGTGTCCGTTTCGTTGTAAACAGGAGGAAGCGAGGTGTCCCGTTCCCCGGGATTTGCGGGACACGAAAGGCTCAAGAAATGCGCGGGGCCGCAATTAATGATCCCGTTAATTTAATTAATGCCTTCCATAAAGCTCGCGGTTCGTTACGGCCGGTATAAGCAGACTCGTTGCGTTTTCGCGAGAAAAGGGGACAAAAATAATCGTTAGTACAGGGGGGGAGAGGGGACAAGTGTACGTTCGCGAGATATACGGCGAGAGCTTGCTATAATAACGGTTGCGAGAGGGATTAAATGGATTAAATTCACGTTCAGAGATGAAAAACTGAAAAGTTTTGTTTCCCCCCTCGATATATATATATATATAAATATATATACATACGATGTACACTTTGTGAGAAGTATGTCGTGGCGAAGATGGAAGATCAATTTTTTGAAGAAAAGAAGAAAGAAAAGGGCGAGTTTTATTTCTGTTTCGAAGGGAATGAGGCGAGAAAAATATGGATTATCGAGGTTGGTATTAATTAGGAGGGAGGAGAGAAGTATACTCGATCTACCTAGCTTAACTATCCATTTTCGTGTTTCCCGAAACTTTGAATCCCGCGTAGCAGACGGTATAGCTGATTTTAACCCCTTGTTAACTCGGCTCTCGCGGGAATATCATTACGAGTTATAAATGAAATATGGATAAGAAAGGTATTTTTAACATCCTCCTCGTGAAATACGATACGTTTGATAAAAGTTGAGCGGCTTCTGTTACAAATGCCGTGTCGATAATGTCAAATTTTATAACAATCGATCAGTTTTTCGATAACAATAGTTGATTGATATTTTTGATCTCCGATTGATACCCAAAGACGAGTATCGAATTGCAATTTACAGATTGAAAATTATAACGCAACACGTTTATTCTCGTATATTTCACAAAGAGACGCTCTTATCAGAAGAAACAAGAAACGATATATTGACAAAATTAAGATATTCTTCGAGGGTTCGAAATCTGAACTCGAGAGAGTAGAGAGTTTGAAAGGAAAAATAGGAGAAGGAACAACAGGGATGATAAAATAAATTTTCGTATGACGTTTTATTAGAAAGGGGCGAACTGGAAGCATAACGACGACGGGTTGGAATTTTTTTCTTTCCACCCTTGGCCGGGTGGGAGATATTCATTTTTCAAGCGGCAATGCACCATCTTTTCTGGCGCTGAGTGGATCGTTTTCACGAGAGGACGGACAGGAGAATGCGCTTTCTAAAAAGCTACCACTTCCCGCTCCTTTCGTCTGTCTTGACGAAGACAAACCTGCTTCCATAGTGAAACGCGCGATCTAGCCGGCCCCCTCCCCCGACTCGGACACAACCTCACTGAATATAGGAGAAAAGAGAGAGAGAGAAACGAAAGATAACCACTTATCTTTTACTCTGCTACTCGCTTCCAACCATACTAGCGAGCGTTAATGAAAACGTGCCACCGACGTGTGCAGACTATGGAGCAATCATCACCTTCGTGCTCTCCTCTCCCTCCCACCCTTCCCTCCGTAAATTTTCTAACACTTGGGCATTTCTGATCGTGAATTCTACGCTTGGTTTTATAATAATTTGAATTTTTAAACTACGATGAAACGAGACACCGACTGGAATAATCGTCGTGTTCAAGAGATCGGAGCATTTTAGAACTACCTTGGAAACTACTACAGATTCGCGGAATCTGTAATTGACGTGGCGGTAAAATGATATAGGATAGGAACTTATCTAGATCTTAGAACGAGGACGTGGAATTTTTGTTTTTAAAAAGATTTGCACAATATCGTCGAAATTGATCGGGAGACAAATGGAAGTTGACGATTCACAGCTACGATCGAATGCGATCCCCGTTTTTTTGAGTAGAAAATAAACGTAACGCGAGGTAAAAGGGAAGAGGAAGGGAAGGAAGCAGAGGAAGAGAGAGAGAGAGAGGGAGAGGGGAAAGTTGGGAAGCCGGTGTCGCGTACAAGCTGTTGACATTTAATTTAAATTAAGTCGGAAGGGAAAAGTTTCAGAAGCTATCGATCCAAAGTAGTTACAAGAGGAGAGGACAAGGAAGCGCTTATTAGTTAGGTCTGGTTGAAAGTTTCCGTCTGGTTGGAATTTCTGGTGGCACGGGCGCGCTCGATGACGATCGTTTCGAAAAAATGAATGTCAATATGTAGCCTTTCTCGAAGGAAACTTTCGAGGAATTTCGAAGTTGAGGAATGAAGGATGCGGCGGAAGGATGGGGGAGAGCAGAGGGGGTTCGAGTAATGAAACCGGAAACGACTGGGTAAAATCAATTTCTCGGTGAAAAATGCCATCGGCCAACGCGTAATTAAGCACCAGGTTTTTTAGATTAAATTTGTACGAAGCTGGCGAGAGCACACACACACACACACACACCCCCGGCACGCCGGCCACCTTTTTTAGTCGATTGGTGGCTGAGAAATAAAGAAAAAGAAGAAAAAGTGACGGCGAGCAAACGGAAATGTAGCCGTACACGATACTCGTATTGAAAATATTCACGACGCGAAATGGGCGAATTGTGTAGCACGTTAATTAGCACTGCCACCAACTTCCTAAGGGATAGGGAAGCGAAGATAATTACGGACGTGTCGACGATACTGTCGCTCCCTGACGAAGGAGTTGACGTTTCGAAACGAATGGATTCCATCGACCGGTCTGTTCCCGCTATCGAGTTATCCTCGAATACCGGGGGAAACGATCAACCGCGTGACAAATGTTGCCAGCTCTTTCGACACTTCATTCTCGAAAGGGGGGAAGTCGAAAATAAACACAGATCGGTGTGCCGGGCGTGTTTGATAAACTATTTTAATAAAACGCATAGATTATATTTTTCCAGGATCGGCCGACAGGTTTTAACAAATACGATTGAACGTTGAAAAGAGAGAAATGTTTCATTCTCGATATTTTTTTTCTTTTTTTAACGATAAATTTTGGCAACGGGAGGAGAGGGGAAAAAATAGAATCGAATTGTATCATCGCATCGTTGTAGCATCGCGATGGGAATTATATACAAACGTAACGAGGGATGAATTTCAAATATTTCCATATTCCCGTTACCTCGTCACGCTATCGTTTCTCAGGAATTATTCCCGTCATTATCTTTCCACTTATCTCCTCGACATCCTTCCGGACTCGAGGCGTATCAACCCAATCGTGTTTAATACCCGACTTGCATCCAGGTATCGCGAAAAATGTTCGTATTCGACGTGGAAACGGCAACATGATTATTTTTCTAGGCTAATAATTCGGCGTAACCCGTCGTTTCCCGTTCTCCCCTGCGCCAGTAATAACGATCGAAACACGAAACTGCCAATACGGCTATCTACGAGATTACTCTATTTGAGATTTGAGAGACGAGATATAGACGACAGCCACGAATGAAAAGAATAATCCTACAATAAATATAACAATAAAACTGTGTAAATTTTTAAATTAAAAAAAAAAAAAAAAACAAGAAATGGAAAGATAAAATTTGCTCCGAGGAGGAGAGCAATTTTTATACTTTAATCTCCTCGAAAGCGAGGAAGCGAGCTGGGCTTATTTCTGGAAAAGGGGGGAGAAGAAAGAAGGGGAAGGGAAGGATGGAATCGAAGCGCTCGATGAACGGCTAACGAGGTCCAACTTGGCCGGAAATGACGATGTACCGCTTCGCTTCGATCGCGAGGCGGTCGACTCCGGGATCAAACCGCCCCTCTTTCCTTCGACCGCCGGTTGAACCGGTGTGAAATTGCCGGTGAATTCCCTCTCCCGTTCGGCTTGATAACCAAGAGATCCTCCGGACAAAAGAAACCCCTACAAGTCTTCTCTCCCCCCCGGATCAAAGTAATTTCAAACGTTTCACGACCCTGTCTTCGACTCTCTCCCTCATTCTTCGAGGTTTGTCGAGGTTTTGCGCGCGTTGCTCTACTCGCGTGAACGGCGTTGTTCAGAGCGAAACGTTGGCAAGCGCTCCTAGGAAAGGATAAAAGGGTCTCGCGACCCTTAAATCGAATCCTGAATTTCTTGGCGGGGTAAGTGTAAGGCTGTAAAGGCGCATCGATATGGAATCGCTATATTTCGAGATATCGCGGGAAATAAAGCGGTCAATATCATGGAGTTATGGAGCTCCGTTCTCTCTTTTCTTTGACGGTTCTTAAGCCTAGCGTGGCGCGATTCCTCGGGGAAATGAACGTACTCGAATATTTAAGAATATCGATGCATCCTTTCTTTCTATCGCGATTCTTTACGATCGCCTGGCTAAAATTTGATTAAACTCTTTGAAGAATTGGCGAATAAATCCTCTCGTCTTCCAACACTATTCCTTGCTAGCAGACGATTTATCCGTGAAGCGATTCGCACACACGTTTCGTAAACTATTCGTAAGCTTTTCGAATAACAGTGTGAACGAAGTTATATTCGCTCGAATCACATATTTAAACATACGTGCACAGGGCGGTGGTACGCGTCGAGAATGGATTAATGTAAATCGTATGCGATCGATGCTCGTATCAACGCCCCCATCTTGTACAGATTTCGGAAGCGGCAGATTTCGGTAAATACCGAGAACACCGGAAAGTTGGGGCTCCGTATGGAAATTTCCACGTTTACCTTTTCTCGCGTGCTCGCCAATCCGGGAACCTCTCGTATCTTGGTCGGGCAGAAGTCGAGTTGTATCGAGGAATTGTTGGGGTGGCGCGGGCAAGGATAAGAAGGGGGCAAGGAGGGATGGGGAGGAAGCGCCGGTGGCTAAAGCCGATTGAAACAATCGGCGATCAGTGTTCGGTGATCCCGGTTGGAAATGGCGGAGGGTTGGAAACGAAATCGTCTTGACATGGAGCCTCACCCCTCCTCGACCCATTCCGCTCCAGCGATCGAGGCGTCGACCGAACTAAAATTTCTCGCAACTGCCGCCTCCTCGACAGAGGGGGACACCGCACGACGCTGGAAACTGTTTCGAAATAGTTGTTGTTCGCCCGTCACTGTGCTCTGCTCTTTTTATCTCGCCTTTCATCGATTCGATTCGATTCGATTCGATTCGATTCGATCGGGTGGATCGATGGTGTTTGAAAGATTTCGAATCATTGCTGGTGAGGATAAATGAAATTGTTGGAGGAAGTTATCATCGTTTCGAGATTGGGATTGGACGGTCGATAGACGAGTTTCAGGAACTTAAAAGGAGCGGAGAATTATATTTGCGATTCCTTTCAGCGAAGGATAACCCTGCAATCTCTACGAAAACGTCAAATCGAATTACCGTCTGTTTCAACGATTTTTTTTAAGAAAACGTAGTACGAATTAAGAGTGAGCACCACAAGTATCGTTATCGTCGTGATAGAATATTATTAGAATTTGGCGTTCGAGTATGAACGAGTTGTGACGCGCGGGTTGGAAAATTACGAACAAATAGTGCATCAAGTTGGCGCGATTCAGCGACGATCTTGCCCGTCGTATAATACGCGATAAAACATTGCCTGGTTCGAAGAGAATGAATATTTGCACGTTGGTGAATAATTCAAAACGAGGGAAGAAAACGGGATCCGCTTTTGAATAATATGCAATCGGTGAAATGTTTCGCTGCATGCGCGGGCGTGCACTTGAAAACTGATCCGTTTGATAACCCACAGAGGGTGCATTCGAGTGTATAAATGCGTTATTGGAAACCAATTGGGAGGATAACGTAATTGGTGAAGTGTGTGCGCGTGATACAGAGAGAGAGAGAGAGAGAGATGTCATAACGGCCCTTTAAACGTATCCTAGGAAAGGCAAAGTTGTAACACACATATACAATCCTCTACGATTCCAGATATTATTATATACACGAATAATTTTCATCGTTGGCAATGACTAGTCGATTGTTCAACGATTCGCCCGATTCGAATCGAATTTCGTTTCACGAACCGATACGAGACATTTAAAGGAAATAATTATCTCTTTGATGTCGATCGGGTCATTTTAGATTCTTCTCGAAACACCTATGAAACGAGGATGCGACGCTTATTTGGCTTTCAATTTGCCACCGATATCGTTACCCGCCTCTCCCGATCGAATCTCAAAGGTGGCTTGCCTCGGCGAGTACTGATCGAATGCTTTAAGCAGCGCTCGAAGCGGGACGACGAAGTCGAGGACGAGAATGAAAGAAAAAAAAAAAGGAAAATATGATGGAGCTTGTGCGAGGTGCGACCAACTTTGTGGAAATGGTAACGATGGGGTGGCAAGTAACCGGGAAGTAAAAAAAAAGCTATTCGCCTGGGATAAATATTAACTCTTTTATAAATATGAAACGCATTTCCTCTTGTTTACGTCACCTGGAGTAAAGAGAATCGAGGAGAACGATGAAGAGACGAGTGGCTACCAATTGGAAAGAGAAACGTTTCTCTCGAGATGGAAGGGGGACAACAAGATGATCCTTGTATTTCCCGCAAATGGAGAAGGAGAAGAGGAGGGAAGTGAAACGAAGGAGAGAGAGATGGAGAAGTATGTGGGAGATGTATGTGTGGACGCGGAAACGGGGAGAGATAAATTCCCGCGGATTGCATGGAATCGGCAGAATCGGAGTTTATTTTACGGAGAATATTCCATGTAATTGTAATGATGATTTATATCGCGATAAGAGAATCGATTTTCTTCCCAGAATTTCTCCGTGTCCTCGCCGACCAAAGAAAGGAGTCCATTATACCATTTATACGTCTATTATTCAGGGACGTGTGTGTGCATTATTTTCGTCTCGCCAATTTTTTACCGAGATCGAGAATCCTTTAAAGGATTCTGGAGGACGGATATATCGATGCTCGATTTCTGCACTTTATATCTTTATCGAAGAATGGATTCGACGAATCGAGCGCGAAAGTATGACGTGGAAGTGGATGATGGAAATTCTTTCGGTCGAAGCATCGCGTGTTCACCACCGGTATTTTTCACAACATCGCGATCCGGGACGGTGATTAATTTCCTACATCTTCGATTCGAATACCTCCTGGATATCCTCTTCCTATTTCACATTTCACGCGTACCTGTTATGGATAGCTCGATCGAGATACACGAACTTTCGTCGATCTCGTAATCTCCTTTAAGCCCTCACGACAGAATTATCATGCCTCACGTTCGAAAGAATAATCGTTGAATTATTCCTTTCGTTCACTTGATCTCCAAGTTTTCTCGTATCAACGATACCAACGCTTATTTCCCGGCGAGAGGGAAATCTTTGGTTCGAGAGGTCGTGAAATTGCGAGCAAGTTTTCCACAATCATCGGCATTATTGCAGCCGAAACTCGAGCATCCAAGGGTAAGAGAAGGAAGGAGGAGATGGGATAGGTTAGCAGCGTACAGCATGGAGAAAGACTGTCGGAACAATTATTCCGCGAATTCCGCGTCTGATGCAGTTTTCGCGTACGTCCGATTGTTTTTGGCGCCCGTCGAATTTCCCGTAGGAGGTTTGAACGCCAGTTAAGCCGAATTCACGCTGGAAATTAGTAGTCGGCTCGAGTCGTTCACCCCTTGGGTCGCAGCAACCCCTACACGAAAAGAGAGAGAGAGTTGAAATTCGAATACGAGGAAAACGTCCACGATTGTTTCTGGCACGCGAAAGAAAAAAAAAGTCGCGTTATATCGTTTCCATTCCTCTTCCATCGTACGTGATGCACGTTTTTTCCTCACCTTTTTCATTTACGAAATTCGGTGGAACTTCATTTGTCAACCGGATAACAACGGGGAGAGGTGATACGTCAATCCGAGATCGAATTAAAGTCGAGGGAATATCAACCGCGCGATATCATTTATTTTCGACTCTTAAATCGATGAGAATTAAGCATGATCTTTTGAAAATAACTTTTCTTTTCTTTCTTTTTTTTTTTTTTATTAAAAGAACGCGATGTAAATACTTATTTCTAATAGTCGGATTTATTCTCTATTCTGAAGGAGTAAGATGCATTTAGTCGCGTGGCAAAGGGAACGAATATTTTTGAAATTTTCGTCGTAAAAATGGGTTCGATAACTTTCGAATTTATCTGACATTCGAAATTCGTCGGAGACGAGAAAAGAGAGATCAATCTTGTCTAATCAGACCAACGATTCTGCGCGAAGATTCGTTAAATCGATTCTCTCTTTCTGCAAGCATCAATCGCGATCGTACAAAATTTATACCCACACGCTTGGAACCTTGGAAATTCACGATGAGATCGAAAGCGAAAAGGGAAACCGAGCGCGTTTTTCTCATTTCTTCCGATTCTTCCTTTCGATAAACGCCCTCCGCCCTCGAATCATCCCCATTCGTCTCTCTTCGCCTGGCGAATAATGCCAAATCCGATCTCGTAGCGCTTGAAATTTTTCATTTCACTTTCCCTTGACAAACTATTTGCCGAACATTACGTCGAGTTTTACAATTCGGCGCGCTGTAACATCGAAGTTCCAGAAATTCTTCACAAGTTGAAGAATTCTCAACGTAACGGGAAATGAAATATAAATTCGAAACAAGTCAAACGCGACGAGAAAGCTGGTGAGAATGAAAAAAGGAGCGATAGGTTTTGAGCAATTAACTCTTGTGACGCCATTAGAATGTTATATATATATACGTGACAACGAGATCAAGACATTCCAAGCCGAGTTGTAATTGTGTTCGTTAATTTAAATTACGATCAGGACGAGTTGAACGTCTGACCCAGTTCCAATGTTCGTCAATTTTCCAAGGATTTAGCGGCACGGTGAATTCGAAGAATCATTCGGAATAATAGTTTCCCCGTGTGCATCGTACTTTTGCCCTCTTTCTCCTCTTCTCTTGATTCGAACCGCTCTATCCCAACTTGCACTCCTCCCCTAAATTATTTTTCTCATTCGATAAGAAATGCAGAAGATCGAAACGCACGATAATCGAAACATGGATCAACTGTTGCTCATAAATGCCGATGCCCGTAAATCGAGAATATCGGTCGGGGCTGTTTCCCTCAATATCGTTTGTTTGAACGTGAAATCGAACTAGCGAGGCGCGAGCCGAGTACAATGAAATTGTATCACGAACTGACGGAAATGTGGGTTAACTTCATGCTCTGACAATCACAAATTTGCCTTTGATAGGAGTTTTTCGCCAACCGAGGCTACCGCGCGCCGCCCAGTGTACATATTAAACGTCATTCCGCGGGATATCCTCGCCCAGTTTAAACGAACACCCTGCGATAACTCTGCGAGAAAATTACGCCGACACGCGTGGCGTTAACCGCTCGTGCGGATATTTCGCAGATTTCACAGACCGTGTTCTTCGTCCGAATGTAAAATGATGATCCCTTCAAACTTCGACGGGTTATTTAAACCGCGTGGAAATAAAAAAAAAGAGTATATATATATATATGTAAAGAATTATGACTAGGTAAACTTAATTAAATCTCTTTTGGAATATAAAGGAGTCGTTCCTCTCTAAGCAATTTCTTTTAATTAATTTCCATTCTCTTTTTTACACTCTCCTTTTAAATTTTTCTATATTATCCCAGACATTTGCCCTCTTTATCACGAGTACACTCGTGTGGAATCGTATTGCTTGAACAACTTTCCGAAAAAATTTATTCTCATCAATTCCTTGTTTCTTTATCAGTACACTTTATCAGCCACATTTTCGTAAATCACCGTTATTGTGATGTAATTATATCGTATTACAGAGAACTATATCGCGAATTCTGAAGGAGGAATTTTTTGGAAAAACGATATGTAAAGGGAATGGGAGGATTGGATTTGAACAAAGGTCAGAAGAGATCATTAGAGAAGTCGCGGCGAATCCGCGATGAAACAATGGCCGCGATTTAAAAGGATTAATTAATCGTTGCTTTAAGCGTGGATGAATTAAGAGTCCGACTCGCGCGGAATGGAACAAAGTGAGTTACCGTTTCTTTTGAAACGAGCAGGGTGGAGGCACAATCGAGGCTTCTGCCCCGCCTCGTTGCACCCGCCTGCTATCCCCGCGACTCGAAGGCAATCGAATTTTAGAAATCGCGGCGTTCCGCTCCACGCGATATCGAACGAACGGCCCTCTTCTGCGCCATTGTGTCCCGCGAGGAGGAGGGATCGCGACCGAGCTCTCTCGCGCCCGAGAGAATTCTTAAAACCGTTGCTTTATTATCCTCGATAAACGCGACGTAGATCGTAATTTGGATGGGAATCCGAGATTACTGGTTTATCGTCTCGATCGGTTTATCATACGACTCGAAACGGAGCTTATTTTATCGGAAATATACAATTTTCGTTCAATTTGTTTTGAATCTCGTTTCGTTATATAATCTCGGTCGAGAGAATTTTTTTGTCTCGATTCAATTTTCGATCGTCGAAGAAACGATTAGCGGATGGATGGATGAATAGAAGGAAGGGGAAACTCGAGTGTCGTTTTACAGGATTTTAAAAGGGTAAAAGTAAAAATTGAATCGATTGATATTGATCGTTGCGAGGTATTTGTATCTTGTTTTTGACATCTCGGGACGCAGCGGTAAAATTCGAGTTACGAAGCTAGAAATTCTTTCGCGGAGGTAAATTTCTCCTGATCGTGCACGCGATTTATTTTTCCCCCGTTTTCGCGGCACGTAACGGCGGAAGTTTCAACGGGGAATAGAAGTGGAGGCGGGGATAGTTGCCTGCGATGCGTTTCGAATATCCTCCACCGATTATTCTCGCGCGAATGGAATAAGAAGTAGCGCCGTTTGTTTGTTCGATAATTCACGCTGGGGGAAAGATACGCGTATTTTATTAATTCAGACTCCGTTCAGAATCGTCGGTTAAATCGTAATCCCGGCTAGATCTGCGGAAACTTGGCGCCAAAAAGCAAGAGTTATCGTCTGAAATACGTTTACACGCCGCATGCAGAATTTAGCGAAACGGCAAGCGAAAACGAAGGCGGCGAAACGTCGGCATCAACCTGTTTAAACGTTGCACGTTTAAACAGAAGGGGTGTGTATAAGGATTTACACGATCAAACCTCTCTCCCTCGTCACTTAAAAATGCACCAACTCTCTTCGAAACATCTCTCTTAAATATCGTTACGACGCTCTCCAATTGCCGGTTAATTTGTTCCAAGACGTTTTCAATCGGCACGCGATTTCGACAAAGTTGAAAAGAGAATCGGCGGGAAAGGCGACGGTCTCTTTTCCCCCCGACGATATCGATATTAAAAGTCGAAGAGGAAGATAAATGAAGCGGGAGGATTGGAATGGATGACCGATAATTAAATTTATATAATGAGAAATTGAACGGGTTGAATCGGATACCATCGTCCTCTGTTCCTGGCTGGGAGGGAAAAAGTTTGCCCTCTTCTCAGAAGGAGCGGATTGTTGAACGTCCGATCCGCGGAGATTTTCGCAACAAGGTAACGAGGTTTCATCGGTGCGTATCTAAACCGGTAATCTCTTCGGAACGATTATCAATTTAGCCGCCTCTCGAAACCGTTACCGACACGATAGATCGTTTAGACGTAATCACAGTAATAAGGCGTGCCGCGTTCGCTCCGTCGACGATGTAATTTTGTTGTAAACTCATCAACGTTTACGAGCCGCTGCTCGACTACCTTTCTCGCGCATGTTCCTCCTCCTCCTCCTCTATGTGTTACGCGTTTAATACATGTATATCTTCGCCGTTGACCGAATGTCGAGGCTTCTTGAAATTGAGACGTAATTTCTGAAATTAAACGAATTTTTCATCTTTCTTCCTTTCCACGCTTTAAAATATTTCTCTCGGGAGGGAGAGGAGAGAAATAAACAGAGAGGGTAGTTAGTTTCTTTTTTCCACCGTGTGGACACTCGGGGCTTTAATTGAGACAAGGTGTGGCGGAAGTTGCAGATCTTTCCCCTCGTAAAGTTGCAACAACGTTCGAGGAATCTTAACGAGGGACGGCGCTTACGAATCATGGGTGATTCATCGTTACCTTGTTTTCTCTTCTTATTTCCTTCCCTCTAACCCTTCGTGGCCGCGATAAAAGGCTTTCCGTCTCCGTAATGGACGGATATCGCGTCTAATTAGTCGAGGTATCGATTCCTCAAACGTGTCCAGACTGTTTGCCCGTTTAATTTTTTTGGAATTCCGCCAAACGAACGGATTCTTTTTCTCTCGAGAAAGATGTCACTCCCTACTATATTTCAATTTCAAAACGTGACTCCTTTTTAATATTTAAGCGACTTTATCCAATGTGTTGATATATTCGTTCTCGTAATTTAATTAACGAGGATAATTTAAAACGTTATAAAATACGGTAATGCAATTATAATGAAATAAAACATGTAAACAAAAGTGAAAAATCATCTTTCACATAGATGTTTCTTCTTCGTAAATAAGGTATTATGTAACAAGTATTCTTTCCAAACTCCTCCGTTCAAATGTTTGACGAAATAACGATCGATGTTTTATAATTTTCTCAATTCCCTGGAAACGTTTATTCGACCGCTTGGACAATAATTCATGTTTCCCTCGTTTGGCCATCGAAGAAACTTCAACGTCCCCTCGATTCCAGTTAAAATTTTTCCAGAAACTTTATCGTCGTTCCACGAAGGCCTTCTTTAATTGGACACGAAATTCAACGTCCAACAACAACGTCCGTCCGTTCGATTTTCGTTAATGTTAAATGGTGTAAACAACAATAAATGCTCGCATGTAACGATGGAACGATGTTAATGGTTTGTAATCGGACGAAGCCAATTACCATCCCCTTTTTCCTACGGTGTAATCAAAATGTAGAATCGAGTAACTAATCGTGTTGTCGCAACTGTCACGATCACGTGCGGTTAAACGAGACAAAACGTGGAGGCCACGTTAGGAGTAGCGCGATAAATTTAAGCAGTTAACGTACCGGCGCTCTCTCCGTCTCTCGTTCATTGATATCGTCTGCGCGATCGAGCAATACATGTGATGCATATTTTATCGTGGCTGTAATATAAACATTGGACTCGATGATCGTTTAACAGGCGTATACGATAAAATATCACACAATCCTTTTTTATCTCGATTTTATTCTCGAAATTTTAACTTGTCGTTTTTCGTTTACTATAAAAGATCCGAGTGAAAGATAAAAGGATACTTAAATCAGGCTACGCTTTAATTAATCCGTTAAGACATCGATATATCTTTGAAACATTCAAGAGAAATTCCTCGATACGAGGAAATTCATTTGCCAACTTTTCTCAAATATTTTAACGAGAAGTTTGCATAAACTTTACTTACCTTCTTCAATTTTCTTCTTCTTTCTTTTTATATCTAACTCTCTCGTTGCATTTAGGATCTTATTCGAAAAGAATAAAAGCTACTATCGGTCAGCGGTAGAACGAAGAACCCATCCCTTCTCTCTCTTTTTTTTTGAATATCCTCCTACCCTCGCTCGCGATGGAAAAACAATGAGACGAGGCACCGGTGTATCGTTGATTTTTCAATTTACGAGATTCGCAGGGTAGGGTGGTGGTGGCGCGTATCACCGGGAAATTTCAACGAAACAAGGTTTCGCTTAAAATAACCCTCGCGTGAGAGGCGTGCGAGCGTGGTGGCGGTATAATAAATGAGGAAGAAGGGTGGTCGGGACCGTCATGGCGTCACCTTATTAAAATCGGTGGTGGGGAGAGCCGATATCGGGAGAGCCGCCAGATGATCGAGTATCGATTCTCAATTACGCCTTAATGGCAACGAGAGCTAACCGGTATCGGTCAGATCTCCCTCCCCTCCTCTATCCCTCAACTTTGGGAACAGATCGTCGACGGCAAATAGACGTACACGATGGACTGAATGGATGAAAGGTGATATTTTATGCGAGGAGTGTAATATCGAGAGAGAGTTTTGGGACGCAGGAATTGAAAGAACCGGGGAAGGAAGAAACGATTAAAATGCGATTCTCCTTGGTCGATGGAGAAGAGAGAGGAAAGAGAGCTCGATTTGATCTTATCTCGCTTAATGAACCCCAGAATTGGCTCATGATCATCCTCGTACAAAGAGGGGAGGAGGTCGATGTATATAGTGACCTGACGTGTTACCAACTTTGCCCGTGTTACTCGAGTTGCATGCCTAAAGCTTCCCTCTTTGCTCGTGTTTCGCTCTCTTGCTCGCCTCGCCTCGCCTCCCTTCTCTCTGTAATGTTCTTGACGTCTGTGAAACTCTCGGGATAGACGCTGAGATTCGATTCTCTTAGGCCCAGTTTATAACGGACGTCCGTTTCGGTAACAAGCGGGGATAACATCGTTCCGATGCTTCGAGTAAATCGACTCGTTCATTCGAATGTAATGTGAGGGAATGATATAACGAGATTTCGAGAAAAAGGAGGACGGATAAAGATATATCGTCGGAAACATTGGAAACGTTTTGAGAGCGGGAAGTTTGCACGGTGAGGAGATTCTTTCTTCGAGGGTTGATCTATAGGGTCGGTATGAATTATGCCGAATTAAAATTTCCTCGCGACGCGTAATCTCGTAAAAAGTTTGGGCATAAAACTTTAGGCTTGAAATTATAGCAGTTTCGAGTTATATATCGAGCCGACACGAATCGAAGGAGCGCGAGAGGGTCGGGGAAACGATTATTTCTCGAAAACGTTCGAGACGAGCTACCTTCGGAACATTCGTCTATTTCCTCAGCGAAGCCCAGTTATCACGGAGTTTCCAAACTTGGGGGGAAAGAGTTGAGAATCCTTTCCTTTCGAAAAATATTGGAAATTTTCTTTTTTCGTCTTCTTATTGTCACGCGCGTCCTCTTAATTTCCATTCTCTTCTCGAAACGCGTGACGGAATTTCGAAAGAAAGCTCTAGTTTCCATTCGCGAAACGAAGATGGTGGCTGATGGTGGTGGCGATATTTATATTTAAACGAATCGAGAATTTAATCTATCTCGCGATAGACGTGGAAAATTGTTCGTATTAACCCGAAAGAGACCCCACCTCGAACGAAATTCTCGAATTGGTCGGATCACGGGAACGATTTTCGATCGCAAAATTTCTGGAAAACGGGAAAAACCGCGTTGATATATCCGCTTTATCGGCAGGGTTTACCAGAAAATCCCGTGAAATCGACGCGGTTCCTCCGAGTATAAGCTGTTCTACCTTCTGTCTGCCCGATCGTACGTATCCTTTTCTGGAAGAAGCGCGATTGATTGCGCTACTTCGATAATAGAAAAATTGCCAGCGAAATAATGGAGGATATTTTATAGATCTTATAGATCTGGTGGAAAGAGGTGATTGTTGAGGTTTGACGAGTCGTACGATGATGAAAATGTCAGATTACGCGTGTGTCGCTTAAAAGTTGAACCACTCCGAGCTGAATCTTTAACTATTCGAGATGATTACTACCCACTCTTCTCGATATTTGCCCTTCCATTAACAAGGGAGAAGTAAAGCACCAGTTCCGAAGTAATTAAACCGCTCCTCCATCGTTTTTCTTCGCCTTTAAACTCGAACCGTATATGCAGTCTTCGTTACCCTCAACGCTTCCTCCCTCCCTTTCTCTTCTTGCTTGCCTCAAAGAATCTTCTCCACACTTGGAAAGGAAAAGTTGTTTCAGTTTTCCTTCTTCCCTTCCTCCCTCTCCCTCTCTCTTTTATTAATAAAAAACACGGTTATTGCCGGTGCATATCGGTCGAGTTTGTTACTTTTAATAAACGAATTGGAAGCCGGTGAAAGAACCTCCATCCAACCAAGAATCTCTCTCATTAATTCTCCCAGTGTCTCTTGGCGTGGGATAGAAAGGAGAGAAAGGGGAGGGGGGAAGAAAAAAGAAAAGGATTAAAAAAAGATATACGTACGTATGAAAGGAAGATGTATAACACGAATAAAAGAGAACGATCGCAACCTCCGCAATTAATTATATTTCTCGTATCTTTTTTTCTAACCAGTGGAACGTATCGTCCTCGCGCATTTCCCTCCACTCGTTCTTCCACGATTAAAGGGAAATCGAACGTGATCTCTTCTTTTCTCTTTTTCGATCCGCCGTTAACGGAGAGTGGGAGGGGAGGCGAGAAAAAGGGGAGAGAAGAAAAGAAAGGGAGGCAGCTTTGTATCTTCCGCGGTTTTATCTCGCGTACAAATTCGCACATTGTTGCTTTTATTCGAAAGTTCCGGCCACGGAACTGGAGGGAACGGGGATTGTCAGCTGGTGGCGCGGAGCTTGCAACGCCAGCTTTCTTTTCACGATTCTTTCTTTTTTTTTATTTGTTCCCGCAGTGTGGTTGCGCGCGTACGTACGTACGTGCAATACGATGTTACGGGATAGAGCGGGGAGGGAGAGAAGGAGGAGAGAAAGAAAGAAAGAAAGGAAAAAAAAAAGGAAAAGAAATAAAGCGGGTCGGAGCTGCTTTCATGCGGTCCTCCATTCACCGGGAAATTAGGGCAAGCGCTTTAAAGTTCATTGAAAAACTTGCACGGAGATCCACGGATGAAAAGAAAAAGTTCTTGCGCGAACGAATTTCGAGAGAGTTCCTTATTTCGCCCCTGAAAGAGCGCGAAAGTAGCTGTTTCAAGTTGTATCTACTATTTGTTATCGCCTTTTATCTCAATTATCCTTCCACTAGAGGATGGTAATAGCCGTTGGAACAATCTTACAATTCCCTGCTGCTGAATGTTCACTCTTTCGTTACCCGTTGTTACCCGGATAACCCGTGTCCCTTTTAACCTTCGTGTCGTGTCTCCCCCGCTTAATTAACGAAAACAACGTTCGTACATTTCACGTAATCAACTTTTCTTCGTTCTATTCCCTCCTCCTTCCCTCCCCTTATCCCTCGAATTTCAAATATCTCAAAATTCGCGTGTTCGAAGCGTGTCGACATTTTCGCCAGGAAATCGTGTCGCCGGTGTTCTCGAGAGCCAGCCCAGCCCCTCTTCTGTCAACTTTTCCCAGAATATCAGTCAGATCCAAGCGACGTGCCGGTTCATCTTTCTCGCTCTACTTCCGTTCGAAGAATATTATCCATATTATTATTCGCCGCCGTCGTCCTCGTCGTCGATCACTTTCGAATTTCGCGCGGGCGAAAGAACGGGATTGCCGTGGATATCCCGAATTGATATCCGAAAGCGGACCCCGATAATGGGAAAATATAGTTGACGCGTCACGGTGCAAAATGGCGGACGTCCGTGGACACGAACGTGTTCGTAGTAAAGGGGAAGGGAGGGAGAGGTTGGACAAAATTTACCACTCGCAGCTGGACAAGCGGACACGTAATTAAGCCGAGCAGATAAACACGCAATTACCTCGGCGACGACGAGAATCGGGGACTCCTGGCTGATCGAAGTTGGAATTGCAATGTTGTCGTCCCGTCCATCCGCCGCCAAAGAAAAACAGATCGTTCTTCCGAGCCGGCGATCGATTTGTAAATTTGACAATCGTTAGTTTAAATTTTTATTTAATCGACTCGGGCTTCGCACATTCGAAAAGTTTCGTTAAAAAAAAAAAAAAAGGAAAAAGAACGGAACGATCGGTCACCACGTTTCTACGATGAATATTTCTCGCTCTTTCGAATTACACGGCATGCGCGTAATTATATATTCACGTATAGAGACGCTTTGTAGAAACGCGAGGATGGAGATAAAAAATAAGGATTATAAAGGGGAGACAATAAAATGGATTGAAGGGTGTGGACGAATGTAGCGTACACTCGGTAAAAGTATTTTTTAATTTGTTTTTGCGTTGTTTGCGATTTGTTGAAGAGTTGATGATTAATTGTTTCTCTACGTTTCATTGTTTTTTTCCGGGAAAATTCGTTAAAAAAAAGAAGGAAATACCATTCCAAATAATAAAGTAAAACCTTTGCGGTATTTACAATTTTTAAAATGATAAGTGCGTAAATTATATACGCTTCGGTTGACGAAATAATATTTTCAGAAAATACATTTCCCATATTTTGAAAGGAATAGATACGTATCGCGATGATTTATACGAGTATAAAAAATATTATTTAACTGTCTCGTATTTTTTTTCCAATTTCTAAAAATCATTCATTCAATCTAAATATCAGTTCAACTATTGTTCTTTCCACTAATAAGAGACTTGAAGCCAATAACGCGAGGTCTCGAAAATTTCTCGCAAACGTTCGATCCAAAATATCAATTGTCTCGTCGCGTTATCTTCTCTCTAATGTTGAGGAGATAGAGAGAAAGAGAGATAAAAATTGCTACGAACGCGGAAAGAGATGTGGATTCATAGGACATATTTTTCCCCCCCTCCCTTGTGCTTCTTTTTTGGCTTCCGAGAGACTCCACTCTCGCTTATTTTTGTAACCTCTGCACTTTAAAACGCGCTTGTGTTACTTCGCTAACGACTTCTCGTAATTTTTTACCGGGATTTAGGCAAACAGGGAAATAGAAATCCCGCGTGCACAGGTAAACTTTTACAAGCAGAATTCGTGGGGGAGAAAAAATGGGGGAAAAAAGAAAGAAAAAGGAACGGAAGAGAAAAGTATTTCGTAGTATATTTAATATCAATTTCCCGATTTTTCTAATTTAACTGTTGAAACGATTCGAGAGATTAACTCTTTGCACTTTTTACTCGAAAATCGATTGCCGTTCGATTGGTCTTTTTTTTCTTTACAAGAATTCGAATTAAGATAAAATTGATAAACAAGTTTCGTTTAAAAGGAAATTAGAAATTGCGTATTAACGAGTTAAAGTGTTTTTTATTAAAATCCAAAAAAAGAAATTAAAAAACGTTTTTTCTTTTTCAGAAAGAAAGAATGTGTAATACGGAAAGCCATAGGTTATGGACAGAGGTATTTTCATAGACTTCTGATTAAAACTGACAGCTAGCTCGCACTAACTCTACTCTAACACGAGGAAATTAAGTTCAATTCAACATCCTTAATTACAATAATAATTCGACGATATTTTCGAAATATCGATCGACAATGCAAATTTCTCGTATCAAGCAGCAGTCAGCCACGTTGACGGCGACGCAGAGAAGAATTTCTGCGCTCGGTGGTGGTTAAGTAAGGGTCGCAAACGCGAGCGACGTGTTGCTTACCAAGCTCGCTGTTTCCGCAAATCAGACGTCACCGTGGTGGCCGATAAGTGGAATAATAATTGCAAGTGGTGTGGTTCGTCAATTTCACGTTGGATACCTGTTTCGCGATCCACCTTTTAACGACTTACCTCGTTAACCCCCCTCCTCCATTCTCCTCCATTCGATCTGAAATAAGTGGGACACGGTTGAAGTCACGGTGTCTTCGTGGACGTAAGAGGAGTACAGGTGAATTCGAGGTAGAGTTTCCCACGGGGTCGCAAGCGCGAAGAAAATTTAACGGTCGGGCGAGCTCTGTGGACGAGGATCGTAAATTTAACACGTTCGTATTTTTAATATCGCTGGCGTGTTTTAGCGCGGGGAAAATAGGGGTAGGTACGTCGCGTGGGAAAGGTGGATTCAGCAGGAAAGGAGAAGAAGATCCTGGGGAGGAGGAGGAATTTTCGTATAAGCATCGCGCAGATGCCGAAAAAAGGCCAGACACCGGTTATCGGTGATGATAACTTTCGGGGAAGGAGACGGTGGACGGGAAAGCGCGGAGGAGGCGCGATAATAACCGTATAGGAGGCAAGAGACATCGTTAAACGGGGGGTGGGCAGGCATAAATCTTGGGGAAAAACACGCGTGGCAAAATTGCCACGGGGCCAACCTTGCTCCCGGAAAATATGTCCGCCTGCTCGCTCCCCTTCTCACCCCTTTCGCCCTCCCCTTCTCTCTGAGCGCCCTCGTTCCGCGACACGTATTTTTCGAGGTAGAAAGAGATCTTTCCACGTTATCCACTCGCCCTCCTAAGTAAGGAAACGACTGAGGAGGGAAATCGTGTATTCCTCGAGAAGTAATCCGAGGAAATTAATCATTTATCACGTCCTCTTGTTATGAAGTAACGGTGCGGTACAATATCGAATTTAATTATCAATTAGCGGGTGTACAGCTAGGAAGCCAGGAAGGGGCGATCCGCCCCCGAAATTCGAGAACTCGATAAATCGCGACGGGCGACCTCGCTCCGTCTCTTTCCGCCGATGCAGGCTCCTTCTCGGAGCCGCACGCTGCCTGGCATATGGAGGAGGTACTGCAATGCAGTTGCCCGCCGCGCCGAGCCTGCCGGGGTATTCAGGCATGGCCAGGCACGAGAGTCAGCCACGAGTCAGCCCGCGCAGGGAAACCAGCCCACGGTGTGCATGCACGGTGTGCAAGACGGCCAGGCAGAAAGGCCGGCCAATAGCGTAGACAACCGTTCAATTTTCCTTCTTTTTTCCCTCGCCCCGTCGTTCGTCGTCTCGTCGTGTACATTTATTCTTTTCAGTTTGCTTAATTTTTGAGTTCGTTCAAGAGAGAGATTTTCCTTTTTCTTCTCCCTTGGCGAGAAGAAAGGGAAACGTTGGATCGATGGTCGAGAGGATTTCGTTTTGGATCGGAAAAGGCGAGGCCCTCGTAGGCTACACCACTGCGTTTGACCTGACGTGTCGTAGCTTGTTTTTAAAGTGGCCTCCCTCCACGACATCGCGAACACTCGCCTCGTAATAGTACCAATAATACCTTCCACCCTTCGAGTTGCTTTAATTACAGAAATATCGATAATCGTAATCACGTAATAAGAGTCGCATCGATCTATCGTCGATCTCGATTTCATAATTGCACGTATCACTACAATTTACAATTCACCGATGAATTTTTATCAAAATTCCCTTTCTTTGCCTTTCTTTTCCTTCCGACGGGATAAACCCAGGGGTGGAATTCAACCATCTTGATTTTCGTTAATGAAGGGGAGAAGATTGCTACGCCAGTGTCGAGGGTAGGGAGGGAGGGGCGAAGCGTCGTCGTTTTTAAGGCGGCCTTTAATATTGCACACGCGGCAGAACGGTCGAAACCCGAGTCTTCGAAGCGGGTCGTGACGAGGTTGAACGGCGAGCCGCGGGCTACGACTCCCTCGCGATAAGACACGACTTAAATCTACAATTCCTCGAGCCACCCCTCTGGCGACGCACACGGTCACGCGTATCACCAATTCGGACTTGCTTGTTGTGGATCCACTCACACCTCTAACATCGAACACCCTGCACGTATTCCAGCATTGGCGTATAATCTGTCGCCGAATCAATGCCGGCGTCGAAATTGGCTCGCGGAATGCGCCAAGCGTTTCGAATACAATCGTGTTTCCGTAACGTGGAAGGATTGGTAGAGATCGAGGTGTATCGGCACGTTTTACGGAAAACAAATCGTACTTGCTTCGAAATTGAACGGATTGGAAGATATCGCGCCGCAAACGTCCATTTGTATAATAATTATTCGATAAAGTAAGGTAAAAATGAACGAAATAACAGGATGTGTTTTACAACCGATGGATGAATTTCTTACGGAAGGATAAATGGAAAATTTCAATAATAACTTTTTGCTTCGTTTCCGAGGAAATTAAATTCGAAACTTCTTCAAATAAATAAATTCGATCAATTCCCCATTAGATATGAACCCAACTATCGTTCTATCGCGTGTAAAAAAAAAGGAAAAAAAAAAGAAATCGTAACCGAAATCGTTTCTTTCTTATCACTCGATTTCGCAACATACTTTCGTAAAGAAAAATATTCTTCTCAAAAAGTAAAGCGAAACGTAGAAAAAAAAAGAACGTAAAATCTTTATTATAAAAAAATCGACGAATCGACGAATGAAAAATCAAAGATTCTCGAATTATCCGAAAATCGTAATTTTATATTGCGCAAAGATTTCCCTCGATGTTTGTATTATAATATCGTACGGCGGGACGACCCGCTTGTTTCCATTCGCGCCGATCTTCCGTAATACGTTTCGGCGCGTGTTGTCGTCGCGCCATTCGCCCGGGCTCCGCGTCGGAAGGCGCACGTCGTAATTTCGTCAACCGTATAATTTCTCGGTCCCGCGTTCAATTTGCGCGAGATTTTACAATTCTTTACCTTAAACATCGGGGGAATTTTCCATTCGTAGGGGCGCGAATTCACAAATAGAAATTTCGGCGCTGGAGGTTGTTTGCCCGGGCGGGTGTTGGATTGTTGGAGGGGGAATGGAGGGGGCGGAATTGGTCGATGTTTTTACAACCGGCCACCATTGTACAAAGTATTTAGTAAAACATCGTTAACTCGCCACCCGGGGAATATTATTTCACCCGCGCCACCCCTTCGTGTGCAACGTTTTCGGTTCTCGGTCCGGCGAAAATATAGATTAACGATAACACGGCGGAAACGGTGGAACGAGGCTTGATACAGGAGGAAACAATAACGCGATAATGATGAAATATCGTTTTTCTTTCGGCAACTATCGTACGTATTAAATAAAAATCGTTATTCGATGGGTATACCGGGTATTTTGTTATTGATTAATACGATTCGATCACGGATACTACACCACTGGGAATTTTTTTTTTTTGTTCGTCAGTTTTGTGATTTCTTTTCTTTCTTTTTTTGGGTGATTTCAACGTACATTTGTTCGCGAGGAACACGAAGAGTTTTGTTATATAAATATATTTATAACGCTCGAAAATTTGAAATACATGAATTAATAAATTATCGTATTAATAATCGAATCGATCAATAATTTTAATTTTACTTCTCGACGAACAAAATAAATTTGTATTAAACTTTGATCAATTTTATTATTTTCGACGTTAGAATTCCTATGACAAAAATTCGTTTCACTTGCACAAAAATTTAACGATTAATAATCGATCAATTATAATCGTATAATGTTGCATTTTGCGAACTTTAATAACATCTTATAATCCGGTGTCGTCGTCGATATCATAGTTAAAAATACGACAATTGTCAAAGATAAGTATCTACGTATTTTCCAGCGAGATAAAAAAAAGAAAGAAAAAAAGCGTTAGAAGAGAAAGATGCGGTGTATAAACGTAACGATGGGATGAAATAACGGTGGCATGGAACCGCGGTGTATATAACCTTTTTGTCGGTGACACATCAGCCTGTTCTTTATTAAAAATATCGTTCAGCCAATCGCGCTACACTTCTCTTGGGGTGGTTGGCGCATCGTAAACATTGCGGTCGGTGCAAACAGGTGGCTCAATATCGGGCCGTGTTTGCGCCCGGATTAGCGATTCCGTTGGATACTTTATTCCCGGCAGCCTCTTCTCCCACGATTCGCTCGGAAAATTAAGAACGAAATGGAACGGCGAGAGATTTACTTCTCTCCATGAACTGGAACAAATTCTTCCAACGGTGGAATGGACCGTGTCGCTTCGTTAACGAGAAATACCCTTCCGTTACGATTTTTAAGCGGTTCCTTATTTTTTTTTTTTTTTATTCATTTATCATCCATGTTTCTTCGCGAGTTTAAATTCCACGATATATAGAGTATAATATAGAGTGAAATTCTCGAGAATTATTTTTTCAAATAGTAGACTCTTCGTTGATAATTGTTATTCGTTATCGCGAAACTAATGTAAATCAGAGAAATGTTAAGCGTGAAAAGATATTCTTAGTACACGAGGATTGTTGTCCAAGTTTTTTACGAATGAAAAACATTCTTAATAATTTTATTCAAATATGTTACCGTTATTTTTTTTATTGATTTCGTTTAAAAAGTGATAAATTTAAAAATGTTTTATAAACGAGTGAATAATCGCCGCCATTTTCAATAGCGGATATTTTCGAAAGCTGGCGAAACGAATTCGTTACCGTTGAACCGGCATAAATACTTCAATTTTTATCTTTTTTTTCCAAATTCGCTTTCGAACGAATCATCCTCGATATACAAAATGAAAATGTGCAAATTCGTCTTTTATAACAGTTTCATTTGGGATTATTTTTATCCCTCCTTTTCTATATTATTTTCATCGTTGAAACGTATCGATTGGGAAATAGGTTGAAGAGAAAATCGTGGAATATATATATATATAGAGAGAGAGAGAGAGAGAAAATTGGGATATTCTCTTTGTTTCGAACGTTTCCATCGGTGTAATACACGTAATGGCCGCAAACTCGATCAAATGGTTCTCGGAAAGCTTAGCTCACTCGTTAATATCGTAATAGTGGGTACAGGTTAATGGCAAGCGTACCGTGTACGTGCGTAAAAGAGAGACGGGGAGATGTGAAGAGAGAATTGCGTGTGCCAGTGACACGGAAATTCTCTCAAATAGAGGTGCACGCATGGGCTGCACATGTGCTTAGGTCAATTCTCGTTGGACGAGGAAGCGGACCAGAAGCGAAGAGAGACGGATCGACATTGGAGTTTCACTCGACTGGATTTCGGCAACCCGTCGCGATGGATCTTTTGATCGATCGCCCATAGAAACAATCGTACAATTAGGATCCACACAGGATTTCCACTTGTGCGTATCGATTCCAATCGGGCGAAAGCTTGGACCGAGTTTTATAAAATTATCTAATACGTTAAAAAAGAAAATAGATCTTGCGCGGGAATTGGAGAATCGTTGCGTTGTTGACGGACGAAGAACTCTCGTTTGTTTATTTATCAACAGGAAGAAAAGGAACAATAGGATGGAAAGGAAAAAGAGGAAAATGAAAAATTAATAATTTACGGGTAATTTTAATGCGCGATAAATAAATCGAAAACTTGGTTATCGATTAAACCAAGGAAATTTATGTATTTACATATCGAAATCATTAACATTAATAATACGATTTAATACGATTGAATTTATCATACGGAATAACGCTTTTGTACGTGGGAACGCGATTAGTTCGTTAATAATTTTATTTATTAATTTAATGATTTCTCGTTCTCGTGCAATTTTCCTGAAACCGTGTTGTTCATTCATTTCCCGTCGTTATTCCAATAACAAACGATAAAACAGGTGGAGAAAGAATATAACGATTGAAATCGGAATATGGTACAAACATGGTGGAACGACAATGAAGCAATACATTCCACGTTCGGGCCAGCTTTGATTAGTCCTTTGTCATTGGTCCAATATTCGTCCATTCCACCGACCATTCAACGGCGTATGAGTTCATCGTGATAATATGAAAACACGGTAACAAGACTATTTGCAACGATATTCGGACCGACTCGGTGAAAATCGATACCCTGGAATCCCGATTTTCCTCGACCTCGTAATTCTTTAATATTCATCCGTGCTCCCACGAGAGAGAGAGAGAGAGAGAGAAATAAAGGAACAAAGAAAAAAAAAAGATGGGCGGATCATCGATCCTTTTGAAAATCGTTGAGTAAACAAGCGGAGAAGATACGTAGATGTGTTAATGCGGTGTCTATTCAACTCGATTTGCAATTCATCGGGAATCTGTAATTGACGAGGGGTATTTTTTTCGATTGCGCGAAAGGGGAGAAGGAGAAGGAGCGCAAGCGTACAAAGATGGGCGAGAATTTTTACCCATCTTTCTCTTTCTCTTCCGTGCAAAAATCGAAAGAAGCGTAGAGAACCTAGGTCATCGATCTCCAACAGCGTTTAATTGTTTCCCCCCTCGCGAATGTTTGAATAAGTTTTCGGCCTCGGGTCTTTCGCGACAATTAAAATGAAACGATTAAAGATTCATTATTGCGGGAAGCCACCCCTCCTTCCGGTAACCACGGTCGCGCCATTTCTCGTGCCTCTGGTAAAAAAAAAAGGAAAAAGGAGAAAAAAAACGGACGATTATTTTCCACGAAACAAAGAGCAAGAGTAAATAATCGTTAAACGTGGCCGGCGATGCAAATGCCTTCTTATTATTCTTACCCGGTTAAGAATTATAGTAACGACAGTTCTTTTTTTTCCCCCTCCCTCCTCTCTCTCTCTCTCTCTCTTTCTTTCTCGTTTCCCTCGAAACGAGGGATAGGAAAAAGATTTTTCGTTTAAAGTTTTCCATTTGCATTTAAGAGCGGGAGAATAAAGGAGCAGCAAGGATACCTGGCAAAGGTATATATATATATATCCAGGGAGAAATATGCGGTCGGGAAGACGCATGAATTTGTACGGGCGGAGCATCAAAAGATTATTTAAATCGTGACGAGAAAAATCGATCAACGTAGAGAAATGAATCGGAAGAAGAAATGTCTCTCAACCGTTGTTTCTTCTCATCTTGCGATTAATTGCATGCAACGAAGAGAAAGAAGGAACGCGTAAGAGTGCTCGATTAATATTCCCTTTCTCGAAAAATATTCGATTGTTCGAAACACGGATAACGGGGAGGGGGTTCAAATCTCAAGAGAATTTTCTCACCTTTCGAATACTTTTCGAGCGCAAACGGAGCTTTAAAATTTGTTCCGCCCGCCCCCGGTGGACAAATTTAAATAGCTCGAGTCAATCTTTGGCTATGAGACACGGTATCTCGAACGTTGTGAACGAGCCCGTGATCGTGAAAGGTCCTCTATAGTTTCTAGAACAGCGAAAAGAGGAAAAAGAGGATTCTGGATACTCCCCGCGGAAATCGAAGTGGATCACCGCGGAAGCTGCGAGCCTTAACCCGATTTGCGGGGATGGCGGAAGCTTCCTCCCGGAACGAGGAAGGGATACTCCCTTTCTTCCCCGGTATACGACTATATATTATCCCGCTAACCGAGCTGGAAAACCCTTGAAATAACTTGGAGGATCGTGAGATGGGTCGGTGATCGAATTGGAAAGGAAGAGCGCACCGATATCTCGATTAAACGATTGCCTTGTCGTCGACGACAACAACCAAATCTTCCTGTTACCGGATATCTTGGAATGCTTCTTATTCTCCACGAGCGAAAAAAAAAGAAAAGAAAAGAGGAAAAGAAATGGTCGTCCACCCTTTCACACCCGTCTCGCACGATAATTCCACGCGGCATTTTCGAAATGGGCAACATTTCGAGCAGGATCGAGATCGTTTTTCTTTTATTCTATTTTACTCTCGCAAGATACGAGGGATCGTTAAAATACAGGACGAATATCGGTTTCCTCCTGCCCGATTTCGAAAGACGGCAAGCTTGCGCGCTTTCAACCGTGAAGCTTTCGATGTTTTCTTAAAACGCTGTCAAAAACGAAACCGATTGAATATCTCGATTCTTCGTCCAAGAAGGGGGGAGGGCGATGCGCGTCAATCGAGCTGTCAATTCTTCCAACGAACGAATATTCGCCTCGACGTATTCGATAAAGGATGGTTAATACATCCGGATTAGCACGTTGTCCGTTCGCTCTCGGATCTATCCGTTTCTGTCGATTCTCTTTCGCCCTGTCTCACTTTTTCCTCTCCCCCCTTCTCCTCCTCATCTACTCACGGAAAAGTTTACATTTTTCCGCGAAAACGGACTATCTTCCAATAGTCGTTCTACGTCTTTGGCACGGGTGTCTGTTTGCACAATGTATACGTGTGTGTGCGTGTGTTTGCGCAAGTATACGTATGCAACAACGTCCGCGACAAGTAAACATGACTGTTGGCACAAAGCAGAGGGAACTCGTACGTGCAAATGTGAAATGGCCAACTTTTCTCGCCGTGAACTCGATTCCTTCTACACCTTTTGTTCACCGTCCCTTGTTCCGCCTTTTAACCCGGCTTATCCGCCCTTTCTCTTTCTCTTTCATTCTCTTATTCCTCCCCCAACTTTCTCCTACGACTTTTTCTCCCTCTTCCTCCGTTCGTGTTGCTCGTCCCCGTTGCCGTTTGCCAGGCCGAGACTCGAAAAGATTTACTCGAGGTTTCTCTCGAGGAATTCAAACGAAAATAAATCGAACAACCAAAGGAAGGGTAGTACACCTCGTGCAAGTTTGTAGAGAGGAAAATCAAAGGACCCTGATGAGAGAGGTGATTGACTGTAGGTTTCTCTCTTTTAAAGGGTAGCAATCTTGGAGAGAAGTTGCGCGCGACACTCTCGTTCCGCCAAAAACAGAAAGAAATCGATTTCGACAGGCGAAAAATCTCTCTGTTGAATTACAAAAATTTCATTTCGTTCGTTCAATTTTTTACCTTTAATACGAATCGAAAAAAAAACGCATTTAATGGGCTCGAGTATCTTCAAAGACGAATGTATCGTACATTAGCCGAACGTTCTCGAAAGGGATCTCGTCGAACGTTGTTCGATCTTCTCGAAAGCTGGCTATATATTTTCGCAATTCGCAAGGGAACACGGTCAAGAGCTGGCGAATAATTAAGAGATCGATCGTTGCCGAGTTACCAGCCTCTCCTCTCCCCTCCTCCCTCTCTCCCCCTTCTCTCCTTCTGCTCGTCCATTCGAACAGTGCAACGAATAGATTTCCTCCTGACGATCTTAAATTCAAGATGCGGACTTGAATCCTTCCCATATGCACACCGATTGCACTCCTTTCGTTCACTTTTCGAAGAAGAGGAAATGGAGGAAATTAATTTAACAAGGCCGATCACCGACAGTGTCAATGAAAACGCGAGGAGAGCGTTCCAGCATCGTTTTTCACTCGTTCAATATTTATGGAAACGATAACTACGCGATGATGTCGACGCTTGGAAATTCAAACTCCCTTTTTAAATATAAATCTTTTTCGATTTTCGCCCGTGGCATCCGAAATTTGCTATTTATTCGCCACGCGCGGCGGACGTTTGAATATTTTGTCGAGCAGAACCGGTTGTATACACGGCTTTTCATATTCCGGGTTCCGTTTATTTTAGCCGAGGGTTCCTATCTTGATAATTGATAAAAAGCACGCAGGAAAAAGGGTGCTTTCTTTTCGAGAGCTCTCTTCTCGGAATTTGTTTTATTCGATGTGGGATGGAATCGAAGAGGAATCGTTGCGAACGGGGTTACGAGTCTAAAAATGATTTTTGATTCTGAAGCGACGTTATAGAAATGTCATTTTGCTATTTAAAATGCTATCTTTACTCTATATCTAATTACAAGTTATTCCATTTCGGTTATTCTAATTGGATAATAAAAATAATTTGGTAAATTAATTTGATAAAAATTGTGTACCAATAATGAAATAGCGACATCAGCTAATATTATACTATTAATTTTTCCAATTAAATTTGATCACGTGTATTTTGATTTTCTAATTCTTCTCGAAAAAGCTATTCCAAAGAGCGAGCAATATTTAGAAGATATTTCAAAAGTTATATTTCAAGCGTACATACATATTTCAAGACGATATATCAATACTTTTCACAAAGAGAAAAGTGTACATTTTTATAAAGCTATTACTGTTATATACTTTTCATACACTCGTATCTATCCAATCTTCGATCCCTGTGGATATGTAGAAAAACGAGTCGTAGTTGGCGCGTTGATTTCAAGAAGTTGTCGATGGGATAAAAGAGAAAGAGAAAAAGTTTGCTTACATCTTGTTCCGGTTAATCGACGATTCCAGCCCGTTCAACTTTCTGATAACATTTACAGCACACGAGTGCTCAAACGTTCTTTCGTTTGCTCGAGAGAAACGGCAACAATGAGAGTATAACGGTGAATCTTGACGTGGCACGGAAAGTTGTCGGGAATGGTCGAACTACGTGTTCTTCGTTAATCTTGCGCTCCGTTGTTGCCTCATTTTTCTACCAAGATTTCTACTTTGATAATAATACGATACGTTTCTCATCGAAGAAAAATGGGCTGTACGAATGGGCCACTGAACGTTGTCTCGTTTTTTCCACGAGCACGATCTTGCGCCAGCATCCGAGATATTATGCTCTACCCTCTTCTCTTCTCTTCATTCTTCGCGAGGAGCTGCCCACCTTCCGGTCCATCTGGATCCCTGCATTCGACCCATTCCCATTCCTCCTATTTGTCCTGAAATTCCCCGTGGAAATATCTTTTCTAAACTATTCCGCCACGTCGAATTGTAGCTTCGAATCGTCCCCACCTATATTTCCGTTTCCCCGTAAATTTCGACAGGAAGATGTAATTTGGGGAATGCAATTTTGGAAAATTGTAATTTCCATCCGAGTTTACGAAAGTGGAGGAAATTACGAAAGGAACAACAAGTCGACGTTATTAAAATCAACGAAAGGTCGTTTAAAGAACGATTCTGTTCGAGTCGAAGTTATCCCGCTTTAATGTTATTCATCGGTACGTTGATTCTATTCGCGCTTGCAAAGTGTCAAAGGTTGCTGCCAACCTTTTAACCGCTGTATTGCATAGTATTTTTCGAATGAAATAATTTATCAGTCGGAGGATAACGATCATCGATCGTGCCACATGCCGTTCGAACGAGCGAAAAAAATGAGAGCTGGTGCACGTGCGGATCGATCGATCCCCCTCGCCTCTGACGTCGATTCACAGGTTGAAACGAGTCAGAATATTAAACGAAGATCAGCGACTATTTTGAAATATTTAACAAGCGTCGGACGACGATGCATCGATCGGTCTCGCAGACGCCAGTCTGAATTATTGGGTACGAGGTCGCGCGGAGAATCGATACCGATTCATTGACGTGTTTCTCCCCCTCCCCCTCTTTCGCCTCGCGCAACGAGGATTTCTTTCATCTGCGCGCCGATCGAAAAATAAGAGATTTCGACTTACTCGTGTATAAAACGTATACGGAGCGAAGATCGATGCGAAATTTAAACTCGAGCCGGGGGCTCTTTAGCGGAAAATTCCTTTGAATAAACCTGAGACAGAGGGAACTGAACGACAAGGTGGAGTTTCGAGTTGTTAAGAAAGCGGATAGAATTTAAATTGGTGGAGGAATGGGAGCGAAATACGCGCCGATACGTATGGGAAGAGGAGAGGACACCCAACTCTGTTCAAAAGTTACGGAATAAATTCAACGGAGGAAGAGGGAAAGATGTCGGCGAGATTTTCGAATGAAAAGTTTGCTTTACTTACTACGGCGCGAAAAGCGGCCCGCTTTTTAAAAGAAGAATTATCCCAAGGATAAATTCGAGAAGAGGGACTTGGGAAAAGTCGTCGCGGCGCCGTTCCACGCTCACGCGTACCGCTTATTATTATTATTATTATTATTCAACCGCCTCTAACCGCGTCAAATCTGCCCGCTGAATCTCAAAGAAACAACCCTGTTCCCCCCTCGGTGGAAAATTCCGTCGGTCGCCGACCGACTTTCCACTTTGCGGGAAATCTCTCTTTTCCAAACCGGAGGGAAACCGAGAAGAAATATCACGGGCGAACGTTTTCCGCTTCGCGAAACTTTGGGAAAAGAGAGAGAGGAAAGAAAAAAAGATATATATATATATATACCGACGACGCGTATAAATATATATTTCGCTCGTATTTTACGCGGTAAACGTGATATTTAAAATATCGCGCTTTAACGCTTCTCTCGGTTACACGAGTAAAACGCGTGGCAGGCACGTGGATGGAGAGAGGGAGGGGATAAGACGAAAGGAAGAGGAGGAAAGAGGGAAGGAAAAAATGGGATGCCGGCTGATTTACACGAGCGGCGCGAGAAACGAGGTTAAAAAGTTAACGGTCGACGAGGGAAAACGGGGCGTGGTAAAATAAAGAATCGCCATCGAAGTTTACGCGGCTCGGTTTTCGTGTCCGGTTGCGGTGTCCCGAGTTTTTGGATGGAAAACTGCGGTCCCCCGGGTGAACTGCTATAAAGTATAACTGTTTAAAGTAGACGGGGACAAGCGGCCGCGTTTCCAACCAGAAATAGCCGCGGCTCCATTCTCAATATTGCACAATGCAATTTCCATCGTGTACACGCGACCCACCAATGCTCTCTCTCCAGCAATGGAATCGGTGCGCCGTCCCTGAAAACCCATTTCTTCCGGTGTTTGGCGTTCGAAAGAAAATATCGCGCCTCCTCCCTTTTGATCGCCGATTCCTATTCCTATTATCCCTCTATTTCCCTTTGCCCCACTTTCTCGCCTCGTGGCCAGACCTTAAGTCGTTCCACGTAGACTCTGGAAAGTAAAGTGTTTCTACTCGATAGTTGGAAAAGGGACGGAGTCGTTTCCATTGACGACTAAATTCCCAATTCCCTCGTCCAATGTCATTTTTTCTTTTCTTTCCTTCCTCTTTTTTCCCCGCGTCTACTCGCCAAAGATATACTCGAGAGTTACGAGTTCCGACGGAATTTTATTCCCAAGTATTCTTGTACTTCTTAATGGCGAAATTCCATTGGAGGAGGGCAATTTCGCAGCGACAATCGAAACGGAGCGACGAAATGGAATTTACCCCGTTATATTTGTCTCTCAAACTTAATCTGTTTATTTCGAAATCGCGAAACGAATTACTCCTACCTCGCCCAATCGGTCGTTTCCCCCCCGAGTCAAAGCGTGAAATGGCGCCAAGTCTCTCGAGCTCTCTGGCCCGTCCACTTTTCTCTTGACGATTAATGCGATCGATGCGCGACGAGAGATCGATTCGATTCGAGAGCGAGAGCGAAGAGAACGATTCTCGAAATCTCGTTTCCGTTTTCACGGTCGCCCGTGCTTGCCAGTTTTCTCGTTCCCGTGGAAAGACTTGGAAAAGTCAAGGCAAAACCGCCGCGAAGAAACTCAATTTGTCGAGATGGGAAGCAACTCTCGACCTCGGTCCTCTTTCTCTCTCTCCCCTATTTCATCTCTTTCTCTCCCGCTATTTCCATAGCGATCACGAAGTCTATCTATCACGATGCGCGGCAAAAGTACGCTACTTTTAAACCGCTCTCTCGTCTCCGAGCTCCTTTTTTCATTTCGCTAAAATAATTCTCCTTTAACCCTTGTGCTGCACGGTAAATTTGACCGTTACACGGCGCGACGAATGACCGCGGAATTCCGCGAGGGAAAGTGCACGCTGGAATAAACAATGCACTTCCGCGGCCCCTCTTTGACCTTAATTAACAGCCGCAACGGGCTCGGCCACAATTGTTCGAACGTTGAACCTTGGCGATTCATCCGGGCATAAATAACCATTTCCCCGGGGAAAACGGGGGGAGGGGAAATGCTGGAACGTTTTTCTCCCGTAATACTTGGACGAAACCAATATGCTAATAGCGCGATGAACCGTTAAACGCGGGAAGAAAAGAGAGGTGGGGAGAAATAAATAAAAAAGGCGTGTAATAGGGGAGGGAGGAAATTTGGGGAGGATAGTCGACTGGCGCGTTAAACATTTAAGTCGATTAAATATTTATATACAACGAACGATGGAAAGTTTGCCGGTAGTTTGGAACGCGGAGATGGTCGCAATTTGTACCGTGTACCGATGCAGCTCGAAAACCGCCCCGGGCTATACACTTAATTATTTAAAACTGCTTCCCTCCTTATCGAGCCGCATCAACGGATAACGAATGCTATAAAGTTGCAAAATGCCGCGATATAAATTCACCGGGCAAAATAGAAAGTAAATACCGGCGGTGGTGGAGGTTAGGTTATATCTCGTCCTTCTCGCTCGACCGTGCATCGACCCCCTCCTTCTCTCTCTCTCGCCCGTTGTAACTTATCGTCGCAGATACGGCAAGTTACGTTCGGTGAGCCAGGCAGCAAACTCACCGCGGTGTTAATTTTGTCTGGAAGTAGCCGGAGGCTGCTGTGTCGCTTACTTTATACGCGATATCATCCTGTCGTGACTTCGCACATGCTCGTTCGGCCAACCGAGCTCACAATGCCCCGCGTTTAATTTATATACGCGCCTCGAGTCGCGTTTCTCCATTGATTCCAACGATCAAACGTTCACGCATTCGTGCGCCACGGCCACGTTGCGCGCGGAGGTAGACGAAAACACGAAGGAATCGTATTTTTCTATTTTCTCCGCGAGATTGAAGCGTGTATTCAGAATATTCTCTCGCGATACGCAAAAGTGGATGATGAGAAAGGAAGAAGAGGAAGAAAAAAGGGAATAGGTTGTAGAATTTTTTAACAGGTCCGTCGAAAGAAAGGTTTCGCGAGAGGGAAACACGATGCGGCTAGACTCGAGTCGACTGACGCAAGGATGGAGCGAAATTCTGTTGCGAGAATTATGTCGAGACGGGAAAAATTAATTTATATCCCCGGGGCGGTCGACCGCCACTTACCGATTCCAGGATCGTGCGACCAAGTCTGTCTTGGTCCGCGAGAATAGTGAAAAATGGCGATGGCGCGTTGCGGCCCCGGCAATTTAGTTTGCATTATGGTGAGCATCAATCGTGCGCTGCCTTCGTGGGAGATGAATGTTTAGCGCCGCGCAGGGCGCTTCCCCCTCGAGGTTAACCTCGGGCGACCTGGTCGGGCGGCGAGGTCACTCGGCCGAATCTCGCCAAGGACGGGTGTTGGTGAACCTTCACCTCCATCTATATTTCCTCTCTATTCTCCTTCCTCGCTTTCTGTTTCAAGTCATGAACGGGAATTCTTCTTTTTAGGAGAATCGGTTATTTCGATGAAGTATTTTTAACCTACAAATTTTTCATTCGAAACAATTATTTGCAATGTTCGTGGAACGATTCGTCGATATCGGGAAACATTCTTCTCTGTGCGATTTTAACAATATCGAGAGTTGTAGGCTGCAGATCACGGAGCTCCGTTAATCATAGATTGATGTACTAATTGCTGAAAATTCCAGCAAGATGGAAACTCTGACTTTACTTTCTAAACTGCGATAAATACGATGAAAAATGAAAACTCGTGAAAGTTAAGAAAGAAAACTTTCTTCCTCGCCTCGATTCCCCAACTACCCCTTAGATTCATCGCGTAAACAACGTATTCACGATACCCTCGACAAGAAGAATTAACAGCCACACCTGGAACTTCCCGAAAATAGAAAACCTTATTCCCGGTTACGTAAAGGTTCGCGTTAATTGTTACTTCTCGTCATATCGGATATCCCAGAGTGTAATTATCGAGGATCCGACCTTGACATTCGACCATGCCTCCGTCGGCCCGTTTGGGGCAAAGGTCGAAAATAGAAAAGCAGGATGCACGCGACCAGCCGCGACATAAATAGACGCCTAAAGGAAGCCGAGGTGGATATAGGGGATACACTTACGTGTCCCCTTATCGATTCGTTGTTGGCCGGTAAGACACACGAACGCGGGTTGAGCCAAGTTCCTCGAAAGAGCGAGAGCGCGTGCGTGCAAGCACGCTCAAACTCTCGAGACCGACGATGACGAACTCGCGTCTTTGTTGAAGAGATTTACGCGTCCTTGAGGTATACGGGCGGCATTCAACGGCGAGAGAACGTCGAAGGATCCTTACGTGACTGCTTTCAAAATGGCGACCTGTTCCACTTTTCCTCCGGGAGAGTTTGCTTTTAATTATACCGGTAAACCCGGTATATTTAGGCGTCATACTTCGTTCGTTCGGGGCGAGGGCCCCGGGTAAATATCGTTAGAGGCGCGGTTTACACTCGCAACTTACGCCGCCGCGTCTTCTTACCCGGCGACGGCCACTCTTTTCTTTTGCCGCCGCTCTTCCTTCGATCCGTTTCGTTGTGCTCTTCATCCGGCAACGTGATTGGACCACGGTAATGGCGGACCGATAATGGAAAATATCGGCTCGTCTTTTCACCAGGCTCCTCCAAGATCCTCCCCCCGTGGAGGGAAAAAAATAGTTTCTCCGTGAGATGAGATTTCGAAATTTCTGCCCGATCTTTTACCTCTCTTTTTTTTCTTTTATTTCACCGGTTCCGCTCCGCCGTACGTGCTTCTAAGTTTTAATTTCCTGTCGGTGGTTGGAGGAACACGATGTGGCGCACGATCGAGGTTAAAACTTGGGGAGCAACTTTGAAACATTTGAATTTTTCGACGTCGTGTTTGACGACGCGATGTATCGTATCGTTTTAATCGTTGGACGAGAGGAGGAAGGGAAATATTCTTCTCGAGGGGAAAGGTGGGGAAAAGGGAAAAAGGAGAAGAAAGGAAGGACAAGGGAGAGAGGAGATTCGCGGTGATGAAGGATGCTACTTTAAACTCTCGCGGTCCGCTCCGGGTCGTTTCTTTCGCGACTTGGAAATAGAATTGTTTGCGCGACCGGCTTTATTTTTGTTTTTAATTAAATTTTCAACCTTTTTCATTCTCAACCTCGCGTTTCAAAGTTCAGTGCGTCTCTCTTTTAGAGGCCGAAGAATTGTTTCCTCCCCCCGTATTATTTCTTTTCGTGTAAATAAGAATTCCAACACGACCGCGTATGGAGGATACTGTATTAGCGCTGGAAATAAAAACATTTTCTTCTTTATTTTTTTTTTTATATTTCGCCTATAATTGACAATTTCGCCTTGACAATTTCTTCACGCGCGTTTCAAGAAATTGTGTAATATTTCTGGATTATTGTTTCAAGCGGTTCCGAGAAAATCCTTTTCGTGGCGTGTCACGGCCCCTCACGGAGCCAGCTATCGATCTGTCGATTCCCCGAAATGTCAACCGCAGCTCGGAGCAAAGGCATTCTGCCTTTTCCGAGAAAACGAGGCGGCGCGGTTAGCTCGTCGCAATCCTCCTTCCCTTATCTTAATTGATAATTCAATATTTTCTTGACCAACTTGTGTATACCCTCGTCCTACTCTTGCCTTGATCTCTTTTCATCGAATGAATGCACGTACGTAAAGAGCCATAAGCCATAACTCGAAACGAAACGATGGTCGATGTGATCCGTCTATGTGGGAAATGGAATACCTTTAGAGATTCCGAAATGAAGGCAAATGACGGGATGAATTTGAACTGTTCCCCGCGAGAATACGTTATTCGAAAATTCGCCGCTGTATCATTCGTGAGTTTTCATCATTTTTCCATCATTTTTTTTTTTTTTCATCGCGTTATCGATTGTCCGGTCTGTTAAGAATGGTATATCGCGGCGATATCGCTGACTGAGTAACTGCATTGTTGTCAGAGCCCCTCTCCTCCCTCCGCTGTCCGGTTTGATCGATTAATCGATCGATCAATCATCCCGTCATTTTCGGCCGTCGTAATATCGGCTCGTTGTTTTTAAATTCGCAACTTCTGTATGTATGCGGTGTGATGGTCGGTGGCGAAACGACCAAGTTTCTCGTGGACACGGTGGAGGGAGGACGAATAAAAAGAAAAAAAAATAAAAAAAAAATATTATAAATATAAAATCGACGTCGGTTAAAACGAAAAGAAGAATTCCCGCGAAATATGAATCGTTTATTATTAAATGGATTCTGTCAGAGATTCTGTCAAAAATAATGATAGATTCGATGATCCTTTTATGAGAATATATTTCTGTATAATCCGCAATTTTGTTCGATTCGATCGTAGGAGAACGGGCAATCATTTTTCTCATCAATTTTCGATTTCGAAAAATAACTCGTCGATTGCCGTTGATCAACCAATTAATTTCCAAGAACAATACTTCGCTCCGACCGTAAATAAAAGGTCCGGACGCGTATAAATTACGCGTAAAAAAAAAATGAACGATCCATACACGGAAACAAGGAATAGAGAAAAAATTGGACGGATCGGATTGCAGATCTCCGCAAGAAACCTCAAACCGATGATTTACAATTTTAGAGTGTTTCGAGTGTGAAAACTGGCCGTTAAATCCCCTCCCCGAATCCTTTGCCGAAACCTTCTCTCTCGCGTTACGAATGGAACGAGAACGATACGAGCGCGAGGTGACGAGGAGTTTACATTTCCACGGCTGTGTGACGTTTTCCATTGGCCTGGTAGACTCCGATGGAAACGCGCGAAGCCTCTTCCATGCACCCGAGAACCGGATACAAGCCTCGAAATCTCCTGATCGATGATAGAGCCAGGCTTCCGACCAATTTCGCGGAGAACTTTGCAATCTGCTCTCACGTCGGATGCATTTGCAATTTGATTTATTCTCGGTTTGCCGATACGATCGGCCAGCCGTGGATCACCCAACGGATTTTCCCGCGTTTCCGCCATTTTTCTCCTCCTCCCTCCATCTTGTAACGATAAATCTATAACGCAAATCTCATTTTAACGATATCGAGACTAATTTTCATAATTTTATATCTCTTCAAAACCCGTTGGCCGTGCAATCTATTTAATTAGCCTAATGGTGGAATTTGTGTTTGAGAATAAAGAACAATAACGCCCTTCTATACTCGTACGCGGCGTATCGATGGAAACCGAATCGATTTTAACTTGGATTTCGCTTGGACGGCGAACGAATAGTATATCGTGGGTATTTTAGGGTATCGCGCTTATATATGGACTCCTCTCCCCTTAATTTAACGTAATGTACATCGATGGGTTCAACCTTTAGACTCCATTATATACATTATCGAGATATTATCGCAACAACCCTCTCGAGAACATTGCAAACACTTGTACGAAAAAAGTGAAGCGCGTCGAGATGGATCGATACGCATCCAGTGTATAATTCGTCGAGATATAGATTTAAATCGCGTTGTTCATTTTCGACGGAGGGGATGGCCTTGTTTCGTGCACTTTATTCAGTCTCGGGGATTTTAGCCCCGTTCGAATCGAAGATTAGCCGTCGAGGGGCACCGCAATCCCTTCCAGAGTACGATGATTCTATTCGAGGAAAGAATTGAGAGGGAATTTTCCTGAATTCCGCTAGAAATTAATTTTAATCGGATGAAACTACGATGAATTGGGAAGTCAACGGCCTTCTCTTCTCCCCCTCCCTCCGTTTCCATCGCCGAAATCTCGACGATTCTACCGTTTGCTTTAAGCGAGACGTCGTTGCACTTCCACGTGGAAGAAAAGAGCGCGTAGAAGATGGCTACGTAATCCTTCTTCAGCCCCGTAATTGGCAGTTACGAGTCATCTTTTCGTTTCGTCGCCGTTGACACACTGCCAACTTGATAAATGAACGAACGCCGGCGACGCCCGCGATACTCCAAGATTAATGTTCCAATAAGATTCCATTCGTCCGATTACGACATGTTTACTCCCCCCCGCAACTGGCTGGTAAATGATCGCCTGGCTTTATCCCGCCCGCAATATCGAATATTCCACGAACATTGCTCGCTTAATCTCGCGGCTCAATCCAAAATTAAGCCCGAGTACTCGAACCGTGCTCTCTAACTTATCTCCAATTCAAAGCCACGCGTTCATCTCCGCGCCGGTACCAGTTTGGAAACCGTCGCGGGAAGCCACGATTCTAGTTGGATTTTATTATTTTTCCACGCGGCAGGGGGAGGGAAATTCGAACGATGACGTATGCATGGTATGATCGAAACGAAGGAACGAACGTTGTTTCTAATTCAGTGAATTTTTTAAAAAGGGAAATGACGACGAATGGTAGGCTCGTGAATTTACTTCACTTTTTCAACTGTGCAGAATCGATGGTCAAAAGAAGCGAAAAGTTTTTCGGAACGCTTTAAATTGGCGGAAAGAAAAGATACTGTAAATTGATTCTACGAATGATACGATATATCAGCTGAACGTATTCCGTGTATATACATTTTGAAAATTGAATTAAAATTTCTCAAAAGTCCGTGCCAAGTAACATGCCACTCACGTACGAAGAATGAAACGAACCGCGCGTGGATCAAGTTCTTCTTAACGAAGGGCACGCGTTTTTGCGAAAGAAGAAGCACCGCACCGCTTCTTCCTCTTTTTGTATCTCCCCCTTCGCCTTCCACTTCCGTGTTCGTCCGTCCCTCTTTAAGATTCCACGGGAAGATGACCGCGTTTACATCCGTCGTTGAAAATGGAGCCTCGTCTCCCCTTTCAGCGGAATAATATTTTTTAACGAATAGCCGAACCTTTCATCCGCGGACAATTCAAACCCTCTCCCTCCCGTCATTAAACCGTCGACGAAAGACCGAGCTCGGTGTAAGGGACGTACCCGTCGAAACACGGTGTGTCGCATTGTGTCGAGAGGAAGTGGGGCAGTGGGCAGACGATATCGCGACAATAACCGGTTTTCGAGTTTAATTGGTCGCCACGTGCACGCGGCCAGGGAACCGTGATCGCGAATTTTCACGTATGCGAGTATCGGCCTCTAATTCGGCCAGGATGGCGCAGCTGTGCTTTAATCGCGCGCGAGCGGACGATAGAAGAGGAGGAGGGGGAATTCGGATGGATGCTAATCCGGAACCGCGGGCAGATTTTAACCGTCGCCGTTGGATCAAGGAGAGGAGAAGCGATTCACGCGTTTCGTGAAAGGGTCGTGAAAACGATTAAATTGGGGTGCGCGGTTCGAAGATGGTTATTTGAATAATAGAGTCGCAAGAAGAGCGCGGGATAGGTTAATCGATAATTCGGGATAATAGGTAAAACGCCTCGAATTGCATCGTCTTATCGTTGTTCGCCTGGAGGAGCTGCCAGTAATAGTAATAGTACTGTTACGTGCGCCTACTTGTGGTGTAGAGACACAGGAAATGGAAAGAATTGCGGAATAATAATCTGGACGGAGGGGTGTTAATTTGAACAGCGGTGGCAACGAAGGATTAGGAAGAGGGGAAAATTTTGCGGTTTATTCGCGATATTGTTCCCTTGCATGATCAAGTAAGCAAATATTTGTCCGTTGTTCGGCGATAATTCGATCGACGCAGGCAGCGAGCCAAGTGCTCTCGAAACGTGTTCCTCGAGCGATTCTCTCTGTCTCTTGGCCGACCGAACTCGAGAGGAATCGGAAAGAATTGAAGGGCGATCGATGGGTGAAAAATTATTATAACTCGAGTCGATAAACCGGGGAAAATATCGACCGATTCCGTGACACGGCTATAAAGTAAAGGGGTCCGGAAGCGGGGGTAGTTATCGCTCACGGGGACGCTTGTCGCGACGCAGCAGTCGCGTGACTTTATTCCGACGCAAACGACATTGCTCCACTCTTGGTATCCGTGCACACACACACACACACACACACACCTTACTCTACGGCCACGTTGCAAAGACGTAGCTCCAACCGGCGAGCGTTATTTCACCGCGAGTTTGATGCTCGTTAATTCAATGCGCATTCGATGATAAAATTCGTCCGATTTTTACCGGCAATGGAACCGATTTAACTCGTTGCTTGATGAACGAACAACTATTACATCAATTACAACGTAATGTTTCAACGATTTTTAATTACAATCTCGAAAGTATTCAGTAATACAATCGTAAGACGAGTTGTATTTTTCAAATTGCAATATCGTTAAATGCTAATCGAGTTAAGGTAATAATAAGTTTCTCTGCAAAGGAGAAGTGATTATCCTTGTAATCCAGCGAAACTAAGCGTAAAATTGGAAAAAAGCATCGCGCAAATTGGCATCGCGAAATACTAATGCCACGCCGTATATATATATATACACTTAACATACCACGTATTCAAGTACTGCGATAGTTAGCCCAATTCGCTGGAATAAGAAACGGTAATAAACGGAAGATTAGAAAGCAACGGAGGAAGCGGAAAGGAAATCGTTGATGTCAAGGGTACGCAGGAAGGCGGAATTAAAGGAGTAGCCGATGGAATGAAATTGGCTGGCAACGTACGACCGAGGCTTTTATAGAACGCGAAGGGATCGCGCCAAAGGGGGATGGATGACTCGACATCGTTAAGACACAATAAAATTACACGACGTAAGAAGAAAGAAAGGAAAAAAAAAAAAGAGAAAAAATGGTCGCCGGCTTGAGATTGCTGCGAGCAATCCTTCTAATCAAGCTCGTTCCTCTCCCCTCTTCCCTTCATCCTCGACCATCCGTTCTTTCTTCCGCGTTCTCGTCTAATTTTTTCCGCGTCGTTCACGGGCTGAAAGTCGTTCGATTACGATTGAAACGCCGCGATAACGAGCATAAATTTCACCGATGCGGTGGCGTGACTTTGTTCTGCTTGGCACTAAAACTCGGTTGAGTTCGTGCCAAAATTTTGTAGAAAATTTACACCAAACTTTTTTTTCTTCTCTTTTTTTAACCTTTCCTTCTTTCGCAGTGATCCAGTTGATTTATTTCCTTCGATAGTAGAAGGTACGTGCGCCTCTCGATCGATCCTCCGCGTCCGCGATTTTTCGTTGGCTCAAATTTTTAATTCGCAACGACGAAAAGCAAAACTTTGGCTAATTGATGGAAATAAGAAGCCTGGATAAGATGTTTCTGATGTATATCAACACGTTACAATAGCAGGAATTTCCTTCTATCGATAATTTCTCGTTCGAAATAAATTAACGCGATCATTGGTTCTCTTTCGCTCCCTTAATAACTAACTGAAGAGAGAATCTTAAAAGATACGATCGAGTTAAAAATCATCGAGTAATCGCTTAATTCTTTACTAAAATTTACTATAAAATAAACGATTCTTCGAGCATTATTTCATCATTTGGAAAATTACGACTGGTAACTTTCGTGCATAATCTAAAATATTCCTTTGGCTTGCTAACGGATCGAAAAAGAAGGAAAGAAAAAAATATCTGGTTGATGGAAGGTCGGCGAGGAAAGCATGCTAATTTTTTCGTAAGAGTTAGATGTTGAAAAACGCTGCGAGGCGGAGGGGGAGAGCTAGCCGTTCGTTGTCTTAATTGCTCCATGACTCGCGTTGAACGATAATTACTGGGTAAACACTGATTACGCCGCGCCGCGGCTGATTGTACTCGGGAATTCGTTGCATCGGCCGCAACTCTCGGATTCTACACGTCCCCCCGACGATAGAAATCCCGACGAGCCGCCGGCTCGGAAGTGACGAGAGGGCAAACGCGTCGCCCTTGCATTGCTCTCGCGCCCCATAATTACGAATAACCCCCCCAGCCTCATTTTGACAGCACACCGCTCGATTCGTGTCGTGCGATCGAGCGTGCAACAATTGCTTGGCGATAGAATCGAGTCGAGTTATCGAACAACAAAAATAGCCGTAGAAAGCAATACTCGTGTCCCACGAAGGGATGTATCCTTTCTTTTTTTTATTTTTCGTATCGACGGATCGAATACTTTGCTCTTAATCGTGACGGGGAGAGAAAAGAGGGAGAGAGAGAGATAGATAAGAAGACGCGAAACGTTTCGAAACTCCAAGTTTCCCAACTCGTTTTAAACTGTTTCCCTGATAAAGCTGAACGACATCGAATGGAGGAGGAGAGACAAAAGGTAGAAAGGAGGAGGGTAGTAGCGGGCAATTCAATCTTGGAAAGATAGGGAACGGGTTGTTCCTTTCCGATTCTGACAGGGTAATGGTATTAGTGGGCGATATCGTGGCAGGAGGGTAAGGGGGCGATTGCCATTGCCCGTAAAGGCCATCAGCTGCTATTGGGCCACCTTTGGCCTTAACCATACAGGCGTGAGCCTCGCATTACCGGTCGCTTCGAGTTATCTGCGCTTCCCATGTTCAGCCGCGCAACGTCACACGCCGTGGCCCACATTCGCCGGCCACCTGCACTGCAGAATCCCAGATAGCGCGCGTATTACGCGTGTACGTGTGTACACGCCACCGCTTATGCGCTTTCTCCTGCGCCTTCTGCAACACCTTCCCCTCCCTTCTCTATCTCCGAGGCGAACGTATATATATATATATCCCGTTGGAGATCTCTGTCGTCGATCTCCTCGAACACCGGATTGATTCGACGATCGTTTCGAAATAATTGGAGCTAATTAATTGATTAAGGAGAGCTGGCTGGCTCTCCTTTCTTTTAATCCTTTTTCGAAACGAATAAGGGGGGAAGAGGAAGAAATGAGAATAGAGTAGAGGCTAACTAATACACAGGCGATATTCGAGCGATGGTTATTATTGTTATATTACACGAGGGTGCAACAAATCGGAACAAGCGAAGTGGCTGCTGCAAGCTCTGGTCTGATTCAATCAACGTCATCGAAGTCTGTGAAACAAAGTTGGTCGAAACGCGCTCGAATGTCTGCCGCGCTTGCGCCCTCGCGCATTTCTAACCGCTAACTACTTGACATCGATCGACCTTAATTAAAGTAGTCGGCACATTCGCAAAGTTTTACCACGCCGGGCTACGTGTCTGCGCCTCTCCGAACAGCAGGAGGAGCCTGTGTTTACGATTCGCCTAGCCCTTGCGATTTTTCAATCAACTCTCTCCTCTCTTATTGCGATCGTATCGTGTATATTGCTGATAAAAATTTCTGAAGCGGGGCAGAGTAATCGTATTAGTAATCGTGATCGATGAAAATAGTAAGAAGAGAGGAAAAAATTAAAGGGAGCAGAGGATCGTGATTCTTATTGATCGTGATTCTTCTGGTACACGAAGATCCGAAGAGTGGAACAAGGAAGGAATTTACATCCGGGAACAATTGTTTCGCTATTGATCCGATTCAAGACTCGCCCGCGGCCACCAGTTTGTATAGTTCGCAAACACGAAAATAGATATTCACAATGGAATCTCGTCACGGTGGTTCCTCTCGCATGGTCACGTCTCTCCTACGAGAGCATACCCATTCTCATTGCCAGACGACGAATTGTCCCGGATCGAAACTTTGGTCTTTAACGACCGACCGGTTACACGATTTGCCTCTGGCTTTGACGGCCTGTTGCGGCCATCTATTCCTCCTTGGCCGTCATCCTTATTTCGCCACGAGATTCTTGCTCGTCTTGCTCCGTTTGCTCCGCATACATCTTCGAGTTTCTTCCTTGATCGTTGATCGAAATTTTTATTATTATTGTTATTGTTATTATTTCTTCCTTCTTTCTTTTTCTCTTCGACACAGTCTCGAAGCTAAAATCGCGATCACGTTCGAATGCAACTCGGAATGCATGGCGAACATGTTCGCTTTGCATCCCCTGGGACGCATACTTCCATCCCCTTCTATCGTTTCTATCGTCGTCCAAACATTTCCAGAATCTCGTTCGTCTTGCTGGCCACATGAAATATCGTCTTGGAAAGCGATTCGATGACCAAGGAATCGGCCAATTCCGTTCTCAAATTTATTCTCCTCCGACTACGGCCGATACCCGGTTTATTTAAATCAATGGAGAATAAACGCAATCAACGATTTTATCCACGTAACGAAACCACGAAGCGGAGAAAGGTGATGCAGAAAAATGAAGCTAGAGAAACAAACCAAAGACGAGTGAAAAAAAAGCAAAGTAAACGGAGCGAATAGGAAACAAATTCCCTCGAATCTTCGATCTCGCGTTTTTGTTGGGAAAATATATAACGGGAATGAAAAAGTCGCGTGCAACATTTTCAATTCTATTCCACACGAGGCTGTTGAAATGCGGAATTGCCAAAACATTTCGGCGAAAACGCAAACACCGGTTTCGTTAGCGATACACGCGCACACATACTCCACACCCGTGTGCAGGATGCAAATTACGAAATTTTGTTAATTCGTCCAATGAAGAATTTAACCGTGGAGAGGGGGAGAGGTGTATTGGTTGAACTTTTTCAACGTCGTTGGTTGCTGCACGGTCGAGCGGATAAAAGTTGCGAAAATGGGATGGGAGATTTGCATGGGTGCGCGGGTGGTGGGCACACCTGCCCGACCAAATTACCACGCTATGAACAATTCAGAGTTACTAGCACGGCGGCAAACTTGCAAATGTAGTAATTAATATACATTGTCGCGTCCACAACAGCCAAGCATCACGAAATTCTGCCAAATAGACCATAATAGCTACGTCATCCTAATTTTCCAGATTTTTCAAACAACAGGGTTAGTCGCAACAACGATGCGAAACCCGCTTCGCCCGCTTGTTAATATTTTTATCCCTCGGGAATTCCAATTTATAGATCTCCAAAGAATATACTTCGTCCCAGTTTTTATTTTTATTTTATTTACGGATCACGGTTATTCGTCCCGGAAGAAAAGCTTCTCCTAACTCAATTTTTATAACTTGATGAAAAATATTATTAATTATATTTCCTGCGCTAAGTTTTTAATCTCTGTCTCGAGTCTAAAAATGATTGCTCAGAAATATATTTATTATGAAAGGAAAGGGGCCGCTAACAGACAGTTTCGCAAGATTGCGAAAGCGTTCAGCGTCCGGATATAAATAATACAATTTAATATTCCATCTACGTCATCGCGCTTGTTATGCTGTTACGAATTCGGTGTACACGAAGGTGTACATCCGCCTAAAAATTTGACTCGACACGCCGGAACGTTAAACGAACTGGATGGCGAAACAAAAGAGGCAGGATCCCCCTTGGATGAGAATATTTTCAAGAATTTTTCCGGTGGAAAATCCGCGTGTTCGATCTGTACGCGCGTAAAACTGGCGGACCACGTTTCTATTTCGGCGTATAAGCGCGTCATAAATTTGCCCCGCGGCCAGCAGCCGGCGTCGGTTGTTTTATGCTCTCTCGGGCAGGAACCAGCCCGAGTAATTCTGCAATGCGGTTCGCTCCTACCTATATCCTCCCTCCCCCCTCCTCCTTTCTTCCCGCCTTTTCCAGCATCCGCACCCGCCGCTTCTTTCTTCTCCCCCTCCGTGGCAACTATCTTCCACCGGTCGCCCGTAGAATTGCAAACTAGCTATCAGAGCCGCCAACTTTCATGGGAAGAATTTATGAGCCCCGTTAAGAGGGCGTTGAACACCAGCTGCTTTTCTAATGACGAAGTTTCTCGAGATTCTCCGCGATCGACTTGCCACCTCTGCCAAACTTTCCCTTCCCCGAGTTTCGTGATATCGTAGCGTGTTGACTCGAGGATGAAAGGTAATCGAGAGGAACGTTGACGGATTTCCGTCCCTGTGAGTAGGTAATCGTGTTTTAAGACGAACTAGAAAAATAATACGGGGGGAATTTGCGAAACGCGTTTTTAAAATGGATCATCTCTGATTTTTGCTCCAGTTGTGTTCTTTGTTGAAGGTTTCTTTTTATCCTCTGGGGATATCTCTCCATGATCCTACATTGGATTTTCGAGAGATCTTCGATTTTTCTTAAGATTAAGTTTCTATTCTTCGCGATTTCTTTACAATTTGATACATTTTTGAACTTATATTTTAACTTATTTTATTCATCCATTACTTGCTCCTATTTATCTTTCAATCTATCGATCTACGTTTCCTTTTAATGGTTATCGAAATTGAAATTGAATATTAAATATCCTGGAAGGAGGAGTATATTTCTCACGCGGAATTATGATTTATCCACGCCGATAACAGAAGCACGTGGTCGATTTTTCTTTAGCTGCTCGTTCACGAAGGTTGGCTTGTATCTCATCGCGTCTCGCCAACCAGCCGGAAAATGCAATGAAAGCAGACTTGCTTGCAAGACTGGAAAAAAGCTCGCGGTAATTCACCTGGTTAAAATTGCAACCGACTGCATACCACATCCAGATGAATTCATCATTCCCCCTAGCCTATTCGAAAGAGACTCGTTAAAATCGTAAATACACGGTGAACATACTTTTGTGGAAAGCGGTAATAAATAACGCAACGTCCTTTCATCGCGTTTCCTCGTATGAAACTCGTGAGGAACTCGACCGGTTCCATTAGAGGTAATGCGTCTCGACGAAATCTTGAATGGTCTAGAAACATAGAGCGTTGCTCTCTAACCGTGAAACTTCACCACTTTCAAAGATCCAATCGTATGGAGACTAATGAAATCATAAAATTTATCACAACGACGTGATCATACGCATCTTGGAACGATATTATTCCGCTTGTAAATTTACTCTTTTATTTAGAGCTTCAAGAAGGGGGAGGTTTTCAAATTTATCAAACCAATTCGTGTTCTGCATCGAAGAGGAACATCATCCTCGATATATATCATTCAATTTCAGCCTCCGACACGCTTTTAAACTATCGAAAACCGAAGAATAAAATTAATAAACTATCTCGTTGAAAAATAAAGTCAAAGACGGATATATATACACATATTGGAGAAACGTAGGTGCACACTTTGGACTAAAGTTTCTATCTTAATTAATCGGATCGGATTCTCGATAGGCGATCGAAAATTAGGAAAATTTCGCGCGGAAACGGTAATTTATAGAAGAGGAGAGATGGAGGAAGGCGTCTCGAGCGTGTAACCGCAGCGAGGATTACCGGTCGAAGCGGGGATAGAGAGCGGGCGCATTCATCCGGGTGATAAGTTATTTATATTGGGATTCCTATTGTGGCTATTTTGGAGAAATTGTGTTACAACGAGGAGCGCGGGCACGGAGCGTTAATTTATGAGCAGCAGAGTCGGCCGTTCCGTGTACGTAGCAACGGAGATTACCACGGCGGGAAACGGGAGTTACAACCGACACTCTGAATGTCTGAATAAAGTTCGTCCATGATCGTTTATGCAACACCGTCACGAATTGCCCTAGTTTCGATCCAATGTGCCCCGCCGTTTCTTCGCGACGAAAGTCCACGCGATGATTCACAGTCGATTATTACGAACAAATTATTTTCTTACGTTGGATATCACAATGCGCTATTTGTGCTATTATTGTTTTCGTGGATGTGTATATAGAAAATCGATGCGGATAGCCATTTCCCCATTTAACTGTTGTTATTCCAATTTTATCTAAAGAAAAGGAACGAAGGAAGAAATTTTCATATCGTCCCCGATCCTCGCCCGAAATTCGATCGAATTTGCGGAGGAAGGACGGGGAATGGAAAAAGGGGAGGGGAATAATTTCACTTGGAAATGCATAGGGAAGCGCATCCGCGCCCCTCGAGGGGAGGGTGCAAAATGGAACGCGCAACCGATGTTAACTTATTTACACGGAGGTTGGCCAACCTGCCGCGAAAGAAATTGGCTGGTCGCGCGAAACGAAGCGCTAATTCGCCGGCTCGCAAGCTCATCCGCCGGATTACAAGCTCGTATCAAGGCACGTTAATTCAGCTCCCTTGTAGCAGACGGCATACAAAATGAAACCAGCCAACGTTCCATCCCCGTTTTCCGACCGAATCTTTCTCGTTCGAGGTGTAATTTATCCTCTTTCCCTCGACATCAGACCTCGAAATCAACGAATCGTTTTACGCGATTTCTTCCGACTTTTCGAAAAATTGAAAAAATTTCCCTGTTGGAAGAGAAGTGTCGTTCCGTTTCTCCTGGAACGTGGACGGTTGTCGCGATCAAGAGAACCAAGAGAGAGGTATTACACGGGTTTAACACGGGGTTTGCGGGCAGACAGGAGATATTCGTTTCGTAACGGAGGCGATTTCTTCACGGATGACGACGCCGCGCAATTACTATTTCGGTAACAGTTTCCCCGACGCTTGGAGCTTGCGCAAGCTCGAGGTAGCGAAAGATTGTTCCCTCGGCAGAGGGAGAGAGCGGGCAATCGGTTCGAATGAGTGGCAACGTGACCGTACACACGGTTCAAGTCCAATTAATACGACGTAACAAACGTTCGAATTCGCTCTTCTCCTCTGAACCTCCTCCTGCAACGTAATTAACGACGAGGATCGCGGCGTTTGCTCCGAGCGTAGGGCAAACAACGATCTATATATATATATGCTTTAATCTGTGGTTATTTAATCGATACTGTATCCGATCTGAATTCGATCGAGAAGATTTCATTCTTTAATTTAATCTATTCGATATGAAGTTTGTTTTTCTTTTCCTCCCTTTTTTTGTCAACAGAGTTGTATCTTATATCGAACTTGGTATCTCTGTACGCAAGTTTGGCAACGAAAATGAAGTAACAGCGTGCCGAAAATGAATGACGCATGGTGTTTCATCGTCTCTGTCTCTCTCTCTCTCCCCCTCTCTCTTCTAAAGTAGTCGATAAAAAATGCAACGAGGATCATTTTGAAACCGAGGAAAAAGTGCACGGCTACAGCCTGGAGCGAGGGATGCATAAAACGGTAGCGTCGACGCAAAGTCGTCCTGTTCGCATGATTACCAGTCGTGAAATAAAAGCGGAATCACCGCGATAAGCTATCCATCCCTTTACCTCGATTGTCATTGGATTAATCGTGTGAGATGAGGAGTATCAAGATTATATAAAAAACATTTTGCTGTATTCCAGTTATATACCTTTCCATCTCGATCGTGGTTAAAAGAGAAAAGAGATGAATGAAATTCGAGATCATAAGAAATGAATTCGAAATTGTTTTAAATAAAGGATTGTACACGATATATTTTGGATGCATTCTATCTACATATCTACATCTTTGTTTGTTATCGAATTAATGGTAAAGAAAAGGATCGTCAAGATGAACGAAATGATAAAGAAATTGTTCTCAAATAAAGAATATGAAATGTTATAATGCATTTTAATACATTCCAAATATCTATCCGTTTATCTTCGATCGTCGAATCAATCGTAACGAAAACAAGCATCGAGATAAAACGAAATCTCTTACGAGATCACAAGGGACGCAAGGAAAATAAAATTCTTAGATAAAAAATCGTGCAAAATATTTTCATGCATTCCGACTCGGCAAATGAAAAAAAAAAAGAAAAGAAAAGAAAGAAAGAAAGAATACTCTTAAGAGAAAATTTGAAATTCTTTGTATTCATGAAAGAATATCGCGAAAAAATAGAATAAAGAAAGAAAAAGAGCATTTATGAGTAGAACGGCGACGAAATTTTGCAGAAATTATACAACTAAGAGGGCGGCGTCGCGTACTCGACGACTGTATATATAAAGGCATAACGAAGCAACGGCGACGTCGTAAAGGCAGCGATGGTGGTGAAGAAATGCGAGGATGAAAAAGGGTAACATTCTCTCCCCCTCCCTTTTCCTCCACGTGAAATAAATTAACGCGGATGCACGCGTGCGTTCACGTACGCCATTCGAATCTCTCGCGTGTTGCGACGCACGTACGAGACGCTCCGTAATTACAAGCTGACTCCATAATAGGATTTTCGGCTGTTTTAGGGCACCGCCGCTAAGAAGAACGATGCTTATCATCGCGAACGAGCTCCGTTGATTGCGAGGAACGCGATGCGCCTGTGCACCCTGCAAACCCATCCCTCACTCCCCCCCAGTTTATAGTTTGTTTGATGAGTCGTGGATTTTTTAAAACCTGTCCACGCATTAATTTACCAAGTTGGGGCGAAACTCTCGTTTCGTGTCACGTTCGCCTATAGTACAAAAATTATTCGATCGAGATATTAAAAAGTTGAGAGAGGGGAAAGTTTTTTGCACGAGGGAAAGAAACCGCGATACGAAAGAGGAATACTTGATGACGTGGTGGGATAATAAAAAAAGGAAACACGATGAACAAGGGACGAGATAAACAATGGACATCCTCCGTGTTAATGGTATCGACGATGAGGAGCGGAACGAAAAGTTGTTCAAGTTGTTGCGTCTACATTATAATAGTTATGCAAGTATAAAGCTAAATGAACGCGTTGTACGAGGATTTTTAAGCAAAGATGTTCGCGGAAAGGTGTCTGCAAATACAAACAATCGCCCGTTTCACGCGAACGTAATTAAAGAAATTTCCCATTTCATTGATATTTTCTTATAAAATCGCCCCCTTTCGTGAGCCAATGCCTCGAGAAAATATCGTTATTCAATTAACCGCGACGAAGCTCGCACTAGTTACGATAACTCGAGAAAAATCGGTTTATCCAATCCGTGGAGGGTTGAAAATGCGAGGTATTTAATAAACGCGGAACGGGGTGGCTCGATGGAAAAATTAGAAATTATACCCGGCCTCTAATAGTCGTCGGGGCGGTGATTTAGGGGGTTGATTATTGCGAAAAGAAGCCCGTAAATCATGGCGAGCGTGTCTCGCGCGCGCTTATTGCGCGCCTCCAGGAATTTCCGCTCGAATTTAAGGGGCGGCGTGATCGACGCGACAAATAAAACGATTCTTCATCCCTCCCTGAATTTCCTACGACATTCATACATGCGTTTATAATATATATATATACGTTTATCAGCCGTAAAAGTCGTTTCGGAATTAACATTCATATTCCGACTTTGTCGATGGGCGCGGAGAGGTTTATCCGCAGTCGGCGCACGTGCGCGCGCGATTGCTACGTGATCGTATTACTTCCGTGAGGGGAAAAAAAGAAAAAGAAAAAAAAGAAAAAAGTGTGGGAAAAATTGGAACGATCTCAATGGATGTTTGGTGAAATATTGAAATTTGTTTTGAATTCGGTTTACATCGGCGCCTCGCCTCTTCCGGCCTCGAATTTTGCTTCCTTCTCGATGTGTCGCGTTTAATGCCTTGCTATCCCTTCCCTGGCTTATTCGTTTGAAATTTCAAATCGCGTGTTTTTATTTATTTGTTTATTTATTTACGTACGTTCAATTCGATTTAACTCGATAATTATTAGAAATTGTTTCAATTAGAATTAGCTTCGTTGGACGAGGAATATTTCCTTCTTTTTCCAAGTAGTTTCGAGTAATTATTCACTGGAGAATAATTCATATAGATGTACATATACGTTTGATTCCTCGACACCGTTAGAGACTCGTTCCAAAACTCGAACTCTCGTCTTCTTTTCGCACCTAATACACTTTAAGAAAAACCTGTTGTTAAACCAGAGAAATAGAGATAGAAGTTGGAATTCAATTTCTGCCAATTTATGCTTGAACGTTCCAGTTGCTCGATATCCCTTTCGGTCCCTTACCCGAGGATTTTCGTCTTGGAAATTACGCGAATGGCGCCATCCGGATTGGAATACGAAACGGCGATAGCTACGGCGTTAGTTATTCATGCAGTTGTCCGCTTCCATTTTTCTTGGAATCCACGAGCATCAGCGCTTCCGCGAAAATTTGACGCCACGTTTCGACGCCGCGTTCCGCGGATGATCAGGATTTTTGGCCGCGTTGATGTAGAGATTGGATGTAAAATAACACGCGACACTTTGTTACGTTAACCGATACACCACCACGGGGTGGTAGTCGCTTCCCTCTAACCGGAAATATAATTTAGTTTAACGCGGTCGTCGCCAGAACGCGATTATAATTCATCAAGAAATTAAATTTTCTCCCCGTCATCGTGACTGAGATTGGCGCGAAAATCGGGCGATTAATTCACATATTAACGAAATGTGGAACGGCCGTGTCGCGATCCACACGTTCCACGCATCTAATTCGCCGGCAAATCGTTCGAATTTCGAAGCACTTGCCAGTCGTTAAAGCCCTATTAACGGCCGACAGGTTGAAAAAACGGAACGATCGTTGGAATAGCGTTAGAGCAGTAGTAGTCTCTGCATCCCTCCTGCAGAGAGAGGGAGAGAGAGAGATAGATAGAGAAAGAATTTCGATAATTTCGCGCGTGTCGACGCGCTTTTGTATGCGCGCGGTGTTTCCACGCTCTCGATAACGAATCGAACAATTTCCCCGTGCATAATTTTTAGATTATCGATGGAATAAAAAAAAAAATTATCGTATTTATGCAAAAAATGCACGTTTCCATCATTTGGAAACAAATTACACGTCCAATTCTCGCGTTTTGATCGAAAACGCGTAATTTTATCTCTTCATCGATACACACGCGTCCGATAAAGTTTCCTCTCTCTCCCCTCCTCCTCTCGTCGAAATCCAGTTGACGATGTACACGCGATGTATAACACAGGTTTATATTCATCGGATTGAAATCTCGATTACACGCGAATCGAAAGCGGTCGGTCGAAACTTGTTCAAGGACGACCTCCCTCCCTTCGATCGGGGAACAAGGGGAGGAGGAGTACGCGGAAGCTCGTTCCGCGAGGGTGGCAGGCAAGGAGAAGCGGCCCTTCTCCTTATCACGTGACGATACGCATCATTAAAATTCATAAGGCGAGACTCGCCCATTCCCACTTTAGCACCCCACGGGCTGAACGAGCCGCGCATCATATATTTATAGACGCCCTCGAATGCACACATGCATCTCGGTGCACACCTTATGCAACCCGGTGCATCGATTTCGGTGCGCACTTATCCGTACCTGGACGTGGATATCCGACGGTTTCCGCGAAAATACATACATACATACATACATATATACATACCCCTTCCTCCCTCCCTCCATTCGAGGCCAGAAGAGGAGCTGTGGAGCAAGCATCGTCGTCGTCGTCGTCGGTTATTCCATGCATGAAATATCATCCCCCTTTTATTATTATTATTAGAATTGATTCGACAATGACGATATACAAGGATGTATAATAGCTGTTGCTTGTATACACGTGTATCTGGTGTAATCTATCAAACGGAAGATTTTGGGGGGAGGGGATCGATCGAAATTCTTGCTCGAGGTGTGTAACCTAAGTTGGTTATCGCGTTAGTTATTTATCGAACGTGTCACCGTCGATGACGGGCAGTTTGCGTAGATTATGCGATACCGCGGTGTCGTCCCGTTGCGACGCGTTCTACACTGATGACGAGAGGGGGAGGAGGGGGGCTTCTATGAATCTTGCACAGGCCGCATGCGTGCACGCACGAAGGAGGACTGGGCCGCCTATTCCCTTTCCTGCCCTTGTCGGTACAATGACAAATTGTGGCTCGGCCGCACGGCGGATACGAATCGCCAATTGGAATAAATCAAATTTCACGGAACCTTGTAAAATTTACGCCCGATCGATCTCGATACCGCCTTTCGAGGAGAACGATCTTCTGATATCTCGGAAGGAGTATAGTAGAAACGATTATACGTGCATCGACCCGGATTTCGCTTATTCGAGTAAGGATGTGTCGATGTACGAAAATATTCGTATCGAGGCGTCTAAATTGATCTGGAATTCGTTTAATATTCTGGATTCCGTAACATTTGCAACGTTTGATGAAAGAAACGGTGTAATTGCAAAGATCACAATCCGTCGATTATTGGATAAGGAATAATGTGATCTTCGAATGGTAATTTTATTTCAAAAAATTATAATATTCCTTTTAAATCCATACTCTAGTTTTCCCACTTTCTTTATGCGCCTACAAATTTGAATTTTATGCAGAAACACGCTAATCAACTTTATTAACGCGATAATTGATTTATTCCGATGGAAGTAATGTCTCAACGTCAACGTCACCGCGTATCAAACACAAATCTCTAATGAAATTAGCACGCACGTAGTTGTGCATAGTCGAACTGGTAGACCCTCGCCCCTGAGGCTTTTCTCGACGAAATTGACGCTACAGTCCGACAACGGAATAATCGACCACTGTACAACTTGCAAAAAGGAAAAAATGAAACCTTCCCGCTAATAAATCACGCGAAATCGTTAAAATTCCCCCCCAAAAAACGTTCCCTGGCAAGAGTATAAATTATAAAAAGCTGATAAAATAAAAGGTCGAGTAGATAGGGAGCAAGGTGACCATGGGAAAAAAAACGCCAAAAAAAAAGAAGAACGATTGAAACACTTTTCGGAAGTTAGAAGCGGATCAACATCGTTAATCATTGGCCGCTCTATAGGCGCATACATTATTCAGAAGCGTGTCTCTCGTCCGTGCATAACTTTTGTCCGTGTTCACGCGCCGCTTTCTTGAGAATTATGGTTGTGAACACGATCGGTGGGAAAATCCGATTGAGAGAGTGACGGCCATATTTTTCTTTTTTCTTCTCATCCCCTCGAAGTGGAACTTCCGGATTCGAGTGATGCTTGCTCGTGAAAATTCAATGGAAACTCGGTGTTTACTTTATTCCGGAGGTAAGTTGTAGGGAGATGCGTCAGATTGCAGGAAATGGAATTTTCTAATAACGATCGAGTATTTGTATACTTTTCGAGAGGCAGTTTCCGATGGAAGAACATTTAAAAGGAAGTGTTTTCAACGTAGTTGAAAATTCATTCCGCCGCGGTATGATTATACTGAATAGATGGACTTTCTTTTCTTTTCTTTTTTAAGATTGAATTATGTTTACGATCGATGGAGAAATTGTAAAGTCGAATCAGCTTTTCTTAAGAAAAGCATTTAAACGTTCGTGATGATTCAATTTATTTTAATTCATACATCATACGTATATATATATATATTGTTGAATTTATCGTATGAAAGAAAAACACGCGATCTTCGCCCGGCAAATTTTATCAAATTGAAAATTAAAATATAATATAATTTTCTCCTCTCCAAAATAATTGCGGATCTTCCAGAAAATGGAAGCTTTATTTTAAAAAAATTGACACGATATTCCTTTTTTACGTATTTTCACAAATATCATCTCCGAAATCAAACTCGCCTCTCGTGTAATAAATTAACAATTAAGCAAACAATTCTACTTACAAACAAATATAAACAACCAGAACAAATTAATGCCAAGAAGCAGGTATTTTCAAAAATACTCCATCCCTGCCGGATTTATCGTAACGATTCAACGAGAAACAACTCGGAGAGAAAAAGAGAAAGAGAGATCCCGAAGGATCGATCGATCGGGATGGTTGAAAAGTTGTCGCGTTTTTGCAGCGGCTAGGCGCGCGTGGGGTGTGCAATGGGCGATGCGAGGGTGCGTCAGCGCACACGTAGGCGCACTTAGCACCCCCGACTGTGCAAGACCACTCGACCGGCACGTACCCCGGATCCTTCAGACGTACCTACACGCCAGTAAATTATCGCCCGACCGTACATACGCCCAAGTACAGCGCCTCTCGTTGTTTTACTTACTTTCTTTCTCGCTCGCTTTGCTACTCTTTTTCCACCTCCTTTCTTTCTTTGCCGGTGGTGGTCGTCCAGCATCCACGCCTCGCATCCCACCCTCTCTCGCTTTCACCCTCTTTGTTCTTTCGCGCTTCCTCCACCGCCCTTGCCCGCGCCACCATCGTGATAAAAACGAGATTTACGGATTATTCCGTGGTCATCTCTCTCTCTCTCTCTCTTTTTCTCATCTCTATGTTTTTCCTCGACAAGATGAATTTTGTATTCCTCCTCGGTTGTCCTCGCGCGGTTTCATTAGGATCGGTTAATTTTTCAACCGTGTCATACTAACAGTCAGCTTGGGCGGGAAATAAACGTAATCAAGCAGGTTTCAAGGAGATTTCGCGTTTCGTGATGTATGTTGTGTGTACACGGGGATGAAGAAATTTTGATAAAAATGGTACGTTGTTCGTTGAGGGGAACAATAATAATAATATTAATGTTCTTTTCTTTTTTTTTTTTCTTTTCGTTAATTATTGTTAGAAGATTCGAGTATGTAATTGGAATATATTTGAATTATTCGAAAGAGTAGAATTTTTTGATAAATTCTCTCGACGCGAAATGTTTAATTTCTCAAAAATCAAAGATTAATTAATCACGATGGAATCGAGCAACACGATGTGTATATATATCAAAATTTATTTAATCGATTCGAAATCTTTTTTTTTTTCCATTTTTTGTATTTTTAAACACGGTGGATCCGATATCATATTTTCATCATCTCGATAATACATCTGTCACGCACAAAAGTGAAGCTTATTTTGGATCGAAAGCAACCAAAGTTGGTGAAATTTAAGGGCGAATCTTTTCATGCCATGATCATTCGGTTCGTGACAGATCGATGTAAAAAAAAAGAGAGAGAGAGAGAGGAACTTATGGTGGAAAGCAGAGAGAAGGTGGATAGCTCGAATCCCCCAGTAAAGTCGAAAATCGACAGAGCCGGAGCGTATATTTCATTGCCGGCGTGCGATTTTCAATCTCCGCGAATGTCCGTCCACCAACCCCCTCATAACCTTTTCTTTTCACGATGGGTCCGTTACCTTTGCCTCTCGAATAACACTGGATAACTTTACGCTTTGTAACTTGGCTTCGAAACGCGAATCGAATCGAACACGGGGCTAAGGGAGGAGGGGAAAAGTCGGTTGAGAGGAGGAAAAACACATCGACAAATGAGGAACTTTTTCTTTTTCTTCGGGTTCAAAAATTCGAGCTTTGGAATCCAAAGTTCAAAATATATTAGAATCATTGACGGATATAAAAATATTGACACTTAATATATTCGAAAGACACGATAAATTATAAGGCATCAAAAAGCAAGATTAAAATTATTACACAATCAAGTTATCGATTGATTTGATCGATTTTGTCGATAATAAATTTTTACATCAACTTGCTTGGGGATTTCCTTTGATGCGATCTTTTTAAAGGTAATAAAAAAGAAGCAATTTTTCTAAAAAACGATCTCACAGATTAGCAAAAATTGTTCTTTCGCTCGAAATCTCAAATTCCTCTGTACTTTTTTTTTCTGTTTGTTGGAGATCTCTTTCTAGGTATCGCTTTGTAAATGTTTCACGAGCGAACCGAAGAATCGGTTCGAAGGATTTTCGAAGAGGAGAGAAAGCTTCTTTGCAAAATCTGCTCCTACTAGATTATGCTGGCAAATTGGGAAAGGGGGCGCGTTTCTGAAATACGGTTCCACGAGCCTGTATGCAATTTGAGGGTTAGCCGAATCTCTGCGCGTCTTTCGCGCGTCCCGAGATTAAATTCCCCGCATCAGGAATAACTTTCGCTAACGTTGATTAGCATACGTGAGAAGAAACTCGTCACTTTCACCCTTTTGGAGGCGGCCTCCCTTTGACGCCGTTAATAAACCATCCACCTACCCATTCCTGGATATGAATTAACCAGAGCCACCTTCTTATCTGGCATTGATTAAATCCAGAACACTCGACTGTCGTCTCTCGCGTCCTTGAATTATTCATACGTTCTTTAGCCAGGCCTGAGAATGGGTTACATCGATTTCTGGCGACGAAGTCGTTGGAGGAGAAGGTGATGAGTCACCTGTTCCTCCGCCTCTCTCTCTCAACGTGTTATTCAAGATTTTGCGTAGAATAAATTCAAACTTCCTTCGAAATGGAAAGAATTCATTCGCGGGTTTAGAAATTCAAAGCGTCGATTTTATTACGTCCCAAAAATTCAGAAATTTCCCGGCAGACGCTTTAAGCCTGGCCCTCCTTCCGAAATTAAATACACGTTCGTATTTTCTTCGCATCGAAGGGGATCGAATTCAATGGAAAATTCGAAAGGACGAACAACTGGCCAACTCCAACTATATAAATTCAGGGGATAAAGCTGGAACTCGAAGACGACTTCGAGAGACTGCGTTCGATGTGCGGGCAGACCGCACGACGGCGCTTGTTCCTCGAACAGACTACATTTCGGATATCTGTCAGCGGCACACCGCCGACGAAAATCGTCGGCGTCGTCACACGAAACCATAATTTCATTGAGCTAAACGTCGTTCGTTTAAACCTCGTTCGGGCGAAGGAAACGTGATTTTCGAGCACGCTAGTTTTCTTTTTCCGATTAGAGATTGTTAGTTTGAGGGTAATGGAAGGATGATTCGAAAACTTTGTGTATCCGCCCGCAACACTTGTTACAGAGTTGATGCGAATCCGTACGAGGCTTGGACAAGTTTGCGCCTCGATGAGGATATCGCTTTCTCGAGGGGCTTCCTCTTATCTTCCAACTTCCTGTTTCTCGTGTCTCCGTCGATGGTTAAACTCTTTCTAAATACGTGCGATTTGGAAGTGAAGGGTCTTGGAGAGTAGAGAAAGAAAAATGGTTTAATAAAATGCAAATAGCTTTTTATTGAATTCGCAAGGAGAGGGAAACAATGTTCGAAAAACATTCGCTCAGATCTACGCGTTCGATAAACTCAACTGTACACTCTTAAAGACTCTGCCTTCCCTTCCTACTTCAATTTCAAACGTATAAACATACGATTTATGATCAAATAAACGTGCGCATCGATATCTGAAGAGAATCGGGATTGGAATACACTTGGTCGCGTCTTGCTCGATTTTTGGTATATATATCGTACAGTCCATCCTCCGAGTTAGTTGGCACGCCGCTTTTATTTCACCTTCGTATTTTCCTTTGTTTTGTTCTCCCTCTAATTTGACGAGGGCGAGGACCATAGAACCGTGTGTACCATTAACCCAAATAATTCCGAAGAACAACCCTCTCTCTTCTCGAATTCTCTCGCTCTCCTCCATCCACCTCGTCTCTCGTTTGCCAACCATTGAAACGTTCCGCGAGGCGAACAATGCGTATTTTTGAGTCGAAAGAAATTTATATATTCATCTATCGTCCAATTTTTATATTAATCATTTCGTGTTTTCGTGCTTTTTACAACATCGATATATCTATATTTATTATTTTTAAACAGGCCGTTTTATCGATTACATCGATTTATTTATTTGTCGATTATGAACTTTCTTAATGGGATATATAGAGATGTATAGGAGGAAAGACGTTGTATGAATAATATTCGACTATCAGCGAACGATTCGACACGATTGCTGCGTTCCTTTTAATAAATCTCGAAACGAGAAACATATTAATATTCCCTATCTTTAACTTTTTTCCTAAAAAGTGTAGCGATCGAATCAAAGCGGCAAGAATTATACTTATATAACTTTTAAACGACCTCTTAAATTTAATAGTTGAATTTAAACTGTAACAAGAAATAGTAGCGTTAAACAGTTGAGATCATTACGAACAGCGGATGGATCATTTCATCAGATATCGAGCCAATTCCTTCGTTTTCTATTGTCAAATTCTTCATAATTAAACGCGTCCTGCAGACGATTCGCGTCTTTTCTTTCTATTTGCCCCTCTCGCGACAACTTTTCAATTAAACAGTTAACCGCGATTATTATAGGAAAAAGTATTATAGCCAGTTTTTAAACGGTAACGATGTTTTAATTAAATTGGTTCTCCGAATGGGTTTCGAACGCTGCCCGATCGATGCCTGCGCGCCCTTTCGGCGCGGGCTTTAAAGGCACAGTTAATGATATCCGATTTGATTTCCATCGGTAAACGTTTCGTTATTGGCGATTGTTGTTGTTAGCGCGCGAACGGAAATTAACCCGCGATTAAACGGGCATTTTCACCGATCCTGTCCAAAACTATCGATCGTCTCGATAATTACAAAACTGCCTCGCTTATCGACTAATACTTGATTAATTCGCGATACAGTTCGGATAAGCGGCGGTGTGTTATTGTATCGCACCGATCGGAACCGCGTAGTAGAGAAACTTTCCAACTTTGGTTAAAACGTTTACCAAACCCCGCCATTTTGAAATACCTTTAACCCGTATAATATCAAAGTACCGGTATATTTCCTCGAGCATCGGTGTGCGCGTCAATGATTCGGTTCACTGGCGTTAATGAAAATTATTAATAGAAATACATGAGCTCGACAGATGTAGGTCAATTTATTGTTAGATTCGTGATATTCGAGTTGGGAGATATATTTATTTTACAACTAATGATTAAAATATTATCCGTTTCCCTCTCTCCGTCTCGTTCCGAAATTATTTCGATACTTCGATGATCTCTCTATATTTGTTCAATCGGTTCAATTGCATCGGCGATTTATTTATATCGTGTATATAAATCACTAAATAGAAGGAATATAGGTTTCTTAGATTTATAAAATTTAGATCGGGTCACTTTCTTTAGCACGATCTTAATCGTATCAAAATCCATCCTCTATATTTGGAATCCGAGCATCGAGTGTATAATATCAGTTCGACCATCCATCCTCGTATTAAATATCCATTGCTAATAGGAGGAAAATAGATCTTTTAAATTTAGCATAAAAAATTTCATTTAAACCAAAATGGCGGCAATTACAAAGACGCGAAAGCTTGAAAAGCGGCCTAAAACGAAGAAATTCCCTTTTTCTCGACCAGGAACGAAACTTTACCCTACCAATTCGAAACGCGTTTACTCGAGAACAGTTACTTTATTCTCTACCTGTAAAGTACTCTACCAGTTTTCGTTTCGATTTTCCTCGAGATTCCGCGACCTCGATCAATCAAAGATTTTCCCTACTAACTTTTTCTTTATTTGTTTTTCAGGAGCGCCTGTCACGATTCCTGGACCCAGCTACGACTGTCACCGATGTTCGGCTGCATTTGTCCCAACAACCACATGAAAAGACGCTGTGACAGGATTTTCTCCACGGTGAATCACAATCCCTGCGTTGGTAAGTATGAAATCTGTAAACCAATTTTTTTAATATATTTATATATATATATATTTATATGTATATTTATGTGTATACATTATACGCAGGTATATATAACAATTGCGTACACACACGCAGAGAAATTTTTACTCTCGCTTCTCTCGATTATTAATCTCTATGTCCCGCGATTTGTCAGACACATTTTTGTAATCTTGAATGGACGAGTATACACGCGTTACGTATAACGTTGGTTAATCGTTAAACGTTTTACTTTAGCGCATCCTTGTGGAAGACGATGATTGTCGATGTTGTGAAGTAAACGTGTGTATTGTCACATCTTTTGTTTCGCTCCTTCTTGATTTTCTGTTACACGATACAATTTTCCATTTTAGTTTCCCATCCGTCTCGAGGCTCGAAACTGCCCGCCCCCTTTGTATATCTGTTTGTCTGTATCTTGTTATATCGAGTGCTCTGTTCTCTAGTATGTCACCTTTTACTTCGATCGATGTAAAGCGTACCACGCTCGACATTAGAAACAACACGAAACGCCCTGTCGATCTTGGAATTGGAACGCGTCCGTTTTATCAACAACGATTAATAACACGAGTTAAAAATCTCGAGCAACAAATTACAGAGATATCGGAGAAGATGTGTGTAGTAAGTAGGAAGAAAATCTTTACACTCTCGAAAATCAAAGTCAAAGTCTTCTCCTACTTTTTCATGCCAAGTGTAGAATTTCTTCTCCGTTCAAATCATCGTTGACTTTTTCACGAGCGATACTTGCGTGTACTGGAAACTTGGAATCGGGTCGCAAGTTCGTTTCCAAGGGGAAGAAATTTGAAAGGAGAGAGGTGAAATGCCTAGGATAGGACGGAAAGTTTCCATCGTAAACAAACCCGAAAAACGGGAGATAGCCCCGGAGAAGTCCCGTTATTTTTCGTGTCGAAGAAAAGGTTAGGAGGTCTCCTCTTCTGGAGGGAGAGGGAGGGGCAATTACTCTCAGCGATACTAGGGTGTTTAAGGCTCGTGGGACGACGTTATAGCCTTCTTCGGATAAGCTCCTTTCTCCTTAATTAACCAAAGGCCACCAGTATCGAGATGTAGATAAGGATTTCATCGCGTGGCAGGCTCGACCTTAATTTCACTGAAATCCCGTGTCCCCTTCGAGGAACATCGCTCCTTCCATACCATTCCAGTTTAATGACACTCGAATGCCTATTTTTACCTCCTTCCTTCCTCGTCTCGCCCGTGAAATTATGCCTCGTCTTATCTCGGAGCTCGAGTCGAAGATCACCTTTGCGATAAGATAACGTTGGTTTTCACTTTTCTCCGGTTTAGAACTGGGTGAAGCATATCCCCTTGAAATTCTTCATTCGCGTTTGTCTCAATTCTCGACCATCCATAAATAATATTTCGCTCGTTTTTTATTCTAAGAAATAACGAATTTTCCTTCTGCAAAAATCCAATTTCCCACAGGTTACGTCGAAATTATCGAATTGGAAAATATGTAATTTCTCGATATGAGTGAATAGAATTCGAATATTTATAAATGCAAAGAAAAAAAAAGAAAAATTACTTCGTCGAATTCATCGAATCGAAAGTGCATAATTTGAAAATGCGATTACGCCAGTTAATTAATTATCGATCGAGCTATTCGCGTTCGTCCACGATCGACAGTGTGATAATTCGTGATACACATACGATAAGAGGAGGTTTACATTTACGTAGAGCGCATCTACAGTAAGTACACCATACGAGGCGCATGTGCGACGTGCAACCGTTTGTTTTCTTTATCTTAAGTGTGCGTTTGGCCGAGCAATAATTAGATCGTGATCGTTGGACGATCAATTTTCTACGTTTCAGCTTCGAGGAGTTCGTTCTCCATCATCAAGCAGAGCCTGTCCTCGAACAAAACGATATTATCAATCGGTTAAGAAAAATCGCGCTGACTGAAATTCCGACTCGCGTGGAATTTCGATCGATATTTTTCTTATCGGATAACCGCGCTCCTCCGCTTCATTTCATCTCCAATCTTTATTCGAAACGATACGAAAATTGTCGGAAACGAAGGATCGAGTAAACTCTTTCCTCGCGACGAACGAAAGAAGTTTTGCGATCGAAAGAAACATACTGAGATCGTCGCTCCTTCTCTCTGTTCTCGATCTCGAGATTTTCCATCTTTGTATAAATTGACTCGAACGACTCGACGAACATGGTATCGGTCAAAGAGATGAAATAAAAAAATAATAGAAACGAAGAGAGGAGATCCTGGACCGCGTCGCGTGACCCATTCTCCAAAAAATCGGATATGTCTGCGAGGCGAAACGGAGGCGAGGGAGAGTAAAGAAAGGGGTGGATCCAGATCCAGGGGAGATCGAAGAGAACGAGGAGGGAAACGTGTGCACGAGAGCACCGCCAGAGCACCCCCTAAGTACGCATTCCGCCCGAAGGATCCGCATTTCGAGATCGATCCGCACGATTTCCCCGGTATATATACATACATATATATACACGCCCAACATCCGCAATCTCGACTCGTTCCGCCTCTTTTCACCTCGGTTCTACTCTCGCGTCCTCGATCGTCTAATCGAACTGGGTCGCCACGAAATGCTACGAGGGAATTTCTCGAATCGGGCTCCCATCGAGAGGGGAAAACACGCGACGCCAACGACGCAAAGAAAAATTAGCATACCTTCTCTTCCTTGTTTTTCCTCCCCCTTTATATCGCGATAGTGTTTTTATTTTTATTCCCGACTTTTCGACTGTCGCAATTCCATTTATATCGATACCGGGTTCGAAGTAATTTTTTTCTTTATCCTCGATCGTGAGCCCCTTTTCGATCGATTTATTTCGTAATCGTGGGAACGGATGGATAAAAGGAAGAAGAAAGGAAAGGAGGCTTGAAAAGAGTCGCGATTATGTTCCGTGTACGAAAAAAAGAAAGAAAGAAAGGGGGAAAAGGCGGTTCGATGAAGATAATGGATAAGAAGCCGAAAGCCTTCGGGCGCGAACGCAAAGGAAATTATGCACCGCATGTTGTTGTACTTTTGCACGAGATACTTTTTTTAGATGTCGTGCACGTTCTCAACCTGCATGCTCGTATTTTTCTACATCTATCTGAAATATGCATGCGCGTCGATTAATCGCCTACCACGACTCTCTCTATTACTCTCTGTTACTCGACTCACTTACTCGACTCCTCTCTACTCCCCCCTTTTCTCTCGTATACTTTTCCAAGAAATCAATTTTTCTTTGAGTGAATTTATTAAAAAAAAGAAAGGCATCAACGATAATCTAGGAATTATTCCAGCGAATAATTAATGAACAAAAATGCCCTCGATATTTTTTTTTCACCTTTTCTTCGCATAACATTTATAACGACGACATAATAAAAGACATTTATAACATCGATGACCTTTTTACACCTCGAAAAGGTACGTCTTGCAATACCGTGATACCTGGCCTTTCCCGACATCTCTCTTTTCAACCCTCCTCCCTATTTCCGATTCTAAAGGGTAAAGGAGACTTTTCAAGCGGCAAAAAACCTGCCATTTAAACTTACCAACACGGAGCCAACGTTGGACGAATCTGGTTGGAATCTGGTTTTCCAACAACTTGGAAAACCTGCCGGAGAGCCGGATTCCTCAGACGCTTGCTAATATTTTCTTTTCGCGTGGTCGCGTGACACGGTGGCGTGGCAAAGATTCGAGTGGCTGGGATGAGGAAAAATCCAAGGGTCGAGGGGATTAAACGAACCAAGATGTAATCGGAATCGACGGTCGGGATTCCTTTTGCCAGGAAACTCCGACTCGAAACGACAAACGGCTAAGCAAACGCGAGCACCCGCTTTGAAGCTCCAGCTACGATCTTCTTTTTGCCCGCCACTGTCGGCTTCGATCGACCTTTGCTACCACGGACCGGAAAGGGTGTCCGGATAATAGGTCGCTGGAATAATTTGCAGGTTACCGAGTTAATCCTCTTGCAAAGCTCCATAGCGTTTCGTATTTAATAAACGCCTGTTCTAAAATTGACAAAAGTTAACCAAAGTAGTCTGACGAGAAGAAAGATTGTTCGCTTTCCGCGTGAAATATACAATCATATTGTCCCACACTTTTCAATCGGATCGTTAATTTCTCGCCGATAGTTCGAAGAACGATGTACGATCCATCACACCACCACCATCACCACCGTCACAGTCACCACCATTACCACCATTATCACCGTGCCACCACGGCGACCACAAGAGTAGGCACGTAGGCACGCGAAACCCGTCCGTGCACGTGTACCGATGCGATCACGCACCCCACTCACCCCGTTCTCGTCCGCGTCTCTGCTTCTCTGTTACAGAGTTCCTGCCCTCCTCCACCTCCGTAGACCTGTCGGGCACGGACTCGGCCCTGTATCCGTTCGACCCGCAGCAGGAGAGCTACCAGGAGATCTGGTTACCGCCGACCAGTATGTACCCCTATTTTCTGTTCCCCGGGGCCGCGCGCACCTCGTACTACGACCACGAGAGCACGTACGACGTCCAGGAGGCGGGACAGGGGCGTCAGCACGGCCACCGCCATCAGCACGGTCGTCATCAAGAAGCACCGGAGTTGCCTGGCAGGCCCGGTGTCCTCGTGGTCGAGACGTACGATCCTCGTGCCGATCGCGACGAGGACCGGCAGGAGGCTCGTGCTGGTACCGACGACGAGCATCGGCCTCTGTACAGGGAGAAAGATACGGATGGTCGTGAAATGGAGGGATCTAAGAGCTTCTATGATCGCGGCTCTTCTTCTTCTTCCTCCTCTTCTTCTTTTTCTTCTTCTTCTTCTTCTTCTTCATCTTCTTCCTCTTCTTCTTCTTCTTCTTCTTCTTCTTCCACGTTGTCCAAGCATGATCGTGCCTCCAGCACAGTGCACCTGCAGCCAAGGCACTCCCAAAGCGAGCATGACGCGCACCTGCACCATCATCACCATCACCACCAGCACCACCAGCACCACCCCGCACCACCCGCACCACCGTCCGCCGCGACGTCGTCTTCGTCTTCGTCTTCTTCGTCGTCGTCGTCGTCGTCGTCATCGTCGTCGTCGTCGTGGTCGAGTTATCCGCCGCCGGCTCGTCCAACGCCTACCGTGGACGAGACTAAACGAATCGAGGGGCCCGAGCTGGTGCATCCGAAGAAATTCGCACCGAGGCCCACCTACGAGCACCGGGCAATCTTCGATCGCGCCGACGACGACCTCGATGACGAGTTGAGGATCGGCGCGCTACCAGTCGACCGGCTCTTCGATCTCCGCGAGGCCTTCGAAGGGTTCGTCGACCAAGGTTCGTACATCGGTGTGCAGAGGTGCGCCAGAGAGGTGCCACCTCGTCGATTCCGCACCGCTTCCGCCATCGCGATCGATCGGGACGCGAAAAGTCGCCTTTTATCGTTTCGAACAATCACATTCCATACGCTTCTCTCCCCCCCTCGTTGTGCATATCTCTTCTCATGCGTGCCGATCGCGACTTGTTATTTTTCGACGAACAACCACTGGGAAGGTATGCAGGGACCGAGTTGCGAGTTGTCGGGAGACTCGCTGCTAAGACTGCTACTTGGAAATTCCAAGGTGTAATCGATCCGATTTTTTTTCCGAACAAATTCACCGCCGCGTTCTCGCCATCGACAGCTTGCTGCTTTCAAAACCAGCTATTGTAAGGCGGAGGATCATATCGGATCGTCGTTGAGCAATGTTCTCCGGGGAGAAAGATTCCTCCAAAAATCCTCGGTTAAAATTTGAACGGGAACGATTTAAGCGAGTGCTTGGCCCCGTCGATCGGATCGGCAAGAAACCGATTTCGCCAATCGTTTCGAATCCGAAGGGAATTCGAGCGGCAATATCTCGAAGAAACTTGTGTCGACACCGCGCCGCGTATTAAAAGAGAGTTTGATAATGAAACGAGAGCAACGTGTTTCCTCGATTTCCTTGATTTCCTCGCGCGATAACGAGTAATTTTTCCGGGTGTCGTAATGCGGGAATTAGAATCGACGATTTCCAGCCGCGCCAACGTTTTCCTCTCCATGCTCCGTTACGTTTGCTCGTTTACAGTGAAGGTCATCTCGCATCCGGACAACTCGACCAGCTTCGAGGTGATCGAGTCCCAGCTCGAGAACCCGTTGATCGACGCTGATCACCACGATCTGGTTGCCATGAAGCAGATACCTGTTCCTGGTGGACATCATCACAAAACGCAGCACAAGAGAAATCAGACGGACGACCGTAATCGTGAGTACATTTTCTAATTCGATTTTATATTAGATATATTAGATATCTCGTGGAATATCTTCGAAGATTTTTACGTATCGATCTTTAAAATATTGAGAATCGATCTTTATTATGAGAGAAAAATTTAAATTAGCTTCTAGTAATCAACGTTGTAACAAATATTCCCAGGCAAATTTATATTGGAAAGATAATAATGAAAATTTGAGGATTCATTTCGCAAGATCAAAATTTTTCATCAAAAAAAAAAAAAAAAAATTGCAGAAATGTAATCCATTATGGTTTACGTTATATACACGAGTTTTCATTAAAATCAGAATTTTTAAATTAAATAAATATCCCCCGTAAAATAACGTGAAACTATTTTTGTAATTGCATAGTTCTGTTAAAAAACGTAGAATTCCAGTTTTCCAATTAAAGATTTCCGTTAGATTCGGAAAACAAAAATTTGAACAATCAATTTAAATTACAAATCAATTCCATCTTTAAATCTCGAACGAAAATACACTCGAATCCTTCCAATTCTGTTTTTTTTTTTTTCTTTTTTTTTAATTTCCAAAAACACATTCCAATCCATTCGAAAAATTCGAATTACGTCACAAATTTTCCAACTATCCACTATCTTTCCTATTATCCAAAAACCCCTCGATTCATAAGATTGGAAGAAAGATCACTTCTACACTCCCATTCTATTTCCAGAAACACATCTCGAGATCACGAATATCAATATCCATCATCTCCATCCGCATCTCTCCTTCCATTTCCAAAAACACGTCTCGGCGATTTCCAAGATCACGAACAACTTCCATCCTTCCAACCAGATCACCAGATATCTCGCCTACATTTTCCTCGATCTTCAAGAAACACGGTCTCCCGACCAACTCAAACACCGTCTAATAATTAAAACCGCGGCAAGCAATCGGTTCCCCGCAGAGGAAAAACCTTGTGGCAATTGAACTTCCTTGGACACGAGGCTTATCGACGATTTATCTCGTCCTCCCTCCCCTCCCCCCTCAGACACGCGGATTCCGAGCGAAAAGTTACGTCGACTCGACGGGATTAAAGTTCGAAATCCGACTCCGGGAAATAATATGAGGAGAGATAGGAGGGGAGGAAATGAGGGGAGGCGAGAGACGAAATTAAATTAAAGTTTCACGGTGATAAGTCTGGTGGCAGAGTGGTGCGGTAGATGCGACGCGATATTACGCGCCCGATCGAATTTCAACTTTCGCGGGGTGCGGGGGAGGGGAGAAAAATTTACGAGATCTCGTTACTCCCTTTTCTTTTTTTCTTTTTTTTTTTTTTTTTTACGGAACGAGTTTGTACCGCGAAATTCCGCGGCCGGATGATAATTTTCTCTTGGAAGTAAGAGGGAAAAAAGATGGGCCAGCGAAAAGAGGGGCAGGTTCGAGGAAACGGATATTTTTGTGCCACGGTAACTCGTCGAGGGGGCGGCTCTTGACGGACGGGGGTTGCGTTAACAAGAGCGAAACTATGGTCAGCATAATTCGGCCGGGCAAATATCCGCCGTTTTAACAGCTGTAAATTTTCGCGCGCTCCCTGTGAAAAATGCACGTGGCGCAATTTTGTCTAAACATTCCTGAAGGGTTTATAAGCTCTCCCGCGCGTTTAATAAATGATAGAGGATGAAAGAAGGATAGGATGAACTTGTTGAATTTATATTTGCGTTTTTTTTTTGTTATCGTTTATTAATTTCGTTCGGTGAATCATTGTTCGATTCATTGTTAAAGTTTGAGAAACTTCGAGTTGGAAGCGAATTTGTGAATTTTGTTATTCGTTAATTGGGATTTACATCGATCCATGAAAAATAAGGAAAATAAGAAATTAAAATTCGTCTCAAGTTTTTTAATTGTGATTCGGGTACGATGTGCGATAGATCGCTGTTTACGAATATATTTTTCTTTATTTGTATATTTCGTATATTTTGTATATCTGTCGTCGCGATAGGAAAGAAGGAAGTGTTATGCTACGCTTCTCAGTTGATGGCCAACTTTGTTTATGTATTTTACATGCATAACACGTTCGTTGCCATGTCTCGCGTATTATTATACGATACTTTGAATATTTATAAATTTATGTACGAAATTTGAATGTACAAAAACTTGTGGAATACGCATGATATGCAAAAAGATAGAAAATATCTAAAATATGGTACGCGTTATTGTATGCCATTTCAGGGATGAAGCAAATTAAGCTTCATTTATTCTTTTTCTTTTTCTCTTTTCAGTTCATATCCGTAAAAGTTTGATTTTGTATAAAAATCCGCAGCCTGTTTGTGATAAAACATTTATTACGTTAAATAATAAAATTTTTTCGTACTCGATGATTATACGTGTTATAAAGAATAATTAACAACGTTTGCTCATTATATTTTTATTCCCCCTCTTTTTTTATCTTTTTCCACTTCATATTCTATAGAAGAATAATACAATCGAAACGTTTCTCTTTAAACGGCAAACGTGTTAAATTACTACAGAGATTTCTTTTTCTCTTTAAAAATATATATTTTGACAAGGAAAGGAAATGAAATTTCGACCCACCATCTCGCCGCCATTATACAACTTAAACATCAGAGATCATCATCGAGGATTAAAAATCTTCTTACTCGAGACTCTTTGCTTCAAATCTCGTCATTCAATATCATCGTGGAGCGTGATCCATCGTGGAAAATAAAACAAACGCGCAAACTTCACCACTTGGCCGAGTTGGAGAAGAAATTACTTACACTTACCACCAGTGGGAGAAATTAAAAGCGCAGCTGGTCGAGCGGAGGGGAGGGTCGCATTAAAGGTTTAGTTCCAGTTAGATCGACCTATTGGAGGGCGGAAAAAGAATCAGCAGGAAGGAAGACGGATGCGAGTGATCACGGGGGGACAGAAAGCTGGTGGGTTTGGTGGCGGGTAGCGCGAACTATAACGCATCGAGAATTGATTGCATCCGGATCGAACGGCGAGTAATTATCCTTGGTTATCCTTTAATCCAGCGATTACCCGCGTATCGATGTTCCGTCGAGTGATTGATTCGAGCGAAACGGCCTCTCCTACGCTTGGACGAGTAACGCGAGGTGGGTCGTGTTCGCTCATCCGTTCGAAAGAAGCGCGGATGATGAATTTTTCGGCTCGAAAAATCGATACGCCTCGCGTTGTTCGTTAATATCCATCTTCGACCTCCTCTTACTCGATGCGAATCCTCCTTCAATCCTCGAAACGAATCTTGGAAAAAAAAGAAATCCATTTTTTCTCTCATAGATTCATTCCTTCATTGCGCGAAACGAGGATAAGATTTATCAATCAAGTTTTCGAGCATTAATTTTACAAACAGTTTCTTTTTCTTTTTTCCTTTTTTTTTTTTCACACCTGCCTCAAATTCGAACGAAATTCCCTCGCTCGCAAGTTTGTCAATTATTCTAATTTTTGGCCGCGCTAAAAGGCCCCCTAATTGATCGCTTTATTTCACCACAGCGTGTTCTCGAGGCATGCGCGCGCAGGATTGGAGATTCACGCGGGAGACGGTAATCAAGCCGGTTTTTTACATCGGCGCGGGAACAAACGCGCATTTCCCCGCGACTCGTCGTCGTCATCGTCGTCGTCGGGCTCTAATTAAAATTCGTTCGGCCGTGTTTCTCCGTGGAAGCGGCGCCTAACGAGTCGCTATTTTCCATCGGATTCGAAAGTCGAATCCTCGGCGGACCTGAGCGCCGCTGAAATTTCGCATTCATATATTCAATTTCAGGTGGAGCGGCCTGCCACTGGGACCGGAAACTCGTTTCGCCGTTCGAGCGTGGATCTTGCGACGCGATTTGAGGGCTCCGTTCGAAAAATCGAACCGATAGATCTCTCTCCCCCTCTCTCTCTTAGCTAGAAAGGGAAAAATCGAAATACTCGCTTATTATTCGTGACCGATCGAGGGAAAATGTAGGGGAGTGGCGAGAGTTAAGCGATCGATCGATCGAGGGAAATTTGATATAAAGGCGGAATTATCCGCAGAGATTGCCTTCGGAATGGGAAAGAAAGTTTCGTCGGTTTGCTCCATTATCTTGATAGAACTTTATCGGATATTCTTTGGTTCATCGGATAACTGCTTTTCATCGGGCCGCCTTCCTCCCCCGCACGAAAACCTCTTCCCTTCTTCAGAAACATTTGTATGTTCCCCGATGCTCCTTCCCTCGAGCTCAATGCTCGAGAAAGAATTATTAGTTTCGAATTATTTCGAGAGATCTTTCTTCCCCCGTTAACGATTAAACGAGACATCGAAAGGGAACGACGATCGAGGTTACAACCGCCAGTTTACTCGAAGAGAAAAGCGCCCCCCTCCCCCTATATATATATATTCCCCGTTTTAACGATCCCAAGAAACAGTTTCTCTCGAAAGACGCGCAGGGCTATTGTCGCAATTAGCTGTTGGAACGCGACAGATCCACGTTAATTACTCTACATGGCGGGAAGCGTGGATGGAGAGCAGTTTTTGAGGGACGGATTCGCCGCTTAATAAATCAGTGAAAATACCTGTTTTTTCTCTCTTTCTCTCTCTCCTCGGAGGGGAAAGGGAGGAGATAGGCGTAAAATCGTTGCTCGTTATCGGTGGAGTTAAAACAAACGGGTCACCGTAATTATAACTCACACCGGTGCGCGCATCTAGGTCCGGGCATGCGCCCGCACCTGCGAGCACAGAGGTTCGAGTGTGCTCGTCAAAAGTGCGCCCATATCGATTTCGGATATATATATATATATATATAAAAATCCGACGTCTGCCCTACATTTTTCCCTTTCCCGCGAAAATACGACCGATTTGCACGCGTGTCAGGAGAATCTTTTTTTTTGTTATTTTTATTCTCGAAGCTTGATACGTTATTATTGTCGGTTTTTGATTCGCGGTGAGTGACGATACTTTCGTAATTTTTGCGCGATTATGTTCGTGGCATTGTATAGGAATAGGAATTCTGAGAGCAGCGGGACAATTACTCGGTTGCACTTTTGTAATTTTTATGGAAAAATCGCAGTACATACGCGCATTGTATGACTAGAAATAACATTAATATTAATCTTTTGTCAAGAATAACGTTCGAAACGATGAGTGTGAAATTAGAAATTGGAGATAAACTGATAAAGAAGAAGAAGAAGAATTTTCTTCCTCGTTTATCGAATTACGAACGAATCGCGACGTTCAGAACCTACTCGTTCTAAAATATGGAGCAGTTTGGACATTGAACCTTTGGCTCGTAATTATGAAAGTATTCACGATGTCACTCAACAAGTCTAGTTACATTAAATGTCCAAGCACGTTCTTCTAGCCTCTTAATCGGTTTACTTAATCGAACTTGCCACCTCTCTCGTGGACCTACAAGCTCTTTCCAGAGGCTCTTCGAGCTAGGTCAAGATAGTAGACTGGAAAGTAGCAATCATCGAGTAAACACGTGTCATTTATGTAAATAAGTTACGTATCGATAGATTGGACGAGATTCTCAAGAAACGAGAAGAACGTAATCGTTCACGATCCGTCCAAAAGTTGCGATAATATAACGATGGTTACAATAGTATTCATCTTTTGGATAACAAATAAATTACAGGTATATTTATAGATAATCGAAAGGTATATTTCGTTCGTAACTCTTCATTCTCGTTCGTGAAACACTTAGCTGGCTCTCGACAACTCTAACACTTTATACATCGAACCATATAAAATTTGGAAAACGTACACCACGAATAATTCGATGCCTCATCGTTCGAGGCGATGATTATTCGTTCTAACGCATTTCCTCGTGTTCTACAGGCGTGCATCTTTCACGCCGCCCGCTATTTCATTTAATTAACGGGAAAGTGGGTTGAGAGGAGTAGTCAACGTTTCGACGATCGTGTATACATAAAGCAATAATAATAACGATAATAATCCAAAGCTTTTAACGACACTCGTCCCAGCAGCAAATCTTGCTGACCCAGTGTAGATCAGGACGACTCCGTGAATCGGGTTAACGGGAGAAAGATCCCTATATCGAAATCTCTCGTCGATCATTTATTTATAATATACGAATATTCCACGAGAGAGAGAAATAGAAGATTTGCACCTCTCCGTTATCGGATCTTTCGAATCTTCCCCTTTTCCTTCCACTCTCTAATTTCGTTTCTCCTCTTAAACAATCAATTCCTCGCAGGACATTCATCCTACAATTTGCTTCATTTGCATAACAGTCGCTCCACCGCTCTCTAATTCGTACGTCTTGTCTGCCACTCGACACACACACATACAGAAACAAGAGGAGAAAGGAGGAGGAATCGAAACTCGGGAGAGATCCCCGACTTTTACTCCGCAATTCAACCGTTCCTACTCCTTCATCCCTCTGGATACCACGCGCGTTTAATCGCGTGTAGAACGATCGGGGCTGGTCGCGAAAGCGGCGATCGTTGGAATTGGCGTCAAAACAATTTTTCGCCCGCATACAGTTTGTTTTTCATTCGTTGTCGGCCTTGTCGATTAGCTATCGATTCGATCGATCGAAAATTTACAAACTTCGATCGCGTTATAAATTTCATCCATTTGCTTGTTTGGAAATTTTGTTGTCTCGCTCGATAACTTTTTTGTTTTTTTTTTATTTTTATTTTCCTTTTTTCGCGTCGCCACAAAGTTTTCATCGAGCAATTCACGCCAATCACCTAATTATTCAATTAACTTCAAACGCGCGATTACAATCGGCGAGACAATCCCGATTGTCGACCATTTCGAGGCTTTTCCGCGTTTTTCCCTCGTATTTTTCCGGCTATTAGTGGCGTGCTAATTAGTCAGTACACACGAAATATCCGTTACAATCATGCGAAAACGCAAACAGACAACGCGCCGCAAGATACACAGAATTGTTGCCAACACGAGGGAAACGTCAATCGGCACGATTTTTCACGTGTAAAAATTTTCCCACCTTTGTTTGCTCTTCTTTCGATTTCGAATTCTTCATCAAATTCTCTGCTTCTTCCCCGTGAAGAAGAAATGAGATTCGTCTTTATTTCCTTAATTTATTATAATAAATTATAATCTCTTTCATCGATCAACTTCGTAATTCGGTATTCGTGGTTATTTAATCAGAATGTTTCTGCTCGATCGAGATTCCTTAATTCCGGTTAAAAAACGAATGATCTTTTTTTATACTTATATTTATTTAAATCAAGATATGTTCGAATTTTGTATACTGCGTTAGAAACGCTTGCTTTGCAACATTTCGAAATCGATACTTTTTTCAATATTTTTATTCAAGGCATCGTTTTAAACGCATTAAAAAAGGAAAAGGTCGACTATTTATCAATCTCACGAATAGATATTGCACAAATTTCTACGCTAAAAATTCAATTATCAGCTCCTTAAATATGATACATTATCAAGAAAACAATAATTCCAAAATTAATTCGTAAAAATTGCGTTGCACTCTTGCTTACTTAGAGATTCATCTTGCGTTCTCCATTGTATCTCTGGGATAAACAATTTGCCACAAAAATACCTGTAAACTTTTCCATCCCAGCTTCGAATAATCCAACGAACGCGTTGATGGCGACCGATTTTCGCGAGTTTGCCAGCGACCCTGTTCGAGTTCGGCTCGCGTGATTGCAGCTGCTGAGGAGGAAAGGATCCCGGCCACGGCATCGATCTCTTGAGCAAGCCAGACGGACACCGGTTCCAATTACCGCCGCTTCGAATTGGCTGTGTTTCTCCGGCCAACTAGAGGAATCTGTTCGCGATCAAGACTGAGGAGCCCAACCCTCTCCACCTCCCCCACGACTTGCCACGATTGATATTCCTCCTCTCTCCTTATCCTGTCCTCTCGCGAGCAACCTTCCGAGTTTGTGGAGTTCGTTTCCCTTCGAAAGGGTTTTCCTCGACACTCGTAACGATCATTTTAATTGGACGATGGATGGTGCGTGACGATGGGAACCAATTAAGGGGAAAAATTATGCGGGGAGAGGGAGTGGAACGTTAATTGGACTTGGAAGGAATTATTAGGAATACCGATCGATATTGTTTGGTGTACTTGATACTTTACGAGAATTCTCGATACGTGGGAAGAGGAAAGTTTGAAGTGAATATCGTGCGAAATAAATAGTTTTCCGTCTTGATTGTCTCTCGACGCTCTTGTTCGAGATTATCCTTTAAGGCCACGACGAAAGTATCGTTCTTTCGTGTCGATATTATATTTAAGGTGGACGTGGAAAGACGTAAAGAAGGGGACGACTTTATTTAGGGAGGTCGATCGGTGTCGTCGATTCAAAGACACCGAGGTATGCCACTCATACCTCCCTCATAACGTGAGCCATCCCCGTTCCAAAACTGCGGGAATATCAATGGAGGCAATCCACCGTGGTTGGATAGAGAGCGAGAGAGAGAGAGAGAGAGCCGTGTCTCCGCAACATCCTCCGTCTCCAGCCATTCCGAATGAATTTATACAGCGACCTTATCTCGGCAGCGGAATTTTCAATGGGACCTGTACTCTTATTGGCGTTGATATATTCGGGAAAACTTTTATTCGGGGTCGTAAATTATCGCAATATTGCTTCCAGAGTTCTACTTCAGATTTTTCTTCGGGAATCGCGTTTAAGGGATCGATTTATCAATAATGAAACCTCCCCTCATTCTCGAAATTAATTCAAGGTAATTCGATATTTATATAATTTTTTGTATTTAATCGTTTTCGAGAATTCTTTTCGTTATTTGCGTATGAAGTTGAATTATTTCTTTCAAAATTATTTTTAAAAATTAGAATAATTAGAAACGTTCAAGATATTATGTAATTCTGATATTAGTATGATCATCTCGATTATCGTGCGCAAAAATGATGAAATTATTAGAGTTCGAAAAAAATATACAAGATATAGATAATGAAAAGAAGAGCTCCGTTTCTTAATCCCACGATCTTTTCAGTTTCGAGTGGTTTCTTTGCATCGATCTCTGGTTTCGTGGAACTTTCTTTAACAACAGTCTCGAAATGAGATTGTACGATTCCTCCTCCGAGAAGAGCTTCATTAAACAGACTTAGCCGGTGAAATGATTTTGCTACGTTTTCTAACGTATTTTAACCGCATCACGTGTCTCGATCTCGATCTTGTTGTATCGGTATTTTTCTGCCCCGACGGAGAGGTATCGATAGCGAAAGTGAGAAGTTTTTACGGGTCGACGACTTTTCGCGAAATTACCCGACCGTTTAAAATTTCTCACTCGTTTTGCTCGAATTTTCTTCTTTACTTTCTTTGGAAAAGTCGATCGATTCGATAAGTTGTTTATCGCCTCGTATTCCTTTCATCGCTATAACATTTCGGAGAATTCTTTAAATCCTTCAACTGAAATGCTCGATATTTCGTTCGAGTTTTATTCAAGAAATTTAATTTTATAAATTTTTATCGCCCCGTTGAACAGTCGAATCTCCACCATTTGTGACGAAAGCCACGATATTTGAGAGTTATATAATTAAACTCAAAAAGTTTCGAACGTGTGTTAAAAGTAATTTCAATTTCAATTCGATAGAAAATTCATTAATGAACAGAGATGGTGCTATATTTAACGCAGAATAATTACAAGACGATGCGATTTGATTTATACAAAATAAATTAGACATGACAGATGTTTATGCAAAATCGAATTGCTATGATATAATTAAATTAAAATAATATTTCGTATTCAAATCGGATTCAACCAATTGAACACGTTTTCAAGAAAACCAGATCTCGCTAAAACAGTGCGGAAGAATTCTCTTTACGCCACTTAAAGGTGGATCGAGGAGAGAGGGTGGTGTAGCATCCATTGTAACGAAGATTTCGAGGGTGGCGATTAAAGGGGGCGGTTAGAAGGAAGGAAGGAAGGAAGAGAAGGAAAGGAAAGATGTCGGCCGGGTCGTTTGTCTTAATAAAGTGCGTCGAAGGCATGCTCTTCTGCTACGGCTGACTTATGGCCAGTCATCCGAGTAGGCTGCACCCCTCTTAAGACCCGTTTCAGTGGTTTTTCGTAGGGAGGAGAGGCCAGTGTTCCGACGATATTCAGGAGGGTTCCTCGAGTCCCGGGGTCGTTAACCCTGCCTACCGACTCCATCAATCGAACGAGGGTGGCTGGTTAACGATGCCAAACATTCGTCATCGGGTGGATCCTTCCTACTACCCGCTTCGTTTCATCCTTCTTTCAACTCCTCCACCTTGGTCCCTCGGCTGGAATGATTTTCTCTACGATGGATAACTTTGGTAACGGTCCAATCTTGGATTAAAACAGGCATTAAATTAACAATAAATGGAAAAAGAGGAAAATTCTTGGATCGATTTAAATTTCGTTTCTTAATATTATTTCTATTTTATTCCAATAATATGTAGGGATTGTAGGTTAATTCGATTTTTAATTTTTAATTTTAAGAAAAGAGATGCATGTGTTCGTTATATTCAATCGATTAGTCAAACGGATTATTAATCATCAATATCATTTTAATAAAGAAAAGATAAAAGATCGGTTTACGCGGGAGAAGAAAATTTCCTTATCTCACGGCGATAATATTTTATTCATCCTCCTCCTAATCTCGCTTCTTTCGACGGGCCGCCACTCGAGTCTCATAAATTCCAGCATCGTACCGCAAAACCAAACAGCCGTTTATTTGCATAAATAAACAATTATTCTCGACGATTATTTTTAAGTGGTGGGATAAATATCGGCCGATAAATATTCAAGATTCTCCATTAAAAGTCCCTTCTCTTTGCTCCTTTTTGCCAGTCCCAATCCCAATGATTTATCATTTGCCTTCCCCCGACAACCTCGACTTCCGGATCGACCGTGCAAACAATTGTTTTATCTCTCCTTGCCTAAATTCTTTTATCAACAAAGACGTTGGTCGATTTGAATCGCAAACTCCGCCTTAACGTAGAGAGCCTAAGGGGATTCGCGTTAAGTTTAACGCAACATATGAGCATAAGTTTGTCACTCGGCTAAAGCTAGCACTCTAAACTAGCTGTAAACACACTCCCTCTACTCTCCTTCTCCCAGTGAACTTCCAACTTCACGCTACGCTTCTCCATTCTCCCTCAAGAAGCGACACGACGTCGTCGTGCGGGTACATAAACCTTCGAAATCACCGAGGTTGCCCACCACCCTCTACCATTTGTCCGTATTCCCAGGATCTTTAACTTCCAACCATAACACCGGTATTCACTTACTCATCAGAACAAATCCCCTCAAGGATAATTTTGTCAAACTGTATATTTCTTTTTTCGCAGAGACGTCCGTGGTGTTGCCATCCGCCTCCTCCGATCTCGATAAGATACAGCAACCGGTCAAGATCGTGCTCTCGAGCACTTGCCATCATGCCTACAATGCTTGCAAGTGAGCGATGATTTATTTGTCATTTTATTCGTTAATGTAGAAATGATCTAATTATAGCGTAATCTATAATTCCAACGAGAATCAGAAATGAGTGTAAAGATTTTTGTATTGTTATTAAATTTGTAAAGTAACATGAATTTTTTAAATTCGCATCGTTCATCATTTATTTTTTAATGTACTGTCTATGTATATAGAAATGATCTAATTATAGTGTAATTATAATATTCAGTGAGAGTCAGAAATAGTATAAAGATTTGGAAAAATTATATTTATTTGATACAAATGTAAATATATTATAATCTCAAATTTTTATTAAATTTGTAATGTTGAACGCAAACAACATGAATTCTTTCGATCCATTCGAATTTCCAATGATTGATTTCGAAATCAAGCCAAAGTTTCCGACGATTAATGCATAACCTTCCTCACCTTCTTCTCTCGTTCCAGAAACGATCCAGAGTGCAAGGTACTTCTCGAGCCGGTGTTGAACCATTGCGACTCGACGAGTTGCGCGAAGAACGAGTGCATGGAAGCGTTGCAGAATTTCTACAAATCCGCCAACTATAAACACTCTGTTGAGATCGCGTTCTGCCTGTGCAGGTGAGACATAAAGAGATGAAAAATGTAAAAAAGAAAAAAAATTCGCAATCTTTTCCTATCCGATCTCGCGATTGTCATCGAGACAACGAAATACAAAAAAAAAAAATTCTATAAATTCACGACATATATGATGGAAAATCGTTCTTTTTTCGCTCGCACCACGCTTTTCTCTCACCTGAGAGAGAATTTTTGCAACGTATTTTCGAATCGAGGTCGGCGTGGTTCGGAATCAACCAATCCGAGTCGAGGCGCGCGAGATTTTTATTTTTATTATCGAATGAAACACGAGTAGAGAGGGGGGAGGGGAGAAGAGGAAGAAAGGCTTTTGTTCCAAATACGATATTATCGCGAATTGATCGGTGATAACAATTAATGGTAATATCAAACGGCCGAAATTCGGCATGATTTCGCGCGTGATTAACGAAAGGAGATCGAATAATCGGCTTCATCAAACACATTAAATCGAAGATATTTCCTGGTCACTCGAGCCGATTCCAATTTAAACGATGAAACGATTGCCGTTTCTCGTTGCATCCTCGCACGAGCGAGCCGTCCTTAAACGGAGAGAAATCGGGATAAAGCGGAATACGTCGAGTTTCAAACGATTATTCGAACACAGGGGGGAGAGGAAGGGATGGAAGGTCTCTCTGGAAACACGAGAGCTCGGGATACGACTCAATTAAAGCCGCTCGTCTTTGTACGTTTCCCGTAATCCTGAGTAAACTCGCGGCAAAAGTGATAGGGAAAAGACAAAGGGGTGAGACAGGAAGAGAGAGGGAGAGCGCGCCCCTCTCACAAAGAACCATCGTTGCGCCGGAAATACTGCGAGTTCTGCATCTCTAATCCCTTCGCGCGAGCCAAGCAACCAGCCGAGACTTCTTTTTCGAAGGAAGCTCCTTTAACTTTTAAGTGGCTTTTGCCCGCGAAACAATGCAGAAACTTTCTATCCGTCTTTCACATTTCCTCGGCCATCCCTCCTCCCATCTTTTCCTCCGCCAACTTTTCCTCGTACGGCTCTCTCCTCTCTTCGTGCTCATTGTCCCGAGAAATCCCGTTCCTTTCCCTTTGTCCCGCCGCCCCGCCACGGGATATCGGTATCATCTCGGAATTTATTAATATTGGATGAGTCCTGTTGTAGCCGGGCCGCGCCTTTGACAAATTGGAAACTCGTATTCTCAGCCCGGGTTCAACGACTGCTGCCTTTTAACGACTGTTTAAGACGCGATCATTCATTCAACAGTGTGGGGAACGTTTACTTTTCGAGCTGCCCTTGTAAAATTCACGGGGTTTTTGAACGAGGGGGAAGGATTTCGTTTGATTCGAGTTTTAACGATTAATTAATTAAATGGATAGGCTGGAATTAGCTGGGAAACGCTCCTTTATTGTTCGATAAGGGATGGAAAAAGGGATGGATTCTTAAAAATTCAAGACGAAATTCCATTTTGAATCGAATCCCTTTCTTTTTATTCTCATGAGTAATCGGTATTAGCGATCGATGATCTTTCTCTCGGCCGAGAATTGAGATCTAAGAAGGGATTGTGTGGTAAAAGATAATAGCAATGGATTTTTTGTTTTCTTGTAGGAAAACGGATGGAAAGAAGGACGAGTGTATAATAGCGCAGGAAAAAATGCATCCTGCCTGCGCGCAGCGAGTGGAGGGCGCGGAAATGCCGACGTGTCACAGTTTGGCGGAAGCTTGCAAGGAGCACGAAGCATGCAGGTATGCCCGGAATGTAGAGACGTTCTAATTAATCATTCCAACAGTTTAAAGCCCAAGCATGGTTTCGAAAAAGTGATCAAGATTGGATCGAAACTTAAAGTTTCTCGAAATCTTGAAAGTTTTTTCTTGAATCTTGAAACCCTTCCTTCGAAACTTCTAAAAAGAAAGAAATAAGTATTCTGGGTTTCAACAGTTTCAACTTGTACAAATCTAAAAAATTAAATTTTAATCCATTTCTTTTAAAAATCTACTTAATTGGAATTGTTGAAAATGAATCTCTTTACTTATCCCGATGAATTAACGATAATTTCGTGGCTCGAAAGGTGAGAAACGATTTTACTCGATCGCTTATCGCGAGCGACTAGATTATATCACGGCTCTGAATAAATCTTTTGATTAAACGTTCTTCTTTTTCTTTTTTTCTTTTTTTTTCTATCGCCTTGGCCATATCTCCAAGGAGTGCTCGTTTCAATTTGAAAGTTAAATTGCGAGTCAACGAGACGTGGCTTGATCCAGTCTTGCCGTGCAATGAAACACTTCATTACTAAGAAAAAGGCGTTGGTCCGGCCGCTGAAATTTCGAATAACAGTCGGATCCTGGATCGGTCGAACGATCCATATCAACCTGGTAGAAATTCAAAGGGGCGAGATCGGTTGAAAAGGCTGAATCTATTTATCGGCAATCTATTAGCGGGGTCTAATTAAAATCGGGCCGATTGATTAACCCGATTGAAAATTTCGTAATTGAAAAGGAATAGCGCGCCCCCGCCTCTCTGGGATCGTTTATGAGAATGAAAATATTGGGGCGCATCGGTGCCGATTGTGTTTGTGACACGATTGAATTACGTATCGCGGCATTTCAATTGATTTATCATCACCACCACCACCGATCTGAATCCCAGGATTTTTAACACATTGAAATATTCTTTAATCGTTCATTGCAATATATTTTTATAACGAGAATTTCCCTGTTCAAAGGACAATAATCGTGATCGAACGATAAATCACGAAGGATTATCCATTTTGTCCCGAATAATTCATTATACGATCCGTGAGTTATCATAATTATAGCGCGCGGAGGATAAGGGAACAAGGGAAATCTCGACCGAATCTATAATTAGACTTATATATAGACTTATATATAACCCGTAAATGAGCTCACTTTAATTATCACATTTTACGGGATCGAAACACCACCAATGGAATAAACATGGTGTTAATCGTTATCCTCGATAGTCGACGAGAAGAATTCTCCAAGAAGAATCTCCTTTTTTTAACTTTTTTTTAAATTAAATTCTCCGACGAGAGCGTGCACTTTTGATTATCCACGGGGATAGAGATATATTCGAGTGATTTTTTTGCAAATTGAAATTTCTGAAAGCTTTGAACGATTTCCTTTTTCACCTTCTTCCAAATTCTTCGAATATTCGGTTTTTATATTAGACTTTAACACTCGCCAACGAGTAATTCCACGTGCTCAACCCAATTACTGTGCTGTTTAGGGCGAAATTGGAGTACTACGAGCAAAATTGCGCCGTGGATAGTGTGACAAAGAAGTGTGCTGGTCCAACTGCGGAATGCAGGAAAGCGATGCTGGGCATCCTTGGCACGGAATTGCGGTCAAACTGCGCGTGCAAGGGTACGGAACTCACGCAACTTTACGACTGTCTGGGATGGCAGAGGCTCCTCTGGGTCAATCCTTGCGTGGGTGAGCATAATTTTCAATTTTTCCCCCGTTAAAATTAATTCTTAATACAATTAATTCTCCTTTTTACGATATTTATAACTTGCTTCGAATTACGATGAATTTATTTATTCGATAGAGTTTATTCGTAGAGAGAGTATCGTTAATATTTCAAGATGTTCGCGTGGAAATGATTCGTCTCGTCGCAGATACGATTCATCACGGTTGGATATAAATGTAACACCATCATCAGATCAGTTCAGAAAGAAGTTTTCGAGCAGGAAGCGTGTATTACCCGCGATAAAATTATCCGGCTAAGATTAAATATTTTGCTCGAGAAGAATAGCGAAGCATTCGGGACAATACGATGTGCCAGCATCATCGTACGGTGATTAATATCTGGAACGATTAATATCTCCGCGATGACAGAGCCGATTCCTTCTCTGCTCTTCTCTCGTTTCTATCATCCACCCATGTTTCAGATTAAACATGTAATTCGCACGTTTATCGGAAAATATGACGAATAGAATCATAACCGATTCTTACCCTATTTATTCGTACTCGCAAAATCTTCTTCGACTACTTTTTATATCTTTACTTCTCTGCTACATAATCGCCTTGCTTTGTCGTTCGTTAAAAAATAACTTTTAACGACGTCAACTTAAATTTCTTGTTCCTACGAAAAAGAAAGAAAGAAAGAAAGAAAGGCTTTTAATATCGTGGAAGAGGATTAACAAAAGAATTTCGAATTTTCCACAAGAAAACGAAACAGCAGAATCGAAATGGCGTGTAAAAACTTATCCATGGTTGGAGAGCATAGAGACGTTCACGATCTGCAGCGGTGTTCGAACGATCATCGAGATTCGAGCACCTATTGCGCCCCGGATCGAAAGAACGCGGAGAAGGGGCGAAACGAGGTCCTTTTATCGATGTTACATCTGTTACCGCATAATAGCAAAACCTGATGATGGCCGGCATTCAAGCCGGCAGATAAGTCATTTAGATACGAAGAAATTGCACTGCGGCCGAGAAGTGCATCCACACCTCGTGTGCACGTGTTAACCGCATCGATCGTCGCCTCGATCGCCTTTCGTCGATCCCCGATAGGGAATGTGGGTCGAGGAGGCGATTCGACGCCCTCCTCTCGATGCAAACCATTTGTGCAGATGCAGACCAACGACAATTTATTTACACGTTATTTAGACGCATCTCTCCAAATCTTTCGACTCCGTCTTTCCATTTTTTTTGTTCTCCTCTTCTTTTCTTTCCGAAAAGCAAGAAATTCCACGTTTCGCGAAGAAGATAGAAACGAGATAGGTCGATAGAATTGTTGGATGATTTCCAGTCGAGTCCCAGAAGGATTACCACGCGAGGAGGAAACACCATCATTACCCGAGGACCACGACGACTACCGTCTTGTCAACGACCAAGTCGCCGGTTAGCACAACGACGGTCACAACCGTGGTCGAGCAAGTAGAGGATAATCAAATACCGGAAGTGACGAGGTGGACAACCACCGAACCCACGGAAACTTGGGAAATCACCACCACTAGCAGCACCACCGTTAGTACCACACCCACCACCACCACCACCACCACTACGCCGCCTCGTAAGTACTCACACGCGTTTCCTATACACGCACACACATATATATGTAAACCAGTCTCCTCTCTCTATCTCCAAAGACTCGAGCAACGTCTCCTTTCGAGCAATGGAAATTTATATATAAATACTTGAATAAGAATAATTCCAATTTCCAATCTGGGTGGATACGTTGAAATCTGGGGGAAAAACAGGGCTCCCCTCTAAAAATGGGGGAGGAACGCGTGGGTGATGCGTGCACGCGGTGTGTTGTTTCCTCGAATGTGGAAAATGTGCAACTCCTTTGATCCGTTTGAACCGTTTGGGCGGAGAAGAGGGATTCTGTTCACAGGACACACACGCGACGAGGAATTTTCGTTTGGCGTGCGTCGAACGTTACAAAGCGAGGCACGGTGATGGCGGGTGGTTTGAAACAGAGGTAAAAAGAAAAGATTCGAAGGTATAGAGGAGTGGCGACGGTTTTAGACGTGGATCGAGAGAGGGGAGGGCGAGAAAAGGAGACGGGGGAAACAGTTTGCCAGGAAACGTTGTACCTCGCCTGTCTGAAACGCGTGTCTCTTTATAGGCTTCTGTGTGGTTCAAAGGCCGAGGCAGAGTCACCAATACATAAGGGAGGGCGAAGGAAAGAGGGTGAGTTTCGACAATCTGTATTTTCGCGTCGGTGATCGGGCGAAAAGCTCGTGGAAGGTGGGCTACGATTCGGGAAACGAATCGGGGAACGTTCAGGATGATGAGAGATTGAAAATTAAGTCGAATCAATCGCTATTTTTAAATTGGCTTTATCGAAGAGGAAGATGAGGAGTTTTCGATTTTATATAGCGGTTCGAAGCGATTCGTTTGAATTTTAATAGAGTTTGATCGAGTTTCATTACTACTTTTGATTAATGGGATGCCGAAGAATCGATTTAAAAGCTATCTCTAAAGTCTTTTGCTTAAAAATATAGAATTTATTTTAGTACAGCTTTATAAAATATGTTACGTTACATTCGGATACAATATCGAATACTACTTTTTTTCTTCTTCCGTGTTTTTCCTCTCTCGTCGAAATTTATGTAAAATATATCGAATAGAAATAATACGGTAAATAATTCAAAAATATCCTTTTGTTAATTCGTTAAATAATTTCCCTATGTTTATATTGCTTTTTTTGTTCACCTTTGATACCGTTTATTAAAATCAAACATTGTTAAAAAAAAATATCCATTGTGCGGTTTCGCTGGTTTTAATCGCGGGACGCGGTGTAACGCGTACAGGATTTCAGAGAGTTTGGTTCTCTCGGAACGCTTAGCGGGAGCACGAGGCAAAGCCTTTTAATTGGTGCAAAAATAAAAGAAACACGGTCGAAAATAATAAACAAGCTTTTAATGCCGTTTCGCGCGATGAAAAAAAACTGCGAATCCACGGAAGTTCATTATCTCGCCGATCGATGTGCGTGAATTAACAACAACGTCGAATCGGGGAGTGAAAAGTTTAATTCGAAGTGGCACGATTAACGTCGGCGATAATTAACATTCAGTGTACATGTTTTTGAAGCTGGGTCATTCATCTTTAAAACGGCACGCCGGTGTATTCGCGATTATCGTGTTCCATTACAATTATCAATTTCAAAATAACAAGTAAAATTACCGGATTTAATATCTGGAAAATCCTTAAATTTTCTCTTCATCGAAATTGGAAATTTTGAAAATTATTCGTATAATTTATATATATATATATATACATATAAAAGTAAGAAGAAAGAAACTTTTTAATCATTCGTTATTAGTAGTTTCTGCTTTAATATTTCGAAACGCATATCATTAATATTTCTACACATCTTCCTGGACTTTGATCCTTTTCATCTTGAACGAAAAAAAAAAAAAAAGACGAATCGTAGAACCGTCAGGATCGAGCGAAAAAGATTTAGATCCCAGCTTATGCACTTTGAACCAACGATCCGTGTATGCTCGATTCTATGTAGCTGTATCGCGAGGATGAACCAGAATGTTCCGAGTTGTGCCAATGCGGCGAGGGCGAAGTTTTGATCTGCAACACGATCTGCGTGGATTCATCGCCCTGCAAGACGGACTTCGCCTTCTACAATCACGAAGCACCGGCGTATCAGGCGCATCGCGGACCCTGCCTTTGCTATAGCGGTCGTTTCATATGCATGCGGCCATCACCCGGTGAATATTATACTATCCTTTGAATACCAAACAGATTCACATCCCAATTAAGTAGAATATTCAACATTAATTCTTTCGTTCACGAGTTGTCTCGTCCATAATTTATAATAATCCTAATAATCGCAATTACGACATCACAACGAGCCTTTTTGTAATAATCTCCTCGAATCGCCTCTGCAGACGCTTACTCTATACCGCACGGGGTTTTCATGTTCCTGGGCTACAGCGAAAAGGACGAGAGTTTGTTGCGACGGCACAATAACCTCACCGTCCTGGACGCGGTATCGTCCCTCGATAACTTCATGAGAGAAGAAGTTAACAATCAGGTAAAACGTCTTACTCTTACTTTACCATGTACATATATATAAGTATACTCATGCACGATCCGATATTTTCAATCAATCCGCCATCTCTCTTCTCGAATCGAAATTTCGCGACACGTTTCACGAACTCGAAGGAAGATTTGTTTCGACCCGGCTCCAGGAATTGAACGAATTTTAAGCCGGCTGCGTTCCCTCGGAGGGCCGTCAAGTAGTATTCACGCGAGGGGAGGGGACGAGAAAAATCTGGAGAAGCGAGAGAAGAGAGACGGATCGGAAATATAAAGCGAACACCAGGTCTCGCTCGCCAGGCGAAACTTAATAATGCGAGATAGCGTTGGAGATGACGTCGAGGCGTATATATATATGTATATATACGATATTCCTTCTTTCCTTTCCTTTTTTTTCACATTTTATTTGCAGACAGTGTGCACGCTGTTCCTGTACAACGCGACCCGAGAGAACGTGATTGCAGTGGCGCGTCTCGGGACTGACAATCCACCCTTAAATAGCAGCCAAGCTCAAAGTCTGCAGCACCTTCTGCGCGTCAAGGTGAGTAAATTGCAAATAGAAACGACTCTCCCGGTTCTCGTGAATTCTCGCATCTCATTCTGATCTTATTTCCAACTCGACCCGGTCCACCGGACCTAACGGTAACTTTATTACCGCCCCTGGCTTTTCAATCCGCCCCCCCTTTTATTTGGCCACTCGTCAACCGTTTTATACGTAACGCGTTTATTGAATTAGCCGCGAGGCACGGCTTGACGTAGACCGACAATTTTATCACTCCAACTTCGAAACCGCCCCTCGACTCTGTCCCGACATTTTACCATTTCGTCTCTTTCCGGATAACAACTTATCGGGCTATTTCGTTCAAAGTTGTCTCTGACTCTGGAAAGTAACGATTCGACGATTTCTTGATTCCAGTATTTTCGTTCTTTTTGAATCAGGATAATGATATAATGACTAAAGGAGCTGAGAATAAGTTCGACAAGCAATAAATCTTTTATATTTTTTCAAAATAATATTTGCGTAAGGAAGAAAATTTGATACAAAGAGTGGTAAATCTTAGTAAACTTCGTTATTGAAAACGATGTTCACGATTACTTATCGATAGCGCGGGGAGAAAGGGCAGAGAAAAGGTAGAGGGGAAAAGAAAGAAGAGAAAGAAGGGAGGGGAGGAATGGTGAACAACGAGACGAAAGGATCGCGTGCCCCGCGTCGATTCGATTCGCGACGAAAGGGCCGGTTTCGTGTTTACGCGGCGGCGTGCGTGCCACGCGCAGGAAGTGCGTGCTGTATACCCAAAGGGGCGATATCAAACTTTACAGAACTTTTCATTTCTCTCGCTCGCGCCCTCCCTTGTCCACCGTTCTTTCGGCTGATCCGCTCGTAAACCTCTCGAGGGGAGGAAAGGCCCCCCCTCTCGTCCACTGATTATCGCGATTAATTAACCGGTACGCCATCCTTAATTTCCCCAAAAATTATCCAACAATCCCCTCTTTCGTATCTGATTTCCCGACTCATTGATTTTCCATCCCCTGCGATTTCTCCAACTTTCTATTTTTCGTCGAACAGAGCGACGTATTTAATCTTTATTTTTCTTTTCCTTCTTTCAATTTCAAGAACATCAGTTGAATTTTACGTAGTAGAACGGAATTAAAAGTTTAGTAGTGGCTGGTTACTTTTGATTAAAGGGAAAGAAGATGAAATTTTTCAAATTGGGGGATTATAATCGAACAAGCGATGCTAATTACGTACACGAGATTCGTCGCAACATTTTCCTCTGGTGGCCGGGTTTTTTTCTATCACTGGAGGGCGTGCATTGAAAAGGCAATTAAAGCGCGACACGATTTCGTTAGGCGGCCTCGCGACCACTTATCGCGGTCGAGTAGTCGCGAAATTTCGCGGAGACCGCGCGCGCTCACCCTTTCTCGATCGATAAATTGTTGGGCGAGTAACAACAGAGATCGTAAGCCGATCGAGCCAATGAAAAATTGCGTGACTCTTTGTCAAAGTTTTTAGAGAGAAATCTAGCCAATTAGACAATTACGTTTCTCTAAAACTTTCTTACGATCTATGGATTTCCAACAAGGGATCTCTTAGGTAAAATTAACAATATCGCCAATATGATTCGATGGAATAGACTTTACGTTATTATTTCGCAAACAAACGATATCGAATCACTGAAATTCTTTTGATCTACATCTAATAATTACTGTACGTACAAAATGGATTCTTGGATGAATTAACGATTTATAAATGAGATGGCCGATCATAGTTACAATAAAAAGTTCTATCTGTAATTTCACAATTCCACGAATCAACTCGGTTGTACGCCGAATCGTATACACGTATTCGTTCACACGTATCAAATCGTTCACCGAATCAACTCGGACGCGTGTTTATCTCTCGCCAGTCCCATTTTTTTCCCCTGGCCGTGCTATTTTTCAACGAAAATTCGCATAACGTTAAACGGGGAGGAGGTATCCTCTCCCCCTCTTCTCCCGTATCGATAGAGACCGAACGCCGAGCATTTTGCGTCGGTCATACGAGCTCCCGCGGCGATTTCCAATTTGCGATTAAGCGCCGCTCGATTTGCAATTTGATGGAGGGATCGCGGATTTGAATTGGCGCGCTCTGCACAATCCACTCCCCTATTTTTCTCCCCTTTGTCTCCCTCAACGTTCTCCCTTCAACGTTCTAAACGCCGTCCATTTCCAAGTGGCGTTCGAAACAGTCAGTTAAAGCGAGAATTTAAAGGTGAGACCCGTTTAAGAGCGATTCTTAAAAGGTAATTTTTCTTCGCAAGAAGGGAGACATCGAGAATTTCTTCGGACAAATTGCATTGATGGCTATTCCTCCCAAAACTGACTTTCTCTCCCTCCTTGAGAAATATTTTCTAGAATCCTCTTGGAGAGAATTCACTTATACGCGGGGAAGAAAATACACCATTCGATTCGATTCGTAAAAGGTTTTCGGCCGAATTTCGCGGCGATCCATCGCGAGAAAACGCAATTTGCATGCCGCGGTCCAACGTGCCCGATTTCCACTCCATTATTTCGACCGCCGGCTGTGCGGAATTCGTGTCGTCGATAAATAATAGCCGATAGATCGCGTAAACGACCGCGAAACAAGCCGTGGAGAATGCGCGACGAGAAAAAACGATGGATAGAGGAGCGAAGATTAAAAAGTGGTTAACGCGATGTCGATTGGAACAGGGACGAATCTTCGCCGCCGTGAAAGTGAAATGGAAACAAGCAGAGTGTGGGATGGAGATGGTGGACGCGTTAGAAGAGACTTTCTCTCAATTTCGACGATCGAGCCGATTTTCTAGTAGCGCGAGCCGGAAATTGGAAGGACGTATTTTGGCCACGCGTTGGGAAGGGTCTATTTCCTGGAGGATAACCGATAGGAGAGAAATCAGGGGTCGGGGGTGGCTCGGTTTCTTTCTAACTCGTAATTGGACGAGCGTTCGGGCAGGCGAGATCGCAAAAGGGACCGAAACGAGTTCCAATTGAATTCGCGATATATCGGCTCCAATGATCCGTTTTAATCAAATAGCTTGGCCGGATATCGCGTTATTGTTCAGGCTGAAAACGCGTGGCCTCTGCACGCATTTCACTGCGTGCGCGTCCTTTTATTTTTTTTACCCAATCGCAGAACGTGCTTCTCGAACCTATTCGATTCCCGAATTCTATCGAATTCGAAAGAATTCCACGGTTTATTTGTGAAAAAAGAAAGAAAAGGAGGGAGAGAGGGAAAGAGGAAAAATTATCTCTCTGCGCGCAAAGGTGTGTTACAAGTTCCGGTCAAAGGGCGCGACCGGGTTGCTATGATTAATTGGAACATAGATCGGGTCCAGAATAGTTGGTACATCCGTGACGACTCGACCGATGCCGATGTTCGAAATCTTTAATTAAAGGTCGGCTGTGGCTGGCCTCGCGCCAAATACGCGCGATTAAAAAAAGAAGAGAACGAAAAAAAAGCGGATATCGCCGACGGCGATTTTTAATGTTTTTCCTAAGCGTCCTCTACGTGCCGCGAATTCCCCTCGTCCGATCCTCGACGGAACGAAATTGTTCGGGGAGCGTAAAAACTGGCAGACGCACCAATCACCTCGAACTGGTCCCGGCTACGAAAACTTTTTATCATCTCCGATGGCCGGTTTCCAACTTTTTACACGCTAGCCGACGCACTCGATGAGATTTCCTCCAAGTAAAATTCCTCGCGATTTTCCACTGCTCACTCTTTTTTTCTCAAAGCAAAAAAAAAAAAATCTTAGAAAACGTATGTAATGATTGTAGTATAATTAATAGTTGGAGAGAGAAATATCGATAGAAGATGTATAGAAAACAGTATTGTTGTATGACGTGAAACTTTCACTTAGCTTCGAAGTCATATGGAAAAATCTATAATGGAAAATTCGTCGAAAAACTCCCCTCAAAAATCACCATCTCTTGTTATAATAATATCGATTTTCTTCTTCCATGAACACATTTTGCGAATATATTAAAAACGCTTTATCGCGAATAATCGCCCAAACGAATAATCATTAACGTCGTTGATGGCCCTCCTTCTTCCACAAGGACGTAACACACTTTTTTTCCACCGTATCGAGAGACGAGATATTCAAATAACCCGTTTCACCCCCTCGTAAGGTATCTCAGATCGTAGGCGAGGCAGTTACTCAATTACCCGACCCTGTCGGTGTAATTACCCCTGTGGTGGGGTCAAAGTGTCGGGGTCAAGAAGCAGTAGTAAAGCGAACCGCAAACTCGAACTCGACTCGAAAACGCGACTCCAACTCCTCGATCGGCCGCTTTAATTCGACGTGTGTCGTTCGCGCTGCTGATGAGTTCCTAATAAACCAATTAAGCGACCGGTTATGGCGCGTGGACCGCGTCATAAAACACGCTTCCGCACTCTCGTAAATCGATTTTCGGCCTGGGACGACCTTCTCACCCTTGGTTATCCCCTGTCCGTGGTCGAGTATCGCTTGATTTTTCGCGCCTTTTTGCAGATCCGATCGAAGGTTTACGGATTGGAAAAGGTCGAATAAGAATTCGTTGATTCGTGGGTGTTTGAGAATCGATTGTTATGGATCGATTCAAGCAAGAGGTTTGTGGAATCGGTATATGTTTCGTTTAAGATTCTAAACTGGGAATTCTCGGTGTAATTTAGTAATATGATCTCATTTTTCGTACGATCTCGTTAAAAAAGGAGTATAATTAATAGAATTTAATAACGTTTACTTCCGAGACGATTACTACTAATTCAGATATCTTTCAAGATTTTTATCTTTAATGTTAATTTATCCTTTTTATAAATTATACATATTTTAATTAATCGTCTAAGATGCAAAATGATATGAAACGAAATTGTGCTACGAAGTGTTTTCAAAACATTAAAAATTTTAATCGAGTAGAAACATCACAACCTTTCTGCAGATTGAAAATTTTTGCTTTCGTTTCGGATTCCAGATCGACATTTCCAAACACAACAGTTTACCGATATATTATAATTTCTTAAAGTTCGTTTGATTTGTTCACTTAAATCCAGCCATCGTTGAAATTCCACATCGAATAACAAAATATTGACGCTCCATTGAAAGAATACGTATTTATAAACGAGATTTAAATCTCGTTGTAATGGCAGAGTTCTTTAACAGTATCGAGATATCAAAACCGATCCATTCTCGAATTAAACGTCTCGAACAAAGTATCTAAAAGACAATACACGAGCGAATATATGTATATCTTTCGAGGCGTTTATGATCTTTCGGAGTGGCTCGTTTCACCGGTCTTCGAAAATCGCATTTTTCAATTATTCATCGACCGAGGACTATCTCACGCTCGACCGTAAAAGGGTTATTTTCATTGAAGATTCAATATCCATTATTTTAATTTAAAACTCGTTCTCGTTGAAACATTGGGGGCTCGCATCGGCTGATATTCATTTCACGCAATTGACACCTGTTCTGTTAGTGGAATCCCGGTGGAAATTCGCTCGATGGAAAATATTCCTTCGTTCCGCGAAAGTAATTATACCTCGGCTATAATTAATTTGAGCCGTGCATGTCGATCTCTTTTTCGCAAACTCGTCGCTCGTATTGCCTTGAAACTGTTTTTTTTTTTTTCCTTTCCCTTCTTTCCGTTTCAAAATAGTCCGACGAATAAAAGGTACACGATCTACAGTCTGTATAAATAGTACAAGTTTATAGATCGCCGGAGAAATTTGTGTTAAATTGCTCACGCAAAACGTAAGATTAATCACTTTCTTATTGCCCTTGTAGAAATCTTTTTGTGGAAATCTACAAATTAAATGTGGATAAAAATCTAGTCAAACAAACAAAAGAAAAGAAAAATCACGCTACTCGGATTATTAATATTCGAATGTTATAAATAAAATCACGAAAAATTTTCCACCATTGAAAATCGTGAGTTCTAATTCTCGAAAGGTCGAAAGGCCACTCGATCTCTCTAGTCCACAAGATCTCTGTCCCGAATATAAATTCCATCCATCCCGAATTTCTTAAGCCATAGAAGCACGCGAAATCGCGAAAGGAAACGAATACATCGGACCACAAACGTGAATCGAGACTGTTTGAATAACAGTTGGATGAGATTAGGGGCCTCGTTTCTGTTCAATTTCGCCTCGAGATAGTTTCGAGATCCCCCGCGAAACTGGACGGTTGAATGGCACACGACCTACGTACAGGTATATAGATAAATGGATGGAGTGGTGGTGAAGGAAAAGGGCATCGAAGAGGGAAGAGCGAGTTTAAAGAATTGAACGGCCTCGGGATGATCGTTATCACCGATGGAAGAGACCAGTATTCCAGTCCCTTGTCCCGATCGTCATCATCTAAAAGGAAAAGAAAATAATTTAATTCCCGTTTCAAAACGGGTTCAGTTTGGTAGAAAATGTATCGCTTTGAGGAAGATTGAGAGAAATATTTGTTAGGTAAGAAAGGAATTCCTCGAATTAGATTTAAATTTCGAGGAGGAGAGATTCGAAGGTTTTGAGGATGAGAATCAACATTTTGTTTTCGATTCGTGAAATTTCATTCCTCGCCACTGATAAAAATGGAACGACGAAGAAACTTTTACCTCTCAGCGATATGACTCATCCACGTGTATCATAAAACTTTACTGCAAATAATAAATCACGATCCCGTATTTCGAGGGAAAAAAAAAAATCTTTGCCCGATTCCGGTTTACGACATCTCGTTCACAATCTTTCGACTCGGTTTTCAATCTCGTAGTGGGTTCGTTGCACGATCGATTCGCAAAATTCGGGGCGAGGAGGAATATTTGATGAAATAAAAATGGACGCTTCTTTTTACGGAGGCGCGCTCTATTAGAAGATCAACTAGAGGGGTGGCGGCGCCATCGTCGAATTCATTTGCGAAATTAGCTGTGTCGACGGAGGGGTTGGTCGCGCGCTTTTTGTTGCTCGTTCGAAAATATCGAGGTAACGTCGAGCAAGCACAGGTGTTCCACATAGATAGGCAAGCATTGGCAGACGGCCAACAGAGGCACCTATGCCTCCTCGACCCACGGTCACCCCGTGCTCCAAGTATCGATCTCTCGGTCCTCTCGTGACTTTTCATTGAATTTCCATGCGCCGTTTAAGAGGCTGCTTCGTTCCTCCTTCCATTCTTTTTATCGCTTCGTGAGAGAGGGACAATACGAAGCGCGAGATTCTCCTATGTTCATATATTTATACCAGATATACTCCCTAACCAATTTATCATTATAACTTTCAATCAATCGTTTAATTTAAGATTCAATAAGGATTCATTTCTTATTCTATTATTCTATCGATCTATTTTCTTTCTTTTCTTTTTCATTGGATTAAAACAATTTCGTTATCTTCTTTTTCTTTCAACTCGTTCGAATTACGAACTATTATGCATCTGATATTTATAAACGAGACGTGGCCTTATCTCTTTGAAACAGATAAAAACCTTTCGAGTTTTTCAACTCGAATTTCTCGAGCTTCGAATCTCTGCCTCCCTTTCCACAGAGTTCATGGATACAATTTTCATCTGTTCCTTTGCCGGCTTAGGGATAATCGCGAAAATGTTGGCCAAGTCGCCGGTGGAAAGTTAATTAAGCACGTTCCAATAAACTTTGCCCCACAACACAGCGGCAACGTCGCCCAATGAGAATCAACGACAAGCGCGAGAACGAGAATTTATCCAATCTCTAGGAATAAATCGGACACAGGGAGGAGGGAGAATGGCTTTGGAGGTATCGTTTGCCAACGCTAACCTATTCACAAACGATGTTTTCGAAACGGGGGATCAATCCATTTAAAGTGTTTCAGAGACAGCGAACTGTCTATTACAGCTCGAAGAACAAAGTTTATCGTATACTTGGAATTGCCGAGAGCACGATATTCCATGAAATTCGCCATTTTATTTTCTGAATAATGTAATTCATATAATTTCCATATTTTGAACATTTATCATTTCTTCGATCGATGAAAAATATAAACGGTACGATAATAAATGAAACGTTTCTTTAAAGAATAATACGTGAAAGAGGCTTGATTCTATCTAAGATATTTCAATTTCTCTTTATTATTCGTAACATTACTTACATTTAATGTAATGTTTCTTATTAATACAAGAATAATTTCGAATCAAGGATGTTAAATTCGTTGTGCAGATGAAAGGAGATTATTATTTTCTCAAATATTTTTAATTCGCCCACTCGTTTCGTTTTCAAAATGGGAAGATGGCATTCAAAAATGAAATTTCACGAACTCAATTTTATTCCATCCTAATATTTCGAGTCTAGAATTACAATTACTCGAGTATATATATATACACACACCTTTGATTAAACGTTATAAAGATCAAAAAGATCGTCCTTTTCCTATTCGATTCGATATTCGATTCACGCAGACAGGGAATAAAAAGGTGGGGGGAGGTGGTGGATCGTTGGAAATTTTTAATTCGAGCCCGAATGAAAGTTTCATGGGGATTCTCTGTGAAGGAATCTGTCACTAACGGCGGAACCGGAAACGGAACGGCTCTCCCGTAGCCGCGCGTTCGATTCTCGCATCGGCGAGCCCGCGTCTCGTTCCATTTAACATTTCGAAAGGAAAGGGATCGGTGAATCGAACGATCCGCATTGTTAAGCAGAGCGTCGAATTATAGGCAAATACCGTTTCTCGTATCCCCACCTGACCCTGAATTATCAGGGACGATGATGGCGAGGGAGGGAGAGAGCCCCTCTTTCTATTTTCTTTTTCAAGCTCCACCGACCGGCATCTCGACTCATTCTTCTCTTAAATTCGCAGATAAAGCGCTTTGCCGCTCCATTAAGTCGCGCGGATAAGAAAAAAAGGAAAGGGGGAAAAGAAAAAGGAAAAAAAATCCTGCCTCACGTTACATCTCCAACTATCGAAACCCTTCTTCTCGTCTCGCTCGCCTTCTCCCAGAATAATAATAGGGCCGATGCCAATGGACAGAAGTGGAGGGAAGAGAAGAAAGTTTTCTCCCGGTTTTTGCTTAGTTTTTTCGCGAGATCGAGTTTTCTCTTTCGAGTTTACATAAAACAATCGGACCGACCGTTTCCTCCATTTCGTCGGATAACGATTCTCTGATACACCGGTGATACAGCGCAAAGAAGGAATTCATTCTTCGAAGAGGCGGATTCTTTTTCCCTTTTTTCTTTTCTTTTTTTCTTTCTCAAGGGAGGAACATTTCCAGGGAGGAATCCGAAGTTAACCACGGGGCGAAGTTATTCCACGGACAAGTTAAATTCATCCACCACGAGGTGGTGGTCGCCGCCACCGGGAATATCGTTCCCTCCGTAATAACGTTTCATTAAAACTCGGCCTAAAGATCGAGCAAAGTATAAGAAGTATAAATCTCGCCGATGAATCTTCCTTCTTCCCCCTAGGGCGATTTTAACAAAGAATAAGATTTAACCGCGTGTCACGAGTGTCCATCTCCCCGAGTTTTATTAAACGAGGCTCCCTCTTTCTCTTTCCTGCTTCGATTTTAATTTTCCATCTTTTAAATTCGTGGACAAAGGGGGAGATATCGAAATGGTCTATCGGGTCGATGCTCGCTCGTCGAGGCGAACAGCAGCAGCCCGTACAATGCAACAAGGGCAGACGCGGAGGATGTTAGGTGGCTGGTTTCGATAGGTCGACCCATTAAGGCATTGAGGGCCTTATCTGAATGAAGACGCCGTGATATCGCGCCGTTTCGAGTTCCATCTGGCTCCTCTCTCTCTCCCGATCGACGAGCCGACGAACGTCATCCACGGGCGACAAAGCGCGATCCTCCCCCTCGTCCTCCCCCCATCCGCGGACGTCTTCTCTTGTCCTTGTGAATCGGCCGGTTTGTAAAGTGGTCGGTGGTGGCTCGAAAATGTCAAGGAAACGTCCCACCGAACGTCGTGTGTCATGGGACGAGGGTGGTAGTGGGTGGTGTACGCGCGTGTACCAAGCTTTTCGAGAAATGGGTCACGCGTTTGTTCGACGTGTCTCGATTGTTCTTGGCGCAAAAGACGATTTCAGAATTCGTGCAGCAGCAAATCGGAATCTGGGTCGGAATCTGGGTCGAAATTCTCGGATATTTCTTTTCCCTTCCTCCCTCCTTTCCTTTCTCCCCCGGTGAATTGATCTCATTTACAAATTCCGGGAGAGCTCCCTTTATCCTTTCGCGAGAATTTATTTCGTCCCTTTACCATTTTTGCGTCGAGATCCGATCGTGATCCGATTTCTCTAGCCGATTCGTTTTTGCCACCGGTTTCGTTTGAATTAACGGAGTTTAGTGTTTACGAGCTATTAATAATTTATTGATATTAATTTATCATGTTATTATTGTTATTATTATTATTATTTATTTATTACGTATTGCAATTATTATTAGATGACAGTTTATTCGCAATGAATTGTTCATTTACCGAATCAATTATTTTATCATCTTGTGTAATTTCGTGCGTGTATGTACGTATTACGTATAATAAATACGTAATACACTTAATTAAATATCTAAACGAAAAATGTATATTTGCGACCGTATATTTATTACGATATTAAAGGACAAAATATAATCATTACATTTCCTCCTTAAAAAGTCACCATTTTTTATTCGCCTCCTCGAATAAAAGAATCGAACGTTTCGTATAACAATTAATTCGTAACACTTCGTTCCCTCTTTCAAGATAACCAAATGAAATCGGTGAAAAAAGTATCACGTTGAATAAATTGCAATTGTTCCGAATCCTATTCGTCGAAAATTTCTCCCTGGCAGACGATTTATTCCGCATTTGGATCGGTGTCAAAGAAAAGGCTAATTTCTTCTCTGGTCGAAACGACTTTGCGGCAGGGGGAAAAAGCTCGTAGAGGGAGGGAGAGTATAGACGAGGAGAAGGAAGGAGTGGAACGAAGGGGAGAGGATGCATTCCTCCCGAGGGACGTTGTATCGCGAGAAATGATTCGCTGCTTCTTTGAGCCACCGACAGACGGATCGAGCCACCATCCCCGATTAATTCTGCCCGAGGCGGGAGAAAAGGGTGGATTTTTTTTTTTTTTCGAAAGAAAGCCGCCAGAGCAAACGAGCTCTCGACCGTGTTCTCGCCGTTTTTTTTTTTTTTTTTTCTTCTTTTTTCTCAAACCCTTCTGTTACGCCTCTATGCTTTACGCGTGCACGATGCGCTCCTCGTTATTCCCGTTGGCCCGTCACTGAGAAATTTCATCTCCGCTCCCCTGTGCATAGATTCGGTGACACGTGAACGGTGGTGAACGATCGTGATAAAATTTTTAAGGGATAGATTGGAGGAAGATAGATTGCAAGTTTTTTCCGCGGCTTTCTAGTTTATGAATAATATTTTTGTTTTGGAATTATCTCGAATTATGTTTCTCGATCATTTGAATTGAATTATTGACAAAAATGAGTTTCTGTCGCGAGGTATTTTTCTTTTTTATCTATTTATCATTTTTCCTCCTTCAGTGTCTTTCTTGTTTTCTGTTCAAATTAGATCGTTTGATTTTTTCTTTAAAAAAGAAATCATAATTATCGTAAACTGTTTCTGCTTTTCTTTCTATGTTAATAACGATTTTATATATATTGTTCTACATGATTCTATATTCCACATTTTAAAAATGCGTTTTTAGAACGCATAAAATAAAAAAGAATAGTTAAAATTATCGGTGACATCGTGCTTTTGGATTACGTCTCAATTTTCTCTACTAATTGAACCGAGAGATGCGCTTATAAAACGAAACGAGTGGATTCGCGTTTTGTTTGGCGCGGAAAATTGTGTCGCAGTGACCTGTTACGGATCATTAAATTTGTTTCTTGCACAGACACCGGAATAAACCCAACTGGACGTTACAATTCCTCGTTACAATGCGGTAACACTCAATTACGTGCCTGACTTTCCACCCTTAATATCGTTCCTTCTAAATCCCCTACGTTTTCCCCGGAAAATTCATTTATATTTTCTTGGGATTAAAAAAATTATAGTGGACAGAAACCCGCATCTATGCTAATCCAAGACCGATGCTTTTTGCACAGATATGAGACTCGTTACAATACTTACCAGAAAATCTCCAAATTTCTAATTTAATAATTGTTGAAAAATAATCAGGTTTTCGATAGAATTTGATTTAAAGTGAGAATATTTCTAAAGAATAATAACACCATTTTGAGAGGCACATGTTTTTATTTATCAATATACAATTACAAATTAGACAAGGATAATTAAAAAAAAATTTATACAATTTTATATATTCCATTTTTAAAATACTTTTCTCTCCTCCAAAAATTAACATATTCGAATCCATCGTGTTCAGGTTCTACTTGAACCTATCACTTCTTTTCTCTTGTTTTGTTCGACTTGTTTGTTCGCGATACGCTCGATCCGATCGCTACTTTCGTAGCGGTCAAAAATCCAATGGAAAATGTCCGAGCGGCAAGTGAGCACACATCGAACGTTGGAAAGTGGTTGTTTACAGTGGTTGTAAGCCACACCCAGCGTTGAAGTTCGGCCTCGAAGTTCGCCACGGCGAAATTGCACGCGAAAATTTACGACTCCGTCTCGCGTACGTCGTTCCAGTACGACGTTTGCCAATTTGAAGAAGCCGCATGGAACGATCCTCTCCTCCTCCTCCATTTCCTTCACGTTGGAGAACATGTGCGTGCCGCCCTACGTGGATCGTTTCGATACTCGACGCACGTCCCAGGACGATCGTTCCCCACGTGACGATCCAGCGACGACAACCGAGAACACGAGTTCTCATTTTTTTCTTCATTTTTTAAGTCGTCGTGCCTCTGTTTCTCGCGCGAATACTTTCGAATTAAGATAGACGAAATGGCCGCATATTTCGAAGATATTTCTGCAAACAGATTTGTTAATGAATTTCTTTGCTCGAGTTTTAGATCTGGAAACGAAATGAGAGGATAAAAACGATTGGATGTTGGATGATAAAAGTGGATAAAGAAATTCGAATTTTGGATAGATTTTTGGAGAAATATTAGATCTTCGAGATTGTTAATAAGTATGCAATGATATTCCACAATTTCGAATTCTGGATCCTCGTCAGAGTTTCACTTTTCGATTTTTGAATCTTTGCTTAAATTATTAAGATCCAAAAAAATGAAATAAAAGAAATCATTGAACGATATTATACCCCTATATTTTTAAGCTATATTATTACGAATCAACGATATCGAATGAATTACGGATATTCGAAATTTCCATTTCAAAAATCTCGACTCGTAGGTTTTCCAAATAATTTAATTATCAAGGGTTCAAAAAATATCTACATGTATAATAGACTTTACACAGTGTTCTTTTTTTTTAACTACACATAGAGAGCCGAATAAAATTTAAAATTTCTCGTGCTATCGCATCGGCTTGTTTGCATCGAACAACGTGACCTGGCGTGTTCACCTCGCGAATATTGGTTGATCGTGAAAACAGTTCCGTGCGATAACGTTCGTTAAAGGGTGGGATTAAAGAAGACCTGTATCTCGACACAGTTCCACTTTTGGAAACTGCGACTAGGCTACGAGCGATTCTTGAAAGAAGCGGAGCTGGAGAGAGAGAAAAAGGGCCCTTTCATTTTTAAAACAGTCCAAAGGCGTGCTCGCACATCCTATCTTTAGGGCGTAGAAGAACGAGAGAGAGAGAGCATGCGAAACGAGATATTTTTTCCTCAACATCGAGGATTCTTTTCTCTTCGACGCTTTTTTCTTACCTTTTCTTTTTTCTCGAAAATGGATCGTCTCGATGTTCATTCGAGTCGTTGATCACGGCGCGAATTTGCCCTCATCGCGAATTAGAATCGCGTTACGCGAAGAAAAATGCGAAATCGAAGGTAAACCCCGATCTCGAAACCTTTAGTTTCCCTACTTGGTCGGGAATCGTGTAGCGGGAAGATTTAGTAGCCGGAGCAGCACCGAGGAAAGAAGGCGGACAGCGGAAAAGAGGCGGTCTTTCATTTTTAAAACAGCGAAACGGCTCAGCGACGCCTCGAGAGCTTTCCAGACTTAAAGAAAGAACGGAGCGAAACACGCGGCCAGGAAAACCCCTTTAACACGCAACCTGCTTATCCCGGCCAGCTTTTAAAGGGAAACAACTTGGACGCGTGTTCTTGTCCCATTCTCGCTGACCAATCTATCTACGACGTCTCTTTATTCGATTGTTCTTTCATTCTTTCGGATATAATATCTGGGCTGTGAATAAAAATGTAGCAAAAATCGAACAAAGAATTGAATTTTCTTCGTCGAAGAATACTCTTACGCACTTGAAGAAAAATTATTCAAAATTATTATGAGATACTGAGGATTATATTTTTGAATAAGTTTTATTCGCGTAAGAAGTCAACGAAAGGTATTTCTAGAACCTGAAAAGTATTTCCAATGATGAAAATCAGGATCGAGTATTAGAATTTATCTTAAGTATCAGTTGAATCCGACAGGAATGAATCTTTTGAATCATTATAATTAAATCGAAATCAAATCTAAGTTATGTTCTCAATTCAATCATTATTTTTAGATTTTCGAATCTAAACATCGTTATTCGTGCTCGTTCCGCTATATCTCATTAATATAGTCGGATATTTTCTTCGAATATTCGTGATTATGCAAACGTGGCAGTTACGATTCACACAGAACGAAATGAAATTTCCACGATTGAGAGTTCTTCTCCAAGAATCGCGATGATTCCGGCTTCGGTAGAATTTCGGTATTCCAGGACAACGAGGTGATCCGGAAGATGCCGAGATTGCAGCTATGATCATTTCTGGGATCTTCGAAATTCGCATCTTCTACGCCTCCGGAATCTTTCGACGATGAAATTTAAGACGTCTGATGTATCCATCCTCGTAATCCTTCGATATCTCGGAACACACGGACTGAACTCTCCCTCCTAAAATTCCAGATATCGAAAATTGGAAGAGAGATAGAAGGAGATGTAGAAATTCTGAAACAAAACCTTCTGCGATTTAGCGATAACAATTTATCGAGAGATCGAATCGATTTTATTTTTGAAAACGAGAGGAGATCTCTCCCTGTTGGATTTGATAATTTAATAATCTAAAACGAATCTGGAAGAGGTATGACGAAAATATAGACGAAAATATAGACAAAAATATCGCGAGAAGGCAGTCTACTTGCAGGAGTCGATTGTCGCCCGACTCATTTGCATTGCGTGACAGGGCTGTTTTCCGCGACGGCGACCCTTTACGTGTTATAAAGCTGGCATGCGTTGCATGTCGTTATTCCTCGACTTTCGACCCTCGGAAGGCTGGCTGATTTTTATTTTTCCACTAGCCCCTTTTATCCAAGCCGAGTTCACTCTTTTCTCCTCGTCCATCCCTCAAGCTTTGCTTCTTGGCTTCTCGCTCTCCTCTCTTTTTACTTTTTTTTTTCTCTCCTCCATTTTAACGATTAACGTCGAGCAGACTCGACGTCGTTATTGATTAAGCGAACACGTGAAGGTGCACCGACATCTTGCATGCCGGAATTTCTCCTTTTTTTCTTCTTCTTCGTCTTCTTCTTCTTCTTTTCCTCCTTCCTTCTTTCCTTTTATCAGCGGAACTTTATTACTCCGCGTACAATGCTTCTTTCCTTCCCAAAGAATGGAAATATTTTCGAGATTATATCAAGAATACTTTGAATCCTGACAACATACAGGATGGATCTAAATATTCTATTTGGAGTTCTGAATTACTGATCGAGAAAGAAATCCGAAGTTTCGGTGTCTCGCCACAATTTAATGTCCGAAATTGTTTCGAGTTGAAGTACGAAATTATATCCAATCCAATTATCGGGGTGGATAAGTTTGAAAAGATTCAATATTTTAAATATTTAAAATACGAAAAATAAAAATTTTGCCATTGCTTAGATATTTGGACATAATTTGAAACACTTGGACATGTTCGAATACTTCTAGACCTGAACGGATCCAGCATCCGTGTATCTGGACCTGACTGAATACTACTACGTTCGAGAAAGAGTAAGAATACTTTTATTATTATTTTTAAAAGTCTGATATATATTTTGTTTATATTTCTATATATTTTCTATATATAACATGTAAATATATAAAAATATACAAAATATATGTACAGAAACAAATTCATGAAATATATAAAGGGTGATTAGCCAACTTCATTACATGGAATATCACGTTTGTTCTTGATACTATTAAAAAATGAGTTAAATAAAAAATGAATGGTTCAATAAAGGGTAATATAATTATTTCCATTATTCCGTCCCAGACGGACGACTAAAAATCATATAAAGAACAAATAATTCTCAGATAAATAAATAGAATCATATATTTTTCAATTGTGATACATATAGCATATTATTACCTAAAAAAAAGTATAGAACATTAATTTAACATGTCGCATACCGAAAATAGTGAACATCAAATAATGCAATGAAAAATATATGATACTATTTAAAGAAACAAAAATAATAAACAAAATCATTTATTCATCAATCAATCAAAAAATTAATAACAACAAAATATATTATCCACGAAACCATTCATTTTTCATTTTAAACATTTTTTAAAATTATTAAAAATAAACGAAATATTCTTGCGTGATAAAGTTAAATAATCTATCCAAAAATATATTCATGAATTTTTAGTATTAAGTAAACTGACAAGAAATTGTCAAAAAATGAAAAAATATACATAAAAAGGTAAGTATGGAAAAGGTAAGTAAAAGGTAAGTAAAGAAAATTATATAAACATTAAATTAAAAAATATAATTATATATAAATAGTGCCACCACTTTACAGATCACATTCTCCTGTTAAAAAGTCGGAAATTTGGGCGAGAAATTTTAAGAAACTTTAAGAATTGGCCCTCTGTTAAAATTTTTAGTGCCACCTCTTTACACATCATATTCTCCTGTTAAAAAGTCGGAAATTTGGGCGAGAAATTTTAAGAAACTTTAAGAATTGGCCCTCTGTTAAAATTTTTAGTGCCACCTCTTTACACATCATATTCTCCTGTTAAAAAGTCGGAAATTTGGGCGAGAAATTTTAAGAAACTTTAAGAATTGGCCCTCTGTTAAAATTTTTAGTGCCACCTCTTTACACATCATATTCTCCTGTTAAAAAGTCGGAAATTTGGGCGAGAAATTTTAAGAAACTTTAAGAATTGGCCCTCTGTTAAAATTTTTAGTGCCACCTCTTTACACATCATATTCTCCTGTTAAAAAGTCGGAAATTTGGGCGAGAAATTTTAAGAAACTTTAAGAATTGGCCCTCTGTTAAAATTTTTAGTGCCACCTCTTTACACATCATATTCTCCTGTTAAAAAGTCGGAAATTTGGGCGAGAAATTTTAAGAAACTTTAAGAATTGGCCCTCTGTTAAAATTTTTAGTGCCACCTCTTTACACATCATATTCTCCTGTTAAAAAGTCGGAAATTTGGGCGAGAAATTTTAAGAAACTTTAAGAATTGGCCCTCTGTTAAAATTTTTAGTGCCACCTCTTTACACATCATATTCTCCTGTTAAAAAGTCGGAAATTTGGGCGAGAAATTTTAAGAAACTTTAAGAATTGGCCCTCTGTTAAAATTTTTAGTGCCACCTCTTTACACATCATATTCTCCTGTTAAAAAGTCGGAAATTTGGGCGAGAAATTTTAAGAAACTTTAAGAATTGGCCCTCTGTTAAAATTTTTAGTGCCACCTCTTTACACATCATATTCTCCTGTTAAAAAGTCGGAAATTTGGGCGAGAAATTTTAAGAAACTTTAAGAATTGGCCCTCTGTTAAAATTTTTAGTGCCACCTCTTTACACATCATATTCTCCTGTTAAAAAGTCGGAAATTTGGGCGAGAAATTTTAAGAAACTTTAAGAATTGGCCCTCTGTTAAAATTTTTAGTGCCACCTCTTTACACATCATATTCTCCTGTTAAAAAGTCGGAAATTTGGGCGAGAAATTTTAAGAAACTTTAAGAATTGGCCCTCTGTTAAAATTTTTAGTGCCACCTCTTTACACATCATATTCTCCTGTTAAAAAGTCGGAAATTTGGGCGAGAAATTTTAAGAAACTTTAAGAATTGGCCCTCTGTTAAAATTTTTAGTGCCACCTCTTTACACATCATATTCTCCTGTTAAAAAGTCGGAAATTTGGGCGAGAAATTTTAAGAAACTTTAAGAATTGGCCCTCTGTTAAAATTTTTAGTGCCACCTCTTTACACATCATATTCTCCTGTTAAAAAGTCGGAAATTTGGGCGAGAAATTTTAAGAAACTTTAAGAATTGGCCCTCTGTTAAAATTTTTAGTGCCACCTCTTTACACATCATATTCTCCTGTTAAAAAGTCGGAAATTTGGGCGAGAAATTTTAAGAAACTTTAAGAATTGGCCCTCTGTTAAAATTTTTAGTGCCACCTCTTTACACATCATATTCTCCTGTTAAAAAGTCGGAAATTTGGGCGAGAAATTTTAAGAAACTTTAAGAATTGGCCCTCTGTTAAAATTTTTAGTGCCACCTCTTTACACATCATATTCTCCTGTTAAAAAGTCGGAAATTTGGGCGAGAAATTTTAAGAAACTTTAAGAATTGGCCCTCTGTTAAAATTTTTAGTGCCACCTCTTTACACATCATATTCTCCTGTTAAAAGTCGGAAATTTGGGCGAGAAATTTTAAGAAACTTTAAGAATTGGCCCTCTGTTAAAATTTTTAGTGCCACCTCTTTACACATCATATTCTCCTGTTAAAAAGTCGGAAATTTGGGCGAGAAATTTTAAGAAACTTTAAGAATTGGCCCTCTGTTAAAATTTTTAGTGCCACCTCTTTACACATCATATTCTCCTGTTAAAAAGTCGGAAATTTGGGCGAGAAATTTTAAGAAACTTTAAGAATTGGCCCTCTGTTAAAATTTTTAGTGCCACCTCTTTACACATCATATTCTCCTGTTAAAAAGTCGGAAATTTGGGCGAGAAATTTTAAGAAACTTTAAGAATTGGCCCTCTGTTAAAATTTTTAGTGCCACCTCTTTACACATCATATTCTCCTGTTAAAAAGTCGGAAATTTGGGCGAGAAATTTTAAGAAACTTTAAGAATTGGCCCTCTGTTAAAATTTTTAGTGCCACCTCTTTACACATCATATTCTCCTGTTAAAAAGTCGGAAATTTGGGCGAGAAATTTTAAGAAACTTTAAGAATTGGCCCTCTGTTAAAATTTTTAGTGCCACCTCTTTACACATCATATTCTCCTGTTAAAAAGTCGGAAATTTGGGCGAGAAATTTTAAGAAACTTTAAGAATTGGCCCTCTGTTAAAATTTTTAGTGCCACCTCTTTACACATCATATTCTCCTGTTAAAAAGTCGGAAATTTGGGCGAGAAATTTTAAGAAACTTTAAGAATTGGCCCTCTGTTAAAATTTTTAGTGCCACCTCTTTACACATCATATTCTCCTGTTAAAAAGTCGGAAATTTGGGCGAGAAATTTTAAGAAACTTTAAGAATTGGCCCTCTGTTAAAATTTTTAGTGCCACCTCTTTACACATCATATTCTCCTGTTAAAAAGTCGGAAATTTGGGCGAGAAATTTTAAGAAACTTTAAGAATTGGCCCTCTGTTAAAATTTTTAGTGCCACCTCTTTACACATCATATTCTCCTGTTAAAAAGTCGGAAATTTGGGCGAGAAATTTTAAGAAACTTTAAGAATTGGCCCTCTGTTAAAATTTTTAGTGCCACCTCTTTACACATCATATTCTCCTGTTAAAAAGTCGGAAATTTGGGCGAGAAATTTTAAGAAACTTTAAGAATTGGCCCTCTGTTAAAATTTTTAGTGCCACCTCTTTACACATCATATTCTCCTGTTAAAAAGTCGGAAATTTGGGCGAGAAATTTTAAGAAACTTTAAGAATTGGCCCTCTGTTAAAATTTTTAGTGCCACCTCTTTACACATCATATTCTCCTGTTAAAAAGTCGGAAATTTGGGCGAGAAATTTTAAGAAACTTTAAGAATTGGCCCTCTGTTAAAATTTTTAGTGCCACCTCTTTACACATCATATTCTCCTGTTAAAAAGTCGGAAATTTGGGCGAGAAATTTTAAGAAACTTTAAGAATTGGCCCTCTGTTAAAATTTTTAGTGCCACCTCTTTACACATCATATTCTCCTGTTAAAAAGTCGGAAATTTGGGCGAGAAATTTTAAGAAACTTTAAGAATTGGCCCTCTGTTAAAATTTTTAGTGCCACCTCTTTACACATCATATTCTCCTGTTAAAAAGTCGGAAATTTGGGCGAGAAATTTTAAGAAACTTTAAGAATTGGCCCTCTGTTAAAATTTTTAGTGCCACCTCTTTACACATCATATTCTCCTGTTAAAAAGTCGGAAATTTGGGCGAGAAATTTTAAGAAACTTTAAGAATTGGCCCTCTGTTAAAATTTTTAGTGCCACCTCTTTACACATCATATTCTCCTGTTAAAAGTCGGAAATTTGGGCGAGAAATTTTAAGAAACTTTAAGAATTGGCCCTCTGTTAAAATTTTTAGTGCCACCTCTTTACACATCATATTCTCCTGTTAAAAAGTCGGAAATTTGGGCGAGAAATTTTAAGAAACTTTAAGAATTGGCCCTCTGTTAAAATTTTTAGTGCCACCTCTTTACACATCATATTCTCCTGTTAAAAAGTCGGAAATTTGGGCGAGAAATTTTAAGAAACTTTAAGAATTGGCCCTCTGTTAAAATTTTTAGTGCCACCTCTTTACACATCATATTCTCCTGTTAAAAAGTCGGAAATTTGGGCGAGAAATTTTAAGAAACTTTAAGAATTGGCCCTCTGTTAAAATTTTTAGTGCCACCTCTTTACACATCATATTCTCCTGTTAAAAAGTCGGAAATTTGGGCGAGAAATTTTAAGAAACTTTAAGAATTGGCCCTCTGTTAAAATTTTAGTGCCACCTCTTTACACATCATATTCTCCTGTTAAAAAGTCGGAAATTTGGGCGAGAAATTTTAAGAAACTTTAAGAATTGGCCCTCTGTTAAAATTTTTAGTGCCACCTCTTTACACATCATATTCTCCTGTTAAAAAGTCGGAAATTTGGGCGAGAAATTTTAAGAAACTTTAAGAATTGGCCCTCTGTTAAAATTTTTAGTGCCACCTCTTTACACATCATATTCTCCTGTTAAAAAGTCGGAAATTTGGGCGAGAAATTTTAAGAAACTTTAAGAATTGGCCCTCTGTTAAAATTTTTAGTGCCACCTCTTTACACATCATATTCTCCTGTTAAAAAGTCGGAAATTTGGGCGAGAAATTTTAAGAAACTTTAAGAATTGGCCCTCTGTTAAAATTTTTAGTGCCACCTCTTTACACATCATATTCTCCTGTTAAAAAGTCGGAAATTTGGGCGAGAAATTTTAAGAAACTTTAAGAATTGGCCCTCTGTTAAAATTTTTAGTGCCACCTCTTTACACATCATATTCTCCTGTTAAAAAGTCGGAAATTTGGGCGAGAAATTTTAAGAAACTTTAAGAATTGGCCCTCTGTTAAAATTTTTAGTGCCACCTCTTTACACATCATATTCTCCTGTTAAAAAGTCGGAAATTTGGGCGAGAAATTTTAAGAAACTTTAAGAATTGGCCCTCTGTTAAAATTTTTAGTGCCACCTCTTTACACATCATATTCTCCTGTTAAAAAGTCGGAAATTTGGGCGAGAAATTTTAAGAAACTTTAAGAATTGGCCCTCTGTTAAAATTTTTAGTGCCACCTCTTTACACATCATATTCTCCTGTTAAAAAGTCGGAAATTTGGGCGAGAAATTTTAAGAAACTTTAAGAATTGGCCCTCTGTTAAAATTTTTAGTGCCACCTCTTTACACATCATATTCTCCTGTTAAAAAGTCGGAAATTTGGGCGAGAAATTTTAAGAAACTTTAAGAATTGGCCCTCTGTTAAAATTTTTAGTGCCACCTCTTTACACATCATATTCTCCTGTTAAAAAGTCGGAAATTTGGGCGAGAAATTTTAAGAAACTTTAAGAATTGGCCCTCTGTTAAAATTTTTAGTGCCACCTCTTTACACATCATATTCTCCTGTTAAAAAGTCGGAAATTTGGGCGAGAAATTTTAAGAAACTTTAAGAATTGGCCCTCTGTTAAAATTTTTAGTGCCACCTCTTTACACATCATATTCTCCTGTTAAAAAGTCGGAAATTTGGGCGAGAAATTTTAAGAAACTTTAAGAATTGGCCCTCTGTTAAAATTTTTAGTGCCACCTCTTTACACATCATATTCTCCTGTTAAAAAGTCGGAAATTTGGGCGAGAAATTTTAAGAAACTTTAAGAATTGGCCCTCTGTTAAAATTTTTAGTGCCACCTCTTTACACATCATATTCTCCTGTTAAAAAGTCGGAAATTTGGGCGAGAAATTTTAAGAAACTTTAAGAATTGGCCCTCTGTTAAAATTTTTAGTGCCACCTCTTTACACATCATATTCTCCTGTTAAAAAGTCGGAAATTTGGGCGAGAAATTTTAAGAAACTTTAAGAATTGGCCCTCTGTTAAAATTTTTAGTGCCACCTCTTTACACATCATATTCTCCTGTTAAAAAGTCGGAAATTTGGGCGAGAAATTTTAAGAAACTTTAAGAATTGGCCCTCTGTTAAAATTTTTAGTGCCACCTCTTTACACATCATATTCTCCTGTTAAAAAGTCGGAAATTTGGGCGAGAAATTTTAAGAAACTTTAAGAATTGGCCCTCTGTTAAAATTTTTAGTGCCACCTCTTTACACATCATATTCTCCTGTTAAAAAGTCGGAAATTTGGGCGAGAAATTTTAAGAAACTTTAAGAATTGGCCCTCTGTTAAAATTTTTAGTGCCACCTCTTTACACATCATATTCTCCTGTTAAAAAGTCGGAAATTTGGGCGAGAAATTTTAAGAAACTTTAAGAATTGGCCCTCTGTTAAAATTTTTAGTGCCACCTCTTTACACATCATATTCTCCTGTTAAAAGTCGGAAATTTGGGCGAGAAATTTTAAGAAACTTTAAGAATTGGCCCTCTGTTAAAATTTTTAGTGCCACCTCTTTACACATCATATTCTCCTGTTAAAAAGTCGGAAATTTGGGCGAGAAATTTTAAGAAACTTTAAGAATTGGCCCTCTGTTAAAATTTTTAGTGCCACCTCTTTACACATCATATTCTCCTGTTAAAAAGTCGGAAATTTGGGCGAGAAATTTTAAGAAACTTTAAGAATTGGCCCTCTGTTAAAATTTTTAGTGCCACCTCTTTACACATCATATTCTCCTGTTAAAAAGTCGGAAATTTGGGCGAGAAATTTTAAGAAACTTTAAGAATTGGCCCTCTGTTAAAATTTTTAGTGCCACCTCTTTACACATCATATTCTCCTGTTAAAAAGTCGGAAATTTGGGCGAGAAATTTTAAGAAACTTTAAGAATTGGCCCTCTGTTAAAATTTTTAGTGCCACCTCTTTACACATCATATTCTCCTGTTAAAAGTCGGAAATTTGGGCGAGAAATTTTAAGAAACTTTAAGAATTGGCCCTCTGTTAAAATTTTTAGTGCCACCTCTTTACACATCATATTCTCCTGTTAAAAAGTCGGAAATTTGGGCGAGAAATTTTAAGAAACTTTAAGAATTGGCCCTCTGTTAAAATTTTTAGTGCCACCTCTTTACACATCATATTCTCCTGTTAAAAAGTCGGAAATTTGGGCGAGAAATTTTAAGAAACTTTAAGAATTGGCCCTCTGTTAAAATTTTTAGTGCCACCTCTTTACACATCATATTCTCCTGTTAAAAAGTCGGAAATTTGGGCGAGAAATTTTAAGAAACTTTAAGAATTGGCCCTCTGTTAAAATTTTTAGTGCCACCTCTTTACACATCATATTCTCCTGTTAAAAAGTCGGAAATTTGGGCGAGAAATTTTAAGAAACTTTAAGAATTGGCCCTCTGTTAAAATTTTTAGTGCCACCTCTTTACACATCATATTCTCCTGTTAAAAAGTCGGAAATTTGGGCGAGAAATTTTAAGAAACTTTAAGAATTGGCCCTCTGTTAAAATTTTTAGTGCCACCTCTTTACACATCATATTCTCCTGTTAAAAAGTCGGAAATTTGGGCGAGAAATTTTAAGAAACTTTAAGAATTGGCCCTCTGTTAAAATTTTTAGTGCCACCTCTTTACACATCATATTCTCCTGTTAAAAAGTCGGAAATTTGGGCGAGAAATTTTAAGAAACTTTAAGAATTGGCCCTCTGTTAAAATTTTTAGTGCCACCTCTTTACACATCATATTCTCCTGTTAAAAAGTCGGAAATTTGGGCGAGAAATTTTAAGAAACTTTAAGAATTGGCCCTCTGTTAAAATTTTAGTGCCACCTCTTTACACATCATATTCTCCTGTTAAAAAGTCGGAAATTTGGGCGAGAAATTTTAAGAAACTTTAAGAATTGGCCCTCTGTTAAAATTTTTAGTGCCACCTCTTTACACATCATATTCTCCTGTTAAAAAGTCGGAAATTTGGGCGAGAAATTTTAAGAAACTTTAAGAATTGGCCCTCTGTTAAAATTTTTAGTGCCACCTCTTTACACATCATATTCTCCTGTTAAAAAGTCGGAAATTTGGGCGAGAAATTTTAAGAAACTTTAAGAATTGGCCCTCTGTTAAAATTTTTAGTGCCACCTCTTTACACATCATATTCTCCTGTTAAAAAGTCGGAAATTTGGGCGAGAAATTTTAAGAAACTTTAAGAATTGGCCCTCTGTTAAAATTTTTAGTGCCACCTCTTTACACATCATATTCTCCTGTTAAAAAGTCGGAAATTTGGGCGAGAAATTTTAAGAAACTTTAAGAATTGGCCCTCTGTTAAAATTTTTAGTGCCACCTCTTTACACATCATATTCTCCTGTTAAAAAGTCGGAAATTTGGGCGAGAAATTTTAAGAAACTTTAAGAATTGGCCCTCTGTTAAAATTTTTAGTGCCACCTCTTTACACATCATATTCTCCTGTTAAAAAGTCGGAAATTTGGGCGAGAAATTTTAAGAAACTTTAAGAATTGGCCCTCTGTTAAAATTTTAGTGCCACCTCTTTACACATCATATTCTCCTGTTAAAAAGTCGGAAATTTGGGCGAGAAATTTTAAGAAACTTTAAGAATTGGCCCTCTGTTAAAATTTTTAGTGCCACCTCTTTACACATCATATTCTCCTGTTAAAAAGTCGGAAATTTGGGCGAGAAATTTTAAGAAACTTTAAGAATTGGCCCTCTGTTAAAATTTTTAGTGCCACCTCTTTACACATCATATTCTCCTGTTAAAAAGTCGGAAATTTGGGCGAGAAATTTTAAGAAACTTTAAGAATTGGCCCTCTGTTAAAATTTTTAGTGCCACCTCTTTACACATCATATTCTCCTGTTAAAAAGTCGGAAATTTGGGCGAGAAATTTTAAGAAACTTTAAGAATTGGCCCTCTGTTAAAATTTTTAGTGCCACCTCTTTACACATCATATTCTCCTGTTAAAAAGTCGGAAATTTGGGCGAGAAATTTTAAGAAACTTTAAGAATTGGCCCTCTGTTAAAATTTTTAGTGCCACCTCTTTACACATCATATTCTCCTGTTAAAAAGTCGGAAATTTGGGCGAGAAATTTTAAGAAACTTTAAGAATTGGCCCTCTGTTAAAATTTTTAGTGCCACCTCTTTACACATCATATTCTCCTGTTAAAAAGTCGGAAATTTGGGCGAGAAATTTTAAGAAACTTTAAGAATTGGCCCTCTGTTAAAATTTTTAGTGCCACCTCTTTACACATCATATTCTCCTGTTAAAAAGTCGGAAATTTGGGCGAGAAATTTTAAGAAACTTTAAGAATTGGCCCTCTGTTAAAATTTTTAGTGCCACCTCTTTACACATCATATTCTCCTGTTAAAAAGTCGGAAATTTGGGCGAGAAATTTTAAGAAACTTTAAGAATTGGCCCTCTGTTAAAATTTTTAGTGCCACCTCTTTACACATCATATTCTCCTGTTAAAAAGTCGGAAATTTGGGCGAGAAATTTTAAGAAACTTTAAGAATTGGCCCTCTGTTAAAATTTTTAGTGCCACCTCTTTACACATCATATTCTCCTGTTAAAAAGTCGGAAATTTGGGCGAGAAATTTTAAGAAACTTTAAGAATTGGCCCTCTGTTAAAATTTTTAGTGCCACCTCTTTACACATCATATTCTCCTGTTAAAAAGTCGGAAATTTGGGCGAGAAATTTTAAGAAACTTTAAGAATTGGCCCTCTGTTAAAATTTTTAGTGCCACCTCTTTACACATCATATTCTCCTGTTAAAAAGTCGGAAATTTGGGCGAGAAATTTTAAGAAACTTTAAGAATTGGCCCTCTGTTAAAATTTTTAGTGCCACCTCTTTACACATCATATTCTCCTGTTAAAAGTCGGAAATTTGGGCGAGAAATTTTAAGAAACTTTAAGAATTGGCCCTCTGTTAAAATTTTTAGTGCCACCTCTTTACACATCATATTCTCCTGTTAAAAGTCGGAAATTTGGGCGAGAAATTTTAAGAAACTTTAAGAATTGGCCCTCTGTTAAAATTTTTAGTGCCACCTCTTTACACATCATATTCTCCTGTTAAAAGTCGGAAATTTGGGCGAGAAATTTTAAGAAACTTTAAGAATTGGCCCTCTGTTAAAATTTTTAGTGCCACCTCTTTACACATCATATTCTCCTGTTAAAAAGTCGGAAATTTGGGCGAGAAATTTTAAGAAACTTTAAGAATTGGCCCTCTGTTAAAATTTTTAGTGCCACCTCTTTACACATCATATTCTCCTGTTAAAAAGTCGGAAATTTGGGCGAGAAATTTTAAGAAACTTTAAGAATTGGCCCTCTGTTAAAATTTTTAGTGCCACCTCTTTACACATCATATTCTCCTGTTAAAAGTCGGAAATTTGGGCGAGAAATTTTAAGAAACTTTAAGAATTGGCCCTCTGTTAAAATTTTTAGTGCCACCTCTTTACACATCATATTCTCCTGTTAAAAAGTCGGAAATTTGGGCGAGAAATTTTAAGAAACTTTAAGAATTGGCCCTCTGTTAAAATTTTTAGTGCCACCTCTTTACACATCATATTCTCCTGTTAAAAAGTCGGAAATTTGGGCGAGAAATTTTAAGAAACTTTAAGAATTGGCCCTCTGTTAAAATTTTTAGTGCCACCTCTTTACACATCATATTCTCCTGTTAAAAAGTCGGAAATTTGGGCGAGAAATTTTAAGAAACTTTAAGAATTGGCCCTCTGTTAAAATTTTTAGTGCCACCTCTTTACACATCATATTCTCCTGTTAAAAAGTCGGAAATTTGGGCGAGAAATTTTAAGAAACTTTAAGAATTGGCCCTCTGTTAAAATTTTTAGTGCCACCTCTTTACACATCATATTCTCCTGTTAAAAAGTCGGAAATTTGGGCGAGAAATTTTAAGAAACTTTAAGAATTGGCCCTCTGTTAAAATTTTTAGTGCCACCTCTTTACACATCATATTCTCCTGTTAAAAAGTCGGAAATTTGGGCGAGAAATTTTAAGAAACTTTAAGAATTGGCCCTCTGTTAAAATTTTTAGTGCCACCTCTTTACACATCATATTCTCCTGTTAAAAAGTCGGAAATTTGGGCGAGAAATTTTAAGAAACTTTAAGAATTGGCCCTCTGTTAAAATTTTTAGTGCCACCTCTTTACACATCATATTCTCCTGTTAAAAAGTCGGAAATTTGGGCGAGAAATTTTAAGAAACTTTAAGAATTGGCCCTCTGTTAAAATTTTTAGTGCCACCTCTTTACACATCATATTCTCCTGTTAAAAAGTCGGAAATTTGGGCGAGAAATTTTAAGAAACTTTAAGAATTGGCCCTCTGTTAAAATTTTTAGTGCCACCTCTTTACACATCATATTCTCCTGTTAAAAGTCGGAAATTTGGGCGAGAAATTTTAAGAAACTTTAAGAATTGGCCCTCTGTTAAAATTTTTAGTGCCACCTCTTTACACATCATATTCTCCTGTTAAAAAGTCGGAAATTTGGGCGAGAAATTTTAAGAAACTTTAAGAATTGGCCCTCTGTTAAAATTTTTAGTGCCACCTCTTTACACATCATATTCTCCTGTTAAAAAGTCGGAAATTTGGGCGAGAAATTTTAAGAAACTTTAAGAATTGGCCCTCTGTTAAAATTTTTAGTGCCACCTCTTTACACATCATATTCTCCTGTTAAAAAGTCGGAAATTTGGGCGAGAAATTTTAAGAAACTTTAAGAATTGGCCCTCTGTTAAAATTTTTAGTGCCACCTCTTTACACATCATATTCTCCTGTTAAAAAGTCGGAAATTTGGGCGAGAAATTTTAAGAAACTTTAAGAATTGGCCCTCTGTTAAAATTTTTAGTGCCACCTCTTTACACATCATATTCTCCTGTTAAAAAGTCGGAAATTTGGGCGAGAAATTTTAAGAAACTTTAAGAATTGGCCCTCTGTTAAAATTTTTAGTGCCACCTCTTTACACATCATATTCTCCTGTTAAAAAGTCGGAAATTTGGGCGAGAAATTTTAAGAAACTTTAAGAATTGGCTCTCTGTTAAAATTTTTTAATGCCACCTCTTTACATATCATATTCTCCTTTTAAAATGTCGGGAATTTGAGTCAGAAACTTCGAATGATTGCCTACGTATTTTTAGTACCATCTTTTTTCTTTCGTGTTGTAAAGTTTGTAAATTTATTAGGAATGTAATTAAAAAGTCTATTTGTGCTATAATTAATTTGTATTTTCGTAGTTTAATGCTGTTTTTTTTTTTAAATTTTCTGCGTATCTCCTCCTCTAGAATTATATTCTTCTAATCAGAAATAGCAAAATTAGACAAAAATCCTGACCTGGCTATCCGAAAATTCTGAATCTTAGAATTCTTGGAATAATTTGTCATGTTACCTCTTTATGTTTTTTATTCTCCTAATGCATAGTCGAAATTTCAGCAAAATATTTGCCAAATTTTTCGATTTTGTAACGGGAGAATATAATCATAAAAAGGATGGCATGAATAATTATTCCAAGATTTCCCTAATTCATAATTTTGTGCCATTGGCAGAAATTTTCGATTGTATTTTGCAATTTTGAGTTAGAAGTATATAATCTTATTGGAGGTATCTCGCGGAATTGTTACTTACCTTTTTTACTTACCTTTTTTACTTACCTTTATGCGTATTTACGTTCCATTTTCAGAACCTATATATATATTTTTTTTTTCTTCAACAGTTTACTTAATTCTAGGTTATTAATGAATATGGTATTTTACTTACCTTTTTTATCTTTATTAAAATATTTTTTTAAAATATCGAATATATCTTGATTATATTTTTACTGTTTAACGATAGGATGAAGAAGACGTTCCTTTATTAATTAATTAGATTTTTTGTAACAATTAAAGTTTTTATAATGCCTTGTGAAATGTTAATGGCAGCAGATGAAAATAATTCTGAAAAAAATATATAGACATATAGTATATAAAAATATGTCAAATAAAAGCTATAAAAATAATGAAAATTTAAAATCTTGTTTTTTTTTAAAAAGATATCAAAAAAATTGAAATACTTCAAAAATAATAAATAGTGAGAAATGTAAACTACTTATTTGCATGTAGGATAATTTAAATATCCTATAGCATTTCGATTGTCCATGGATCATAAATTAAGAATCGCTATTGCAAATGAATTACAATTGTAATCGTTTTTTATACATAAGACAATCGACTGTCTATTTATTTTTATAATTTCCTATTTTCTAATATCATTATCCCATATTAATAAATTATATGCGATATAAGTATAATAATATACTTTACATTATACTCCATATAACATATGAATCGTTTTTACATCATATGAAGTATATGAAGTAAAAATACATTGAACGATACGTTTATATCTGGTTTCTGCTTTAAGTATAATTTTTCCACCTTTGTTACAATCCGCAGAATCGAGATCTGTTCTCTGTCATTTATAACACGGGAGATGTGATAATTAGCATCATCATCCGTTGATCCTGGTATCCCAGAGCACGCGTCAAATCCTATTATATCGCCATTATAAATTGACATCGTCGTTTAAGCGGCGCGAACAGAGATGTATAAGGATCATCTTGGATGGAGCGAATAGAGGTGGCCAATCCGCGAGAACAATCGTTCCTGATATCAAATGCATTTGCTTCGATGAAAGGGCTCTCTCTCTCTCTCTCGCTCTCTCTTGCTCTCTCTTTCTGTTGGTAGAGATAGAAGGACCAGTGGGAATCGTAATTGCAAGATGGAACCCTGTCTGTTTCTTCATTATGTCCGCCCTGTCAACTCTCTATTCACCTAAACCGTTCTCTCTTCACTCTCCATCTTAAATGAATCATTATTCAGAAATTATAACTTTTTTTTAATCTTTATCAATAATTTATCAATCGATGCACAATTTGATGTTAATTCTTATAATATGAATAATAGTATATTCACGTATATATACACGATACGTATGCTCCTAAATATATGATTGAATTAATGCAAACATTACATTAATAAAATGAAGAACCAAATATCGATACATTCGATTTTATATATTTAAATTCGTAAAATACACGTCCGATATGATAAAATTAAAATTGTCAATGATGGGTTTATTAAGGATCAATTCGCTTATAAACGTTCTTTTTAATTTTTCTACACTTTATCTTTACCCTGGCCATATTTTTATCGAACTCTTCCATTTTCTATTCGATCAATTTTCATCTCTTTTTACACACTCCTTTCATTATTTCAATTTCAAATCTTTCATACGTCTCTTTCTCATCTCTTTCAGTCCTTTTTACAGCCTGTCCTCCCCTTCTCGTTCAACTGTCGCTCGAAAAGCAAGAGAGTCCGACCCACGCTGCTCCGCCAAGAAATTCAATTAGCCGATCATTAACAAAGAATTCACTGTCGGCCGTGGATAAGTGACACCCCCTCTGACTGTTCACTGAGAACAGAACCGCGGAGATGTGCTATTTCCAACCTATCTATTCAAAGCGACAAGCATCGCACCACGAGTTTTTCTTATCGATCGTTCCAGCGAGCTATCCTTTAAATTCTCCATGTTCCAACTCGCAATCTTTATTTGTTCACCGTGGAAGAATCTCCCTCTACCCCATTAGGAGCAAAGAAGTTAATGCCTCGAAACTTTCCAACCCCCAACCGACAAAGAAGTAACTCTTATACAATCTATCGGACACAGGATGATAATTTTGAAGACAACTGGCCATATTTTTACGATTCAAGAAGACAAAATCGGAAGAACCGTGTTACTTATGATTTAAAAAATATTTGATGTTTATTGTATGTTCGTTATTTGTATTATTATTGTTTATAATAAATGATTTTAACGAAAAATTTAATTTTTTTTTCCTTTATCCTTTACCCTTTCTTCTAATTCGATAATTCAACAAGATTGGATATTTTCTGTCGAATTATCGAAATGAAAATTTTAGCTTGAATCGATGCGTAAGTGAAAGAGTAATTTATTTTTTAAAACACGTTATTCGAATAATATTAAAGTAAGAATAAGAAACAAAGAAAAGTTTTACCTAAGAATAAGAATTCATTTTAATAACACCCAGTCTTGTTTAATATTTTATAGTCTGAACAATGGTCGCCTGGATTTTTCATTGAATAATTATCTTCGAATCCTCTTTCTCTCCATTTTCCACGCCCCTTCTCCCAATAGCTTTTCACGGATACTTTTCAATATTTTTTTTAATTCTTGCTACCCTCGGCTAGTTTTTTGCTATCTTACCCTCTTCTCATTTATCCTCCTCGCCTTCAACTCCATAAATCTTCTTCTTATTTACGAACGCTCACACCCCTTCAACGTTTCGCGAGTAAATTCTGAACGACATTCTAGACGGGGCGAATAACCCGCCTCGATTCTGCCTCGTTCGATTGGCGCTGTTCCTGCAGAAATTCGTGCGTTACCAACCCCTTGAAGAACATCATTAACCGAGAACCGAATCGAGAACGCTATTTATTCTTGGCCAACACGAAAGGAGATATTCATTTTTACATATTTCCTTCGTGAAACCTGACGAATCTCGATTAAATTTATTCAGAGTTTGTCATTGTTTCAACCGTAGGCTGATTACTGCTCTAATCTTTTTCTTCTCTTATTGATTTGAATAAATTACAAAAAATGAGGGATATATAAATTAATAATATAAAATTCGTTGCGATATTTCTCGCAGCTTTGCAATTTATTTGCAATTACCGTCGAATGCTGGGATTGAAAATATTTTGCAGAGGGGGAGATGTTGGGTTAATTATTGCGATATACTTTTTGGTCGATAAAAGGGGTAATTTGGAAGATATTGGGGAGGGATAGGGGAGAGGAAATCCCGCGGTCTGGTCCCATATTCGATAATTAAGCCGCAACACGCTGCAATTAGCGTTGGCCAATGTATAAAACGAGTTATCGTGCTGGGCCTCGACCGCGTATATTATATCTACAGTGGTGGCTTATTCAATTACACGGGGAATCGAACAACGGCACAGACGATTCTCCATAAACGAATGATGACACGAGATTTAAATTAATAACTGTGGAAAATAAATTTTTTATTCCAAGATATAAAGCCATTAGATAATAACATAAATATCACGTATAGAAAGTATCCTTCTGCGTGGAAATTCATCTATTTTAAGAGAAAAAAATGATCTGATTTTAATGGAAATTCGTCCGTTATGATTATACCTAAAGCAATTTATTTCTCGACCGAAGATCAGTTTTAATTTTAAAACTTTTTTGGTGTATAATTTTACCTGAAAATATTTTTTTACAAAAGTACAGGGTAATACGGAGCATTAAAATTTGAATATTTTATAATTTAAAATTTTGTTCCATCTCGCATCATCATTACGAAATTTTATTTCAAAGAACGAGAATAATATCGAAATATCGACAGATCGATTTCACTCTCCTCCGAAATAATATTAATAAAAAAAAAAAATTACTCGTATAAAACTATTAATAATCGAACTCGCATAAACCATAAATGAAATTTAGAAAAAATTTTTGCGACCGACTGTATATGCTTCTCGTTTCACGCTCGCGATTTTGACGAGGCTAAACCGTTGTAGGTATCGAATTTTATCCCATCAGAAATCCGATAGTCGTACGGTGGTATGGAAGTACCAGGAAAAAAAAAAAAAGAAACGAAAAAAGAAAAACGGAGGCGAGAAAAAAAATTATCTCCGAAATTCGACAAAAGGAAAAAGAAAGAAACATCCGATAAAAGGGAATACATAATTAATTAATTAATTAAGCGTTAAAAGTATCCAGTATTCGCGAAGAACGAGGAAAAGATATACGTCTCGATACGGATCGATAGGAGATTGTCAGAAATTGGGACGAATTGCCAATTGCATCGATAATTTGGAAAAAAGCGAGCTCTCCCGAAAATTTATTCAGGAAAAGGTGTTGCAAGAAAGAAGGGTCGAAGGGCGGTCGGTGGTAGGCGATGGATGGTCCTCTCTCTTCTCTCGGATGGTGGAATTTAATTTCATTGAAAATCGGACGTCGATGCTTCGAGGCAAAAACGAACGTACCTTCTGCTGGTACTACAGGAGGAGGAGGAGGAGGACAGTCGGGGTGACGTCGTGGGATTTGGTGCGACGAGTCCGCTGGTCGGGCCACGTGGCGCCATAGCGTGGAGGAGGACGGTTGGTGCGCAGCCTGGTGTCCTCGGAAAATATCGCCAAAAATCGTTCGTGGCCTCGGCCTCGCCTTCCGCCGGAAATTAAAGATTCAACGAGTCGAGGGTAATTTCAGGGGGAGGGGAGGAGTGAGAGCGAGGAACAAGGAGGAAAGCGAAAAGGAGGAGGAGGAGGAGGAGGAGACGGAAGGAGGAACGACGAGGGGGCGGATGGATAAGGGTGTGAGACGGAGAAAGGGATGGAGGGATGAGGAAAGATAGAAAATGATACGGGGGATGAAAATGGAAATCGATTCGGCGCGGAGAGAGGGTTGGAGAACGAGTTACATTCGGCGTCGTTAAGCCGATATCGACGGTTTCCCCGAAGGAAACGTTCAGGGAGGGCGGTTTTCTCGTCCCCTTGGGAGGGGGAGGAAAAACTTTACGTGCTCGCGAGCGCTTTTGAGTTAACGCGACCGTGACCTTGAAACTGAGTTTTAATTATTCCCCTCGAAGATCGGGGTGAATTAAAATCGCGTTAAGAAAGATGGTCCCTTTCGTTTCGGAATCTCCATGATAATCTATCTCGTCCGGTTTTATTTCGAGTATGTAATCTCGGCGTGGAATGAATAATTAAGATCAGGAATAATTTCGATTTTCAATGGCGAAGGCGCTATGAAGCGCAATATTGGAGTTAGTGAAAGATAATAAGAAACTTTTGCGAACTTTTAAATTTTGAAAGCTCGATTAAAACGCTATTGATCAAATTGCGAAGAAGTTTCGATTTAATTAAAACCGTGGTTTCTTTTAATAACTCAAAATTAAGGGCTATTAAATAAATTCGAGTCTCTGTATACTTTGCGTGACGAACAATAGATCGTTGTAATCGCTAATGATCCGATCAGAACAGACGAAAGAAACCATTGAATTCCTTTTTTCCTTCCTTTTCATCCCGATATTTCAATTGGATTGGTTGCAGATATAAAGATTTAAAATCCATACTATTTAACACAGCGATTATTTACTCATCGATCTGAATTGCAAAATCGAAGATGTATTACGTCCTTCCAAGAATCGTGTTTTTCTTTTCCCAGGAATCTGCAATTTGGATTAGTGAGCGAGAGAAATAAGAACGGAAAAACTCAATTGCTAAGACAAAACGCGCTTATTATTCGAATATCGTATCGAATATTACATCGTTCGAATTCAACGATATTCTTAAATTTTAATTTCACAAACTTTTAAGATTGAAACTACCGATTTAATCAATCGAAGGAATGGTTAAACGTTTCATATCGCGTCGATATTCGAAACTGTCGGTGTACAAACTTATCTCCCTTATTATTCGATACTTTTCCGCGCAAAATCCTTTTCATTTTCGAAGAACAGAGGCGAGGCTCTCGTTAACGCAAATGAGAGTAACGTTCGCAAAACTAGTTTGCGCAAAGTAATAAACTGTGAGCGCGGTGTTTTATAAGCGGATCCGGGCCGCGGACAAAGGGATCCTGTTATTGTTAATTTAGTATAATTTGCGGTGAGGAGGCCGCGCCGCGGCTTAAGGGCAACGGTGGAAAAATTAGCACTTGTTATCTGAAATAGCCGCAATGGTGGGCCGCGTCGGGACTTACAATGGGGGAGGACAAAAGACGGTGAAATTTTCAGGTCTTGACGATATTACGCGGCGTGATTTAATTTCTGATTACAAGGGAGATTCCCGCCCCCAATGTGTTACCGTTCCGCTTAATTAAATCATTACGGTAATGGGTCCTCGAATATTCGTCCCTCTAATTTTCACATCAAAATTATTATATGCAATAATAAATCGTAATTTAGCGCGAAAAATATAGATTGTCGAGCAAAGATCGATCGATTTTCAATTGTTCGATCCAATATCTAATCTTGGCGAATCTAGAGTTCGATATTTCGATCTGAACTACAATAGATAGATTTATAGAATAGAACCAGCCGACAATTCTTCTTTCCTTTATAATCATTCATTATATGGCTAAAAGATTCTTGACGTTCGACAGGAGGAGTGCTTCTCGATGCTGCAGGACCTCAGCGACAAGATAAACAACAAGCACCACGAGGTCCATACGCACCCGTTACTGTCCATCTTCAAGATGGCCGAGGTCGAGGTCAAGTTGCCGTACAGCAACGAGGTCGGGTGTCTGTCGGGGTCGTCGAGCTTGCCGCTGGTCGCGATACTCCTGCTGCTCACCCTGTTTCGGTCGGCGTCCACGTGCCTGGTCGCCTCGTGACACCAACGGCCCGCATCCGATCCCCAGCGAATTTTCTCGAACGCCTAGAAAATGCTGCAACGAGACGGCCCTCGAGATCGATCATCAACGAAGCCGCAAGTTCGTTCAACGGGGCTCTAATCTTCGTGCCTCGTGGATCAGGACGAGTATCGAGAAGTTTGAGAGTCGAGTTGCCGCGATTCGAGGATCGTGCGTTCCTCCGTCTTTACTTTCTCCCCTTCGATCGATCCTCCTTTATTAACTTAATATCAATTTAATTTCTCATCGATCGACTGCTCCGTTTCCCTTCCACGACGATTCCAAATCGATTTCCGTTCTACAATACCATCGTAGCTGGGATCAATTTTTGTCGCGGAAGACGCGAGATCTTTATTGCCGCGCAATAACGCGGGTGGCATCGACGAAACGGCCGTTCCGCGCGGCTACGTGGTCAATAATAAGAGCGATCCCATATGCAGGGAATGGGCGTGGATCCAAACACGTGGCTCCCTTTTAACCCCCTCGCTGCTGGATCAGCGACGATATTGCAAGCCGGATCCCGAAACGACCACGGTCATTAGAATCGCGCGAGGAATTTTCTTCTCCAAGGAATCGCCTCTCGATAAAAGAAGTTTAAACGAGAAACACGTATATCGAGGATATATTATTTTTTCCACGGTATCATATTAACATTTTTGAAATTTTTAGGAAGATCGTTGGAAATTCTTCTCTCGATTTATAATTTTTATAACGAAATTCCATTTCGCTCGAGTCTTAAGTTTTCTGTTAAGAACGAGATACCGGATCCTCGAACGAACGCAACGCGTGTATAAAGGAAGCACCGTAGTGAGTCTGTAAATGACAAGCGCTAATTTACCGTGTAATTAAAATAAGCTAGCAGAAAACGCGAACGCTCCTCCTGTATCGGACCATTAGGTGTTTATTAACATGTTGTTCAGAGCTAAATCTAAACGAGCGTTTTTTGAGGCATGGCGCAAGAGTGTGTAGATAACTTGTAGATTGTTAAATAGACTTAAATAAAAAGAGGAAAGGGAAGGATGTGAATGAAACGGCTGTTTCTCACCGCGAGTTTTTTTTTTATTTTCTAAAATTAGAATTAAATTATTGCAAATTTAAAGGGGAAAAAGTGTATAAAAATCGAAAAATAATCATTTTTTCCAAAACAAAATTTTTTCTTCCAGAGAGGCAAACTTGTATCTTATTATTAGAATTCGTGAATAGAAAAAAAAAAGAATTTCGTGCCTATTGTATAATTGATCGAGGAATAACGCGATCGATTCAATTATGTTTTTAACCCGCGATTAAAATGGTGGCTGCTCATGGGCGTAGCTGCGTAGTGAGCGAGAGACAGCCGCTTTGAAACGGTCGATTTGTCAGAGGAGAGAAGAGAAAGAAGCGGAGAGAAACTTCTAAACAGGTTCCCGGATGCACGACGCGAAAACGCACGAGCTGAAAATTATTCAAAAAACTCCTGGTTCCGCTCGTCGGCTCAATTATAATCCCGGTCGAATCGCGATATTCGAAATTTTTCAATAAATTCATTTTCAAAACTTTCATCTGAAAATTTCATTTCAGTTTTATTAAAATTTCGACAAAAAAGCGGATAACGCGATTTTCTGCCCGATCGATGGAAAAGTTGTAAAAGTATTTTTCCAAATTTTTATTCAAAGATTTCCTTTCGATGCAAAGAGCGGAAGAAATAATTTTTCAAACAATTTGATCGATGGAAAAGTTGTATTTATAATTCTGGAAATATAATTTCAATAGAAAAATTCATTTTATGAGAGCGATATTCCGTATTCATAAGTTAAAAATTAATTTATATGAAACAACAGTTGCAACAGTTTTGACAGATTCGATTCATTCACGTTACACGAATTTGAAGAAGATACAGATACACCAGTTTCCTATATAACGAATATTTAATTTTGATTTCGTTTATCAAATTTTCTTCATCGAATTTCCTAGTAGATTTATGTATACGACAATTTTACATATTTGCACAAAGTTTAAACAATTTCAAACTCGAATATATATATGAATATGTACTAATTCAAAGACAAAAGATTCGAAAATTGTCACGGATCGAAAAAGCGGTTTAGTTTCCGCGTGCCAAGCCGCGGCTCGAGTTTGAAAAGAAGAATTTAAACCAGATGAGGGTGTGACACGTTAAAGCGTGGGAAAGGATTGCCGACGAGTGTTAGGAACGAGGATGAAAAGAAACGACTCGAGAATGGGAGAGATTCGAAAATTTAGCGTGGAATTAATTGTGCGTGCATCCGCGCACCTCTGTAAAAAGTGTGAAGGTGGTTGAAGAAGATTCCAGCTCGCGCTCGTCCGAAAATATAATCTGAAAAGAACTTTTTTCTATTCCATACACGATCTTTAAAAATCCTTTAAAAGTATCGAAAAATCTTAACTCCTCTTATATATACCGACTTACATATTTTCCATAGCTTCGATTTAATTCTTTCTTTCCGCGTTATTTCATAAATAAATCAATTTGTACATTTTACAACAATTGAAAATTGACTTGTGTCGCATCGCAGGAGAAGAATAAATTCAGAAATAATAATAAGAAAATCATCTAAACACGTTTGAATTCCTAATATTGATCCTTAACTCGATTCGCTATTTATTATACTCATTCTCCACGGTGCAATAAATGCACAATACGAAAAAGTAGAGCTCAACTAGCGGATTTATTTCAACGTCTCAAATGTATCGACGTACGTATACTTCATATCCTCTCCCTTATATTTTTCGGACACGTTCCTAGAATTATAAAGGAAACCGTGGTCGCGAAAAACTTGGCGGATCGCGTCCGTGCAATTAGTCGAATTTCAGGTAAAGGACGAACGTGAGCTGGATCGAATGGTACGTGACGTGGTTATCGGCAAAGCAATAATGTATAAAGTTTACGATCCACGGGCACGTCGCTCAAAAACAGGGGTGTAGGGGGGTTAACGGTTTATATATCCGGGGCGAGATGTATAAATTATACACGTTATACATAACAAGCACGTAGGAGAAACCCTAATAATAAATGTAACGCGTAAATGTATGTTAATAATTCGCGGCGAAAATCATGAGAGGAAACGAACGAATCTCTTCTGAAGAATAATCGAATAAGAGATTTCGGGGCGATTTGGAAAAATGAACGACGGAATCGAATATGCGTGAATGTGTGTGTGTGTGCGTGTGTGTGTGTGCGATGTGTATACTTGTCCTTTGTTCCGCGAAGCACGGAAGACTTTGGTCGGCCGATGGACGGCTGCTTATAAAGTACCTGTCCCACCGATAAGGAAAGATTCCAAGGTTCTCAGGCGTAATGGAACGGTTGCACAAATTTACGTTTGTACCTTGGGCACAGAAATCGAAGCTACACCAAACACGCACACCTTTGCGATCGTTTCCGAGTTTCTACGCGATTTACGTTCGGCACAAGTGTACATAAATTACTAGGCTCGCGTATATTCGGCAGCTTTCCACGCGGGGATACATTCGTGTGGCCTAACTCGTATATATATATATATATATCGTTTATATTGTTTGCTTTTGACGTTTCGTTCTTTTTTTTTTTTTTACGCACACTTTCGTGCTTCGTGGACAAGATGGATAAGAATGATGTGTGTATAACGAGGAAGAGAGAGAAAAAAAATAGGCGAATTCTTATGCCGGGTGTTTAAATGCAGAGAGAAGAGTTGGCGAGGAATAAGTTGTTTCTTCCAATAAGTTACGCTCGTGGGTCTTCGTATGTAATTGCCCGATTCTACCTGCCACGATTCACTGTCGAGATTTTCGCAGTTCAAACATATCCGTATGATGTAAGATGTTACTCGTTTTATCAATGACACTTTGTACAAATGATCACATTTCCCTCTTCTTGTTTTTTTTTTTTTTATTAACTCAAAGATACGAAGGCTCATATTGAAATCATACGATTACAAAAATGACGTTTCGTTGTTTTGAAGTTTCGAGGAAAGCTTCGAGTGCTTCGCGAAAAAAGAAGCGATGGCAATAATTTACAGAACGCCAAGCGTACAAAAAAAAAGTAATTAAAAAGTAGAACGAGATTGATCAAGCAAAAGTTGTTTCAAAAACTCGTATCGCGTCGCCTCGAATGCGAGATCGACGAAAAACAATTCGTGAAAATACACGGTGGTTTCAATCGAACATATCAAGACCTCTTAGAAGTGGTCAGCCAATAAGCGGTTTACTCTGGTTTCACGTAGTTTCAGTTTTTTCGATGCTTTTTTCGAACGTGGGGACACGAAAAACGTGCAAAAATGGCCCATTCGCGATCCGTTGCCATTGCTCCAGGGATTTCTTCGTGGTGGATAAACAATTCGAGACTTTTTGCTGAAGAAAAAAGAAAGAAAGAAAGAAAGAAAGAAAAAACTATTTTGTTGATCCTTCTCTCATTTCGTCCAATCGAATGAAATTCGGTTCGAATCTTCGCCAACAAGCTAGTAATCTTATCGACCGAGCTCGTTCGAAAGCCTCCCTAGATATCTAGGGGAAAAGCTCTGCGAGGAAGAAATACCTGAACATGGCAATACTGTTACCGGCAATCCCTACGTTTAAAAACTAATCGCGGATGTATTATCGCGAGGCGAGAACGCTACAAATGTGGCAGGGGTCAGAAAATCGATTTTCCACGTGTAACATACTGCGTGGTCCTCTCGTATTCGATTCCTTAGGTAGTAAGTAAGCTCACTGAAAACGTTCCTGCTTTACCGACAGCGAGAAATGTATCGTCGTTCAGTATTAACCCCCGCTTTAATAACTAGTTTCGTGAGAAAACTACCTCATTCTTGATACCGCGGAATTCTAGATATCGACCAGGGCTACGCCAAGCCTTAGAGATATATTTACCATGCATCAGTCGTTATACTGGTGAAAGATATTACATTTTTCTTAGGCATTTTTATTTAGTTGATTAACAATTAACTTTTAAAAACATCAATATTTTCTGACTTAGAATTTATATCTTTTATAATCGATATATCTTGATTATTTCTACCCTAGAAATAGAGTTAGATAACTGTTTAATTTTTCGATAGAATAATGATGTCAATTCGCGTAAGCCTCCTATGAAGGGCGGTAATTCCTCGAAGTTTTCCGTCGGTAAACCAGAACGGAAGCTCAACCTCTCCGACTACACACTTAAACAATTACTAAACGCGCGCAATTATATATATATATATTACTAATGTGCGTATACATATATATACATATATGTATATATATGTATATATATATACATATATATGTATATATATTTTATTACTCGAAATGCACTCTGACCCCGGTCACGCGTGTAATATAAAACATACGATTACGTAATATAAATTTAAGTAGCGCACCATTCAAGATGCTTGATCCTTCCTAAACGACACACACGTAAATCCTCGTACGGTCGCCCAGTTATGGAGACCTCTCGTCTCGTAAGCAGACATCTAGGTATACGTTGTATCTAGTGCATCGGTGAAAAAAGATGAGTCGATTACGTTTTATCGCTCTATATGAAATTTCAACATGTCAATTTATTCTTTTCTTTAAATATACGATCAGTCGTTCACGTATCTTACTTACGACTTTATACGAAATACGAATATTTAAAATATAACAAATTATAATATGGAGCAATTTTAATAGTTCAAAAGGGAAAATTTATTCCTTAAAATTTGCTTATCTTTCCTTGATACGAGAGAGATGAAATTTTAAGTTTGCACAAAAATATATAAAAACTTTCATTTCTGCATTACTTTTCCTAAAAAGTACAAATTCAGCGCCAAAATTGTATTCAAAACGTGAAAAGTGCCGAAACCTTAAAGGGATTTACATCATTTACCGAATGAGAAGTTTAACGAGATAACGTACGAAGAATTTCGTGACTAAGTGATGAAATATATCCGTCAATGGAATCGATTCATACTATTATTACTCGAAATACGATGATGCAGAAAAAAATTGCGCCCACCTCGTGCGGCTCGCGTGACGGCGTCGCTTTCTCCACCGTGTGAATACTTAACGAACTGGGATGCTTACGAGACGCCTTTTAGGAGGTCACTTTAGAAGACGCAAAAGTGGGACGTCGCTTTCAGTAGATCTCTCTCGGTTCGCACATAGAACAGAACGAGGAGGAGAGGGGATAATAGAAACTAAGGGGATGTATCCCGGCTCCCCGCAAATACTCGAAACGTTCTTTAGGTGTGTGTAACCGTGTGCACGCGAATCGTATGTGGATGTGTATGTCCATATGAGTGTGTGCCCGTATGCGTGTGCCCGGAAATTCTGTGTACCGGCCGCTTTTCTGCCTCGATCCAACGAGATGCCAACGGGGATGAAAGATCGATAGATCGACAAACGGATCCCCTGTTAACGCGATTGATATTCGAAAGGAGAAAACGAAAGGACATTCGTTTCGATTTTCGTCTACTCAAGTTTCGAAGAGAATTAACTTGTCCGATCAAACGCTCTAGAATATCAATCGCTCTTTCCGTTTCAACGGAGGGGGAGAGGGTGTATCCTCGAGATAATTCCTGCTTGTAAATAAAACGAATACGGATGATTATCAGCAACTCGGCTGGTAATTCTAGTTACTAATGGGCAAACGATAATGGCGAACGATCCCGGGAGAGAAGACTCCACCATTCTCGACTAAACGCGGAACTCGATGTGGCTGTTCAACGAAACTCAATTTACCAATCCTACTCCTCGAAATTCTTATTTTAGTTTAAAATAATACGAGCCAAGAAAGGGGAGAAGATATAGAATAGGACACCCCTCGAGTTCCCTAATCAACAACAACCCTCTCTCTCGAGTAACCAGTCTAGTGCGATACCGATGTAACGTTGATTGTATATATCTATACATAAGTATACATATACATATATAAATATATACATATATACATATGAATATACATAATATACATACATATGCATACACACGAAGGTGCATATGAGTACCTAAATAAAAAAAAAAAAAAGAAAAGAAAAGAAAACTACCTAAAAAAAAAAAAAAAAGGATCGACGGATCATCCTCGAGCGACCATCTTCGTCGAATTCCGCCATTACCGGGTGCAGGTTCTCTCCCTTTCTCGATTTCCGGCGGATTCTCGAACGAATATCGTCGCTCGAGGAAAGCGAAGAAAAAATACGTTTAGAAAGAAATACGTCGAGCAAGCCGTCGAGATAAATAACGAAAGGGAAATTAGAGGGGTTGAAAAGCGACGAGACGACTAGGGAACGAATATTAAAGAGATAATAAAAAAGAAAAAAAAAATAAAAAACGACACAACGGTGCGGATGTGCGAGAGTGTACGATAGATAGATGAGAGAGAGAGAGAGAGAGAGAGAGAGAAGAAAAGAGAGAGTATTGCATTGGAGGGTGTGTGAGCGTGCGAGTGGACGATGCGAACAAGAAGCGCGAGTATTTGTTATAATATTATTATACGGACGACTAACGAGTTGCCGAGGCGTTGGTAAATAAATACGAAAGGGCTCCCCAAAGGGCCTCTGAAATTATAAAAATCGCTCATCAAGTTTATCATTTCACCTCGAACAACAATCTGATACGATTGATAGTAACCCTTTGTCTTAAAATGAGATCAAGCGTCGGTAATAAAGCATAGTGAAATTTTTGAAAGTCACTTATTTTTTTGATTCACGCGATAGATACATCAATTGAATTAAGTAAGACAAGGGGTAATGATAAATTTCTGTTACTTTGTAAGTTTGTATCGTAATGGTGTAACTCGTTAGATTATTTCAATTTGATATTAGACGAGAGATACAAAAGTATATAAAGTGAACTAAAATTTCTCAAAATACAACAACTAAATACACCATTGCGATTATCAATTATTACCATGCATTTCAATAATTGCATTTACTCTATTTTAAATCTATTCATTTAAAAGAAAGAATCCCAAGATTTCATCGAATCCGAAACAATCGATCAATATTATTCCGTTTCCGTTCTCTGATCCATATCGCTCGATGCTCATAGATCGAGAAGTCAATCGATGATTAACGAACTTTCTTACGCGAAAGTTTGTCGCGGGCGTTAATTAAATCGTGAAGCTGTTTGCAGAACACACACACACACAGACATACACATACACAGCGGTCTATCTTGGCAAAACAGTGGCACGAGGGAAAATTGAACGTTGCTGGCCGGCCTCCGTGATATCGATATCGCTTGTCGGCCACGGATCGATCGTCCAATTTGGACGTGCGTCCACGCGTGCACCAACGCAGACCGCAAAACGCATATAGGTCAAACGCAAACGCGAATCGGTCGGCGAGATGGCTGAATGAAATCTATAACTGTGCCACACCTAAGGATTCCTTCGTTAAAAATATCACGGGGAAACACGATCGCTCGGTCGAATAATATTTTCCTTCTTTCCCTCTTCTTTTTGAGAATTTCCGTTTCTGGTTGCAAGTTTGTTGAACCAATACCAGTATCTTACCAGTATCGAGAGTAATATTTAAAGTATCCTATACGGTAAAAAAATAGCTTATTTCTATTAAAAATTATTAATCAGAGATTAGCAAAGATTGCTGGATCGTTGTCTTTAAATAAATATCTCGAATATTCCATTTATTAAATTTTCTTTCTAATCTAAAAAATAGTTGTCAATTATTAATTAATAAATATTTCTTACAAAACTCTCGTAATTACTTATAAAGGATTATAATTATTTCACGCACTTGTCTCGTATTAAATTTCTTCCGCTCAATTACAGGCGTTCAGAAGTAGTTCTTTAAATATAATATTGCGATAGATACATTATCATGATTCAATCCAAACATCGAATGACGATAAATCACATTTTCCCTCCTCTCATTTTAACATTCCAATAATTCTATAATCTTATACATTTATTGTGTATCTTGTGAAAAGTTTAATTTTTTACGAAAGAAAGGCCGTGCAATCTGTTCGAACAAATATTTGCACGCAAATGATCTTACATCATGGAAGAAGTTATGGAATTTGAAACACCCAGTGTATATCCCGGTAACAACCCTCTTACGATTATGTTTGACGCGACCTCAGCGACTAGGCCAGCTTAACCCCACTTACCCCTGCTCACCGAGCAAGTCGCCGAGTGGACAGAGGATTTAAAGGTATATTTCACCCTATGAATCGGCTGCTGGCACCTTGTACGCTTAACCGTGCGAACTGTCAAAACACTCGCTCGTCCAATAATTGGATTTAAAAGGGTTAGACGACGAGCCAGGCCTATCCGCGGTTTCCTTTCATCCCCCGGCGATTCTTTCTTACCGAATCATTTTTCTAAATACGTTTACCGACGCAAGATACCCGAAGACGAATAATATAAATTTAGAATGGAAACGTACATCAACCCTCAACGTGAGACATTTGGACGAGAAATAAATCTGGGATGATTTTTTCAAAAGGCGATAAATGAGAAGAATTCGTTTGCAAAATATTTTCAAGGAGGATAAGTCGTCGATATCGTTAAAAGGAGTAAGTTTGAACAATCTTTGACGATACGATTTTAAAAAAAAAGGTAAGTTTCAAAATGGATCAACCGTTTCGAAGAGGTTAGAATTTTTAGATCTGAATTTAAGATCGATTGATCTTCCCTCGAGTCAATTCCCTGGATCAATTTTCAAAGAGGACGAATTCGGGGATAGATGGGCCATTTCTGAGCAAGAAGTAAATTTGAAAATCAATTGACAAATTTATCTAAACGAAGACAAACGTAAAGATCGTTTGAATGATCATTTCCAAGAAGCGATGGAAGATTAATTACGACGTTGGCCGAGTTGAACGGCCGCATAAATCGCTCGATCCAGATTCTCCGCTCGAGAGAAAGCCGTTATACTATCAAAATAGATCGGTGTTTTCTACATTGGTTTCGCGCGAGCGCAACGCCGTCGCTATTTTATAATTACTCTCAAAGAGGTGCGGAAGCGCACGCCGGCGTCACGGAAAATAGAGCAGATAAAAGGGAAACAAAGCCGTGGCACAAGAGGGCAGACAAGCAGCGGTCGAAACCCATCTCGACAACGGAATGGTTAAAAATACAATTTTGAATCGACAACGGAATTAGATGAGTCGGATATTTTCGGCTATCACCGGCTCCCGCCATGATAAACATGGAACAAACGATAATAGAAAGACGAAACTGAGCGAAAATAGAATTTCTCATAATAAACGGATAACGGATTGTTTATAAATACATTATTATTATCTACGATAATATTCTCTGCGTTACTTCTTTTTAATTTGCTTTCCATTCATCATCCTCGTCGACGAGAAGGATCTCTCAATCTTTCCTCCCCATCCAAGAGCCATCTTTCTTCCGGTTTTTTAGCTTTTCTTTTTTTTTTATTATTCATCTTCGAGGCATTTCGACGAAAGGTGATCACGATTAATTATATTATAGAATGAACGATCGGATCTTGGCTCTGGAGTCGATCAAATGGGATCCGCTTGGAAAACCCTCTTCGTTTATACTTGCACCTCCGGTGAATCTCATTAGAGTGGAGTCAAAAGAGGGTATCGATGTACAATCCATACACTCGCGCGTGTGTATAACCATACACCACGTACGGATATTTATATCCAATAACACGCACGCATATGTATATACCCAGTGTGTATACATTTCATATTGGACGTGAGAGTTAATATTATGATGAAATATCGAGTAATGTGAGCCTAGTTTATTTTATAATGTATCCGTGGAAATAGATAAATGAATTTCGAAAAGAAAAAGCTTTTATTTTCCTTCTAAAGAAAAAAATCCTTCCTCGATATTTAAAAAATTGGGATTAAAAAATGCCGATACGATCATCACAAGATATTAAAATTTATTTGCAAAATCGTGTATCGAAAAGAAAAAAAATAAAAATAAAAATATATCCCTATCCATCTATTTCAAAACTGTCTATTCTCCCCGGCTTACCTCTTAACATGCATATCGGATATCGGATATCCACTCATAAATTCTAAGACCAAGCCCCGAAGATATTTCCAAGGAAAAATTCTATATATCTCTGGAAAGTACACGTTTGCTCGGGATAAATTTTAAATCGGTCAGGCGTACACGCACGAATCCCGCAGAAATTTCGAATTTAACTTTCACGACGACGCCAGATGATCCAGCCATGCGATACGCGTTCTTAAGAGGCGCGTATATCTTGGCAAAAGTTAATCCAAAGTTCACGAAGAGCCGAGGGGACGACGCAGATTTTATTACTCTCGCGCGAGGTTAAGAGAGTCCTAGAGAGAAATTCGAGGGAGGGAGAGGAGAGGGGAGGTAAGATGTCTTGGTGAAATCCTCAAAGGATTTTGCATCGGGTGTTGTGTTTGTCGGAAGTGGAGCATCCGATTATTCTCTTTGCCATTAGACGCGCGAGGAACGTTGAATAGCTTGTTAAACATCCACCCTTTAAATAGAATCTCTTTGAGCGGAACTCGGATGTTCCATTTGCGGTGGTGGACCATCCGAAATAACGGTACGTTCGAACGTCCACGGTACGATAAGAATTTCCTTCGTCATAATCCACCAACCATGCGAAATGAAATGTTTATTCTCTATTCTCCAATTAAATTGATCTCCTGTTCACTGTTATCTTCATCGAACATTGAAATGTTCGAAATATTGCTCGATACGTGGAAAGAAACTTTCTTAATATTCGTCGTTGACGACATCCCGTGACGAACTCGTCAAAAATAATAGCAAAGAAGGTTCAATCCGATAACAGAATAAAACGTAAAATTTTTCCGATATAGAAAAATAAAGAACATTTCTTCAATCTTTTCGCCCACGAATGATATAATGTCCTCTATCTTTGCTTCTATCGTTACCACACCACGACGTTCCATTATTACGTTACGTAATTAGAGTTGTGCAAGTTGAGCGAAACGAGGTAGCAAAATATATATATATATATACAAAAAGAGAAGCGAATCGTTATCTATGAGATTGCGAAGAAAAGAAAGAGAGAAAAGAGAAGGAAAGGAAGAGTGGAATTCTAATCCCTTCTCTTGGGCAAATCCGTGAATCAACCGCATCTTCGTGCCCGCACCCTATAATCGTATCTCGTGCCGGAAACAGTGCTATAGCGTAGCACTCTTCACACGAACCCGCCCTCCTCGTGCACGGACAAGACACTTCCACACAGGGCAATGTGGAGTGTCCCACACATCTGTCGGGAGTGCACGTCCACCACGATGAAAGAGAGTAGGGCTTAATCAGTTAGTCGATAGGCAAATTGGCTTAGAGGCAGCGACCGACTGGGTGGTTTACAGAACCAGCAAGCCCCGCCAGTGGCCAGTGGCCGAGTGGCGAATCAACCCTTCGCCGATAAGAGTCGCGTCGTGTCCCCGATCCTTGCTAGGGTTTCCTCCACGGATCGTGGCCCCGAAATTGCCAGCAATGTTGAATTTCTACGGGAAGTGTGATATCTGATTCTTACTTGTTTCTCACAATCCTCTACCAATTCGTTTCCCCAACTGTACGTACACGAAATATACACTACTTTGGAAGACGTGAAGAGGAGGGACACGAGGACGATTTGTAGGAATAGAGAAACCCCTTCCAAAGCCCGATGATCCTCGTTCGAGGATCGAGGCGATTGTCGCAGATCGACGTAACGCGCTCCGGCCACCGACTTTGATGGATATTCGAGGGAAGTTCCGGCTGACGCGGCTGGTGGGCCGATAAGCTGGCCGCGGTGTCGCGATAAGGAATTCTGGAGTGGTTCACGAGGGGATTCGGAGAGCGGCAGCTGCACGATTGGACAAAGAGGATCGGGCACGGTAGAATGTGCAGCTGATCGGTGAGTCGATCGATCGTTCGATTCTTCCAACTTTGCCTCGTTTCTCGAGGACATATATGTATCTCGCTTTCTCCGAATGATAATTATTCAAATTTTTGTCGGAGAATCGATCAACTTTTTTTAATCACTCGTCCTTTTTTTATTATATCGGAGGTTAGAAATATTCTCGCTCTTTTGTTCGTGGAAAGAATTAGAAGGGAGCAAGTTTAAACAACGTCGACCTGAATATCCTCGTGCAACCTCGAACCATGAGAATTCGCTTTGAAATTTCGAATGAAAATATTTTTCGCTTTCGAAATTACGACCCTTTCCTCCCTTCATCCATCGACGGTACTTCATTTTCATCATCGTTCGCCCTCTTCTGTTTCAGGAATGAAGAGACACTCTCTGCTGATATTATGCTACTACCTGTGCACGCTCTTTGACATGGCGGCCCTACACTTTCCGTGAGTAGGCGAACATGTTCGAAAGCTATAGGAGCCGCGAATACTGGGGGAGCAGGATACTCGAGATTAGCCCATCGATCCATCGATGGAAATCTCTCGAGTTTTTCTGTTCTCTCCTTCTATGCCTTTTTTTTTCTGGAGGACGATACACCGGCCTACTTGCAAAAAGAACGAATAGACGTATATCGTGAAACATTTCGGAGGAGATTCTTTTTTTCTTTTCTCCTTCTTTCTTATCGTTAATAACAACGATACAATTTTGTATATGACGATAATGAAATCAACACGTGGAAATTAGTAATACGAAATTTCACGTGTGTTGCTTATTTGTATAAAATTTTACATTTTTACGAGTCGAATAGAACGAATAAGGCGAATCCTTATTTTTATTATACCTTGGTTCTTGGATAATAAAATAATACGGGAAAAGGGGGGCGGGGGAGGAAAGGATAGGAAAAGTAAATCGCGGTAAATTCGTTCTGATTGCAAATTATGGCGAGGATAGAGGCTGCCTCAGCATCATCCGCGACTCTGTCGAGTTTCAGCGAGGAAATATGCGAACCGGTACTTTCCACGGAGGTCGAAGGCTGGCATATTAAAGTCGATAGCCTATCGTCCAGTACGTTTCGACTTTCGGCGAGAAAGCGAGGGTACCGTTTTTTTCCCAAGATCGAAAGGTAACGCATCACATGATCGACATCATCAAACAAATTTCGATCTCTCTCTCTCTCTCTCTGTCTCTCTCTCTTTCTCTTTCTCTCTCTTTCTTTACCTCTCTAATTCTTTCTTCGATCCCACCTTCTCTTCTTCTCTTTCTTCTCCGCACAAAACTCTATCTCTTTCTTAATTTATCCATTGCTCGAAACGTTTAACCGATCTTCGCGAAATGTTCAATCTCTTCTTTCTTTATTCTTTTTTTTTTATTTTTTCTCTCTCAGTAAAGTGTTTGCTCGACAAACAGAAATATCGACCCGACAACGTTATGGCCGATCTCATAGAGGTATCCCGCGATCGACCGAGAAGAAATTGAAGATTTCTGAAAAGTCTGCGTGGATTATCGGTTTTTACGACGCTATAAAACGCCACGATTCATTTGAATCGCCAATCCACTCGAGTCGTATTCCCAGATAAATAAACGTCGATCGCGCGAACCATCCCTTTGTCACCCCACTTATCGATAATCGATATTATTATCATTCTTCCATTCCCTCTTCTAATTCGAATAATTTACACTCTTCGGACTAACTGACACTGTTCGCAAGGTATAATTCAAGAACCAAGATCGAAAATTTATTAATCGCTGATACAACCAAGATCGATCGGTACATACTTACTTCCCTCCAACTTAATCCATTCCCCCTACCTCCTCTATCACGATATCATCTCATAGATCCAAGAAAGAGCAAAGGGGCGAGCAGCATCGTGATGATCCTCGATCGAGACGGCAGGTCTCTGAGGAAAGATCGGGGGCTGCTGTGGTGTAAATCGGGGTTGTAAATAATTGCGCGTCGAAGGAGGATTTGGAAATTCTCGGGGAAACCGGATTCAGAGGTCGTAGGTTAGCATATTAAAATGTCCGCATGTAAGGAACACACGTATCTCGGCCGGAGGTGTGCCAAGCACGAAGACCTATTATGGCTTCTGCGATATTGCTGTTTCATCGGAATCGCGCCAATATTTTAGAGTCCGCCACTCGACTCCACCGTTCGTGGACTTCCTTTGCCCCCGATCTCTCCTCCGCCGATCCCTCCATCCCCGATCCGATATTTTCGCGGTGAATATCGTAAATCGTGTATAACAGAGAATAACGAGGGGATCCCCAACGTTGAGTCGTCATTATAATACCCTTCCCGGCTCGATAATCGTGGTTACAACATTACGGGGGGAAAGATTGCGGGGGACGAGAAAAATAGAAGGGAAAATTTTAGGAAGAGAGATGAAAATAAATATTAAATGTTTATCTTTAGAAATGTGTGGATATCGGTGTAATATCCGTCTGGAAAATATGCTGTGTAATTCAACTCTGGATTAATATTTGAGCTTCCCTCCCCTTCTTCCCCCCTTCCTTTCTTTCTTCTTTTTTCATAAAAATATTTTACTCTAGCATGATTCCAAAATATGTATATATATATATATATATTTTTTATATTTCAAATGCGGTTTTTACGCACTCGGTATTTTTATTTGGACAACATTCATCAGGATAATTTATTTAGCCCCGATGTAAATAATTTTGGCTTCGATATAACGAAATAGGGAGAAACGAACACAACTTTAGAGGTTTGATGTTCAAAGAGGGGCGAGTTTCGATGCACTTTTTTTCTCGAACGCTTTACACGCAATTACCATATTCTATACATAAAGAAGTAGCTAATACGCACGGTTCGAAATAATGCAGAGGAAAAATTTAAACGCGGGCGAACATGGGAAAATGTCGAGGTCGTGAAAAACGATTACACGTTGCCTCGATTAGCATATTCTATAAATATACAAACAAGACATGTACGAATTGTTCTTTCTCGTCGCGTTGAAACTCAAGAAGAGACGGACAGGTTGTTCGGAAATCAATACGAGTAGTAGTCTGATCTGTTAACGATCAGAGATAAAAGATAACGTAATGAAATTAAACTGGAGATAGGACATTCGTTATCGTTCGTAATCACGGAGGAAAAAAATTACAGGCGAAGAGGAACGATCGAACGAAAGCCTAATCAACGGTAAATAAAATTTCGTACGATCAATCACGAATCAAAGATATTTTTTATCGATAAAATTAAACGAAAGATAAGATATCACTCACACGAAATCGCACGGAAGAACACGATCGATAATCGTGGAAAATCAAATGGAAATTACCTACGAAGAAATCGTACAATTTTTTAAAGATCACGATTCTCGATTAACCTTATTACCCTACATCTCGTCACGAGAGAAGAGAAAAATTAGATCGCAGAAAAAAACTTTACAGAATCATCATTTTCACGAATCACGATCTTATAAATATGTATGCCTCGACCGTAATAGAGAACACGGTTACCCCGCGAAGCGCGAGAAATTAATCTCCATCCTCAGCCTCGCTTCCCCTCGCTTCTCTCTGTCTTTTTTCCAGGGAGTCGGATCTCGAGTACGGGAGAAAGGAGTCCTCTTTGTCGCTCAAGGATATCCTCCCTTTGAACCCGAAGCTGTACGACAAGCACAGGGCGCCCAAGTTCCTGGGCCAGCCTACCATCGTCTACTTCCACGTGACGGTGCTCAGCATCGACTCCATAAACGAGGAATCCATGGTAATTTGGCTCGTGCTTTCGTTTAATTAACACCTAGACCTGGGAGAAGTCTTCCTCGAGGGCAGGGAGGAGTGAATGAGGACGAGTGGAGAGGGTTCGGTTGAAGAGAGACGCCAGAGGCCGACACGGTTGGCTGCGACGTTTCGCACCTTTCGAAAGCGTGGAATCTCGCGAGCGTTTTCGTTTTTTTTTTTTTTTTTCATGCGGCGCGTATGCAAATTGGGCCAACGAGGCGTGCATGTGTGTTTTTATGTAAAATCCCTCGTGTCGGTCGGATGTGAAACGTTTGAGAGATTAGCGGAACGAGACAGGATGAACCGGGATGAGGATAAGACGCGATGATGGTCGGCGCTTATTGAATTAAAATCGATTTATAACCGGCCGCTTTTTACACCCGATTCAAATTAAATTATTCGCGGTTTTCGCGCGGCGCGCCTGTGATTCTTTCAGAGGACAAATAAATTCGCGATAATTAAAATTGTAATATGATAACGAATTGATAATAACGAATTGATAAGTGTTTGCGTTAATATGAATACATATTTTCTTTGAAATGCATTGAATAATGAATCGAATATATATATGTCTTCAATTATATCACGTTGTAAAAAATAACGTATAGTTGAAATCGTATGATAGAAAATAATCGATCATTCTTTTACAAACATTTTAACATGTTTCGATGCTTGTTTTTCAAATTCGATTATTTATTATTTTTTCTATATAATAAACCAATTCTTAAAAAAAAAGAAAGAAAGAGACTCGAGTTATTTCATATAATTTTAGAAAAGTTCATTCTTCTTCTCAAAGGGTGAATATTTTCTCGCCAATGGAATTCAATTGCCATCTCGATCTCATTTTCGAAAATAAATGAAAATAAATCTTATCCTTATACTTGCAGACGTACGTTGCGGACATATTTTTGGCGCAAAGTTGGCGGGATTCTAGATTACGACTTCCGGAGAACATGTCCGAGGACTACAGAATATTGGACGTAGATTGGCTGCACAATATCTGGAGGCCTGATTGCTTCTTCAAGAACGCGAAGAAGGTCACCTTCCACGAGATGTCGATACCGAATCACTATCTTTGGTTGTATCACGACAAAACCTTGCTTTACATGTCGAAGTAAGATCGAATATTTCGCCCTTCGATTTTTCCTCCGATTTATTCCTTATGCACTTATCTGTTTGATATCGATCTGTCTTTTTCTCTCTAGATTGACACTCGTCCTCTCCTGCGCGATGAAGTTCGAGTCTTACCCCCACGATACTCAAATTTGCTCAATGATGATCGAAAGTTGTACGTATTCTTTTGACTATCGACCAATCACTGATCTTAAAAAGAAATTCGCTCGAAAATTTGTGAATACAATTGATTATATAGCGACAAGGAATCTGTTTCGATGATTCAAAATTTTCTCTCTACCTGATCATATTATATCCGAAGGTATTCAAAGAAATGGAAATAATACCAAAATTTCAAAGATTGATTTCACTTTCTCCACTTATATACTCACAATTGATTCGTTAACAAAACAAAATTACTGATGATTTTGATATTATAATTTATTGATCCAACATAAAGATCTATAATTCACCGTGCATTGCAATCTACTTACATACATACATTAATCATTGAATTATTAATCTAGAATCCTGCGGCGAGCAAATAAATCTTCGTTCAATCCTCTCCTCCAATTCCAAATTATCCAAATCTAAACGACCCCGAAACTTTCATTATTCGAATAATCATATTACAAAACTATCGATCGGATCTCTCTTTCAATTTCCACCATAAACATCATCATAGCTGTACGAGGGATCGATGTAACGAAATACATATTGCTCTGACGGAATCGAAAACTTACGATTACTTTCAGTGTCGCACACCACCCAGGATCTGGTGTTCATATGGAACATGACCGACCCCCTGGTGGTGAATCCAGAGATCGAGCTACCCCAGCTGGACATCTCGAACAATTACACGACCGACTGCACGATCGAATACTCGACAGGCAACTTCACGTGCATCCAGATAGTGTTCAATCTTCGGCGCAGGCTCGGTTATCACCTGTTCCACACGTACATACCGTCCGCGCTGATCGTGGTCATGTCCTGGATCGCGTTCTGGATCAAACCCGAGGCGATCCCGGCCCGGGTCACCCTCGGCGTGACGTCACTGCTGACCCTCGGTAAGGTCGTCGCGCCTGCGATTTCATTCCCGACGACCGATTCGAAAATTTGGAAATTTTCTCGATCGATCGAGTCGAGAAAATCATCCAAACGTTTATCCAATTTTTTAAACTTTTGACTCGAGTTCGTGAAATTGAATTCCAATCTGAGTAATCGAATATTGGGAAACTGGTCGTCAATTAGCTCGAACCTTTCGAATTTTTGAATTGAAATTTTTTATTTTTCTTACTCGTTCGATAAGCGAGATATCTGTGGATGAATCGTGGATTTTCAAAAGAGTACTTGTTGAATAGGTTGACTATTCGTTGACAATTGTATCCAAGATACACAAAGAATTCGAATTGGAGTATTAGAATCTAGATACTCGAGTATCTTGGATGCAATTTGATATTCCATGTGGACATCAGATATCCGAGCAACAGGTAGAGCGGTAATAGAAACTATTCTCAGGACTTTCTAGATCTTACATTCTTTTCACTACCCTCTCCTTTCTTCTTCCTCTTTTTCTTCTATTCTTTTATTCATCTTTCTTCTCGTTTTAATTCGTAACGAGCCGTAATCGAGGCTGGATCGAGCTTCCGCCTCTTTCAAACCTGCTTCCGAATTGAAGTGAATCGCGGAGCATGAAGAGAAGTAAACGCGTTCTTTTTTAAAGAACGCAACATCCGAAATAACGAGGTGTCTTTAAATTGTGCAAATTGAAATTCACGCGCGTTTAACGTTTGGAAGAAGATCTCTGCTCGATTTACGATTGTCGAATGTGCGTCAAATCGTCGAAAGACGCGTATTCTCGACGCTTTGTTTAATGTATAATATTTACGTTAAAATTGATGCTCTCTCTCAAAGTAGAATCTATAAACTTGTATAACGTTATATAAAATACGAACAGGAATGTAAATCAAACGGGACGAGAAATGTTTATTAATCGTTCGATTTACAGCGACTCAGAACACGCAGTCTCAGCAATCACTGCCGCCCGTCTCCTACGTGAAGGCCATCGACGTGTGGATGTCCTCGTGCAGCGTGTTCGTGTTTCTCTCGCTCATGGAATTCGCCGTGGTGAACAATTACATGGGGCCGGTTGCCACCAAGGCGATGAAGGGCTACTCGGACGAAGATCTGAGGGAAGCCATCGACGAGTTCAAAGTACGAGTCATCTTAACTTTCTCAAATTTCCCATTTTTCCAAAACCAAATTCCAATCAATTAATTCCTTCTTCGTATAAACGCGTAAGACAAAGTAGAATGTTTCTTGTCTTCTTGAATGTCTTCTTTTTTTTTCTTTGGCAACCTCAAAATTAATCGTCTATTAACAGTATAATTGATTCGAGTTGGAGGAACAGTGGAGAAAATAGGAAGGGACGTACAACAGCCAGTTTGTACGTCGATCGTAAATTAAAAAAAAAAAAAAGAACACGGGCCAATATCAAATTAAGCAGAAACGCGTGTAAAAATATCATGTTTCGCTCCTGCCTCGTGAAAGGTTATAAATTCGCGTTGTCGTTAATTGCCGCGGCAATGTCGAACGGGAGAATGGCACAAATGATCCCCGGCGAGGAAGGGGGGAAAATTCGCGGAAAAACCGGGGAAAAAATAGAGGACAGAGAAAGAGAGAGAGAGAGAGGAATGGTTTGCGAGGTAATTCATGCGGCAACGCGTTCTCGTTTCTCATTTACCCAAAGAATTATGCATCTCGAACTTACAATTAGTAAGGGTTAAGCGTTTCTGAACCCGACTCGAGGAGGGTAATAATAAATAGCCGGATGGTTGGAAAAATTGATGGAGCAGAGTTTCTTCTCCTCCTGTGCAAAAAGGTAAAGAGACGAAACGTAAAGAAGAGAACGAGGCTGAGGAGGGGGAAGGAGAACAAACCCTCCCCTCTCTTCTTTTTTTATTCAAAGTTTCTTCGAACTCGATCGTTTAACGCGAAGGATAAATAACGAAATAAGTTGGCGGTCGAGAAAAAGGGCACACCCGATATATTCGCGTGACATTTTGCTAACACCTGACACACTTAGAAAATTCAGCGGGCCGAAAGTGTCGCGACTTTAATTAACGCGCCCGTTCCACGAAAGGAAGGTTTCTCCCAACTTTCCGCGGTATGCAAAAACTTGGTCGAAATCAAAAATAAAAGACGAAGCCGGGGAATGGAAAATTGATAAATAGGTTCTTTTTCGTTTTTTTTTATTTCTTTTTTTAATATGATAAGGGGAAAAAAGTTCGTTTGAATGTATATTTTTGTCTTATTAACCGGTCTTTGTTTTTTGGAAATTGTATTGTAATAATGGAATAGGTGTTTGCATTCGACTCGTGTTGATTTATGCGTATTTATATGATATTAAATGATATTATGGAATAATAATAACATGATATAATAACACGAGGCTAATTTGAATTTTGTGATCCTTCCGACGTTAATGTATAACGAGTGAATAATTAATACGATATAACCAACGGTTTCTGCAGATATTTGTTTCGATTTGTAACAAATTTACGACTAATTTATGTTTCTATATCGATCTAATCGAGAATACGTACAACAATATATTTCATATCGTGACGGTGATTTTTTAATTTTAATATGAAATGAAGACGTCTATCCGCGAGAATAATAAAGAATTTTCTGATTAAGGAGAATGATTTCAATTTAAAATTTTCCGCGGATTCAGAGAATCGGATCGATTCGATTCGCGTGAAAATTAATTCTCGTTTTGAATTTTTCACGTGGGATAAACGTCAGCGTCCGTTTCTAAATATTAATTCGAAGCTAATATCGAAATTAATCGCGCGCACAAACTATTGTTTAATGCTACTATCGTCAACGACGTGAATTTTTCATGGAACTGGCCTCTGAATTTTTTATGCTTCCGTGTGTATGCGTGTAACCTGCCCTCGAAAACCGCGCAAACGTTAGCTTTCACGGTCCACGAACCGCGATCGAGTCGATTTTCTCTCTCAACGTTCCACGGACGGAGAGATCGCGTACAGCTTTTTACAATTTACAAGACTCGTCGTCCCTTCACAGAAAAAACGTGGTTCCGTTTCATGAAATTAAACGTCAATTACGACGTTAAACGTATTTCTACAGAAAGATACACTACGGTTTTGAAACGTTTGAGGGATCGAAAGGAACGTAAGTTGAATTTTAAATTATTATTTTACTTTGAACTCTGAAGGGGGGCCAAGTTTATCGAACTTTACCAAAGTATCCGAGTAAACGGTGACCTAATTATCCACGCGATCGTTCATTCATGTTGTGGATTGCGCAATTTTTATGTGGAAACAAAACGGGACAAAATATCGTTGTATAGGAAGAGGAGTCCTTTGTTCGTTTCTCCTCGCGAAGCGAAAATAATTTTTTACTTTTCATTCGAGACGGTTTAAAAAGACGAAGAAGAAAAAGGGAAAGAGGTCGAGATACGAAAAAAAGAAAATGAAAGATAATCGCTCGTTCCGCGTGAAAATGGCGAACCGCCGCGAAAAGATGCGTTTTCCATTTGCGAGGCAGAGGAACAAACATTATCTTGCGAGGCGAAATTAGTTCGTCCCGGGTGAGTAAAGTGAGAAGTTTTCAAACTCGCTCGGCCAACAACTTGACGGAAACTTCGTCCAAACGAAATGGATCCTTCTCTTTCGATGCTTTTTCGCTTTCTCGTCGATCTCCAAAATAATATAATTTAGAAAAATCCTTGACGAGCTAAAAGAAGAAAATTAGAAACACAAAATCATGGAATAATAAAAGTTTAACAATCCTCGTGAAATAAAAGATTTTAAATTTTAAATCTTTATTATTTCACTTTAAAGAGAAATATGAGAACGAGTTACGAATTGACGTCGGAAATGCTTGTAAATTGCAAAATAACGAAGGTAAACCTCGAGGAAAAATGTTACGTATCGCGCAAGGGAAGTTTCCATTTCTGGCGCGTGCACTTGGGGGACGGGAAAGAAAGATTGTCTCGCCCTTGAATAAGACATGAACCCGAGGAGGCCGAGATTAATTTAAATTTCATTCGAGCCACCCCTCTCGTACCACGGGGTCCGATGCTTTGCTGGAAATTCGAAACGCGTGCTTTTACGGCCCGCTTAATAATTTATTACGTCAACCAACCAATTGGCCACGCAGCTGTAATTGCGTTATTTCAACGTCTCCGTTATGCGACTCTGTGCCCCGATTATTTTTCACTAAAAATTTATCCAGATCCCTTTCCCTTCTGCCAAAATATACCGTCGTTCTATTCCTGGATCGATCCCGTAAAATTATTTTCTTCGAGCCGAGAAAATCCTGATCAAACATTCATGATTTATTCATCGCCAATCGTTATTCTCTCGACAGACGCCCATGAGGAACGATTCGGAGAGGAACAGAAGCCCGGTCAGGCCCGCGACCGTTCAATACGACACCTGCTGCCAGGGTCGAGCGACTGCGATTTACATCGACAAGGTGTCCAGATTCTTCTTTCCGTTCTCCTTCCTCATCTTGAACGTCGTCTACTGGAGCACCTTCCTGTAGAGCGTGTCTGAATCAAGGATGCAAGAAACGACGCGAGGAGGAATCGCTCGATCGCCTGTCTCCGCAAACTTTTCGCTCTCGTTTCGATCTTTGTAATCTCTTCGACGATTAGAATTGATCGCAACAATCGGCGCAAGGAAAATTAGTAGGACGTTCCTTCTCGAGTATCATCGAGCGATTAAACGAAGAATCGAGCAAAGACGAAGGCGGTTTTTCTACGAATCTGTTAGAAGAATTTCATTTTATATAATTATATAAAGAGAAACACGCAACCGTCTACGAAATGATTAATTAATCGTAAGAGCATATCTAGCTGTTAAGATTCGCGTTTAAGATATTACTTTAAGTAATATATCGAATTGAACGAATTGTGTACTCACCCTCACCAGACACGAATCGTATTCTTTCTCATCGTTGAACGAAAATCTTCCACGGGATTTCTGTTCGTCCGTCACAATTTAATTTATCCTTTACTTACTTACTCGTTGTCTACTTCGAGTTTTGCTACGATAGATACGTACATGTATACATACCTTTCACGGAACGTTCACACGCGCTCAGCCACCCTCGTCAATTTATGGTTATATATAATAATTATCCAAACATTAATCGCGACACGATTGGGGAAAAAAATGAAATAAATGGGACGGGATTCGAATCTCTTTTTACGCAAGGAAAGGAGGGGGGAGGTCACCCTGGTTAAAATGGAACGATTGAAAATTGATAAGACGCGATTACGATTTATAAATTTTTATAGTCTTACCGCATGCGATCCGTTTCGAAATCTCGTAGGTAAGGTTGTTTTTAACAAAACGAAAAAGGAAAAAAAAAAAAAAAGAAAAAAAGAACGGCCGCTCGCGTGAACGTTCGGATCGTGATTACGCGGAACAGTTTTACTCGTTGTGTGCGATCGCAGACTTTAAAAGACAAATAAACGGAGTATAAACACGTAAAAAGAGAGTGAGAGGATCGTTTCCCCTGTGTAATAAACTGCAAACGAGGAAGGGTTGGCCGGAACGGGGAGGAATGAAAAAGACGACGACCACGAGCTTTACGAGGCAGCTTATTTATTCTTTCAGCAGCCGATAGAGAGCTTTTTATATACGGGTGTATAACAAACAATTGCCCCCTCCCTCCTTCCGCCATTTCTGTCTTCTCTCGCGTCCTCTTCTTCTTCTTCTTCTTCTTCTTCCTCGCCTCGGAGATCCTGCTGGGATCCTGCTGATGTCTTGCATGCCCTCGTGCATCCGAGGAAGATCGTCACCTAGAGAGTCTAAATTCTTGGACAAACTTTAACTCGATCATATTTTAATAAAAATCGGTGTATTAAAACAAAAAAGAAAAGAGAAGAAGAAGAAGAAGAAGAAGAAGAAAAGAAAAATTCTTAAAACTGTTTGTCGATCAAAAGATAATCATAAAATATTTCTCGGTCCCGTATAAATAAATAATCAAACAAAAAAAAGAACTTTTAAACTATTAAAATATATATCTCGAGTAAATACCTGATTCTCTGAAATCGAGAAAGTAAACTTTCCAGCAGACCGTTCCATCCCCCGAGTTTCGAGGAGGGCGAACTAACGCCCGACTAACGTCATCCTTGCACGGGTCGATGATTCACGGCCGAGGATGTAACGGACGAAAAATGTTGGTTGGCGAGACATTTGTTGTCGATTACGTGATTGCACGAGGAAAAGGGGGAAAAAAAAAAAAAGAAAAAATTGACGCGGCGGAAATAAAACGTTTCCACTAACGAGACTGCTATCGAGGAGGAAGGAGTCCACGCTCGATGATCTCGCGAGCTGTGACGGGAAAAGAAGTTTCACAGAGAAAAGTTGGAGGTAACGGTAAAGGACCAACGTCATTTCCCTTATACGGGCGACCCCTTTTGGATTACGGCACTTTTTAGCAGTGACGAGAATCTCGCCAGTAAACGACCAGCAGTAATTAATTGGAACGAACATACGGCCTGGCTCCGGTTGCTCGCCGAGAATAATTAAATCCGCACGTAAGGTGGCGTAATTGTGACGCGCCGAATGCCTCTCTCCCCCTCTCTCTCTCTCTCTCTCTCTTTCTGTCGCGAGATGGAACACGCTGCTTCCAAAAGATGTTCCACTTTTTTTTCCTCCGCTTAATTAAAACAACGCGTTGTCGACTCTTTTCGTCCCCCTTCCCCTTCCTCTACCATACGATATCTCTTGTGGTGACGCTTTGATAATTCCAAAGAAACGCTCCTTTTTTAAACAGGTTTTTAAACGGCCGAATTCATTTCGATTTTTCCAAACGATCGATCGAATCGATCCGAAATTAGCTAGCTTTGTTAACAGACTCGTCGATGTCCTAGCTGATAAGATAATTGAAGATCCTGATATTCGTAACATCGAGTAGTGACTGTATAATTTTCCAAGAAGAGACGAAGTAGAGTCACGAAGTATCCGGTTTTCGCGCATTTCCCTTTGATCTCTGATAAAAACGCGTTAAAATAAATGAATGGCGTCAATGTTCTCGCTTCTAAATTCCGTGGAAAATCGAAAAGATTCAAACGGTGAAAAGATTCGTTTGACTGTTTTCAGCTAACACGCGCCGCCACTTGAGGTTATTTCATCTTGAAAACGTCGCTTTGTAGGCCGATCTAACTCTCTCTCTCTCTCTCTCTCTGTATCTCTCTTTCTTTCTCTCGATCTTCACCTCTGTCCATCCTTGTCACCCGCCTTGTTTCCAGCCATCCGATGGCTCGTTTTTATTTGGAGAGAGAGACAGACAGAGAAAGAGAGAGAGAGAGAGAGAGAGAGCGAAAAGAATCGACACGATGAAAGAGCTTGGAACACCGGAAACGACTGCGACAATGCCGCGTCCACGTGTGTATGTGTTAAAAAAAAAAAAAAAGAGTGTTCCGTTCTACAAGAGTTTTTAATCATGCCATTTTATCCTGAGAGAGCCTTTGTATCTAGAGATAGAAAGATACTTTCGTCTGCCCCACCCCCGCGCCCCGCTTCTTCTTCCCCTCTGTTTACGCGGACAAGTCGATCCCTCGTTCCCACGATTTAACACTCCCTCGCGGATTTACCCCCTTAATCCCTTCCGGTGGCCCATGTCACGCGATGCAAATTATACCCCCTTTTCCTTTCCTTTTCTTTTTCCTCTCCTCTCTTTCCTTCTTTCTTTATTTCTAAAGAATATATCTTTCCTTTCTTTCCTTCTTTTCTTCATCAATTCAACTCGTTCGTCGATCGCCGCGCGAAAAAACCTATTCAAATTCCTCTTGCTTCTTTTTCAATTTCCTTTTTCTTTTTTTTGCTTCGTTAATCTAATTTCGGTATCGTTCGGCCATTAAGAAATATCTTGGAGATATTTCGCAAGATATTCTTCAACTTAATCTCTCGATAATCAAATAACGAAAGCCGTTCTTGGCCTTTCCCCCCCTCCCCTTTTCTAAATTCTTTACAATCCTATTAAAAATATATCTCCCGTATCTCTTTCATTCTAATCCTCCCCTTCTCGCGATCGCCGATGATTGCCTCTTTAAAGAAAAGTTAATAAGGACGCTAAAGTAGGCAATTATTAAAGTCCGTGAGAGAAATTGATCGGAGATCGATCGAGATTTAGCGGCATCGGGGACAGAAGGTAGCCCATCCTTAACAAGATCCCTTCGTTTGCGTAATTAACTATCGACTTTCTGTCGACAATCTTGTTAACGAGAAGCACACCGTCGATCGTTAATGGATTCCGGCGGAGTCGAGGCGGCCGTGCAACCAGAGACAGTGAAATAATTACTCCTTCGCTTCCGGAATATTCGAGCGTCCCGCGTCAAAAGAATACGAATAACGGATTCGAAATCGAACCGACTCGCCCGTACAGAAGACTTGCCCGAAAATCCTGTCAAATAATAATCCGGGAGAGGAACCCGTCTCAATTAAAATCCACGGGGAGGGGGTAAGGAAAGGGCGCTCTATTGCCAACCAAGCCGCGTCAAGGGAAATTTCGAACGGTTTCCTTAAAAATATTATATTCGACACGGTAACCCAGATCCAGATCTCACCAGATCTCCGGCTATAGAAACCGTCCGTTCCTGAATAGTTTCGACGGAATTAGCGGTCCATCGACTTACGACCTGAATTTATTTAAAAGGAAGGGAACACTCGATCGCCCCTCTTCGAAATGGAAGGGGGAGAAGATGATGCTCCTCCGCGTTGAAATTTCAGAGACGAAAATCTATCTATCTACCTTGGATCGAAGGGAAGGTATAGGAAATCAAGCATCGGTTTCTGCCTTCTCGTTCCAATTTAAGCCCTGGCCCGATATATCGACGCGTCCTTGACCGATGTTCCGGAAATAAAGCGACCCAGCAACCGTGATTCGTGTTGAAAAAGTGGCGCGCGATCGGGTGGCCACCGATAAAACCGAAAACAGCCATAAATATGCCGGGTTAATATAAAACGTTTCACGCCGCGGCCAAACATCGTGTCAACTCGTTTTCGAATCGGCTAACGAGCACGTCCCGCTGTCGATGCTCTCGCAAATACGAATCAATTTCCGGCGTGGACGCGCCACCGCCACCCGTCACTGCCTTTGCGGCTGTCGTTCGGCAAACATCAATTAATTCCGTGTTTTCTTTTCGAGGGCACGGTTCAGTGGAGTTGGACGGTGGGAATGAATTCGACATGGAAATGTTATATGCGATTCGAATCGACGGGTCGTGGAAAGTTCAACGATACCTTTGGACTCTTGGTCATCGGTTGGAGGTTAAGTTCAGGCTGGAGTGGAGTTGCCGTGTTAAAAAAAAACGTGGAAAATTTTGGACATATTTTTCTTTCTTTCTTTTTCTCACCCGTCAATGGCGTCAAGGGTACAAAGTAGAGACGAGAATAATGAAATTCGGATATCTCGCGATTAAATGAAGAAGGATCGTAGAACGTGTTAAATAATGAATTTTAATTTATTTTTTTCTCTTTTTTTTTTTTCTTCTTTTTTTTCGTCACTTTTGAGAGTAAGGCGTGGAAGCTACCGAAGACGGACAACACCATCGGCTAAAACATCTTCACCCCTTTTCTAGTTACAACTATCGGGTGTACTTGTTACAACGTGCTGGCGCTTGACCGCTGTCGATAATTCTTCTTTCCAACCTTTCTACCTTCTCAAATTTTCTTTCATACACCTCTCCGTCCACTTATTACGTACGTATATTTATTTATTTATTCATTTATTTATTTATTTATTTATTTATATATATATATAGATTTTTTCTCTCCTTTGTTTTTTTTAATCATCTCTTTCTCTCCGTTCTCTTCACTCCTTTGCTTCTCTCTCTCTTTTTTTTTACAGTTGTACGATTAAAAATATCGTTATTGCCAAGTATGATCGATAACACGGTGCGTAACCCCGAGCCTCTGACCGGAGAGACAATTTTCCTCGCTTATCAAACTAAAATGCATCGGAAACTAGACATACGCGCAATATAGTTACGTACATTTCTTCTTCTCCCTTTTCGAGTTTCATCCTTGTAATTCTTATTTATTTCCCCCTTTTTTTCTTTCTTTGATATCTCTTTACACGGGGCTACAGCCAAGGCGATCGCTTTCCTTTCGAACTTGCCGCCATTTTTGTTCTCGTCGCGATTCGACCAACGCCCGTTGCGCGCGAAAATTCAAAAATTCCATCGTTTCAAAGATTCAACGATTGTTTAAAATTCGTACGAGATTAAAAAAAAGAAAGGTTCAAAAGAGAAGCGATCTCCTTTTCGATCGTTCTTAAGAAAAATATACATAAATAACGAGGGAATATGGTCGACGAACTACGTGCTCCCCGCGTTATGGACGATCCTCGAATCGCCACAAGTCTGATCTCGCCTCTATCTCGTGGCTCGATTACATAATCGTCGCTTGATTACATAACTGTCTAGTTACCGACCGGGAGACGCGATTGATTCTGACTTACACGAGCGTTGAGAAACTACAGGTATCTGCTGGCTTGTTCGTTCGAGGCACACGTGGCTAGAAACGTGTGCGTTTAGAATAGTTTAAAATCGCGAATATACACTTACGATACATCAAGAAATCTATAGGATTATTTATTAATTATGAAGGTATCGAGACGAAAAATCAGAAGCAACAACTCGAAAGAACATATCACACTGTTGAAACACTGTCCCAAATTTATTAATTCGAGTCGAGAATAAAAAATGATAAAAAGATAAATTAAATAAATCACTGATAATTCTGCGAGATAAAATATCTATCAGCAATAAAATTTACTCGATAAGCAACTTTCTTTATAAACAATTTCTTTCTCTTCGCATCAATAATCCATTATTACATCCCGGTATTATGTATTATCGTTTTTAAGGCAAGAGATCGATTCTTCGATTCTCAACTCGGCTCACGTTCACCAATTCGCATTTTCCATCATTTCCGGTTTCTCAACGCTTCCATCATCGCGGAGGATCCACCGCGGAAATTTCGCGGAAGAAAAGACAAGATGGCGGTTAATTGGCGGCCTGTAGAATCTCGAACGCAAGCTCGATCTCCCGGTGTCGAATCGCAATCACGAATCGAGCGTGCCAAGAACAATGGTCGATCCTGCTACGCTCGCAGGTCCTGTGGACGGTGTCCTGATTACAAAAGGATCGCTTTTTTTTCTCTCCCCCTCCCCTCTCCCCGTTCACGATGCAAAAAGCAAGAGGGTCGGACGAGGGATCGGGCGACGCGGAGGGTGACGCTTTTCGGCGCGAAACAAACAAAGCGGAAACGGTTCGTTCGATCGAAAATTTCAGCTCGCGCCGTGACTGGTTCATTGACTACCTTTCTCTCCTTCCATTGACCCGTTGAAGGGGGCAAAGGAGGGAAATCGTGGTTGGTTTTTCCAACGATTATGCGAAGTGAAAGCAGCTCTTTCCCATTCCTTGTTCCATTTGAATAGAATAATCGATCCCCATCCCAATTTTTCGGACATTTTATTCCGGCAATTTATCAAATGCGGATGAATCGAGGATCTTTGCAGTGAAAAATTGGGGGAACGGATTCATTTATAGACAGTTGTGGAATTATTATTCGCTTCGATATATTAGATAAAATATCAATTGGAAACGTTTCTTCTCTTCTCCATACCAATGGCTAATAAATCGTTATTGTAATTTTCCCTCCAAAGTATCACAAAAATTATCTCTATCAACAATAAAATACATAATTCTACTCATTTATTATTATTATTATTATTATTAGAAATGTTTCCTGCAAGAGAACAGATCCAGGTTCTCTTTTACCCCCAACGTATAAATCGTTCCGTTATTTTACACGAGGCGATATAAATTTCTTTTAGGAAACAGGAAAATATCGTACGTCAATAATAATGATCAGTCAAAAATTTTTTCTCTCTCGCTGCAAAATCCTCGATTGTTGGAAAAAAGAAAATAATAAGGGGGGGAAAAAAAATGATGATAACAATAGAAAATTCTTCGTTTCACCGAACGAAAAGTGGAACCCTCCGTGGCACATCATCCCTCCTGATGATACAACGCGGAACAGTCCTCCGTCAGGACTTCGGAGCGACGAAAGAAAACGAACGAAGGTCGGACGAGCGTGTTTGGACGCGAATCGTATCGCTCGTCGCGGCTGTTCGCCTCGCCTTAAACTCTTTTATTAAAGTTATTTACGCGTCGCATCGGAAAAATTGGCAGTACGGTAGTGAATTGAAAGACTCGTTATTCATAATCCTCGCTTCTTCTCGATCTCGCGTGTTCCCTCGATCTTCTCGTATTTCTCGTGCACCAAAAAGAAAAATGAGGGGGGAAAAGAAGGAATAAAGAAAAAAAAAGGAAAAAGAAAAAGAAATATTCGCGAGATACGAAATCTCTTTTTCTCTCTTCTCCCGTTTTTTTTCTTTTTTTATTATTTCCAACTAAAGACCTTGGAATATCGTCGTTTCTTTAACGAGAGCAAAGAGTGTCAAAGAGTTTCTCCTCGGTGCACACGCACACACGCACGCACGCACGCACGCACATACAAATACATGCATACACACACTCACATTTCGAGAGTCACCGGTCTCATCTTTTTCCTTTATTCCTCGAAAATTTGTTCGCTATATCAGGCCTCGAGAACCGATCGATTAACTCGGTGAATCGTTCTGCACCGACGCGATTTCCGGTTCAACGCGGCCGGAAATCTACGAGGAGGGAATCGACGAACCGGTGACTCCCGACGATCCGTAAATCGAAATCGAAGATCGAGCAGAAAAATTATTCGCGTCGCAATCCTCCTCTAGAATCCTGTCGCGAACCGGAAACGGAGGCGTGACAACAACTCGCCAACTCGGCCAGAGATTAATCAGTTTCTGGTAAATTAATCTCCAAGTAACTCACGCCGCTACTAAGTTTCCATCGATTTATACTCGCTCGCTTTTATCCTTCCACGCTTTTGTCTCCTTTTTCTTCCCTCTTTTTTTATCCCTTCTTTTCTTTCTTTTCTTTTCTTTCCTTTTTTTTTTTTATTCGGCTTTCAGAGCAATTCCAGTGCTCGTAAAGGCAATATGGCGTCGATGCTTAACCCGAACAGCCATTTTTCTCAACAAGAAACGCAAAATGGGAACTCGAGAACGTTTCGTTAAACGTCTTGTTTTCTCTTGTCTTGTTTTCTCTTTTCTCCTTTCTTTTGCTTTTCTTTTCAATTTATCAGAATTTTTCCGAGATAAGGAAGGAATAAAAAGAAAAAAAACGTACGATAACGTAACAAGGGTCTTTATAATTGGGAGGTAGAGAGGGGGGAGAGAGAGGGAGAGAGAGAGAGAAGGAGAGAGAGCGAGAGAGAGAAAGAGAGAGAGGTATCATCCATAAATTCGGATTAAGCATGAACCGCCATCGTTTTGTTACGTTCGATTTCATCGTATCTTTAATCCTATTTTCCTTTTTTATTCTCTTTCTCCCTTCTTCCTTCTCCTCCTCCTCCTCCTCTTCCCCCTCCCTCCCCTTCCTCTATAGTTCATAATAAATTTTCACTCGCTTTTAATACGCGAACTCGCCGATACAACTGCAACTCTTTGGACGACAAAGAACCTGACACATTATTCTCGATTATCTCTACGATCATATAATATAATAATCTTCCTTTTTTTTTCTTCTTTTTTTTTCTTTTTTTTCTTTTTTTTTTTTTATTTACTTAGATTCACGTTTACGTCTTTTTTTCTACCCGTAAGCCACCGAGCCGCGCCTTCTCCGATGGCACAGCATTCTGTATTAATAACCTTCCAACGTCGCGTAATTTTTTTCCTTTTCCCCTTTTTTTCGCCACTTCGACGACACCGCATTTTTATTTATTTAACGCGATCGACCGGTCCGGTCATCGAGAAAAAGAGGAGAGAAAAACATTCCGTTCCCATTGATTTCTTAGGGAAGGAAAAAAAAAAAAAAAAGCGAAGTGTATCGATCAACCTTCAAATTGAAGGAAGGAAAAAATTATTTTTTTAAAAATAAATTGAACCGTCCTCTTTTTATTCAAAGGTATTTAAAAAGAATCGCGTCATTGAAATTTCTTTAAAAAGTTTATATCGAAATCTTCCTTTTATTATATTTTTAACAACGAACGCTATCGAAACGAACTTTTTCTTTTTTCTTTTTTCTCTTTTTTCTTCTTCTCTATTTCAGGAGAGAAGAAATCGAAATTTCCGAACGCTTCTTCTATTTTCAACCGGTGAATTCGTTTTATATCTATAAATTGAAGCTAAAACGATCGAGCAACCACCGATTAAAGAATTTTATTTTCAGCGACCCGAGCACCGAGTATATATATCCCCTTCCCTTTGTCTAAAATTAGCTAAAATTTTAAATCCGAATTAAAGTTTCTTTTAGGAGAAGGGTGGCTCGGTGGCTCACGAGGGTTGGTCTCCCACGCACTCAGGCACGCATTCTAGTTTGAAAGTCGATTTAGAATTTGTTTTATTGCGCGACGCGAGGGTGCTTCGTGTTTGTTTGAGTATATGTGTACAAGTATTAATCAAGTATATCCACCTGTCCTTCTCATTTCGACTTACTTACTTACGTTCATGTGTGCGTGTATGTATCCGTGTGTGTACGTTTATCTGTAGAGAATATATCTGTATTTTTATGTATGTATATATATATATATATATATATATAATATATTCCTTTTTTTTTAATTTGTATTTATAATATAATATATATATATCCTCTCTGTCTCTTTTGTTTCCTCTGCTTTTTGTTTTCTTTTTTCCATTTTACTTATTTTTTTTTTCTTCGTTCGTCTTCGCTCTATATTAGATCGTTTACAATTAAATTACAAAGTTAATTACAGGACAACACGAGACTCCGCTTTCTTTCTCCCCTTTCACGAATTATATTTACAGCGTCGTTCAAATTAAAACACCTAATCCTCCGTAGCCTATCGTCACCCGAGAGAGAAGTTTCCTTCGAAATTCTACCGCCGTTTCATCCCTCGTCGAGCCGCGCGCGAATCGATCGTGGAACTCCTCGATCCTTGCTCCACGACCCCTCCCCTCGAGTTTCCTCCTTCCTTTCAATCAAACCGAAGCTCCAATAGAATTTAAAAAAAAGAAATGGCTCTTTCGCACCCGATATCCATCTCCAATTCTCGGCGAAGCGAATAGGAGAAAAGAAGGCCACGATCGATCCGTTGGAAATTCGGATTGGCTATTCGATCGACAAAGGGTTACTAGGGCTAGGGGAGGAAAAAAAAAGAAGAACGAAAAATGGACTCATCGAGAAAGTTTTTTTTTTTTTTTGAAAGAACGAGGGCATCATCTTACTTTATTTTAAGAGTATCAAGAGTACGCGGCCTCTGACTACGTTCCTCTCCTTCCTCGCCGATCATTATTTTATCCTCCATCGGACAAACCGTCCGACCAATCGACTTCTATCGAGGATACTTCGAAACATATTCCTCCCTTCTCATCGTTTCCACGATTATTTTTACGATCGCAAAGGCCACGATAATCCTTTTATTTTCCCCTCTTCTCCTCACTATCGAATCAATCAACCCTTTATGCCATGTACTCGTGTACACTTGAGCGTATCGTCCGCTAAATTAAACCTAACGAGTTTAAGAGACTCGTATAATACAAGAAACTGCGTCGTTTCGTGGATCGATCGAATTTCTCGCGCTTCTTTTCTTTTTTTTTTTTTTTTTTTTTTTCTTTTTCTTTAAAAATCGAATATCCTTACGAACTAGGATCAGGGACGCGAGTCTCGTCTAGAAAGAGTGACCATATACCACATACGTACGTATTTCTTCGTGAAAATACGATATTCGTTCCCCTCCATTCCGCTCGCCCTTCGCCGTTAAGAGGCAATGATCGAGAACTGCGCTCCTCTTGGAAACGTAGCAAGAAAGGGCCAAAAGGTTGGAGGGGAATGGTGCGTCGAAACTCGATCGATCGATTATATATATATATATATATTAGTCGCGACTACGCTCGTTTTCCGGGCGGGTTGATCGACGCGCCGGCTCCCGGAAATGACGAGGGCCGTGGAAACGCGCGCCAGTTGCGCCGGAAATCATCGCGTCATTTTCCGCCGCCGGGGATTGAAAAAGCATTCCGCGCGGAGATAAAAATCGATCACGCATCGACGAATCGAGTTTCCGCCGATTTTATCCACCGATTCGATTTTTATTCTCCTCCTCCTCCTCTTCTTCTTCTTCTTCTTCACCTTCGTTTCGCCTTCTTTTCCTTTTCGATCGTATTCTTCGAGCAGAAAGAAGCAGCTTCAGCTGGCGCGCGTCTTTCTAAAAGGCGGGGTTTAAAATTCGTCGATCCATCGAGAGTGGAAAGAAGTGAAAGAGGAAGGTGTGCAGACGCGTGTGCGTGCATTCGCGAATCTTCGTCCTCGAAAATGCGAAGAATTCCGGGTTCGATGGAGGCTGGAGCTTCCTCTTCTTCCGGTTCACGTCTTCCATCCACCTTCGAGCCGCGCGGAATCCATCCTCTTCGAGAACGAGCGGCTTCCGTCCCCCTCGTCGAGGACGTCGTGGATCGTCGTCGATCCTTTTAATATTCCTCCTCGCTTCGTCCAACGATATTTCTTTCTTTTTTCTTTTTTTTTTTTTTAATTTCTCTTTTCTATCTAATCTCCCTCCGAGTTCCGTGGAATTTCTCTCCCTTTCCCTCTCTTTCTCTCTCTATCTCTCTCTCTCTTTCATCGTAGATCGTGGCGCTTGCCACTCGGGGCGCCATCGATCCGTCTCTCTCTTTTCCTACTGAAATTAAAAGCAGCCTGATATACTCTGTCCGCGCGTGAGCCGATACCAAACATCGATCGAGGTGTTTAACCGTGTCTAAAGAACCGTGTTTTCGAAACGATGCAACTTTGAGACCATGAAACAAATTATGTACATGTGCATATAAAGCATATACTCGTTCTCGAGAAATAAGAGAAATGGATTTTAAATTTACCAATCAAGTTAGTTACTCTTTTAAATCCAAATTACACGTGCTAATATATATTTCCGGCAATTATCACACGAAGAAAGAAATCAAGTTTCAACGATATCCACATAGCACTATACAAAAGAAATTCTATCAACTCGAATTCTATCTATCTTGGTGCAATCATGCTCTCGCTCTGAAGGAGCCGATGAAAGGAGTTCGCGGTTGCAGAAGATCGTTTCCCAACAAGCTAAAAAGAAAAAATAAATAAATAAAAAACGTCGAGCACGCGTATTTCCGCGAGAAATCACCAGAATGTTAGCCAAAAAAAAAAAAAAGGAAAAAAGTGGTGCGAAATCTCGCGAAAATTGCCATTAAAAGGAAAAAAAAACGAAAGGAAGTCGCGAAAAATCTCATTGCCCGGAGTAAAGTGTCAAAGCGGCCGTGCCAACCAATTTTCCCCGTGAAACGTGTCCCTTCACGCTCTATTCCCCTTCTCCCGTCCACCAATCTCCTTCGAGCCGTTCAAAACGAAATTTATTCAAAGAGAAACGATCCTGGGTCTCTCTCGAGAACCCGTATATATCATTACGTATCATTATTTGCGAATTAAAAATGCTGATTCGCTAAGTTTTTCGGGAGAGCGGCCAATTTTACTACGGATTTACTCGCTGCTTAGATTGAAGGATAGAGAGGATAATCGCGCATCGTTGCCAAGAAAACGAGGCTCGTGGGGGAGTAAAGCACACAACCACTTCGTTTTAATCCTATTAACCTATCTCGGGGCGCGGTATTCCCGTGCATTTCTTCGCCTCGAGGCCGATGTACATACACTTCTGATCTTCATTCACGAAGGGAAAGCTGTTTATACGTATATATTTTTCCTTTCTCTTTTAATCTAACGCGAATCTAAGGTGTATCGTTTGTATCGATATTTTGAAACGGTGCAAATATCATCGAGGGAGAAAAATTTCTACAATCTCGTTCCAGCAACGATATATAAACGAAATTACATAAACTCGTTACGAAGAAGAATGCAAAGGAAGCTCTCGGTCTTCTGAAAAATAAAGGAGGAAGAAAATTGTCGAATTGCCGCGGTCGTTGCTTGTTGTTCGCGACGGAGGCCGTACAAGTTCGCGCGCGCGGGAACTAGGCCTCCTTTGAAACTCGGTCACGACGTCGTCGTCGTGGTCGTCGACGACGAAAAAAAAAGGAGGAAAAAGGGAGGGGGAAAAGGAAAGAGGAGAAGAACCGATTGTTAGGCTAAGAACAGGGCTGGCAAAACGGAGAGGGCGCGGAAAAGGAGAGCGAGTGATCGACTCGAGTGTCTCCGGTAGTGAAGCCCCTTTCGTCGAGAAACCGCCTCCGAACTAACTTAGAAGCGACAAAGAAAAGCCACCGATGGAAATAACACACTCGACTGCCACCGTCCGATCGATAATCTAAACCTGGATTTCTCTTTTTGTGTGTGTGTGCAGATGCTCTTCGAGTATCTAGTCCAGTGTTTGGGAAGAAATGATAATCGTAGGAGGAAATTGTGAACGGGTACGATGATTGGAAAAGTATACATGTATAAAGTTTCGCGTTTATCGAACGTTTTTTCGATGGAACGACGATTGCAGAGTTTCGCACGGTCGTTGAAGGCCTCGATTTTCGAGTGAAAAAATAATGAATGACCGAGCCCGTCTTTACACGACGTCTTGGTGTAAACGGACAGAAGATTGTATTTCACGAGGAAATTTAGATTTTAACGAACGTTTGTTGGGAAGAGTAATCCTGAAGAATGATGGATTATAGGATGGAGCATTTAAATCTCAACATTTTTATATATGCAACTTTTTGAACGTTATTGATTATTCGTATTATTCAAAGTGCATTACACCGTGGAACCTTGTTATTGTATCAAATTATTATTGGATGTTATTATAAATTAAATTTTCATTTTCATCCAACTAAGATAATAAAAATTCTCGTGATGCGTATATCGCGTATGTCACTTTGTTACGATCGTAACATGTATACATTTATATGTGAATATAACATAGGATTTTGCTTCATAAAATTTTGCTCCATCTCGCGCCGTTACAAAGTTATATACAAATAAAAAAAAAAGAAATATTAAAATTTTAAATATCCCTCAAAATAACATTCCTAAAAAAAAAAAAATAGCTCCACATATATATATAACCTATTATCCTCTGCACGGTGACAAAATTTTACTAAAGAAAATTACATTTTCACTGGTTTTACAACGCAACTCGTTAGCTAAGCTTACACGAGTATGAAAAAATATACTAAAAATTTCGCGATTGATCGTAGCCCTGATTGCAACCCTTTGAAATACATCAATCCTCCAAACATCGAGAAACATTAAAATATTAAATAATCCGTGTCAGAGGATACGAAATGAAATTCCTATTAATCAAAAACATTCGAATATTTATTATCCCTCCGTTTCGTACGCACTGTTGTCAAAACCCTCGCGATCCTCCTCCCCTCGGATGCATCCTGTGCGCAAAGAAAACAGGGGTCGACGTTTTAATAACGAACGAACGTAGACGACGGCACGAGTCGAGGATCGAGGGAAAGGATAAAGGGTGAAGAGCGGGAGAGGGAATAGCGTGTTTCGATTGTGCAAATTTGCCTTCGACCTCGTTTCGAAGATCAGGGCCATCTTCCTGAAGCAGCCAGCCTCGCTCTCGCAATACTCATAGTAACGTGCCGATCGATCGATCATTCGCCGATTCATCCACTTCGCCTCGAACCGGAAACCGGGTCGGATCCAGCGGCTTATCGGCCAGCTCGAATTACGCTGTAAACGCGATTAAAACGCGAAAAAGTCGAGAGCCTCTCCACCACCGGCTTCCGGCCGATGGATCCTCGACTCTTTCTCTCTCTCGTCAATTGCCAAGTGTAAATTTTCCTCGAGCGACCAGAATATGAGAATCGATCGACTTTTATAGATACTTTCTCGAATGGAAATCGAAAGAGGCGGGGGAAGGATCGATATTTAACGAATGAAAAAGAAAATAAAGAAAAATAAAAGCTTGATTCGCGTATAAAATGTTGCGAAAGGGAAAATTTGTGGCAAATTCAATTCCGAGTGCTGGTGTTTGACCGAGGCACGCGAAGGAATTGGTGGCAGACCGGCTAATCTTCGACCCGCCATTTCGAATCTCTGAACGAAACGTGGCCAGGGGTTTCATCTACAAAATGAACGGCGGGACTTGCATCTATTGGCCGCTTTCAAAGCTACTTTGTGCGCGTTTCCTCGCGAAAGCTCCGCTAACGTTGATCCACGACCATCTACGAAGCCACCGTGATCACCAAGATTCTAGAATTCTATTTCTATATATACAAATATATATATATATATAGATTCCAATTGTTGATAAAATTAATTTTTCAATATATTTTCCATGTTATTCTCAACTCTAACTCTTCTCTTCAAACCACCTCGATGTCGATGTTTCTTGAAACGTGATGAAAGCGAGCCTCGATGCGTCTTCGTGAACGAACGTTAAGCTCTCCTCCAGGCTGGCTAGAGCGATAAAGCTTGATCTATGTCGAGGAGAGGGGACGCTTTCCGCTAGATTTAAGAGGAAAGCCTAAGCTTCGCTCAGATCCCGCGCGCTAAGTCTGCCAGACGTACTTCGAACCCGAAGAGAGATCGATCTCTCGAGAGCAAAGATCTCTCTCGGCTAAAATTTGAACTTTCAGCCTCTAGCGAGCCTGGGCTCCTCCTCTCGAGCGCGCATGCAAAGAGAGCGGGGGGAATATAGATCTAACGATAGAGCTCCAAACGACGCTATATACCTGCACCCTGAAGAACCACTCTCTCGCTTTCTCTCTCTCTCTCTCTCTCTCGCTCTCTCTTTCTCTCTCTCTTTCTCTCCTCTTCATCGTTATTATTTTATTATTTTTCACCTCTTGTTTCACCAACGGACGAAGAATATCCGAATATCCGATTGAAAATTTCTTTCACGGCCATTCGAGCGCGGCCATGAAAAGAGAAATTAATTTATCGTTTGTCTGTGAAAAATCGTAATTCCGGCTATTTCCGGCTGATCCATCGTATCGATTCAGCCGCAAATAACTTGTTGTAATCGCTTGAGAGAGATTTATAGACGAAGACGCGGACCTAGCCGGAAGTAGTCCCTTCGAATCGCGATCATCAAGATCTTCTCGATCTCGATGGATCCGGGAAAATGAGATTGAAATTCCGGAGTTCCAAGAAACCGGAAAGATTTCTCCCTCTACGGGCTACTTCCGGCTCGAGACGCACGAGACGCATACAGACCCGCCGATTTTAAAAGATCGTGAGAGGTGCAGGCTCACCGTTCTTCCGGCCGGTCGGCCATTGTTCTTTCATCGAGTAGAAGAGGAGGACGGTGATGGTGTTTTGTTAAAGGTGATGTTATTATTTTTTTTCATTTTCTTTTTCTTTTTCTTTTTTTTTCTTTTCTTTTCTTTTTTTTTTTTTTTGCTCATAATAACGGATATGGTGATCGTGATTGGTCTCGGTGATCGACTCAAGCGGTCTCCGATACCGGAAGCGGTGGCTGGCCACCGGAAGTAGTCATGGCAGGCGCGGTGTTGGTGGTTGTGGTGGTTGGGACCGGAAGTGGCTGTAGGGCCTGCATGTCACAGGTGTGGGAACCGCGCTTCTTTAGGTCCTGGAACAATTCGTATTTCGGATATGTTTCAATTTAGATTCTTCGTCCATCTATGTTTTGTCTTCCTGCTTGCCCCTTTCTCTCTCTCTCTCTCTCTCTCTCTTTCTCACACACAATCATTTTCTCCGTTCATTTTCCTCCAGAGACTCTTCCTTCTCTCACTCTTCTCATTCTCCCTTACACTCTCTCCTCTCCACTCGTCCAAACATTCCTTCTTTCTCCCCCTTCCTCTCGATCATCCCTTTCGCTCTCTCTTTCTCGTACATATCTACGTTTATCTAGAGCAACTATATAATCGAAACTATATAATCGTATATACATATATATATATATATATGTAACGAAGGAGTATTACGCTATTCTCTATGTCTCCTCTCTCTCCCTCCCCCCTCTTCTCTCTTTCTCTCTTTCTCTCTCTCTCTCTTTCTCTCTCTTTCTCTCTCTTTCTCTCCGTGAACGTTTATCCGCTTGTAGGTACACTTCCTGTTCTAAATATTCTCTCTTTCTCTCTCTCAAGCTCCTCGAGCACAGTGATTCCTTTGTTATATATATATATATATACATATATATATATATATGTATATATATATACACACACATATAACTCAGTTTAGACACAAGAATGCAAGGCGTCTCAATCTCTAAATCTCTCGAGACCGAACAAGCTACTATTACCTTTTTTTTTCTTTTTTTTTTTTTCGAAGACTCGTTTCTCGGATGAAATGAAATGTGAGAGATGCGATCTCGCGTGACGTCTTGCTTGCCTCGATATTCATCACTTTCGAATCATCGAATTTCTCTCTCTCTCTTTCTTTTTTTTCTTTTTCTTTTCTTTTCTTTTCTTTTTTTTTTTCTTTCTTTGAAAAAATACTACCACGGAAACTTTTTTTTCAGAAAAAAAGACGCGGACCACGAACAGAAAGGTGAAAAATTTTGCGACGCCACGAAGGAATTGAATTCCAGCGTGGAGCTAATCGAGTATTATATATAGCTAATAAAGTAGAGTATACGCGCGTTTGAACGAGCGAAGAGAGATGTCGAGAGGAAGGGGGGGTTAGAATGAGAAAGAGGCACGCGGGCCACGTGCACAAGGCAAATTCAAAGAGAGAAAAAAGTTCATGCGAAAAAAAAGAAAAAAAAGAAAAAAGAAGAAGAAGAAGAAAAGAGGAAAGAATAAATACAGTGAGAGTTAACGATCATAAGAATGAGAGATCGAAGAAAGCGGAAACAACGATTTGCTACCAACACAACAACAGAGAAATATACATTTCAACAATCACAAATACGTATATATATGTATATATATATATATATACACACACACATATTGAATATATATATATATAAATATATACCATCATTACCATTATCGAAAATAACAAAGGAAAATGATAACAACAGCGATACAACAACAGCAACAAGAACAAGAAACGTATAACGTATTTAACAGTGAAACGAAGAAAAAACAGAGAGATAAACAGTGTGTGGGTGAAAGAGTGTGCGCTGCTATGGAGATAAAGAGGTGGAACGATCGATTCGTATAAAGAAACATGCCATAAGTGCAATAAGAATGATCCTTTTTTTTTGACAAGCCATTAATTGCAATACCGTCTGTGAGTTTTGAGTTTCGTATCAATCGTGTTCGTTCGAATGACGCGCTCTGTTTTCTGCGACCAATCCTCCTTCGATATGACGTAACGATAACTCTTCTTTGTCCTTTTTCTTTTTTCTTTTCTTTTTTTCTTTCCATATCTACTCACGTGTTTTACATCCTATCTTCGAAGTTTTATCTTCCATTTGAACAAGGATCGTTATCGAATCGACGCCAATCTTCGTCGTCGAAGAATAATCGTTGCTACGAGATCTCAGAAACAGAAAGGGAAAAAAAACGATGCAGCAGTGCATTTTGCGTGCATTGCAAAAGTTGCGACGTGATGCATACATACGTCGAAGCTTCGCCATATTATCCGGCCCGACTCAAATATTTCTCGGCCGTATGCGAAAAATAAAAGCGGATTTCACGTTATTCAAGCTTTTCCCACCTTCCCTTAACCATACTTCTCCTCCAATCGTCTCTACGTATACCACCAACTGTACTTCGAATTCCTCTATATACATATATATATATACATAGTCTCCTCTACTTTAATCGAAATATACTCGAACTTTCATCGTCAAGCTCCAGAAATAACTCCAAGATAACCAAGTGACGATAAAATCGCCGATTCTCTCTATTCGCGAATCGAAAAAAAAGTAACGGAATGTCGATCCGCGTGCAGAAACCCTTCGAATTCCCGGGCAAAATTCGCACACTGTATCCGTGCACCCGCAATGCGGTTCCTTCTCTTCCTTGCATTTTCACTATATATATATATATATATATATATATATATATACACATATACACATATTCGCGGTGGTCTCGCTCGACGTTGTCGAGTTCGACAAGCGTCGTTAATCCTTTTCAACCGGCCTGTCCGCGATCCTTCCTTCTTCCTGTCCGACCGCGCGATGCAGCTGCGCGGCTTAACCTCAAGGCTCGTTCGCGCGACGGGAATGAAATTTATGCGCGGCCGTTTAAATTGAATCGCATCGAGGAATGCGATCAACCCGATCCCCGGTAAATAATAATGATAATTAGACGGGCAAGTACGAAAAGGGAAGTTTGGGAGGGAGGAATCGTCAGATAACGGATTGCAGTTGGGCGAATTTCTATTCGACATCGCGTCACGCGAGCTTTATACAAAAGATCGTATGGTGCTGCTATCGTAACTGACGTTCAGGTAACGACAAGATTGGAGAACCGATTTCGGATTCGATTTAATATCCCAGCTTTTAAACGATTATTGTAACGTCGCTAGGTTTTGTTTTATTATTAAAAATAATATATCCACGCAACGAGCCACCGAGATAAAAAGAGGGAGAGGAATAAATAAAATTCGTTTCTAGAAAATTATTATTATTTTCTTTTTTTCTATGAAAACGATTCTCTCGAGAGAATTTTCATTCTCAAAATCGCGTCACGCGTGGTGGAAAATGTCCCGACGAGCGACAATCGTATAAAGAGAGAATACGACACGAGAGATGGTTTTAGATCCAAAGAAAGATGGATCCTCGAAATTCCTCGCGTGAACGGGGTCTAACACACGGGGGAGAAGGGAGAGGAGGGGGAAGTGGTCGCGTTGCTTCCTTTTTGCCCGATGACGCACGAGATATGTGTTTTTCTCTTTCGACGGCGCGTGCCACCGCGCGTTATTTCGGTTCGCGACGAATCTCCGTTCGAGTTCACGCAGTCTCGCGACACGGTGGGCGAAAAAAGGCTTTATTCGTAAATGAGAGTTTCTGAATAATGGGATTGGCTCGCCGCTCCGATCCTGTCGTTTAAGATGAAATAGAAACCGCGTGTAGAGATTCAATTTTTACGAAAATTAACGAAAGGAAAGGGGGAAAGAACGAATTAATCTCTCCTTATATTCCAAAAACGGTGTTAAACGGGTCCCTTTGCTTAGAGCCATCATTGTTCGAAGGAGAAAAATAATGGAACGACGATTGAATTAAATTAAACGCGGGGAAATGAAAAATTATTCCAACAACCTTTCAACATCTCAATCAAAAACTGCTCGAGACCACAACCGTTTGTCCGTTGTTGGAAAAATGAAAAGTAGGGAAACGAGTGTTAACGAAAGATAATGAAATTTCTACGGAAGGATAAACGATAAATTCCCCGGTGAATCTGGAAACGGAGGAAGGTTGGCGCGGCAGGATCGCGAGGCAGTCACGTACACGCGATGCTCACGTTTGCGCGGAGTCGCGTGGCATTAGCACAATACAAGGGAAACGCATTAGGACGGCGTGAAAGGATCTGGTCGCGAATTTCGTCCTCGCCTTCGTAACGGGGATGCATTAATCATCGGTTGGCACGAGGAGGGCGCGGATGAGGCGGGTCGGTTATTAAAGGCAGAGGGCCATTAGTATCCCGTGCACGCAGCGCCGGGGACTTGAAAGGTGAGCTCGATCGTAAAATGAATCACGCGACTTAAAGGGTTAAAAATTAAGCGTTGAAAGGGGAGCAAAGACGAGTAGGTATGGAAACGTTGAGGTAGGCGAGATAATGAAACGATTGCTCGAAAATTGTATTCGTGGTATCGTATTAGGAATTAAAGGAATTAAATTTCGTTCTTAACCCACTTTGAGGTTAATCGCACCCTCGATGCGTTAATATAATCTCTATAGATTACGCATTGAAATATATTGGAAAAATTTTATCTAGATTGTAGATTGAGAAACACTAAATTTCTGAAATACATCGAATCATTTTATACATTTACTTTCATTCACGTGTCAACGAACGAAAAATTTTCTATAATTTTAATTTTATGGAATAGGAAGCAATCTTCGCGATCTTCGCGTTTATTCGTCCCTCTGAAAACTGGACAAGAGTTGGACAAAAGGAAAAACGATCGAATGGCGGACGTGGCCGAAAGAAAAGGCGTAAAAAAAAAAGAAAAAGAAAGAAAAGAGTGTAAATATAGTTCGCTAGGAGCCCTGTTCGAGTTTTCCCTGATTTCTTTTTCTCTCTATTTCTCTCTCTCTCTCTTTCTATCCCCCTAAAAAGCGGCCAGACACCGTAAAATAATTATCCTCGTGTTTGTTCCGAGACGATCTCAACCTAGCTGCGAATGGAAAGCTCGCTAAAGTAAAAGAAACTTGTACTTGCAGCAGCGGATTCAAAGCCACGAAGGGTGGATTAAGGGTGGACGAGGGGATGGATGGGGGAGGAGGAAGATACGCTTGTTCTATTTGGATGCAGGTAGGGGATGAAGAAGCGTAGTAGCGTAGTAGGATCCCCGGATAAGAGAGATACATAAATCAGAAAGCCAGATCAAGAGTCAGCCGCAACACGACGAGGCTCGAGTGGGCGCCATGCCAAAAGGGAGGGACGAAGAAAGGAAAAGTAAGAAAAAGTAACCAAGACGAGGGGAAAGACGTGAATGCGTGAAAGCGAAGGGAAAATCGAGAAAATTCCCTTTCGAAAGCGAGGGGAGCGAAAATCAAAGTTTTTTCTCTTTTTTTCTTTTTTTCGAAAGAGTTCCAAAGAGTTTCACGATCGAAGGAAAAGATAGAATGAATGTATCGAAAAATCTACGTGATTCGAGATACGTGTAGGAGCAGAGACAGGGAATAATAGAAAGAAGAATGCGATGGAGAAGAAGCGAGGGAAGTAAACGTATCTCGGGGTAAGCAGACACCCAGAAGCCAATCCAAGGATCAGCCACGCGACACGATATAATTCTCGACCACCAAGGGGATGCATGGGGAGGCCTTCGTGTGTCCTTCGTCCTGATCCTTCCTTCGAAGGACAAGAAAAGCTGCCTCATATTCTCCCAACGGCCATACACTGGTGTATATATATATATACATATATACATACATACATATATATGTATATACATATATAGATCTTACACACACATTTGATAAACATCGTGGAAGATTGTACACGCGCCCGCGATCCCACGCGCCCGTGGCATGGCGTGTAATATCCGTGCTTGTATACGACGTATAAATTCAAGGATTTTCATCCCTTGATGATGAAAATCTTTTGTTTTATTTATTCATTCGTTTACTTATAAGGAACCGGCCCTCAGAGTTCAGAGTTTTCGTGGTCAGAGTTTTCAAAGATCGAAGATCTCTGATCTCTTATCCCTTTTCATTATTCTCTCCGTTAATTATTCTCTTTTCTTTTTCTTTCTCTGAAAAATTATCTGGAAACTATTACGGTTTTTTATATATATATATATATATGAATCTTCATTTCACGTCCGTGTATACAAGCGAGAACGTATTACCCGCGAGGGGCGCGTGGATCGTGAAGCGCGCGCACAAAAGCAACGAAACGATTATGTAATGTACATCGATTATCATCGTATCCAAAACGGTTTTCAGGTAACACGGTTTTCTTTACCTTTTTCCGCACTTGTATACGGTCTTCATATACGAGCACCACTCTATCCTTGCTCTCGTTCGAGGTGAGCTGATAAGACAAGCTCTAAAAAATGGACGTGCGATATTTTTCAGCGGCCATCGTTCAAAATATGTCACGATATATATACATTTTATATATTGTGTATATATACATTTTTTTTGTTTTTCATTTTTATTTAGTTTCGTTTCGAATCATTTTTTTTTTGTTAATGCCATTCATCGATCACGATATATATATATATTTTTTTTCGTTTTCGTTTCCATCATCGGATGATTCGTAGTTTTTTGTTTTATCATTATTTGTCATTATTATCGATTTATTGTTTATTTTTTTTAAATTTCGTCCATGAAGATTTCCAACGTGAAAGAGAGGAAAAAGAAGAGAGAGAGCGCGCGAGAGAGATCCATCGGATTCGTTATGAGTTTCGCACGAGTTTTGGACGAATTGTTTATTCGATGTTTATTATTATTAGTAGTAGTAGTATTAGTATTATTCCGTGATTCGTTAAAAATTCGTTTTTTTTTGTTCCATCGTTGTTGGAAGAACGACTCGGATGAAGAAAGAGGATGTGAACAGAGAAAGATGCCGAGCAGGAGATGAGGGACGATTAATTTTCATGGTGATGGCCAGTGGAGGCGCGATGACGCCCGTGATGACGATGACGATGATGGGCGGACGATGCGACGTCATCGTTGGTCGTCCAGTGGTTCCACGTGGATCGCACAGTTGGTGGTCGGTCGTCGATGAACGGGTGGAGGCACGGAAATGAGGAAATAGAAGAATTTGATTGATTTATATGTATATATATATATCTGTATACTTTTTAGAATCACTGTGTGTGTCTTGTGTCAATTATTTCATTTTGTTTATTATTATTATTATTATTGTTATTGTTATTACTTTGTTTTCTATTTTCGACACATGTTCGCGTGTGTTCCATCTTATCCAACTTATCAATCGTCTACTTTCTTGAGTTCGTTAAACTCCGTTCTCTCTGAAAATTCATCTCGGTCGAGACGATTTCTATAAGTGTGTGGACCGACTCGAAATTTTTGTATAACAAATACGTGTCGTAAGCATGTTCTCGTGTTACCTTTCCTTCTTCTAAACGCTCGGCCGTTCAACCGATTCGCGTCTTTTTCGTTTTTTAATTCGTTTCGATTTTTTTTTTTCGAGACGCTCTTGTCTTCGAGATCCGTTCCTTCTTCCTATCTTTATTTTCTTTTTTTGTATGCTTTTTATTATTATTATTATTATTATTACTGTTACTATTATTACTATCGTTATTATTATTATTATTACTTTTCTCTCGATTATTTATTCTGCTTCTATTTCGTGCTTCTGCTTCTATTCTCATCTTTACATTATTTGTCTCGGGTTTATTACTGTGGCTAGTTTAATAGTGCTTTTTTTCTTTCTTTCTTTCTTTTTTCTTTTTTTTCTTTTTTTTTTTTCTTTCACTAGAACTAAGAAACGCTCAGGCCAAACGCTCAGAACGAGGCCTCGACGAGGTAAGTCCCGTCCATCGCAGCCCCGGTCTGCCCCCCTTGGGCACCCGTTACTTGGGCCCTTGTCGCCGGGATGTACTGACTGTACGCCTGCTGAAATCCACACCACAAGCACACACTACATTGTTGCACGCTAAGCTCACCTACCCTAAAAAGTGTCTGTTTCTACTATGGACCTCTACTCTCGTTTCGTGATCTCTATTCAATCGTGGCACGCGATAGAGGAGAAAAAAAAAGAAAAAAAAAAAAAAAACACGCGTGGGACGATTTCGATCTTCTTGTTCCCCCCCGCCGGAACGAAACAAACTTCTCAAATTCCCAAATTTTCTGGAAATTTTTCGGTCTCTCGTCGAAAGAGGGGTTAGGGGGGAGGGGAGGGGCAGGGAGGGAGAGGAAGGGAAAATTATTGGAAAGAAATCAATCGATCTACTGTATCATCTACACATCTTCCATACGTTTCCTTGTTTCTATACGTCGTACATGTATCTACACGGATCTATCCCTAATCCCTAAAAAAATAATTCTATCTAAACACAACTCCAGCTCTGGAAGGGCGACGAAAGAGGCCTTAAAATCCGTTTATGATACGTATAAACGTCCCCCACCCCCGACAGTGCGTCGTTTCTCCTGTCGTTCCGACCGAGTTCTGTCTCGTTCTGCACTCGTCCTCGACTACCAAACGAGCTTCGAGTCTAGTCGATTCGACTAAAAAAAAAAAACCTCTAGGATCTTCCACTACCTAGATCGAGCATCGATCATCCCTGTTTCGTTGTCTCGCTCGTTGGCGCGAGAACCACTTCGCAAACCAGCGGAACGGACTTAATCGGCGGGCTTAATTAAATTTAATTAGCCCGCGTTTAACGCAGCCGACTCCGATTTCCCGAAAACTGTGCAACGCAACGAGTTGGTCGGCAATGACGCGTTCAATGGACGCGTTTCCGGGGGGAGGAATCGGCGACGAAACGGCCGTGTAAAATCATTATCACGGAAACGGGACACGAATTTTAATTGGACAATGTTGAAAAGAGAATCGAAATAATCGCGAGATCGAATTGAATCGTGTTTATCCAATTGTCGCACCGCTCGGATGCGTCCATCTTTTCGCGACGAATCAATACATACGTGTCCCGTATTTTCCCGAAAATTTGTCGAAATTTGTGCGATCGTCCTGTGGAAATGTCGCGTATTTGCGGGTGGATATTCCGTTATCCTAGAATTTTCATTTCCTCCCTCTTCGTTTCTAATTTAGAACGGAAATATCGCGACTTTAATTTCGCGAATTTAAACTTTTGAACTTTGGAGCGCGGCTTGAAAAAAAGAATATCGTCCGTCCGTTTCGAACGATATTTTTCATCGTATTTTTATCACTTTTTTTTTTTGAAAAAGAATCTCTATTAATATCAAACAGTTGAAACAAAAATATCTCCTTGGAACGAATTTACAATCGCGATCAGGCCATTCGACGCTGTCCATTGTTCCTTTAAGAAAGGAGCAAATTATCGTGCGCAACTTTCCCATCCCAATATAATAAGTTCCCGGTTGATACAACTTTCTCTCCGTTTTTGGTATCTTGTTCGCGAAAGGAGAGAAAAATAAGACGTTCGACGAACGAAAGGTAACAGAAGAGTTTGTTCAATCGATCGGTAAATTCTATTTGAAAAATAGAAAAAAGGTATATCTTACATCTCTAAAAATCTCGTCTCACTGAAAGAAAACAGAATAATTAGAGGTTGGTTGGCTCGCGATCGATCCAAGTGAAACGTAACCAAGGGGTTCGTTCGAGTCGATCGGGGGTCAAAAACACGGGGGCCAATCGCGGCCCCCGCAACAGACAACGGTTCTTGATTATCATGCAACTTGTCGCGTCCTCGAGTCGCTCGCTAATTAATCGGTCGCGAGTTCAACGACACGAGGGGAGGTGGAGGAATGGAAGAAGGGATGAGCGAACGGGTATCGTTCGAAAAAGAGAGAGAAAGAAGAGGAAAATAGGGTTTTTCGAGGGGGAGAAGTGTTGGGAACGATGATTCGAACGACTCGCGAAAATCGTGTCTGAAAGATACGGTTCGTGAAGAAAAGTTTCGCATTCAAACAATCCAAGAAACAAGAGAGGCATAATAACGTAACGCAATGCGAGTAGCGCAATGCTGGGTGATGGGGTGGAGGATAAGTGTGCCAAGAGAACGAAGAAGAAGAAGAAGAAGAAGAAGAAAAAGAAGAAGAAGAAACATATTAGTAATCGATCAATAAGTGAACAACATTTCCCAACAATGTAATGCTAATCTGCAATTAACTAGCAGGCTTTTCGTATCAATGGGGTGGCGATCAAGAAAAAAAGAATAAGAAACAAAAACAAAAAAGAGACAGACAGAAATAGTAACAATAGTTCCTTTTTTTTTCTTGTCGTTAAATTAAGGGTCTTACCTTAAACGGACGAGAACTGTTTCTACGGGACGAACCACACACAACAGGGTGCCGAGACGGTGTGTTTTATGTTACAAAATGTACATATTTACATCGTGAAATTACGCGTGAATACGATTTCTCGACGAGAAATGGATGGAATGGCAGAAATTAAGAGGGTAGAGGGGGAAGAGATAAGACAAATCTCGATCAATTTCGACGAAATTTCTCGAATTAGTATCGATTTAATATCGATCGCTACCAGGTGTTTCCGACATTTATAACAATGAGAATGAAAGAGATGTTCACACACGAGGGATGTATAATCCTCGTGGAAAATATCTAAAGATTTCTGCGTTTCCGTGAAGCGTTTACGCAGAAACACCTGGAAACACCTGGCGCGAATACACCGAGGATGATTTCATATATCGACGAATGTTGAGGGGTTAACTGGCCCGATAAAGTCGTAAAGGGTCGTAATCGTAAAAATTGAGAAACGGCAGCCTGCCTCGTCGCGACGTTTACAGCCGGTTCCGTCCGTCCACCCACTTACCTGTTGAAAGATAATTAATTTGAACGACGATTGGAACCGACCACGTTGGATGCGAATCACGTGGAGGAGAGGAAGGGGAGGAATAATTTTTCCTTTTTCTCTTTTTCTTTCATCACCACCGGCTATAATCGAGGCGAGCCGACAGGCTGTCCGGTTTCTAATTAATTTTCTTGCGAACGAAACGAAATCGGGGGATGATTGATTGATGTACTGGATGGAGCCCAGTACGAGGAGGGCTCCCGAATTTCCCAATCCCTGACACTCGTCTCCGGAACGAGGCGAAAAACAGATGATTTATTATCGTCGTGGGCCCATCTCGTTCCAGGTTTCTTTCGCACGATCGAAGCGAGGAAATCGATCAAAGGGTGGCGTTAACGCGGCCTCCACCAAATATATATAGACACACGGCATACAGACATCTCTCGAGACAATTTTTCGAATATTTCGAATATTCGTCGATCCGTTTCTATCCGCATGTAATTTCGTAAAATTTTGTTTCTCGATATCGGGGATTGGATGTCTTGTGACGGATCGATTTTTTCCATTTTTCGAACTCGATCAGGCCCCCCTCCTCCTCCTCGTCGCGGAAAAAAAAAGAAATTCTCTCGCTTCGTACCCTTGATTGGACAGAAACATACACAAGGTAACAATGATCCACGTTCAATTATATACAATATATTTAATCGAACCAGCTATATATATGTATATATAGGTGTGTCGTATATGTATAATCGGGCCAATCGGTTTCTAATAACGATTAAGTGGAGCAAAAATTGGAGAGGAGGGAGACGGGGAGGAGGGGTAATTAACATCAACAGGCAAAATGGGAGTGGATCGAAAATGATGAGGGTAAATTTAAAAATTTCACAATATTTTTTACACAACGATCTTTCCCTTCACTTTCTCGAGAAAAAAAGGAATCAAATTCTAAAATAATTCATCCATCTTTCGCGAGAGAGGGAGAGAGAAAAAAAGAACAAAAATATATATAGGAAACATAGTACAACACATACACCTCCTCATCATATTCCGATCCACGGCCACGATTTTCCATGGATTCCAATTTATCGGGGGATCGAAAAATTTCATCATTTTTTCTAATTCTCTTAATAAATCGTAGGGATTGTTGGAGGAGGATGTGGGGGGAGGGGTTATCTCGAAGGTTGGCAAGTAGAAGTGTCGAAAAGATGGTGCTCGTTACTGGGCCGACGGCAAAAGTGAATTGACGGAGCTTTTCAGACGGACACTTAAGATTCAATTTTATCTTGCCTGGCTGATCTGAAGTGGATGCTCCACTACAGGCTCCCGGTGTTCCTTCGGCTATGCATTATTCATGAAAGCAACTCGTGTTATATATTATAATACGCATTATTATCGGGGCAATTAATTCGACGCGCTCGGTGACAATTATCTTGTATAATTTATTCTTTCTTTTCCCTTTTTATTTTTCTCACTTATATCTTATCATCTTTTCTCTCCTCGCCTTCCCCCCCGATCCTTCCGTCAGGCAACGCGCGACAACTAAAGCGATAACGAGGCCACTGGAGGAGCACAGGAGTCGGAAATTTTTGGAAAAATCGACGAAATTTATTTATTTATTTGTTTATTCTCTTTTTTCCTGAATCTCGTCGTTCTTTCCGCGAAGCTCGTTCGTTGAAATTCCTCTGAAGGAATCATTTAACAACGGATATTGCACGATTCGAAAACTCAGCTCAGCTCAGTTTGGACGATCTCGTGAAGAATATCTTTGATTGAAATTAATATATATGTAGAGAGTTTAGAGTTAAAACGTTTGTAGGACGATTTCAGAAGAATCGAAACACGTTGATAGCAATGGTGGAGAGATGTGTTCACGTTTGGCAACGTCAATTTTATCGATTAGTATCTGTCCAAGATAGAGGAAGAGTTTGACAGTAATTAGCATCGATGTTGTCCGATTTTTGCATCGAAAATAGAAACGAAAGAGGAACCTTAATTTCATTCACGTGACTCCTATCGATATTCGAGGATCGCTATGTGTTTGTTAATATGACAATTTCTTCAAATTCGAATACGTTGAATCAACACGATTGAATTATTCCATGATATCAACACGAATTATCATATCCTTTGAAAAATATAATTTCTCTAAAAAGTGATAAACCAATATCTTCTCGATCACGAGCTGAAATTAGGGCTCGTAATTGTATCTTATTCAGGAAATTTTCAGGGAAACGTTCGAAAATTCTCTCAAGAATTTTGCTTGCACGAATGAAGAGATCGAAGTTCATCGCGATCCATAAATCGAAAGCAACGACGTACTCTTGAACATTTTCAATTACGGTTAAAAGCTACTATCCAGAGAAATTATACACACGAAAATTCAAAGAGAGAAAAATATTTATCTGTTTCGTAAATCAATCAATTTCCCTTTTCCTTGGAAAAGAGAAAAAAGTGTATATGCCGTGTGTGTGCAGAATAGATTAATCAACGCATACAAAGATATGAAGTTTATACCAAGCTCCCTTTTAACGAAACTTGTTCACGAGAAAGCAATCGCGTTGCAAAGTTGGCGGATCGGTTGGAAACTCGGATAGAAGATTTGCATAGTACGAGGTGGCGAAGCGTGGCACTTAGACAAAAGGCGAGGATTAGGTAACGCGTGGGTCAATAATCGGGGACAAAGACGTGGTTCACAGCATCTGATGATGATGATCGAGAGGGAAGGACCGGCTCCTATAATTGATGCGAGAGAGCGGACAGAGAATGTAGAATAAACGGCGACGATAAAAGGAGAAAGGAAGACATCGAGATATTAAAATATTGGAATAATTGAGCGTATTTAATGAAACGATAATTTCGTTTTTAAAAAAAGGGAAAAAATGAATCGAACCAAATTTTTAATTATCATAGATGGGATTGCCCCCGATGTACGATTTGAGCGCAAAATTTGAATTTGAACACAAAAAATACACATACATCCAAAGGATATTTGAAGAGCGAAGCGAATGTCCACTTAAAAAAAATCTCCATACATTTTAATATCTCGTGCAATATTTCGCGAATGAAAATCCGCGGCACATATCCGTGAATATAAATATTCACTCTGAATTTATCCCTACTTATACTCTTTCACTCCCCTATATAAAAAATTTCATCTTTTTAAACTTTTAAAAAACATCTTTAAAATAATTCCATCTAAGAGAAAACAAGATTACGATGATGATAATAGTAACAACAACAAATCTAATTTCCTCGAAAAGGAAAGAAAAGAACATATAAATATTCACTCTGAATTTATCCCTACTTATACTCTTTCACTCCCCTATATAAAAACCAAAAATTTCATCTTTTTAAACTTTTAAAAAACGTCTTTAAAATAATTCCATCTAAGAGGAAACAAGATTACGATAATGATGATAATAATAATACTAACAACAAATCTAATTTCCTCGTCGAAAAGGAAAGAAAAGAACATATAAATATTCACTCTGAATTTATCCCTACTTATACTCTTTCACTCCCTGTATCCCCTATATAAAAACCAAAAATTTCATCTTTTTAAACTTTTAAAAAACATCTTTAAAATAATTCCATCTAAGAGGAAACAAGATTACGATGATGATAATAGTAACAACAACGAATCTAATTTCCTCGATAAGAAAAGAAAAGAACAAAGCGACGTGAAAATTTCCATTTTCTCGCCCGATCGTGAAACACGCGATTCGAGAACTCGCGCCAAAGAATCGCCGATCCTTTTTCCTTTCCCTCTCTCTCTCTCTCTCTTTTTTCTTTCCACCACTCGTCGTCCATTGTGAACCAGCCACGCGACGCACTAAACGCACGCGACGACGCGCGCCCAAGTGTTCCGTGGAAATGAAAAAAAAAAAGGACTCGACGACGTTGAAGCACGGAGGAGCAGGAGGAGGAGGAAAGTTGACACGTGCAAGAAAAATTCAGCTCGAGACCTCGAAACTTTGCCGGCTTGTGCGACGTGAACGACGCGAGTCCCGCGGGAAATGTTGTTCGGGAGATTTTTGCCGTCAAGCCGAGAGGCAGAGAGGAGGAGGGTTGACGAAAATTGATCTGAGAAAAACTCGGCAAAACTTGGCAAAAATAAGAGAAGAATCGACTGTACTGTCCTCGAGATAATTCGAAAAAAAAGAAAAATATATATAATATCCTCAAAAATTGTCCAACAGCGTCGACGTTGGTGTGGTACCGAATTGGAATATTGGAATTCCATTACGATACCAAATAATTCTGGGAATAATTTACGGGATCGAGCAAGTGCAGAAGCGAGGAAGCAACGTGACAACGAAATTTGTGTTCCACGTCGATATCGGTACATTGTCCAAGAACGAGATTCGATCTTTTCAGCTTCGATTTTATCTCGAAATAAATAATGTCGCTCTGCATATACATATATATATCACAGCGACCTCGCACGTTACATTTGACGTGACATTTTTCAATCGAACAATATCCCGATCCAATAGCGATTACCGGGATACAGATTGAAACAGATGGACTTTTGTCAAATCAACCCACGCCTTCTTTTTCTTTCGATTCGTCTAATAATCCAAATGGCCGATGAAAAATATAAATCGATCTACTTCTACGACATCTTTCCTCCAATAAATACTGGATAATCGACGATATACGTGGCAAATGACGCTTTTCCTCCAGCGAGAAAGCTCGAAAGAGAGATCTCCAACCCTCGCCTAGGAACAACACGTAAATACACGTACACAAGAAAACCCGTCGAGTATACTCAGTGTAGCCTAAGGTCAAGGCCGGACACTGCTCGTACAATTTTCTAGTCGATAACCGTGCAAGGATGACTCGTGTATATACGAATATCCATCCAATTTCTCGTTTCTCGTTGCCGAAATAAGGAAGCAAGGAAAGCAGTTTCTCATCTGTGAACTTCTGTCTTGGCCGAGATATTCGTCCAACGTCTGCAGAGTGGCGGTATGCACGAACGTCGAGGAGAATAATAACGTGCAGGCGTGCTCTTCCCCCAACCCAACGAACTAATCGTGAAATCGGTTGTAAAGATTAGATCCGAGTAAGATCTTTCTTCTTTGCTTCTTTTTCACGGATGGAACGGATTGCAAGAAAGTTCCAATCGTATTTTCCCGATCGTCACCTTCTCGATTTCGATTGGAATTTGTCCGGAATTAGAGAAATCAAATCCGTGAGGAGAGAATACTTGTTTGGGGTTGGGTCTAAAGGACGCGGAATTAAAAAATCTCAATCTCTTTATTTCCTTCAGACACATCGCCTCGGCAAAGGATTCCTTTCTTTCTTTCTTTCTTTCTTTCTTTCGAGAATGGCGCTCCATCGGAAGAGAGAAGCGTCGCGTAATCGTGAACAAGATGGTTGGAATGCGTGGCGAGGATCTTACTTAAAATTCGTATGGTATCCTCGGCTCGATCGAAGGAAAAAAGAAAAAAAAGAAAAAGATCGAGGAAAATCAATCAGAAGATTCCACTCTCATCACCGCGTATCTCAACGAGGAGGAAGATACTCTCGAGTCAAGAATCGAGAAATTTCTTTCTTTCTTTCTTAACGCTAAATATTCGAACGCGTCAATGTCCTTGAAGAAAATTTCCACGTGGAAGAAGCCTCGTCCGCTATACTTTCCGAATATCGAACCGTTTCGCGGTACGTTGACAGTGACAAACGTTTCTATCAACCGAACGATTCTATCGAGTCGATGGTGTGTGTGGTCGCGTTTGCAACGCTTGTGCGCGATGTAAAGTTTGAGCAATCGACCGAGATATGTGGGAACGAATGGGTGGAAAAGAGGCAACTTACGAATATTATTTTGATTAAAACGAGGACGGTTTCTGTGTCAAGACTTCTGCGTTCCAGGCTTTGATAACTTATTCGCTCCACGATACCGGAAACAGTTCAATCTTTACGAAGTACAAATCGTTAAATATCGTTCAATGAACAACGGTTGACCCGTTCAGCGCAAAATTATCAATTGTGTGTTACGCGAGAAATAAAAAAGCGAAGATTATAAAACACTGGAATTTAAAGATTACAAATTTTCTATTCTCGCAATCAGGCGCTGAAAGAGTCGAGAGATTGGTTCGTTAAAAATGGACGACGACCCTTTAACCGATGTGGAACGGCCGCGAGCGAGCCGAGGATTGGCCTTGAGACGGCGCTCGAGATCGGCACTCGGATCCGGCTTGCGTCGCGAGATACGAACGAAATCAATTAGGGGGTGGCGAATTTATGCCGCCAATTTAGGAATCGATCGATAAATCTCGCTCTCTGGAAATATTTACAGATATTATTCCCAGTCGTGAATCACGATTATTAAAACGAACGTTCGATATCATCCAATTATTAAACGTTCCGCGAATTATGCACTTTCGATTGTAAAAAAGAAAAAGAGGAGGGAAAAAATTCTAACAACTGCTCCTCTGAATTTTATAGGAGGGAAGAGAAAAGAGTCGTAGTTTCTCTTCATCGAGGAGGGGGAGTATCAAGGGGAATTGGCTCGTTGGAAAAGAATTACAATCCACGAAAAGAGTTGATTGCACGCGTTTAACGCGGACGGCAAGCCGGACGGAATGCCAAACAAAGGGTGTTCGTTCTCGAGCGAGAAGGACGAAAGCAAAAAGTCGATCCTCGACCGATCGAATGATCGATTAACTCTCCTCCTATCGTACACACACACCTCCGTACAATAGCTCTAGCTAAATGTAATCTCGTTTCATTGCGATTTAGACTGTCTCTCCTATCTATACGAAGAAAAGAAGTTGTTGTTTCTCCTTAAAAACTACATTTTTTTTCTCTTAGGGCCGAAAGCTCGCACCTTTTTTGGTCTGCTGCCCAATCCAAAGGATCCACGTATACGATATATTACCTATAGAAGTTGGATACGCGCGAGAATCGAGGAAGAAGTTTCGAAAGATCGTCGATCGATCTCTCGAACGTGTATAATATATATATATATATCTTCGAACGACGTTTCGAAGCGTCCATGATGCTCGAATATACGAAAGTTTGGATACCGAACAAGGCCAAGGGAACGAAAGTCGAGTTTTTGGAGAACGAGCTTCGTTCGTCTCCGTTCGCGCGACATCCACGATTCCACGTGTATTTTATTGGTCTGCGGCTTTATCCAATTCCCCCGTCGAACTGGATAAAGGGAAAAAAAAGAATAGTGGGATTCTACGTATAATCCCGAGAACGAAACAACGCGTGCAAGAAGAGATTTTCTTTTTTCCCCTCTCTCTCTCTCTTCTTTTCTTTCTTTTTCTTTCTTTTTTCTTTCTTTCTTTCTCTTTCTTTTTTTCCGTCCCGTGATCTTCAATCGAACACGCGGTTTCGCCCGGGACGAATCACTTCCACTTGGTGTCCACACCGCGAATGCTTCAGCGTCGTCTCGTGGAACTTGATGGAATTCGGACAGAGTTAGTGTAATTATAGAAGGGGCCAGAGTCGCGGGGCTGTGATTATTAATTATTTGTGCGATCGGACGAGAAGAAGGCGGGCACGAGCTCGGGCAGGATTCGATGCGCGGCTTCCAGTCGAGTTTTATTTTTTTTTTTTTTTTCCTCTCTTCTTTTTTCCTTTCTCCTTTAATCTAAAAATGGAAGACGTAGGACAGGGCTGACGAGCGGCGAAGCTCGACCTAGACGGGGAAGACGATTCATAAACACACTTGGATATCCCTATTCGAACGAATATCGACAATGGGATATCGTCCACTGGTAGGCGCGTATGGCTCGAGATCTCTTCTCGGTCTCGTACACAGAATTTTATTTATAATTCGAGACGGCATCGAAATCATCAAGAACGAATCAAATTACAAACCAAGTTTCCAGCGGAAGGAGACACCTCGAGTCCCAGAAGAAATCCGCAGCGACTATTCGTAGAGAACGCTGTTCGAAGAGAATAACGCCGTTTGCTTCTGTTTGGACAATTTGGAGCGAAGACTGGGCGAACGTACACAATACTGCAGGAACACATTTGTTGTGCCGTTGACGGCTCAACCACCCGCGCATGTTCCTTCTCCGCGTATGAATCTTATCATTGATTTAAAGCCATCGTGGAACACGTTCGCCACAACTGACACCGAACAGACAAACATCATTCGTGTATACGTGTCTGACGTACACGTCTGTCATATCCTCGATCAACATCGCGCGATAAATCTGTTTAAATCTATTATATTCGAAACGAAATTTTCATCCATCGATTCCGAAATACGTCTGTGCACAATATCCGCGAATAACGATAATAATAATAACAACAATAATTAATTTTTATATTTCTCGACTGAGGAGTATTGCGTGCATCGTCATCGTAGAATAGGAAATTTCCATTTCACGTGATCCACGCTGAATTTAAGCGTTAAGTTGAAATCCAGCCGAGCTTCTGTTATCTGAACTGGTGCCAAGCGTCAATTATACGAACATCTGTTATGAATGGGGGGAAACAAAGACGTAACGAAACGACGGCTGCACCGATCCGGGGAAAAAATCGGTTGTACGAGTCGATTGTTAAACTTGTTGTTCGAGGATGAAAAGTGATCCGACTTGAGAAGGATCAAATATTAATTAAACAGCTCTTTAAACACATTATTCCGTATTACCTTCCCCCCCATATCCGTTTAAAATCCCTCTGAACAAGAACTCCGATTATTCGAAGGAAAAGTTGGAAAAGTTTGCGGGGGGATAATCGATGGACCCAGCATTGAACAACAGAACGGAGAATCTACAACCGATTCTGCAGAAATGCTTGTGTAAATGGGAGATCCTTCCTCTTCAGAGATGAAAAGGAAACCTCCTCTTCCAACCGGATGGAAATTATCGAAAAGAAAATAGCAAACAACAGGTGAGAGAGAGAGACTTTAATCGATCTCTCGAAATTCAATTTTGAGATGATGATTCTGAAGAGGATGGCCGGCGATAATTAGCGAATTAACGGGATTGAAAAAAGGAAGAAGCTCGAGTAAGAAAAGAAGCGGAGCAAGAAGTGGCTCGATGGAACTTGGATGAGCTTCTTTTCACCCAGCCTGTCCAATACTGATTCCCGACTGACCCTGGTTTCAATTTCAAAAAAATTTACCCAAATTTACTTAACAAATTTCGTCCAAGACGCGACGATTGGAAGGTTATCTGGAGAATAAAGGAAGGATTAACGCGGCGGAATTGGAATGGAATGGAATGGAAGTGGAAAGAAAAATGGCGAGTTCGTTGGAGGGAGAACACAAGGGGGATTAGGAAAGGAGAGGGGGCGGAACACTTAATGGGGTTCCGATGGGGTCTCGTCCCCGATCTGCCAGAGGATCATTTATCACTTCTCATTTTCCCTCGTTAACGTCGATTCTGCTCGGCTACGTCGAATCCACGACTACGCTTCTTTTCGATTATATTCGACGGCGCATCCCTCTTCGCAACTATTTATTTACCTCGTTACTTTCTACACGATGAATATATATATATAAAATCTGGGAACGAGCGTTGAAAATAAGAATGAGATCCAAAGAGAGATTTCGAGCCAGACGTTCCTTCGCGCCTCGGTTCTAACGAATACGAATCTTCTCGAGGAGAAGTATCGTTGAGCGAGATAAACTCGTTCTCACAGCGGTGGGACTACTTTGGCGAGAATCTACTACTCTGCGTGCTTCGAGAGAGAGAGAGAGAGAGAGAGAGAGAAAGTGAGATTCGTGAAAAGGCCGCTCGACTGAAAGAGGTAATCCTAAGGTCTCGATCTACGAGATTCTCAAAGAGAGATCTGGTGATTTCGATTAAGGGGGAGGGAGGGGGGAGGGCACGTCGTCAATTCAAAATTATCCACCCATCGGGACAAACGACGAACCTTTCTCCCCCACTCCGATTCTATTCGCTACGACATCGATTTAGAATTCGCCACCGAATAAGACTAGTAGATTAAGGCTAAAGAAGATAATTTTCAAATTAGAAAAGGCCGATAACGACTCACGATAATCTAGATAATCGCTACAATTCTACGGATGATTTAGGGCTTCGAGCCTCGATCATCGAATGGTGTTCGAGAAAAAGATGGATCACGAGAGAACGCGACAATTCGCGCTCTTCTATCTCTATACCTGATATGGATATACGACAGAATCACTGGAACACGATTGCGGGCACGGGAGGGAACGGCCGCTCGTGTCTCGAGAAATTTATCAATAGCAATCACAGAAGAAATGTATCACAAAGGAAAGATTTCGAGAGATTCCGCCATCGCGAGAGATTCTCTTGTTTCTTTCTTTCGATTCGATCGGGCAACCCAAAGCGCAACAATTCCTCGAAAAATCGCGCAAATCGTTCCTTTCGAAACTCTCGAAACGTTCCGAATGGATTTTGGAACAGTTCCAAGAACGCACCGCGTGCGTTCTATCTTTTTATTTTATTCTTCTTCTATTCGTCACTCCTAGAATACCAGCAGAAAATCGAGGAACCGCGGTTATCGTCGGTCATTCGAAGGTTTCTCGATTCGTTTTACCGATCGTTGGTAAACGGGAAACGAGATCTTCTCGAGGAAACGTTATATCGCACTACGAAATTGTCTCCAATGTCGCGGATCTCTTCCTTCTTCGGGAGAGGAGGCGAATCTGTTCGCGAGAGGAGGAATCTTCGATAGCTTTCCCCCAGTGTTCGTAACGACAGATTTATCTAGCTAGTTATCAAATACGCGCCGAATAATTCGTGATGCGGCGCACGATGGGGGAGGGAATGATGAATTAGCTGATGAGAATATCAGAATACCAGGAGGAAAAGAGAGAGAGCACACGGTTCGAAATTCGAACCCTCGTTGGCAGTGCTTGTGGGAGAGACTCTCCTTGGAGAGTCGTGCTTAACAACCGGGATTCGATGTCGACGATATTTCGTTGTCGCGACTCCACTTCACACCTTGTAGGATAATCCGTTACGTTATGCATCTCGACTCGACATAACTTCGTCATCTGCGTACATATATATATATAATACAGTGTACAGTGTGTTGTCGTAACCGAGAAGGGAGATTTTCGGGGTTTTATTGAAACGTCGAATCCCGGCAATTAATCTCCAAGCGACTCGTAATAATCTAAAAATCGTGAACGGTGAACGATCGTTAGGATCGCGATTGATCCAGTCTTCGAGGACATTTCGCCCTGGATCGGAACACAAACGTTTTCATCTCTTTTCAACCCCCGGCCAACTTCGCTCGATTCTTGTCCGATCGGAGGACAACTGAGATCGAGGCCAAGAAGATCATCCCAAGCTGATCGCCCAACGATCAAGACAAGATCGAACGGTTTACCTAAAGTTCCGCGAGAAGTTTCCTCGCACCCAAAATCGAAAATTAGCGCCTATAGAGAGTCAGTCAGTTTTGGAATCAAATCCCTCCAATCCTTCCAAGATATGGATAACGTTCAGTCTTTCCTCGCACCGATCCTCGTACTTGTCATCGAGTGCTGATGATCCACCTGATATCGATCCACCTAACATCCACCTAATACCCGATAAACTCTTCAAATCTCAATAACTTTCCTTTCCCCCTGCGCGGGGGGGAGCGAAGCCGAACAAATAAGAACTCACCACTCGCCAAGAGAAACGAACGAAGATGGTGGCGTGGGATAGCGAGATCGGTGGTGATGATATACCGATACGCAATCTCGATCGACGGTCGAAAGGGAACCAAGGAAATTGCTTCGATTGTGAATCGCTGTCCCGAGCCCGGCTCACACCCTTGTCTCGTTGTAGGGGCTGGAGGAGGTGGTGCCCTGGCGACGTTGCCGATCACTGTCACCGGGCACGTTAAACGCGACGTTCGGCACCGTGGTCGGGTCAACCGGCTGATAATGGGACTGCGCCGGCTGCGATTGGTGAGAATGGGAGGAAGACGAGGGTGGGCCCTCGCTTATGGAGGTCGTCGAGGCGAGAATACGGCGACCGCGTACCTGGTAACGTTGGGGGTAGCAGCGGCCGCAGCAGGCGTGCAGCAGGCCGCCCCTCGAGGCAGTGCTGTGCGCGGGAGAGGTGAGGGGCGAGGGCGAGCCCGGCCTCTTCGGGGCACCGTTGTAGGGCACCTCCATCTCCACGAACTCGCGATCCTGAAACAGAAATCGTCACTTTGGTCAGTTTAAACTGTGGATACTTTATTATAAGCCAGGCCTCGAGAGGGAATTTTTCTTATCTTCGAAGGTACGGCGAATTGAAGGAGTAAAGGAAGGGGGTTATTCCAATGTTAGGGGTGAACAGACGATAATATTATTTCGTTGTTCGTTATTGACTTATGTACACAGCAATACGTTTCAATATTAATAATCGTGAGAAAGTTTCTGTAACGTGATATTTTAATCCTAACGCGTAGAAGGAAAATAGAAATCGAACATTCTTGTTTATTTAATGTAGCGCCACGTGAGTTTTTTTAGATCAAGGGTAGAATCGTCTAGGTATACTTAAAGCTATAACGTAACTCGCACGGTAAAGCCTGCCACGCTGAGTTTACAGCCTCGTAATCTCATCGTCTAAAGTTTCTATCCCCTTGTTCCAACTTTTATAATTCACGATACACCATCGATATACCTCGTTATCCATAAATTTTATCGATCCACGCAAATTTTTAATGCCTTATTTCCCTCGTTTATGATTCCATTTTTTTTTTTTTTTTTACATTACACACATAAGGTTACACGTAACCTTGCACAAGGTTAATATAAGAATTATACCTTCTAAATGTTTCATAAAGGAAGTTAACTTTGTAAACTCGATGGAAAGATCTTTTTATTTTCCATCGGAATTAATCACGATATCGAATAAATTGTACAACAGTAGATAGAGTGTACGGCTAGTCAGACAATCATACACGCTTCGACCTGAATAGATCCGTTTTGGAACGTGACACGTGGTTTGAAAGTTAACACATTTGAAAATAAAATTTTCGAAATTTATTTTCGAATAATTACTTTTCAGTATTGATCGTACGTAAGTTAATTCTAACCCAATTTCATTACGAATCCAAAATACAGATACAAAAGATTTCACCGTCGACTTTTTCTTCTTTTAAATTAATTCCAAGGATTTAAAGGAATTACATTCTTGACTGTCATATTTCTAAACAAACCTATCCAGGCCAAGTCGTTCATCCAACAATTACCCTCGACGCGATATTCATTTGTCGAGAAATATCCGTAAAAAGTAATTGCTCCGAGTATTTACTTTCAAATATACTCGCTCCCTTGGATAGAATATCTTTTTAAAAGAGTCTAAAACGAGGAGGATAAAAAGGCGAAATACGTGTGCCGAGGAAAATAGTTGAGAGAGGAAAAGTGGTGAATATGTTGGCATTTTCACAAGGGCAATTTCATCGGGTCCTATTGTTGTCGACCGAAGTTTGGTCCACCGGGTATTGCTAGAACTGCGTTGCAACTTGTTTCTCTTCTCGAATTACATAGCCGGAGGGGAAGCACGCGCGTTTACGCGAAAGGCTTATTGTTACAGTTGTGTTCACAGGATTTCGTCCATAATCACGATGGAAATATTTACATTCCTGCACAATACACCTCGAAATTCATCCTAATTCTATCGCGAATCTATCGATCTAATTCCAAATAACAAATATTTTTTGAACAAAGCGTACAGTGAAATGAAGAAATAAAATTCTTATTCTTTTTTCCTTAATCTTCCGTGACAACATTTAAATCGTTAAAATTCGATCGATCTCTCGCGTGTCAATTCATGATCCAAAGATCCGCAGTCGATTATCACTTCGTATCGCAACGACCGAATAAATTTTTCTCATTTTCAATTTCCCGTGCAATTTACAAATCGATAACCGATCGATTGAAGGGTAGAAACGGGGGGGAAAGGGTTAATCAACTTAAACCAAGCATCCATAATGTTCGACCGCAAAAAAATAGAGCAGGCAAAGGGTTTCATAACCTCGAGGGATCGATCGAGGGCAAACGATGGAAAATCTATCGAGTGTTTAACCCTCCCCTCCTTCCGAACTTTCCTCCTAAAGTGGTTTCCCAGATGAGATTGCGTGGCTGCCCCGTTTCCACGGGATCAAATCTTGCAAGTGGCCGACTCTCGGCCAAACTGACGTCGAGTGATCGTCGATAACCGATCCTTTTCCTTTCCTATGTCCCGCCACACCGATTTCCCGCCTATGCATTCGAACCAAAGTTTTATCGATCGACCAGCGACGAGTCGAGACAAGTGGGCCGGGTCAAGTGGGCCCTTCGATGCTCCTCCGCGTCTTAAGAAAAAGGTCGACGTGAAAAGTAAGACGAAAATTCACTTTCTACCCCCTAATCAATCTCCTGCTTTCCGCAAAAATCGACGACGAATTTTCTGACTCGAAAGATCGGAGGAAGAAGAAAAGTTAAAAGTCAACCGAGGATAATTAATTTTCGCAAAAAGTCATCTTGGAAAAAAAGAAAGAAATGCTGCTTCGACGAATGAAGAAACGAGAGAATGTCTTACTCATCCCACACAGAATAATAATATTAATAATAACACGAGACGAATTCCTCCGTTACGTCGGCATCTAACGTTACCCACACACACACACACACACATATACACACTCATACACGTTCCAATACTTTTACCGCAAAATGTGGCCATTGATCGGCGTTTCCTTGTCGATAAAACTCTCGTCTATCGACTGAAACGTATCGACGATTCAACGTCTAACGCCGCCAAGTTTCGACGTTCTCGATGAAAAGCCGAATCGTCTTCGACCAATGTTGGCACATTCGTTTTGATCCGATCGATACCGGCTCCAAACTCGAAGAAATATTTAAATTTCATCGAAAATTCACGATATGTACGGAAAGAAAACGCTTATTTCGATCGTGAAAAATATTCCCTGCTCAATTGCAGAAAAGAAGAAGACGAGGAAGATGGAGAAAAAAGAAACGTTCTCTCTCTCTCTCTCTCTCTCTCCACAGTTTTATCCGTCCGAGTCACTTTCTCAAAGTCTCTATCGTTTCCCTCGGATTAAACTCGTCCTTATCGTGTCTCGGAGAGCCTCTTATTTTCGTCCCCGCGAGCATCATCCAAGCGTGGAAATAAAACGAGCCACTTCCTCCTCCAGGATGCCGAATCGGCAAAAAAGATATCTCTTTCATCCCCCCTCCACTGTTATTTCTCACCGCGAGCATCCTCTCGTGAAGATGGAATTCTCCTATTCCCAACGAGATCCGATTCGATCTTGGACGGATGGACGAGCGAATGGAATGAGAGATACTCGATCGAGCGAGATAAGATTCCTCGATACTTTGGGCAGAGTTTCGATTTTTGTGCAATCTTTCTTGTTGGAGATTATCGATCAAGCCTCCAACATCGTCTCGAATGATAACGAATGATGACTCGAGGATAGGCAGCAGAGGGGTGTGTGTGTGTGTGTTTCCACAACTTTGTTTCAAAGCGACGACTTGGACGGTTTCTTTGTCACATAGTGGGGCAAGGATACGCGCTCCACTTTGATCAACGAACAAAAGGGAGCTGTGGCTCGGCAACGCGCCGCTTTGTTCGATCAATCTTTTCCTTGTGCCGTGGAAAAAGCCTTACTTTACCAAGAACAACGGATAACAGAGAGAACACTTCTCTCCTCTATTTATTTCCGATTCCCCGAGTAAGTTGTAACAGCGTGGAAGAATAGGCGACTGACAAATCGACCAAGGACGGGGATTATTAACGGATTGGAAATAAGATTTCGGGGGAGCGAGTGTGTTTAACGAGCTGAAGGGAATGGGGGAGAGTTTTGGTTTCAGGTGGGCCGCTTTAATTAATACACGTGTCGAGGGGAGGGGAAAAAGTTTGCCCCGAGTTCCTCGAGAATTCTCCCGAACAACTATCATTCGCTCCACTTTCCGAGCTAATGAATATAAATTGCACTTTTATAAATCGAAAACTGTTGGGATTTTTGTTTCCTTTCTTCAGAGAGAAGATGAAAAGGTGCGTGCAATTTTCATTCAATTTTTCTTCGCGCCACTCGTTGAAATTGAATCTCTCGAAAATTTTGGATACTTAAACAAGTTGTCTAATTAAACGATAAAAATTAAATTATACGAGCATTGTAATAAATGTTTAATGTTTTTTCTCCCTTGTCGAATCCAAATTCTTTATCAATGTATCAAAGGAAAATAGAAAATTTATTTACGGATTTATGTATTTGTACTCGATACAACAATCTCCTCCATTTCGATTAGTTTCAAATATAAATATCGCAAGCAAAGTTGCAATAACTTTCAACTCCTATCCCGAGTAATTTTCATCGAAACGATCGAGAAGAATCTTAACATTCCAAAACAAAATCTTCCGTTCCACGAATTCGAGCGAATCCTCGATCGTTAATTCTCCCCGATCGCGCGTATCTCTTCGTCAGAGAGAAAAATATACAATTCCATTCCGTTCCGTGTGCACGTCAGAGAATAGAAATATGTAGGCATGCGAGGAAAAAAAAAACTCTATAACAAGCCGATGTCGCTATTTCTGTTACGATGGATCACGTTATAAGCGCAACTGACCTCTCCAAGATAGTGACGCGTGTCATGACACCGTTTTGGCCACCAATTGCGTCTTCCGTTCAACGCAACCATTGATCGCAACCGTGGTACAGCTGCGAGCCGTTTAAATATAAATTAAACAAATTCCGCGCCGCGGCTTCGCCTCGTTTCCCGCGCACAATCGCGTTTAATGGGTTGGAGGAACCCGTGCATATCCCCCTTTTCCGATTCGTATTCGATTCCACCGATCGAGCCCGCTGCAATTTTCCTTTCGTCTCCAATTCAATTTCCATTTCGAGAGTTGGAAATTTCGCTTCGAGGAAAAAAACGAAAAGAAAATGAAAGAAAAAAGAAGGACGGATTAAAAATATACATGGAAGCATATGGATAAATTTTTTTAATAATCAAATTCAACTGCGATTCGTTGCGAACGATTAGAAAGGCCGTTCAATTTCTGATTAAATTCGACTCGTTTCTGACAACGAATGAATAATTGTTCGTCAAATAAATCTCGAGAAGAGGGTTAAACGTTTCGTGGAAATTTCGGTTGAACCGGTATTTCGGTCGGTGGCGATAAGCGTTGGCGAAGACGGATACACGCAACGGATGCGACACCATTTTAGAAATGCAGCGACCGCAAGACGCAGCCAGAATGGATATGCATTCCCCGCTTAATAGAGGCGGTAGGTGATCAGCGTTCGTAAATTCAGCCGGGCCATCCTCGTCCCCCATAAATAACTCGCCGCCACGACCTGACCCCGCTCTGCGCTCTACCGCACTTGTCCCGCCATTTTATGAATGTCCCCTACCCGCTATTCTCGAGCCTTCCCATCCTATCTCGATGTTGGATCAAACTTAGAAATCGCCCTTAACCACGACAACGATCCGGATGATCGATCCGCGAGAAAGGCGACTTGGAGAAAAATTTCCTACAAATCCCCTCCTCGTGGCAAAATCCAGGTTTGGAAACGCATTTTCGTGCCGAAAGGGAGGGAAGGTTTTAATTTAGTTTCCGGAATAGAATCCCGTTTCTAGAGAGATAAATTACGTTCGAATAATCGGACGAATATTTCGTAATTGAAGATGGACAGGAAGGGGTGGGGGATACGTTGGGCCGTTGCCAAACGTGGAAGGGAAAGAAAGTCGTTGAAGACTTTTTTTCCTTTTGGAAATGATCATTCCATTCCAATATTCTGCGAGATTCTTAAAGGAGAAGGGATTATTTTCGAAGCGAAGGGGGTCGAAAATTAGGAAATTTGGAAAAGAAAAACTACTCGTGGCGGATCGAATAATACTCAACTACTCCAATTTAATATCTCCAATTGCTAACTAAAAGAAACACCTCGATCGAGTTCACCACGTTCAATTTCGATTTTCTTTCTGATAAAGACACAACCTCCCTCCTCCTCCTTCCTTAAGAAAGAAAAAGAAATTTTCTCGCGTAATCCATCGAGTTGGAAAAATACATTTTCTTTTCGTCCAAAACTCCCTCATCTCGCGTGTGTGCCACGCGAGTGGGAAAATCCGACGCTATTGTTGGATCCCTTCAACGCCGCTTTCCCCGGCTATAATTAGTCCGGGGCGGGATGACGTCTCGCCCCGAGACGACTTCGATTCCCGAAGAGATTCGATCGAGGCCGGCCACGACCCGGAAGAAATCAATACGCCAACACGGCGACACCGATTGGCCGCGTCTGATGCCCGCGCAACGCAAAGATCTCCGACCCGAGATCGTTTCCCTCCTCCTGCTTCGATTCCTCCTCCAGTCCGCTCGATCTTTATCCTGCCGTTTTCCCCGCTCGCAGGTTAATATTACAGGAATTGGAGAGCGGGAGGATCGCGACACTGTTTTTGTAAGAGTTTTTCACTTGAGATAAGAGGGGTTGTTTCCCCTCTTTCGTCGGAGGAGGAAAGATTTCTCTAGGCGAGAAACTAGAAGAGTAGAGGAGTGATTCATCGGGGAAGGGAGAAATGGCTTCGACGATCGTTCTCTTTCGTTCAGAGAAATAGTGCTCGAGAATCTCGATGATTTTTCAAGGGAACGGAGTTGGGCTAACAATGCCAACATCACATCGATCGATTTGGTGGATCGCATTGGATGGATTCTTGTTATCTTGATGTTATTAATAAGGGCGTATCGTGGATAGAAGGGATTCTTCGGGGGGGAGATATTTTCGAGTGGGAAAATGATCCAACGTCGGAGAGATCCTATGGAAATGTATCGGTTGCCAATTACGGAGACACGAGCGGAAGAGAAAATAACGTTAGACGGGAACAAGATCTCCTTAAGAGAAATCTCCCGGTTGGAAAAATTCGAGAGGAGGATGAGAAACAGTGAGCGAACCTCCATTTTCGCCAATTTATTATAATAATCCCTTCTTTCCACCGCGAATTTCCTTCTCCCTCTCCCTCTTTCTCTGTCAAAAAAGGTTAAATATTTACCTGCGTCCCTGATTCTCGTGTAAACGAGTTAATCGTTCCCATCGAGACTCTGTGCGATCTCGAAGCGTTTCGAGTGGAAACGCGGAGAAATTCGAATAGAGAGAAAGCATAATTTTGCGTCACGTTTCAAACTCTCGAGAGAATTGTGAGAAGAGGTTGAGGGCAACGTGTTTGATTCGCTCTGCGTTTTTTCGGGTTTCTCTCTGCTCGAGGGAATGATCGGGAAGAAAATGGTTGGAAAGGCGGCTAAACGCCGGCAGGAAGCGGAGATCGCGGCACGTAGGGAGAGAAGGAGCTGGAAAGACGACAGAGGACGGAGCAGGAAGTGGAACGACGCCGCCCCGAGCCATGTGCACGATTTTCTTCGCGAGTCGACAAAGGCGACCGGAATCGCGCTGCTTTCTGGGTTAAGTATATCCATGGGGAGACTGCTACATACCCGGAAGTCGAAGACTGTCGGGTGAAAAGTGTGTAATCGAGAACGAATTCCGTCCAATTGGATTGGAAATTGATCGAAACGGTCGAAACTAAGGGGATAGGATAACGTAACGATTCTTCTAAATTGTTCCTTTCAAAAAATCTCTCTCGCCATTTTTTACGTTGATCAAATTATTTTATTTTACTTTTTCATTTTTTTATTTCCAATAACGGATGAATGGTGATAAAGGAATTGAATTTTAGATCGCGTATTCACGATTTCTCAGATATACCAATTCGATTTTTGATAATGTCTGCGATATTGAAAATTGCCAGATAAATGTTTCCTTTTATATCCCCCATTACGCGTAAAATCTTTTTCTTTGGAACACCTTAAATATTATTTATTACCGAGAAATCCAAAAATTTCGTTTCGAAGGAAATACGAAGTTATCGAATCAGAGAACGGTTGGGGAGGGGGAATAGTAGGATCGAAGGGATCGTTGAAATGCATTTCCTCTTCATCTTATAAAATGTGCATCCTCTCTGTGTACGGATGACCAGAGCGGATCCTGCAATTAACACAATTTCCGTGGAAATTCGGGCTCGAGTGGCCGAATCGAAACAGTTCCGATTTGCAGAACTGACCTATATTTATCGATTTCAGCGTGCCGATTTTTCCCGAGTCGAAGTCAAGTGTCATCGAGAAATGAACGCGCGATCGAATAAGACAAATGTATCGATCGATAGGAAAATTAAAATTTAGAAGATCGAGTTACGAGGCGTGTATCGTAAGGGATATCTCTTGCAATCGAAACTGTCGATGCAAATTATCGGTCAAATTCATCACCACCTACAATCAAACGCTACGTGCAATCAATCACGAAGGTCTTCGTACGTCTTGCATAACATCAATCGAAAGAGTATTTATTAAAAATAATTTCCGTCAATTTCGACAAGAATATTCAAAAAATCGAACAGCGAAATCTATCAATTAATTATCTAAACGACATCGTGCCGAAACGTATTAATTCGATTTCAAAATTTTTTATTTAGACACTTTTTCGATTGTACAATGCAACGAAACAAAGAAGAAGACCAATTTATCCCTATATATATTCTTATCAAAAAATCCTTATTTCGATTATTCGATAATTATAAAATTCCAGAAAAAAAAATAAAACCTTCAATTAATTAATTCCAAATATTGTTGATACTTATACACAATCTAAAAAATTCAACCTACTGGATAAAATTCCAACCTAAAATTAATGATACAAAATAATATTCTATAATTTTAAATATATATACATATATGCATCTCATCTTCGTAAACACAATAACAAGGATATACACGCATTCTACATGGTGCTACATCTACGACACACAAGAGTTATTCTCTCCTTTCATATTCACCAGTATGCGACGGGCGTCACACACACACACACACACACACACACGAGTGGGTATCCCTCGTGCACAAGTGGTGCGCTAAAATTGGACGCGAACAGAGGGGGAGGATTTATTCAAATTGCTTCGACTCTTGGATTCGTAACAGGCGGGCGTTGATTCGCGGCCTGTTAGAATGAAACTCGGCGTGCACGGGATAAACGTGCACGCGACATTTCGACCATTGATTCCGCGAAATTAAACGTAGCCTCCTCCGAGGTTTAATGAAGCGCTAGCGTCAATGGAATAGAAGCTTCCCCCTTCAAAACCGGGGATATTTCCAATCCAAGCTTCTTTTCTCCCCCTTCCCTGGACCGTGCACGCGTCCAACGGGTTATTTCGAAAGAGTTATGAACTCGACACTCGGAGAAACCGAGGTCTCTGTGTCGTAAAGGAGGCCGTTTTAATCGAGCTTTTCGTTGCCGTGAAAATCGGTTTATTATTGGCGGTGATTTATTATATATGCCCAAAATATTTACTCGAAATATCGTTGCGCAACCACGTGTGAGGATATCGGGGAGAGGGGGTGGTAAGTAATCGAGGAGAAGAAAGAAGAGTCGCCGATCTTACCGTGGTCTTCTCCAAACAACGAAGTAGATGATGATGCTGCAGCTCGAAGATATCCTCCTCCTTGTAATTGTCGTCCAGCTGAAGGCCGCTCTCCTGCGCGGCCAAACGTGCCTCGGCCGCCTTCTTTTTGCTCACGAAGGCCGCCCCGCTCGACGCTTTCGCGATCCTGATCCGTGCCAATCTTGCTTTCTGGAAAAAACGGCGAAAGGGCAAACGTTAGAGAAATAATCGCATTATCGAAATTCCGTTGCGACCTTCGTCGTCATCCCTCTGCCGCGATTCATTCGTAAAAGAAAAAAAAAGGGGGGGGAGGAACTTGAAAACGGAAATCGGCGAAAGGAAATATTTAGATGCTGCCAAAATAAAATCGACAAACAACGGTCATCTTCACGGTCAACCTAGTTTCCCTCCGAGTTTTGGAAAGGGACCAAATATAATCGAGGATAAGAAAGGGCTGAGAGGCCCGGATCCTCCTCCTCCCTTTCCAAAGTCAGGACAACAGCTGAAGGGAGTTGATTTCGGAGAACGCTTTCCAGGTCAAACAATAGGTGGAGGCGAAATTGAAACACCGCGGAATCGCGACGAGGGGGAAATCATCAGCATCTGACTAACTCGCTTCGAGGAAAATCGGGCGCCTAGAAGAGGTCATTAGACCAACAACCACGATGCGTTGTGCTTGCCTGTTTTCTTTCTTTCTTTCTTTCTTCCTCATGTTTCTCGACGCTCGGTCAATTAAGCTTTTAGCGAGGATTTTCCAGGGGGAAATTTACCGTGCGCACCCCCATTCCAATGCCGCAAATACGAGACAGCGATCCCAAGCTTTAAACGCGTCCACGCCCATTTCCGCAACGATTATGCCCCGACCGTTGCATTTTTCGCTTCTTGCACAGAGACATCGCGCGAAAACACCTTGTTCACAAACCAGCCGTTTCAAAACCTCGCAAGAACTTTTCCCCGCTTTTTCGGGAAAAAGCGAACCGATAAAAATCGCCTACTCTTCCCTCGATCCTTGTTCCATTTCTAATCTCAAATGTACAGTTATCTCGATTCGATATGGGAAATAATCCGACGAGATAATCGCGAATGGAACAATCCTCGTAAATTATAAACATCCATCGTCGATCTCAATGTGCGATCTTGATTTCCGAGGAAACGAGACTTCCAAGAAATCTTATTCACTTTAATCCTTTTTATCGACGCGGAGAAAATATGGATCGTTTTGAGCAAACACCGTCGCTGAATCATTCGAGTCGATGATTTTTCTCTTTCCTCTTTCTCTTTTGAGTATCGTTAAAAACGTTGAAAGTTTCAAGATGGCCCGGTATTTCACGCGTGGCAAAATAACTGTTCGTTGCGTTGGTCGGATAAATTTATTTTTATCGCGATTTTTATCGCGCAAACATTTTTCCAACGAACTTTTTTTTTTTTTTTTTTTTTTTTTTTTTGCGCGCGAAAACCAGCGTTCAACATGATTCACCGGGCAAACGTTATTACCATTTATCTCGAGCAACCAGCCACCAGTCCAACCAGTATCATTCGCAATATACTCTAGCTTCCCTCGCCTGCGAAGCGGAACAAAGAACGTAAGAGTTGAACGACATCTCGTACCTTCATTCGTGAATCATTAATGGATCATCAAGAGGTTACTCCTCTTGTAACGAGGACGCCTTTTATCTACGAGCCTCGTAGTGGAAGCTCGTGGTAATCGGGAGTAAAAAAATGAGCGATCGTAACGACGAGACGAAGGGAAACGAAGAAATTATTTTTCGCGTTGTCGCTCGATAAATTCAGATGGTTACGGTTCTAATAGAAATTAAGTATTTTTTTTCCTCCTTTTTTTCCTCATTTCGTTGGATAAAACATTAGGGCAGATCGCATCGGTAATATAAAAAGTTTCTTATCGAGTTTCGTGGATCACGCGAAAATTCTTCTACGAAAATATTGTGTCCTTAGCAATAACGTACGATCGTTGAATTACGAAGCGACTAAACTGTTACGAAACTGCACGTGATAAGTGGAGATCCATTACGCGAACTCGCGATTATGAGTCCGCGATAAATCCTTCAACCGGTTTCGTGTTCGTTAAATTATCTTTAATTCCGTCGTAATAGTTTCGTCGATAGTTGCGGCTCGGGATGCACGCCTGTATAAAATCGGTTATCGTGCGCCACATTTTATCGATCACTCGACATTTTTCACGATAACATGACAACGAGTTGAATTACGATCACGCGAATATCGCCGTCTTATCTCGACGATATAATTCGTCTCGTCAACTGTGAAGATTTTAAACTCTGTTTCGCGGCTTTCAATTTCAATTTTCGACATCTTTATTCCTCTATTTATTCGAGATCTATGCGGCCATCGTGATCGTAATTTCAGGAATTTCGATCCTCTGAAAAATTTTTCCTAAATCTATCCACGATTAAATTAGAAATTCAAAAATATCATCTGTGATATCCTCGATATTTATAAAATTCTATATCTTCGAACGTCTACCTCTCCTTACTTATCACTTCGAAATTTCAACATCTGTCAACGACCGGTTAAAATTTCTTCCAATCCCTTCAAAATTCCAAACGATCTCGATCCACCCCCAACATTTCGCCTCATTCACCCTTACACGAATCAAAACGTCACCGTTGCCTCGAGACCTCTCTGTTCCTGACGTTTCGCAGCCGCACTTCAGAGGTTTCGTAAACATCCGGGAACACCGAGGATGTCCACGCAGAAGCTGCCCTCTCGATCAGAACCTGCCGACTCGATCCCTCATCCACCGCGAAAATATACCACTGGATGGATATAAATATGGAGGAAGGAGCGCAGCTTTGCTGGCTTCTATACGTTGACTCTATAATTAGAGGAGCGTCGCCGCCGATGATGCGCCGGAATCGCTGTAATCGCTTGTAATTCATCGCATCGACGTTTATCCGATGGCTAAACTTAGGGAGGATTTTGGAAGCTAGTGTAAATGTTTGACTTCTTCGATGCATTGAATGAGAGGATCGAATTCCGATACGGACGAATCGATTCCTCGCCTGAGGCTTCCCGATCTCTTCCCTTGGATCAGAGTATACTTCGATGAGGCTATTTCTTTGCGATGAAATATACGCTCTGGAATTTCGCAACAATTCCGTCCAGTTTTTCTTTTCGCGCAGCGGACGAAAAGGAATTGACTCGCGTAGAATTTTGGGCAAGTACAAGTGGAATAAATTGTTCCTTCAACTCGTTCTAACTTCCCTCTTTCCTCGGATTGAAATATAATAATCCCTTACGGAAATAGCAAAGCGCCAAAAGTGAGCGGATATAAAAGTAGATAAAGAGATGATAATGATTCCATAATAATCTTTCAATAAGTGGAATTTGACTATATTCTACGAAACTAGGGCTAAATTCCTTGAAAAAGAATTTCAATATTAACAAGGAATTGGAATAATTATCGTGCAAAAATATTAACAATCGAAATATTATGATAATGGAGGACCGGAAGCGAGCATCGACGCGGAAGATCGGGCACGCGATCGATCGATCTCGAGTTTCCGATCCGGCGGAAACGGAAAGCCGAGATTTCCCGGCTGAGCCTCTGATCCCCGCGATTGGCGGGGGAAAATTAATAGATCGTGCGAATTACGAAGTAGCATCTTGGAAGAAATTTCTTGGAAAATTCTCAACAGATCGAGTATGCTCGAAACGAAAAGAGAGAAAGAGAGAGAGAATATTTACATCGCGAGTGATGAACAGAGAAACGCTTCATCATTGTTATATACGATGATGCGCGTTAAGTTGGAAAGATGGGATCACGCGGAGTGGACCCTGTCCAACGAAATTAATCGACGTGGCCGCTAATTAATTCGCTTATGAACAGCAGTTTTTTGTCGGGCGACAGCTAGCTACCTGTTGTCTCACATCGAATTAATTAACTATCGACGTCGTTGTGAGCACCGAGCTTCGCCCCGTGCAATATTAATTACCATGACAGAGAGAGAGAGGGAGAGAGGGAACCCTCTGTTTCCCAAACATAATCCTCTAATAGGAATCATCGGTTACGCATCGGCGATGATGGAAGATTAAATCTCAACCGGAAATTGCCGCATCTCTTCTTATCCATTCAACTCGTTTTGCACGAAAAACCAATTCGACGGATCGAAATTTCATTCACACCTCATCATATATATATATATGTATATATTTAAAGGAGGCTGGCGAGATCGAGTTCAACGAATTTACGAATAAATTTATCGGTATTTACGAGTAGCGCTGGCAGAAAGAAAATATTCAAAAATGCTCGTATTTCGAACATCGCGCGTATCCCTCCTCTTGGTCTCTCAAACTCCTCTACAATAGAAGATTTATGCTCGTCACATCGACTCCTCCCTATTTTTCCACCACTCGTGGCGAATCTCGACAAATCCTACGTTTCAAATGCACGGATTAGAACGAATAAAAGTATACGTATGTACGCCTCGTCCAGATTTATCTCGATATGCATCTCGATCCTTGGGGGTTTCGATGGAAAGGGCATCGATGGAGACACGAGCACGGGTTGGAAATATCGCGTGGCTTTGGACGATTAATTCGAAGGAGGATGAGGGGGAGGGGCCGATAAGAAAAGAGAATGCACGAGAGATTCCAACGCTATCGCGGTTTTCGGGTTTCGATCCCATCCCCTCCGTTCAACCCTCGTACGAATGTCTGTCCAGATTCTCCTCGCGAGTAAGTTAATTAAGCGAACGAATAACACGCGGGTCACGGACGGGTGAAAGGGGCGCGGCATTTCGCCTTTCGTTTCAAGAAAGGGCCACACCGGGATAAAGTACGCAAGACCTACTTTTTCCACCTCGAGCATTGAAAATTAAAATAGTAAAGTGCCGCGTTGGGAAAAAAAAAAGAAGTCGCCGTTTCCTCGCGCGCTATAACGTTAATAGTCGGAGAAAACCGGGGGGAGAAAGGGCTCTAGACGGGAGGAAAAATCTCTGAATAATTTTCCCCAAACGAGCTTGACCCCACGCGTGGTAATAATCGTATCCCTGGTGCTATCGCGGGAATGACGAAACGAATGCTTGTATACGTACGATAAAACTCTTTTCTTCGATTATTGTTCATCTTTTTTTTTCCTCCCTTTCCTTTTCAATTTTTTTCCCCGGATTGTCGATACCGATGCGGGAGGAAATTATTCGTCGTCGTAACGAGGTGGAATTGCAAATGATGGGCGCGATGTAAAAAATACAGGGACCGTCAATCACGAGATATTGGAATTTTTAAAGATCAAAGGGTGTCTGATCCGAAGAAACCGGTTATATAATTTCGTAACCGTTGATAAACGAACGCGATTGTTTCGCGTACCGATTATACATTGTTATGCAAAGACATATTTATCCTACAATTAATTTTTAATTGTCTCATTTCAGAGAGAGACACTGCACCGAGGATTAATTAAGCCAGAAGATAAAATCTTCTTGTTCTTTCTTGTCCCGTTGATGGCGAGAAATTTATCATCCAATATATTAAATTTACACACGGGGATGAATCTTTCTCTACTCGCGGAATAAGTTTTAATACCGAAGATAATTTTGTAAAATTGTTACGTTACGTTAAAGCGATGTATGTAAGATTGTTGTAATGAGATATTGCTAATAAAATTTTTTTAAAATTAATTCCCGTTTATTTCTTTTCTCCTCACTATCCTCTTATCCCCTTACGCAACCATCTTATACGAGAGTTATAACTAAATTTGACCAATTTTTCTTCTCCTAAAAGCGAGGGGAAAAAGAAGAAGGAAGAAAAATTAATTTCTCCGCAACGCAAATTCGTTCTATAAAGTTTCTGTAAAAAATCGTTATCGGCCGGTTCCGTAACCGTTTCTCAATTGTTCGATCGCGTGGTGTTTGGCAAAAGAGAACCGGTGCACCGGTGCAGATACGTTTCATTCGTAAGAGAGACTTCGTTCCCCGTTTGCAACGCGCGATATTGCGATGAATGCGTTTTCGAATCTATGCGACTTCCGCTCGTTCTCCCGCGAGAGAGGCACGCTGCCGGATGCTGATAAAAATTTCGCGGGAAATTTTTCGACTCGAGATCTGGAAATCCAAATTTTCAAATGGGACCGATCTCTCGACTGTTGGTGTCGCATTTTCGCATTTTCGTGTCACCGATTTGTTCGACCATTTTTTTCCTTCCTCTTTTTTTTTTTTTTTTGCTCGCGCCACTATAATTCGCGGTCGGGAATTGATACGCCTCGATGTTCGAGTATTGGAAAAAGCGGAAAAGAACAATGACGATGACCAGTAATCGTGGATTTAATTGAAATTGGATGTAACAATTGGCCGATCGATCGTTTCGACATCCCCTAAACCAAAATTGACGGGTTTACCCCCGTTCCATGTAAATTGATCTTACTGTTTAGCGAGCAAATATCGCAAAATTGGTTCGAGAAGCGAGGCTTACCGAAAAACAAAAAATTCTCTTCGTTTGCTAAATTTTGTGACTCCACGATATATTCTGTCGTAGATTTTTCTAATATTAATATTAATACGGCAGTTTATTCTACGAGAGAAAAGAAAAAAACAAGGGAAAAGAACGTTTGTAACATCTTTCTCGAATAAAAATCGCAATAAAAGTATCGATTTGATTATCGTGTATTCTATTATAGCGGCCGTCTCTTACATTTTTCTGTTAAAGAACAAATTGTGCGAAACGTCGCAAAAATATTAAAAACCGATGACGCATTTATCCAATCTGTTTCGCCGAATTACACGGAATTACTCATAGCGAGAAGAAAAACATCTTGGACGACAACAACGAGAGAGGAATAATCCGTAAAAACGTACATCACTGTCGATGTTTATAAATATCAGTTCGATGGAGACGGCCTGTAATAGAACCCACTGATAACCAATGTAATAACTCGCGTTTAATTTTACCAATCCATCTCGCCAACTTCAAACAAAATTCCCTTACTTTACATTTAATACTCGATGTTCTAACGACAGTGGAAATATTTCGTGAAAATCAATTTATCGTAAACAATGGGGAGCGAATTATTCCAATTTTTAAGGGGAAAAACCGATATAACTTTAACCAATCCGATCCAATATTTGTTTAAAAACTCGAGCCCGAGTTTTAACGCGTTATTTTCCCGGGGGAACGAAATAAGTGGAAAAGTAGCGTGTGAAATTTCGGTGGTTTCAACAATCGACCACCCACGTATGCCGATATCCTTTTATTTCCGTTTGAATGAGATCGGGCCGCGAAAGTCCATTTTCACGCGGCGGCATAAAGAGTTCCAATTAAAAGTCCCTTTACCGAGTTCGCGCCAAGTTAATCCGAGGAATCTCGCCCCCATTGTTCCCGCCGACATTTATCGTGGCCGCCGTAATATCCCGAATATCGGCTCGAACAAAGGTAATCGACTCGAGCTGCGCCGAATCGAAGGAGGAGGAGGAGGAGAGCTCGTCTCGTTCGAAGCTTTCCAAATATCGATGAAAAAATTATTCCCATTCGACTATTTCTCGAGCATCGATTCATCCACGAAGAATAAACACGGCAAGGGATGTTGTATTTGACAAAATTACGCAGAATTATTTTAAAAAATTCCTCTTTCGTGTTCTTTTTCGACGTGTTAATTACACAGACATTAAAACTATCGATATCGCGAGAAATTGATTAAAAATCGAGCCGCGAATTGCAATTCTAATCGGTTTATTTACGGGATCAGCAAAGAGGAATAATAAGAAAGTTATTTGACAAAATTACTTGACGCGATGTATGTACAAAATTATTAGAAAAATTTCTCCATCTAGCGGCGGTTTTATGCATTAATTATTAATTAATTGAAACTATCGATATCGCGATTAAAAATTCTAAAAATCGAGCCGCGAATTGTAATTCTAATCGATTGTAATCGGGATACACGATCGACGAAGATGAATTAATAAGAAAGTTGCGCAGTCGTTTGACGAAATTACGGGGCTATATATATGGAATTGTTAAAAAAAATTCCTCTCTCGTATTTTTTTTCGACGTGTTAATTACGAGGGCGTTGAAACTATCGATATCGAGCGAGTAGAAATTCTAAAAATCGAGCCGCGAATTTAATTCTAATCGCTCGTAATCACGATCAATGAAGACGAATTATTAAGAAAAAGCATTATTTGACAAAATTACGGCGTAATACATGCAAAAGACACGAAATTTCGAAAAATCGAGCCGCGATTTATAATTGTAATCCGTTTATCGTGGTACAGAATCAACGAAGAGGAATAATAAGAAAGTTATTCGACAAATATTTTACGATATATACAAAATTATTAGAAAAATTTCTCTATCTAGCGGATTTTCTTTCCACGTATTAATTACGCGTAATTCTAATCTAATCTAATACACGACCAAAGAAAACGAATTAATACGGGACAATACATGGAAAAGGCGCAAAAAATCGATCAACGAAGAATAAAAAAGTTGAAATGAAAAATATCAACGCAATAGAACATTACAAAAATTTCGTAATCGATTCCGTACGATACACGACTAACAAACTGTAACGACGAAAAGACTGCGCTGTTATTCGGCAAAAATTACGACGCAATACAATTATTCAAAGAGAATATCTCTCTTTCTCTTTCTCTCTCTCTCTCTTTCTCTCGCGTTAATTAAGTGGACGAAATCGAGACGCGTGATTAGAAATTCTAAGAGGTTTCGAAAACCAATTTTAAAAAAATGCTTGCGGTACGTACCTCGGATCGGTGCAAAATCGGACTTTTGTGTCGCGCGTTTTCGAAGCGTAGAACGGAGAGAAGCCCGAGTACGACCGATCGCGACCGTTCAAAACTGAAAACTGAATGAGGCGCGTCGTCGCCGAGGTCGAAGCGCCGACCGCTTCCACAACACGCGAACTACGAACGGTGAAATTTCAAAACAAGGAAGTCGAAGAAATCGACACGAAGGTCGATTCAAAATCTGCTTTACGTATCCGTAAGGCAATTAAAAAAAATTCGATTGATACCGCGTGATTGCTCGACCGACGTATTAATTAACTTCGATCAATTAACGTTGCAGCCGCGTTCGTTTACGCATAAAAATAAATTACGTGAAAATAAATGCGCGGCGATCTTTGCGTTACACAATTCTTGAAATATACTCCGCTTCGAAAATACGAGTGGGGGAGGAAAAGGAAGAAAGAGAAAAGTTATAAATCTTTGGAAGAAAAATATATAACGATGGATAGGCGATAAATCTTGAAGGAAATCGGGGAACGATGTTTACGATCCGCGGTTAACGATCGAAAATCCCGATAAATAGCGAAATATTCGCTGGAAATTGGACGAAAAAACACACGAATTTTTACACGAATTGAATACTCGATTTGTTTAAATATTTATGCGACGGTTGATCGAGCTGAATTTCGAAGGATGTTAAAATATATAAAATAATCGGAGGATATTTGAAATCTCTAATTAGATGCTATAATATTTACGGATTATTAATTGACACCATATCTTAAACGTGAAATAGATATATAGATTTATTAATTCTCTCATGAGCGACGATATTCAAAAATCAGTTGAATTTTCGATATTTCTCCGTTTATTTTAATTCGAATAATGATCCTTTCTCGACTTCCCTTTTTACGTCGGCCAATCTTATGTTCGGACAAGATATGTGATACGTGTAAATCGACCGTTTTATCGATGCAATAACGGAATGACGGTTGGCGGTAATTTAAGCCCGAGTATCTAGTCCATTTTGATTTATCGAACGTATGTGGCCAGTGAAACGTGTATCGATGTGTGTTTTACGAGGTGCGAACCCGGTTGACAGGCCTCGTCGAAGCCTGCGGAACAATGTGGGATATTTCATCGCGCTTCTCCTTCCTCTTCACCCATTCCCCTTATTCTTTTCCCTTATTTTCTTCTTTGTCCTCTCGCGAAAGAAATTTACTCGTCAAACTTTGGGAAATTTCAAAGAATCTAAACTCAAGAATTTTTCCCAAAGAACTCGTTTTTTTTCTTTCTTTCTTTTTTTTTTTTTTATTTTCCTCGATCAATTTTTAATTTACTTTTGAAAATAATTCCGTCTAAATTCTTTAAATCGGGTTCTAGGATATTTTCCCATTTTTAATTTTCCACTTTTGTTCGTTGTTCAAATATATTTTTTAATAATTTAAACTTTAATTTTCAACGAAAATATTGAAAGGAAAATATCGCTTTGATTAAAAAAAGAAAAAAGAAAGAAAAATTTGAACTCTATCGCATTTCGTCGTATTAATTTTCCATTCGAGATAAATCCACCTCGTACACCTCATCGTCATTTTTAGGTTTTCGCGTAAAATTACGCGTAAAATGGCAGAGAATCGAGTCGCGCATAAATTCGAAACACGATAAATTTTTCCCTTGTCACGTGTAATTTCCACACAAGTTCTTATTCTCTCCAACCACACCACAGGGAGCGTGACGCGTATCCTCCGTACGCAGGGGCATAAATCATGTGCAGAGCCCGAGGAAACGTTCCGCCTCGCCGGAAACCGAAAGGTTTCTCGAAGAAAAACAATCGAAAATCGGGAAAATCAACCGTGGACAGGTTTTATCGTCGCTACATCGAACAGATCTCTCTCTTCTTCCCTTCCCTTTTTTCCTTTCCTTTCTTTCTTTTTCCTTTTCTCTCCTCTGAATTCTCTCATAAATTTTCCAACCAGAGATCAACGAACACGACGACGGATTTTTCCGGCGCGATGGCGAACTTTTCACCGAACAAAGAATCACCCTCGAAGCCAAAAGATATCGATCCGTTCTTCTTACATTACACAAAACTCGCATTGTTTCAGATTTTGTAATCGTTTAAGCGTTACGAGCTTGCTCCTCCTCTCCTCGAAAAGATTCAGAGACGAGTCTTTTTTATTTATCGTCTTTATCGATCGTTCCTGGGGTGGAGAAAGGGCGGTTTAATCCTCGGAGGATCTCGATTCCCTCGTAAACGAAGCGCGGACAAGTGGGCGCTTCGAAGCCAACCAAATTTTCCCATTACTCGCCCCGTGGAGAGATCGAAAACGAGGGTGGAATTTCACTTGGAGGTCGAGGGATGGTAAATAGGTTAATTACTATTGGTCGGCCGGTGTAAATCTTGGCCATTCATCGTAAATATCCAACAACGTTTCGGCTTCATCGTGACTCGGGTGTCAAACCGTCTGCCAATAATTGTCCAGTTGGTCCGAGGGGAGGCCGGCTTAACGAGCCACCCTCGCTCCTATGCCAAATAGGACGAATTGCGTCACGAGTTGAGGAATTCGCTACGAATTCGATTTAACGAATACTCCTCCATCTGTCGATCGATTCTATCGTGGAACGGTTTGTTTGTCCAGCGAAAAGGGGAAGAAAAATGGGCGGGAATATGATCGAAACGTCCCCTCTAATCTGGCGTTTCCGCTCAAGTTGGCTCGACGCGTGAAAGTGGCTTCGCGACGTGGCTTATTCCTCCCCTTTGCACAAGTTTCCGCGAGAACAATCGCCTTTCGTCCTTTTTTCTTTCTCTCTTTCTTTTTTTCACGAATATCTTGGCGGAACTCTGTGCCTCCAGGCGATCACAGAGTCATCGAGCAAACGAACGAAACGTTTCACAGTTTTTTCTTCCTCCTTTCTTTTCTTTTTTCGCGCTCGTTATTTTTTTCTTCTTTTTCCTCTTCGAGACTTTCACCGTGCAAACCGCCGGGGAAAGAAACTGAAAGCGTGGCGAGAGTTGTCCTCCACCGAGGAAAGAGATACAGAGATGGTGAAGAGGAAAGATTCGTGGAAGAAAGAGAGAGAATCTCATCTTGGGAATTTTTAAGGGAGTGATGGAACTGTTACTCGTTTCGAAACGTTTAGAGATACTTTTTGTTATATTTCTTGGCAGTTTTTGACTGAGGGAGAATTGTACGCTCCAAAAATCATTGGTCAGAGGGGGGAGAAAGCTTGGAGTTTTTACGAGACGAGAGATGTCACGATCCCTAAATTTCAACCCTGTTTCCATAGGCAATAAGATGAAGGATCGCCTCTTACTTTCTTTTTCAAGAAGCGAAGCTAAGTATTATATACTCTTCTCGAACGAAGAAAAGCGTTTATTCGTTGCGTACACGATTCTCCGTGCAATAAAAATTATTTAAACATTGTGCCACGGCCGTGGATTATTTGCGTCTCGCCAGGCCGGTTTGATAGCCGGTGGAAATGCTAAAATCGTCGATGATCGGTAAACAGTTAGGAAGCGTGAAAAAGATTTGTTCCAGAGATCTGAGAATTGGAAGAATCGAAAGGAAGAGAGAATTATCCTCGTGTCAGTTAGAATCGCAGCCACGAATATGAGTCACGCTTCGAATTTTTATCCAATAGCAAAATTGCAGTATACTTTCTCGCAACTATAATCGTTTCATAATTAATCTTTTGTACTTGTACAAGATTTTATGAATGTCGCTGCTTTGGAATCGATAATGGCACAAAAGTCACGATAATCCATTAATAATTGTTTTTAAAAATTTTGAAAAGTCTCTCCTCTAAAATTTGCGTTTTAATCTGTGCCATTATCAATGGCATAGCAATCAGTATACTTAATCGATGAAATTAATTGAATAAAACAAAGAAACAAATTGTACGTGTCCTATATATATGATTTAGAAAAGTTTGTTCCAAATTTGACTCGGTTAAAGAAAAGAGTATCGATCGAAAGAAAATTCGTTTCAATCGGAGGGGGAAGATGATGGCCGTGTAATGGAGAAGAAGAGAGGGAAAAAAGAAAAGGGAAAAAAGTTCTTCGAGATTTTAACGATGGGGAGAAAGTATCCGTGGAATAATATCCCACGAAAGTTAACGCGATCCTCGCTCGTTCGCACGTTTAATTACTTTTTGTGCCTCGGATCGCCTAGTTGTGTTTCGTTCAGCCAACAAAAAGAGAGAAAAAAAGTAGAAGCCACAATGTTTCGATATTCCGTGCAATTTTTTCCCTCCTTCTCTCCTCCCGCGCTCGCCACGATTTTCGATACCTCGAATAATCCAGCGAATAAGGGTTGCTCGTTCGTGGAATTCTTATATGGATAAAATAAAGACGAACTTACTTTCTCTTTACATTTGCATCCCTTTGTTTCCATAAAAGTAATAATTGATAAATGAACGAGGAAGTTGGTACTCTCATTAGAGAGATTCCAATTCTGTATGGAGAAACATTGGATTTTCGCGGCGTCTTATTCTTAATTCCTAGCGAAGTTAATTATTTTAATTCTTGGTGGAATAACACTTGGAACGAGGAAGATTTTTAAAGAACAATAAATTTCGAAATTTACGTTGGGAAGGGGAGATAATTCCACAGGATGTTAGATAAAATAGGAAGAAAGTTAATTCTTAAATCGCAAAGTTACTTTCCTTTAATATTTGTTGAGACTCGTTTCATAAAATAATAGATCGAACGAGGGAATTGGTATTTTTAAAGAAATAAATTTTCGAAATTTATGCAGCAACCGGACCTGGTAAAGTTAGAGGCGGAGAGGTGTAGAGTTTGTTTCACGGGACGAGAAGTTTCACCAAGCCAACTGTTTACTTATGGAAGCTTCTCTCAAATATTTGTTTATCCTTACCAGGCCGAACTTAGTTCAGAGATCGATCTCTGAAGGCCAGATCGCGGGAAAAAACCGGACAATTTCTATGCTCGTCTAATGCTCCACGTTCGAATCTATTTATTTACAAGCCACGTTCAGTTTTGGTATCGCATTCCTGTTCAAATCTTTCGCGTTATTTAAATATGCAACTCGAACGATTTTATCGTTTCCTTCGTGGACTCGATTCTGCAAATTTATGTCGATTCGATTTTCAATTATTTATTCGTAAAAATCATCTACAAATTACTTTGCACACAATACTATAGGAGAAGAAATTTTTCTTTTAACACCAAATTTTCATCCAATATCCGATTAATATTAATTGAATTTAGTGCTGGATCAATCACACTGATTACATAAACACTCGTATCAACGAAAGCAATTACATATGCACAACAACAAAATGTGTAATCTAAAAAATAAACTGTAATTGAATTCGCGATATCCGAATAATTAAATACCAATCTACCCCGTCTTCCCTCTCCCAAATTTCTATAAATTTCTCTTATCTGTTACCGAAAAAATTACTTTTAAAGATTAATTTTAAATCTCAAAAATCTCTATTCGACTAGCCTGCCTGTTACCAAGAGTTTCATCACAGTGATGTACACCTTTCCATCGTTTCGTAAAAAAAAAAAAAGAAAAAAAAGGGATTAACAAAGTATTAATATCCTGTAGAACATCGAATCGAATTATTACTCTCGATGAATTCGCGTGGGGGGCGGATGAGGGAAAGAAGGAAGAAGGAAACAAAATAAGGAGGGGGAGAGGAAAGTTCGTGGTATTAAAAAATCAAATCTCGTCCGGGCAGGTGACGAGAACGGAGGAGGGTGGAGGGAGGGAAGGATGTGTGTCCGAAACCGCATGCATATGTAGATGGGACGCATCTGCATTGCAGATTAAAGCGGGGGAGGGGGAGGCGCGCGAAAGAAAGCGGGCTCCGATTTCAAGGGGGGAGGGAATCGTCGAATTGGGAAACTGTCCTCTCCCCCGAAATTTCGCAAAAGTTGCCTCGAATTCCTTGGCTCGATGTCTGCAATTCCTCGCCCCCTACGTAATGAACGTAAGTGAAACTCGATTGCGGTTTTTTCCGTCTCGGCCCGCCAACTTGGCAACGAGTGAAAGAACGTGAACGTGAACCGGAAGCGCGCAAGGAAAGCGAATCCTCGAAGCCGTTACGTTGAAAAAACGTGCGCGAGAAGGGTTTATATATAAAAAAGCCGCTTTGAAACGACGTAGCAAAGCGAGTTATGTAAAGTTACGAAAGTTGAGATGAAATTTCCCTCCTCTCTCTCTCTTTTTTTAACAATGCGTGGCACGGTTACAAAGAGAAATTCGTTTCTGGAACTGTTAATCGGACTCGGGGGCGCCACTCGACAGGCTTTAAACAGGGCTGAAACTAAATTGAAAAATGTACCACCTTTAGCAAGATAGAAGAAAGAAAATTGTTGAAATTTTCTTCCTAATCAAGGAAAGATTAGTAGATACTTAGATGCACACCAAAATGGTGTGAAAATCGTAAGGATCTTTTTTATCTTTTCATCGAGTAAAGGTAGATAGAAATGGATGAATGGTAATTGGAATAATTTCCAATGATATGTGATTTTCGGGGCGAGAATTGTACGAGTATGGAGGGAAAGTGTTAACTCAGTCCCAATCTCTGCGAAAGGATCTCCCAGGACGCAACAACGATGAGCAACAATCGCTATCAATCAACCCCGCGAAACGGGCGGAAGTTGCTCGACCGTGATCCTACCAGCCTCCACTTTATTCGGCCAGCTGCCTCTGTCTCTCGCGGAACACAGGATAGTGGTAATGAACCGAGGGTAACCGCTGGCCATCGGCCAACCCAAACTTCTGCTCTCTCTTTCCCTCCGCGTAAAGATTCCTGATCCCGTTTCCCAGGCAGAAGGAATTACAGGTTGCCAGCCAAAGTCTCCGTGTCTGCCTTTAATTCCTCTAATTCGGAAAAACGATCATCTGTTTCGTGGACCAAGCTTTTGCATCGCGTTTGAACTCTAATTTATCCGAAGTAATCGAAGAAAAGTCGAAGAAAAAGTCTTCCCTCGGATTAATTTCGATTTTTAATTTTCTTTTTTTTTTTTCTTGAATTCGTGACGGAAATTCGTCGAGTTATCGCCGATGAAGATAATAAGGGGAGGGCCGTTTAACATTTCCAAGAGCAATTTGTCGAATGGAAAACGCACTGGGATTTTTTTTGTGTCAAGACAACCTCGACGATCTCTTCAACTTTAACGAGAACAATTGCGGGTAACAATCGCGATCGAGGGTAACTGGGAAGAGCAAAGGAGGCTCAAAGGAGGAAAATGTATGAGGGAGGGGCTTAATGGGTGCTCGATCAAATTGACCGGTTTAGCGAGTCGCGGAACGAAAGCGATGATAATCGGAATGACGATTCCATTCGACTATTAAAGACTCCCCAACTCCTCCAGCTCTGGAGAGTAAGGAGGCAATCGCAGAGGTTTCATTAGCATTCCCGCCTTCATAGGGAGGGCCTTTGATGTCCGTGCTAATAAAATATGTCGGCGATCGATGCTTGTCCATGATTTCTTTTCTTCTTTTTCTTTCATTATTGGGATCGGTGTAGAGACACGATGACGAAGATGACCTCCTCCTACGAAATTTCTCCTCGATTTTCAGAAATGCCGATTCCAATTGTACAAATTGTATTTGATTTTACACTGATTTTTTTATCCCTCTCAATTGAAGTAAAGCAAACGGAGAAAAATCGTAAGACGACTATTTCTGTTCCAGACGAGTTTAAATTCTTCGAGTTTATTTTTTAAATTGTCCCCTTGGTTCGCGCGAAAAATTCGAGAAATTGAGAATACATCAACGAAACGACGGCTGCACCGTCCACCGCAACTCGAAATTGCTGTCACCTGCTCCATTTTCTCCATCCGTGCACCGTGCACCAGCCTCGTTCTAATCGATTGCTCGCATTCCTGACCACCGGTGACACCCGGTAAGATAACCGCACGGAATGACGATATAGCCCAATTCGATCACGTTATGTAACGTCGAATTAAATCTTGTCATTATGCGATCGCCGATAAATGGAGAGCCGTACACGCGTCGGATTAATTCTGAATCTGACGTTGAAGCAGGATTTTAAAATAGATAGATATTATATTTGTACTGGAAGACGAAGAAGAAGAGGAAGAAGAAGCGATGTGAAAAAAATGAGGGAATTAATCATGTACAGTCCGTTTCTCCTCTCCAAGGAGCCAAGAGTATGCTTGAATCCACCAGGTGGTTGGCTCTCCGCGTCTCGCATGCGAAATATCTCGCCTTTGGATATTAAAAAAATTTCTTCGGCTTCGTATGCGTGCGTTACGAAGAGGAATACATTGGCAATATTAAAATTCTGCTTCCGATATGTAAGATATTCAAAGTGGGTCGAGTTTAAAGCGATTTATCGCGATCAAACGCGATGAAAGCATCCGTGGGGGGAAAAAAATCCGTGGAAAGCTAAACTAAAAGTCCAAAGACATGGAAAAATAGAAATAAAGTCCAATGAGGCACGGTTGTGGACACGAAAAAAGACATTTCACGAAACTAACTTCCATATTCCATCGAATGGGGGAAAAAAAAGAAAAAGAGAAAAAAGGGGAAGAAAATCCATATGGAAAAGGATGGAGGGAACCTTCCGTCATTTCCATGGAACGTAAATTAATGTTAATCGGATTCGCCACTCGGATTCGTTCCACTCGTCGGCGATCCGTTGAATTACAACTGGATCGGGCCGGAATTAAGGTCGAATTAAATTTCGAAACGTAACGTGCTCGTTTACGATAACACGCGTTACCGATAACAGATTAACAACGCGAAGATAGATGGTCCGTGATCCGAATCCACCATCATTTTCCATCCGCGGCTGATACTGCTGATTGGATGGCGGTCCGGTCGCTTCGATAAGAAATGTAAAAAAAAAAAAAAAAAAAAGAGAGAAAGGAAAAAACTTTCACACTCACCCTCTGCGCCTTTCGCTTATCAGCCCGCTGATTCTGGTGATATATTCGGCTGAAATTACTGACGATAACAGGCACCGGTAAAGCGATCACAAGGACACCGCTGAGAGAGCATACACCCCCCACGATTTTTCCCGCGATCGTTTTCGGAACCATGTCACCGTACCTGAAACAGAGAAAAGATGAGAATTCGTTAGTTAGAATATTTCACTTGGCGAGATTTATACATTCCCTCCTTCTGTTTCCAAATAAACGGAATGGTAAATAAATCGACATCGTTTACAACAGGGGAATACAATGGGGGATGAACGGGATGAAAATGTAAGATTCGATCAATCTTCGCTCGGAAACAATTTTTCAAGCAACAGTCAGAGAGAAGAGCGCAACGGAACGAGCACGGTCTGACTATATACGGGCCATTTCCCCTTACGCGTTAACCTCATATCCCCGCGTGTCAATCATACTTTATCGCTGCAATATGAAGTATTTCGTGAAGCGAGAGTTACTCGAATCGACAAACTGGGATTAGATATAAATATAAATATAAATATCCCTGAGAAGAATCTCGTCGCGCAGCTTCGAAACGATTGGTTCAAACAGGGTTGAAGAAAAACGATCGTGAGGGGGTTGAAAGGGTTGAAAATTGAAAAATCCGCGATAAATTTCATTGTGGATTTTTATAATAGGTAAGAGAAAAGAGGGAAGAGGGAAGCTTCGTTTCGAGAACGTTATTACTCTCGATTTCTTTGGTGAGTCGCGTTAAAGTAGGATGAAAAGGGACAGGGAAAGTGGGAGGGAAATGGGAGGAGAAGGACAGGAAGAGTTTTCGCGATATCGCGTAAAGATTACGACCCATTCCTCTTTATCGGGCAAACGATAAAACTTTTCCTTCGATTATACGTGCCCTCGAAACCGTGCTCACCCATTTCCTCCTCTCGAGTTTGTGCATTTACGAATTCATTTGACTGTATCAACTATGAGTTTCTCTTTTTTTTTTATCTCTCAATTCTTTTCTCTCTCTTTCTCCTTTCTACCATTCCTTTCCTTTTATTAACTATATCAATTTTGCGTCTCGAATTGTCGTTTAATAACGAGAATCGTCAATGTGAGGGGTCTTTTAGTTATTAAAATTTAATCTGATGCAGAATCAATTTATTAACTTTAATATATATATATATTTTTTTAAGACTTCCTGCACTTTATTCGACAATATTCAAAATACGTTTACTTAAACAAATGTTGAATGGATGGGAAAATTATATTTTTAATTCCCAATAAAATGTATAAGACATTCCGTACAAAATACTGTCATACTCGAATATAAAACAAAGCTTAAAACAATTACAATTGCTCGTCTTACGTGGATTTTACGCGGAGAATCGACAATGATAGAATTCTGAATAGAAATTGCAGAAAAGTACGGTACGGCATATAAAATCGATACTGGAGGCGTGCATTGCGTGTAAATTAGCCGTGCTTAATGTCCTTCCTTCGCGAAGGCAAGCAATGCCGCAAGCTTGCGCCGCAAACGTCGCGTCCACTTTACACACAGGGCGTCTGCTGCGACGTCTTTTATTACACCGCGAAAGTGAGAACTCGCTCGAGAACGTTTGCGCCATCGAATCGCTCTGACTTTTCTTTTTTCTTCTTTTTTCTCTGCCCAATAAACGCGTTAAACGCGTGTGAAAATAGAAATATTAAACCGTTCAAAATGCAAACGAGAAATTGATACGCGACCGTCGAAACGGGAGAAACAAACTTTGATCAAAGTCAAAATCGAATTGAAAAAAAAAAAAGGAATAAATTCGAAAACACAATGGATATAATGGATTAAAGCAAAATGATTCGATCAAAGTCGAGTAATTTGATTCGTTAGATTAAAAAAGGTGTTCGAGTGAAAAAATTTCACTTTGAGAGATCGAAGTTCGAGGATCGAAGAATAACCGACGAATCAAGTTAGTGATCGAAGTGAAGGAAATAATAAGTCGAAGGAATAATTCAAAAAATTTTTGGAAACAGTAACTCGTATCCTACCGTCAGCTTTTTCCCTTGCTTGTCCATATTTCTTAAACAGACGCGTGCCCCGCGAGAAACTTGCGACGAATTCGAGAAAAGTTTCTCCGCCGTTGTGTTCTCGATCGACAACGAGTTCGAGTGTTCCGACACTTTGCCCACTCGTGAAATTTCAAAAGCGTCGAAACGATTAGAAGGAGAGAAAGAAAAAAACGATACGCCGCCTGATCGTGGCTCGACGTGACGACTTTTATGAACATCGGCAAATTGGGAAATGGGCCGAGGAAATTGGAAACGTCACGTTCGATGCGCGTGACCGATTGCTCGAATCGAAGCTTCAGGGAAGGAACGTAACATTTATAAAGTAACAAATAAATAAAAGGAACAGGGAATTCGATTGTCCAAGTTTGTCCAAGAATTTATCGGTCGGTGACAGATGCAATCGAGAGAAAGGTCAGCGGAAAGGGAAAACGTTAAAGGGAAGATCCTATCGGGAGATTACGGTGCGACGCACCGTGTTGAAATTTTGTTCGATTGTACTCTCGTTCTCTTTCCCATCTCTCGATAAATTTGCATCATTAAAAAGATTGTGAAAGCAAATAAGAATTTGTTGAAAGGAATAGATGGAGCGAGGCAAGGGAAAAGAAGGGTTTGTTGATCGGTGCAATCGAACTGTTCGTCGAGAGACGCGCGAAACAAAGGCAGAAATCATTTTGAGAGGCACGTACGATAAGCCGTGGATTCCCGTGGTCGTAACGTATTTGCCCTGGCACGCATTAGCGGGCGGCGGTTTCCACGTAATTATGGCCGGTTTCAACGTGCAAGCCGCACACGTAGCCTGTTATATTATTAAAAAGAGAAACGTGTGCGCTAATTGGCAAGCGACGAAGGCACCGCTCGTTACCCACCGAGCTTTGCAAACCGACCGAGCAATTCATCCGAGCTTAGCACGAGGGGAAAAGATGTTTAAACAGTCGGTGAAATGTCGGAGAGTCGTAAGATCCTGGCAAACACCGCCCATCCCAATATTTTCATCGTCGGGTAAATTTTGCGTACGAACAATCGAGTTGTAAATCGATGTACATTAATTGCCAAAATTTCTAAAAACTAGTATTCCACGTATATACAAGGTAAACAAAAAAGAGAACAAAACTACCCAATCTTTTTCATAAATAACAAAAAGGAATTCATTTTTAAAATTCAATCTTTCTTTCCATTTCCTCGACGCATTTTTCATCTCTCTCCTCCTTAACAATTCCCTACATTCTAACCATCACCAGACCCAATATATTTTCTCGCGCCGAAATAGATTAAAAAAGGTTCGATCGAGGTTCATCGAGCATTCAAGCAACGATTCCCGAGGATAACCGCGTTTTTAATTGGACGGAAGTGAACAGAGGAGGGAAGCAAGGAGGGAAGAGGGGGGATAGTTAAGGGGAGCTTAAGAGGGAAAATGCAGGAGGCCGCGATCCGGGTCGATCGCCGGTGTTCCAGCGATGTATGCCGAATTAGTTGACGGCACGCCGGCATCCAGTTCCCGCGGGATGGAACGAAACGGCGGCCTCTACCCTTCCCTCCCCCGGAAACTGCGACATAATTCGATGAAGCGAACCCCCCTGGTCTCGTCTCGACGAGGATTGGCGATGTTCCTCGCTTGGAAAATAGAGGGGAGATTGGAAAGGGGAGAGAAAAAAGAAGAGCTTTCTCTCACCTGCCGCAGGATCGACTTTGGTTTTTCGCTCAACGATCGAATCACGCGCCGTTTGCGGTGAAAGCTTTTCGTCTTGTTTGTTTGTCTTTCTCTTATCTCTATCCCCGGATATTTTATTTTTAAATCCATTCCGGTGAATGGAGAGCTTCTCGACGCTTATGATCGTGCTGTTGTAACCGGATCGATTCGTTGATATTTCGTATTCGAGATCTAAAAGCGCTGTTTACGCAATTATTTTGCTCTTTTTGCAGGGAGAATTATTCATCATTTTATTCCTCCCGATTTCGTGAACGGGAATGGGAGGGATATCGTTTATAAATTGTAATATTCTGCGCGGAAATGATGATAATGTTTGACAAAAAGTGAAGAGTGTGTATGATTTGTGATACTTTAATATTTGGCAATACGTATCGTGCAATTGCATCGCAAGTAAAGGTGCACGAACAAATCCCTTTCTCGATTGGTCGTTCGCAATGAACTTGCAAAGAATTTGCAAATTCTTTCCATGAATCATTCCTCATTCGGGACACTTTCGATTTGAATTACCTTACTTTGTTAAAGAGGTTGAATTGATCCCTCGCGATCAAACTTTTCCTTCCCTGAGAAACAGTCGATCAACCCTTGTTCGAATTCGAATCGTAGAACGAGGGTGTGAACAACAACTTTGTAAACTTTAAACTTTTTGATAAGAATCTCAGAGCAACATTGGAAGAAGCAGGTTCGACGATCTCCTTATTTTTCCGTTCTTCTTTCCACCAGAATTACGCGCAATTATTATTCGATTAGTAAAAATTTGAGAAATCGTTTCGGATCTCGTTGTCCAGATCCTTACGATATCTCGACTATCCGATTATTTTATCCTTTCTTCCCTCGAATCAAAGGAAACGAGGATCGTCGAGGGAGCGAACTGGAAGGGAGAACTACTTTCACGCGCCGATGAATCCGATCTTACCGTCTTCAACTTCGATTCGGCTTTAAAGAATTTCTCCTTTTTTCCTCTACTTTTTTCTTCAAAGTTTTCTAAAAAAAATAGTAACTTGTCTGATCCCTCCTTCCTCGAGATCTCCAGAAATGCGATCGAAACGAGAATCCAAGTTTATCCAATCGTTTCGTTTAAAAATTTTTATTCGATCCGTCCAATTCTCTTCGTGTCTCCTTTTTCTTTTTATTCGAACCGATAAATTGATCGGTCGAGAGAAGAAGAGCGTCTTGGAAAATATTGTGAAGCATAAAATTTCGAAACGATCGCTTCCTCCAACATTATCAAAACAGATTCTCGTTTATTCTCGTGTTCGATTCACGAAAACGTTAATTAAATTCAATCTTCACGATATTATTTTCTTCACGATCATACGTACATATCCACTGGAGGATAGATATCGTATTTTAATGCCATTAGAACTGACTTGAGGTGAAATTTAGAGATCGCGTCGAGCAATTCGTTTAAAATTCGAGCCGCGAAAACTCTCCTTAACCTATCCTTAACCTACTATCTTGAAAAAAAGAAAACGCGCGCATCGATATCCCTGTAAAAGGAAAGGAACCGTACGCAAACTTGAAGAAAACTTTGTTGTTGGAATGGAGGCCATTGCGGTATCTCCGCAACATCGAAAACATCGAATCGTTGAAAATGGCCATGAGACCCTATTTTACGACCACTCTTCAACCGACTACTAAAACCGCCTTGGAAAACATTTTACGACCCAATTGCACGATTCCAATGTCTCGTCGAATTTGCCGTATGATCGACCGACGTGTTTCGTTAAACTCGAACGCGTGTACGTGATACGTTATTACGTAATAATAGAACGATAAAAGATATATATATATATGCACATGGTCTCTCGACTCGTCGACAGTTGGGACTAAAATTAATTAACAGTGTCGTTTCTCCGCGAAAGCGTATATTTTATGCGACCGATCGTTCATCCACGTCGAACCTTCCTCATTAACTCCTCGACTCGAGTCCAGTCGTTTGTTCACTTTTAGTCGATTCGATGGAGCGTGCGCGTTGTTTCTTCGGGGATCGAAGCTATTCTGCGAATGAATCTGTTTACGTCCTATTTTCCGTACAACTAAATAAATTTGGAACCGAAACTTGGACCGTGTCAAAGCGGGATAAAGTGGAATTCCTCGAGCGTTTCGATATAAACTTTAATTTTTATTATCGGATCGATTATACAGATCAAGATTGACCCAGAGAAAGCGTATTTTAGTACACGCGTCGTTTGCGTGCACTAGGAAGAAATTTTATTATTATTAATCGAAGAAAAATTGTACAATTTGCAGGAACAATTGCATAGTGAACAATCGAGTCGCCAGGAACTTGCCTGTCCCTCGACAGATCCGCAAACGGAATTCTCTAGTGTTTAGTCTGTCTACAAAGTTTGTGTGCGTCAACTTGTGCCGTTCCGTGATCAAGAGAAGCGGATTTCGAAGAGATAGAGAAATTCGAAGCCTGCTAAGGAAACAGTGGACGGATCAAAGACTCTATCCGGCAAAATATTATCACAATTCGCGTGGCGGAATTTTCACTGGGAATCGTTAAACCGGATATCGCTTGGATAAATTTTGTTTTACACATTTCGCGATTGACATTCAGATAGGAAATTGGATTCGACATGAGAGGCGGTTCTCTCGAGAAGAACACGAAGAACGTGTTTAGAATCTTAGAAAATTCATGGATTGGAGAGAATCTTTGGGGGAGCTATCTTTAGAGAAGCGCGAGCTTGACCAACACCGCGAGAATATTTTGTCGCTTAAACGCGCGCGCGTTAAACTCGTCTTAGATATGAAATGGCAATCGTAAATCGCCCTGATTTCCGGGAAACGAATGTACGAATTTTAATTCTTAACCGATCAAACTTTCTCGCCGGGAAAAAGAAAAATTATTCGATTTATTTTTTGAACTGTATACTTTGGATTTTAATGACTGCAAACTTTTAACCATTAATACACATCATCTCGATAATTTATTGGAAGCATTATCGCATATTTTCGCTTAGCAAAAGAAGAATCTGAAATCTGACCAAGTGAAAGATGTTTCAAAAAACAAGCAGAGATGATTCTGATGACCCTCGAGACATTCCTTTCGATTAAATCCCCCTCCCAAACGAGGGTAGCACGATTGTGTATCTCTCGGTAAAATTCGTCGAAAAAAAAAAGAAAACGATTTGTCCCTTCCCCTTTATTTTCATTACTCCATTTTATCCATTGTTCTATCCGCCGTGCTAACGAGAATCGAATGTAATGGACTCGAATTTATTTTATCGGGCGAGACACGAGAGAAATCGAAAGGAAAGGGAAGAGAGAAGGGGGAGGGGAGAAAAAAACACGAGGGGGAGAGAAAAAGAGAGAGAGAGAGAGAGAGACGAGGAAGAGAGCATCCGGGGAAAAAAATCGATCGCAACGTGTTTGCTTGCTCGGTGGACGCAAAGCAACCTTTCGATGTATAAACACGACCGATCGATAAAAATGGGATCGAGCCGTTCTCGAGCTTTTTGCTCCGTGTCCATCACGGTTGAAACGGATCGCGGGCACCCTTTTCATAGGCGGCAAATGGAACAAGTTCGCCGCGATCCGCATAATGAAAAATGTCATGGAATTAAAAGAGCTTCGATCGGGGAAGCGTTTCCCGTCCCTGCACCGGGGAAGAAAACTCGTAGCAATAGAGGAAGAATCCTACGAAAAATAATACCACGTGAAAAGAAAAGAACTACACTAACTAATAAAGATCCGATGGGAAAGCGCGAAATTTTTGAAGAAAGGGAAAGGGAAGAAAGGGGGGAGATTCCGATAGATTTAATACCGCGAGCGATTAATTTTATTTTGACGCGTGTAAAATTCTTTGTATATCTGCCAACCTATTAATAGCTCTCCTCTCTCTTTTGTTCGATTCACTGGCACTGATCATCACCCACTTCTTCGATTCTTTCCGCGCAAAAAACTGGCCAACCAGTTCGTGCCGCTTGCGCAGCGGGGGGAGAGGGGAGGAGGAGGAGGAGGAGGGGAGGGATGAAGCGTTTTTCCCGGGAAAAGAGTGCGCGAAGTGAGAAAATAAAGAAAGAAAGAAAGAAAGAAAGGAAAAATCGCAATTGCATATTTTTGGAGGACGGATGATTTATAGTTAGAATCGCTCGTCGGCTCGTTCACGCGGGCATTTATTTTTCGTTCTAGGCGTCGAAGCCAGAACCAGGATGCAACACGCTATTAAAAGACGTACACGCATCGCCCCTTTCCAGATTTTCGCCCCGGTCTCTTAGAGCGCGTTGTCCGAAAATAAAGCGCATTCTCACCTTGCGCGAGGAGGATGATCGTGCGTCATCCACCTCTCTCCTCGTCCTCCGCGGGAGGAGGAAGAAGAAGAGAAGAGGAGGAGGAGGAGGAGGAGGACAAAGCCGGCAAAGAGGGGAAAAAAAAGATCGATCGAAGGGTGGAAAACGCGCTGTCTCGAGATTCGTAGACAGAAAGGAGGAAACCGAAATAGATAGGCGTGGCCTGTTTCTAACCGTTGAAATTGTATTACCTGATCCGAATTTTCCATCCGGATTTGAGACAAATTCGCTTTCGTTCGAGCCTCTCCCCCGAAATCGCGATATTCTTCCAATTCTTCTCTTTCTCTCTCTTTGAAATCGATTGTTAAACGATTAAGAGAGAAAAGAAATAGGGGAGAAAAAAGATGTGAAGGTAAATAAAACAATTCCGCCGCGACAAGTTGAGATTTCCCTTCTAACAAGATGTATCGCGACGAGGAGACAAGAGAAAATATTTGAGGAAAATTCTGAGGCTGACGAAGACGAAGCGCGATTGCACAATTTTTCATCGTCGGCTGAGAAATTACTCGTTCGTATTTATTTATTCCTCTCTCTTTCTCTCTTTTTTTTTTAATTTACGAGAGAATCTCGTACGAGGGGTATACAAGATCGATGGAAATTATCACGGTAAATTATTTAATATTTTGACTAGAAATCGGAAGGAAGATCGAAGGTGAAACAGGAGGGAGATAAGATCCATTCGTCGGGATAAAAGGTGAGCGAACCTGATACGATGATATCTTTAACGAGCGCACGACTCGTAATAAGTCGCGCGTGACTTTTGTCGATTTTTTGCACGGAGTTTCATTCGTTCCGGGAGGGGCGAATTTGCAAATAGAATCGCTAGATCGCGGAAAACGGAGAGAAATAAATTTTTCTCGCAGTTTCAGCAAGATTAAAATGTCGTATCATCGTGTTGATAAAAAAACAAGATGGAAGATGGACGTAAAAAGAAAAAATCGTAACGATGATACGAATCTCGATGGTTCCACTTTCCATTTCCATCCCTCCCTCTCGCTTGCAATCTCTCACTTCCGTTCACGAACTATTCTTCTTTTTTTCTTTCCAATCGCATTAAAAAGCTGTACATGTTTTTTGTGTTTATACGTGTCCTCGCCATTTTTGCGCGATGAAAGCGATCCTATCTTCCTTATTGCCGTTATCCTATCATATTCATCTTTGCTTACCTTCCTAACGTTCTTCTTTACCCTTAAGAAAAACATACGGGAAAGCTTTGCGTTTTGTCAAATAAACCAAAATTCTACGAAAATTATCCGAATTTTGCTCGAACGACGGGAAATATTATCAAAATCTAACCGATTAGAAACCGATTCTAGAAAAAGATCATCCTTTTTGCTTTTTCCTCGCGCGTGCCTGAAACGAGCATTACAAAAATAACGGAACGAAAGAAAATAGAAGAGTCGGGAGAATTTTAAATATCTATAAAAATCACCCCTTCGATTTTTAATTAATTAAAGGCAGATTAATAAGATTAATAAGATTGAAAAATATAAAACGATAAAGTGTTACCGCGTAATTTCAAACGGACAAATCTAATCTAAATTAAAAAAAAGAAATTAAATCGATGGGTAAGAAATATGAATCGAATCTGGTCCCCGGGAATTCTAGACACGAGTCCCAACAATGAAGAAACGAGAAACTTTCGTCAAACTTTCAACGAATTTGGAAGGAGAAACGGGGCCGTATAATTCCATGGATTAGGAATAATTGAAGGGTACGCGTCGCGATCGTCCCCCGACGAGGGCATCCATGCCGCGGGGCGCTACTTGCTCGAATTATGAACGGCACCAACTTGGTGATTAATCAAATTAATCGCCCCGAGAGCATCATCTGCTCAGCTTAGCAGACACGCTCGATTCGTCTCGACGCTGATTCTCGCCGAGCCAGCCCCCTATTTATCCCCCTATTTCCTCGCCTCTTCCACGAAAATTAAACGGGGGCGGCTTACTTTCCCCCTCGCTGAGAGTAATCCAATTTAAGAAAAGGTAAAGTGTGTCGCAGACAGTTGTCAAACCTTGTTCCTTGAATTTTAAACGGGCCGAGAGGACGTGAAATTTTTGAAACACAATTTCCAAGAATCCTAATCCGTGACGATCGATCGAGAAATCTGATAGATTTGTTGGCAAGTGTTTTAAACTTTGCAAAAAAGGAATAATTGATTCGAAGGACCAGGAAGCCATTTTCGAGTTAAAGGAGAAACAATCGGATGACTTTTCTGCAGAAATTTTTCACGTATCTTAACGTAATTCGATTCCTTAATTCTCAATTCTTCTCAAAATCGGTAATAGAACCATGAATATACATGGAACTACCAATTCTTCCGATTCATCATGTTCGAATTCCATCCGAGTTTCGCAAGCGATTCGGAGGGCTGTTCAAATCGCGTTTCGAGCATAAGCCGAACGAGACGTTGGCCCATCAAGGAAGGAATTTATCGACGGGACGAGTGGCTCTATATGGATGGACTAATGGAAATGTCGAATCTGGGTCTAACAATCCTGAAGGGAGGGGGAGACAAACGGAAGCCTCCATTAATCCTGGACGGCGTCTGAACCGACGAGGATTTCTCCCTTAACTCCGATAAATAAGGAAAGAAAGAGGTATTTATGTGGGTCAGGCGCGGGAATGGTCGTATTAAAATTATCCAAACAGCCGTTGGACGGGAAGGGTTTCCATGAAGAATGTTTACACGAAGGATAAAAAAAGGGTGATCGATCGCGGCGAGGAGGCGATGATCCATGCAACAGCGATTTCATTCCGTAGAAAGAAAACTGCCTTTATTACCCGCCCCGTGCAATAAAAGGGCGAGGCGGAGGGAAGGGTGGGTTTGCAAGGAGCTCTCGCAGCGCTCGCCCGCTCTTCTCTTCTTCCTTCTCTCTGTTCCCGGTGGTTGCAGCCTTCGCTATTTTCGTCTCGTACCCGCGCGCTATTTATAAATGTCAAGCATTTGCATGCACGTGTTCCACATTGTACGATTTATGCATTCCGATTGTGAGAGAGCGGCCAAGCACTGTACAGGCGATCGTAGAGGCCTGTCGCCTCGGGCCAAGTTCACAACAGTTGAGAAAAAACTCAACAGCCTCCATCCCCCATCTTCGACTCGAAACGGCGATTCACGAGATGTACAGTTCTTAGGGGGAGGGGCGAGATAAAATCTCGAGATGAGATATCCCTCTTCCTCGAGAAGTTCATTCTCTTCGAGAGGACACTTCGGTTGAACTTATATTCTAATATAAATAGACGTTCGTGCACGGCCTGTTGCAGCCAGATTTAAAGACGCGACGCGTGGTTGTAAAGAATGATCGAGACGAAAAATCGACGGGGTTGGTTTTACATGGATTATATCTCTGTATCTCGATCTAGCTTCCCCACGTCTACGAATTCCGTCATAATTCATCATGTAGCCCGTGATATATTCGTATAACTATCTCGTATACGTGAGAATTTCATGACTTTTTTGGCGGCAGATAAAATGAAATGAAATGAATATTTTTTCTTTTTCCTTTTTCTTTTCTTTTCCTCCCATTTTTCCGCGCAAAATGAGAGAATATTTTTGCTGATATTAAAAGAAAATATCGATATATTTATATATATATATATATAACCTTGAATTTTTAATTAAAACAAATATCCATCATCGTAACGGATGAAAGAAGAGTTTTTAGAAATTTGAACATGGATGAGTCAGCTATTTGCCGGTATCATCGGGATATCTTTAATTAATAATCGACGCTTCGAGATTTACTCGTCGATTTTCCCATCCCTTCGGCCCTCCTTCTAATTGTTCGACAAGATTGATTGCCAATCGACTCGAGCCCACCGTTTTGGATGCTGGGGATTCCCATGAACGATCCAGGCTTTATCGTCGCGCGGAATCGAGCCGGTGTACCAAGCTCCAACTTGTTAGAACTTTACAGAGAACTCCCGTAAAATCACGTTGAGCTCGATATCTTCGAAACTCGTCGAACCTCTTTAATTTGACTCGAGAAACTCGCCCAATTTATCAAACTCCGTTCGACATTTGTTACTTGATGTTACAATCCTTGGGTTTTTCTTTCCTTTCTTTCTCTTTGAGAAACTAGGGATCGAAGTATGCACAAATTTCTCTTCGTACAAGATGTCTATTTATGATTCTAGTAAAAAGTTAAAATTTCAATTCGATCGACGAATATTTAAAATTTACAATGTCTTGATAAAAGCAAGCGATTACGTTCCGCTAACGAGAACAAATAACACACCTATGAATACCGTGAATTTCCTTTTTTTCTTTTTCTTTTCGTGTGCTAAATCCATTCCAAAAGCAATTCTCACGTTGTTTTTGCTCGGCGAGAGAAAGAGAATAAAGACGTGAATTACGAGTTATCGTTAATAACGATCGTCACGAGAAATCGTGTCCCCTCGAAGAGGAATGTGTCTGATCGAAGAGGGGATGTGTCGGTAGTTGTTCTTAAAAAAAATGTTGCAAATTATAGAGCGATAGATGGCGGTCTGAAATCTTTCTGAAAGAGTTATGCAGTTCGTGCAACACCGGCCTGACAATCTATTCAAAATGGCGCAACTTGCAATCTTGCTAGCGATAGTGTGTGAATCCATTCTTCCCCAATTTATCGCTATCCTCTTGTTACGTGACTCGATAAAAAAAAGAAAGAAAAGTTGAATGCACAATCGTGGCCAACATAAAATTAACATAAAAATATTGGACAATGGATTCGATATAACATTATCGAAACGAATATTATAGAAACTTTGAATATAATATTCAAAGAGGATTTACCTCGTTCGTTGGAAGAATCGAAACGCAGATAGAATCTGATCTAATATCGGACGATAAGAACAAAAGAAGATGAATCGAGAGAAACTCACGCTAGATGTCGTCTTTAGATAGATACGATGAATTGTATCGCCATCTTCGTATTAATATTAAAATTTACGACCAGAAAAGGTGTTGTTCTTTAGGAATAATTATTGAAGAGATATTGAAATCGCTCGAGTGCGCATCTGCGACTCCAATAACGGACGGCCATTGTCGAACGACGAAATAATATCTCCGTTCAATCAGATTGTTTTTAACGTCGCGTGACAACGTCGGTCGAAAGAACATGCGGCGGAATATGGGGATCTGCGACGAGCATCTAATGCATCTAAATTATCGTGGAGATAATAGGTAGGATGGAAAGTGACGAATGTTGGCCAGCAACCAAATCGCCTCGTGAATCTTTCTCCCTTTTCGCGATTCTTAAAAATCGCGCCAGCAAAAAAATAATACTCCAATTGGTTAGAAAAAAAAGAAATCGTTAAACAAGGGAAAAAAAATGCTTCCTTGCGATCGATGAAACGAAAATATCTCTATACGTTAAAAGATTACGTTAAACTGTGTTGTGCAAATGCACGCAACGATATCCAACACGGTGAACTGGCCTCGATAATCGGTTAAATTCGAGTGATTAGATAAATCATGTTGAAACTGAACAAAAATCTCTCCCGTATGGATCAGATCTAAACTAAAGGCAAAAGTTTCCTGTGCGATCCCGATCAATTTCCATCGCCGCATTATTTGATCGAACATTTAAATTTCTCCGCGAAATTTTGTCAAAAGTGAGGCAGAGCGATCCGGGTAAAAGATAAAAAAGAAAAGAAAAATTTAGAGGAAAAATATTCGAGGAAACGAAGAATTTTTGGGATAAATTATTGTCCGCCATTTTTCTTAGGTAGATGGTACACGGAAAGAGATATTGAAAAAAGAATACTTTCGGAAACGTGCACGGATCGTTGCCAAACAATTGTCAAGAATTTGATTTCAGGGGAAAGCGAGCAATGAGCGGACACCGATCGCGGCAGGCACTCGGCCAAGGCGAGCAGAGACAATTGATAATACGCAGACCGATTTTTCACAAATCCCGATTACACTCGAATCGAAAACTCGAACGAATTCGACCAACTGTATAAACTGTAATAACCCCAGTAGCGAGAAAAAATCCTTATCGATCCTGATCCTCGATAATAAAATTCACGAAATTATCAAAAGATTGCGTGAAAAAACAAAAACAAAAAAGAAGAAGAAGAAGAGAAACAAGAATTATTTCGAACACGTGGATATTATAACGTGGAAAAGTCGAAACGAATAATAACAACAATAACAATAATAATAATCCAAGTCGCAAAACCCGCTCGAATCTCGATTCGACGCGCGATCATTAAGCGGAACCGAGTGCGCGAGCGGACAATACTAATCGCCTATTAGTTCACCGACAAGTAATTTCACGGAGTGTGCAATGCAATGCAACGCAACGCAATTATTGCTCACGAACGACCCGACGTTCTACGCCGACGAAAACAGAATTAAGCGTAGATTTACGATGTGATAAAGGGGGAGGGGGAGGGGCGCAATCAGGTATCGCGGGCGGGATGGAATTAAAGCGGAACCGGTTTTCGAAATTAAAGCGACCGAACGCGGGATATATAACGCGAAGGGACGGATTCGATAGCGAAAAGTGCACGTGTTTTAATCGAATATTAACTTCTGCCGATCTCCAGGGGCGGAGAGAGGGGGAAGGAAAAATTCTGAATCTCTGAGAAACCTCTCCTCTTCTCCGTGGAAAATTAAAATTGAATTTGGGGAATGAATATCCAGGGGGCAAGGCAAGGATGAGAAGAGCGTGTCTAGAAGAATCTATATAAACCGACCACGCGAACGGAACCGTATCGAATAATCGAATGCCCTATCCGCGAAGGTAGAAGAAGGTACGAAACGATCGTTGAATCCTGGAGGAATTTGCAAAGTTTTCGGGCGAGATGGCCGGGCTTATTGGCAGAAGCATTGATTTACATTACGGGCTCGCTTTCTCTCTCTTTCGTTTCCTCGACTCAACTCCTCCTTTATCCGTGCTCGTCCGCCGTGAAGGGAAGAGGCTGCTGGCTCCGGTCCAAAGAGGGGAAAGGAAGAGGAGAGGCGGAAGAAGGATTCGATGGAATCGATGAATCGCTCTCCTTTCTCTTTCTTTCATCGACGAAAGGAGCGCGCTTTTCCTCCCTTTTCGAACCTTCCAAACACGGCACGACGCCCTTGGGAGCCGATGCTAAAGGATACCCTCCTCTCTCTCTCTTTATCCACCTCTTTGTTCTATTTCTCTCTCTCTTTTTCTCTGCCTTTTTCGCGCCACTTCGTTGGCAAATCGACGCTTGATTCTCGCATCGATGCACCTCTCGAACGTTCCTCTTCCTATCCTATCCGTTTCTTCCTATCCTATATACACCTAGCTCTCACGTTTCCACGCTCTTATTGGAAAATAAAAATCTTGTCGTTTTTCCTTTCGGCATTTAGGAGGGAAAATATAGCTCGTCGTGGAGTGACGAGCATGGACGGTTGAAACGAGCAAATTTTTTTCGAGAATTAACAGACACGTATCCGATGTTTCAATTTCTCGACTCTCGAATAAGCGAGAGGGCTGTTTTCAATAACTGAAGCATAAGACCGAAATCACGAGTGATTCCAGTTTCGAGTAACTTTATTCAAGCTTATTTTTATGAAAGCTAGTTTAAAAAAGGAGAAAGAGAGAGAGGCGACTTTTACCTGAAAATCTTCAAAAATCTACGGGGAGTATAGTTTTTTTAAAATCGAATTAATAAATATTCAAAGCAAAAATACTAATTGTAAAATCTAGAATAAATATCCTTCGATCGAGGCGATGGCTCGACACTATTAGCCCCTTGTAATTTTATTCCGATCTTCTTTCGCACCGATTATCAACCGTAGACGTCCGAGAAACTGATTGAACCGTAAACCGTGAAAGTTGCTAATGAGAAAGGGCGATTATGTTTCAGAAAGAGAGCTCGGCTCGATTAACCGTTAAATGTCACGGAGAAACGTTATTTTTAATCATCGATCACCGGTGGTTGGCCACCACTTCGTCCCGATTTTCCGTTCCCCAATTGCCCAACCTTGGGTGTCTTTATAAATTTACAAAACCCAAATCTGAATCTTAAAAAAGAGGGAAGAACTTGCATCGAGATTGTCGCGTATACGATTTCCAAGGGATTCCCGATCGAATTAAATCGAACTCGACGAACAACAACATCGTAAACTCAATTTGATCGGAAAGCGGGAGAATCTTAAATTTCTCCAAATTCAATTTTAACTTTCCACGTCGCCACGTTTCAATCGACCGATGCAATTTCCGCCGGGGAGGGGAGTGGAACAAATCGACAGAACCAGAGCGAACCAGAAATTCCTGTCAAAGAAATTTCTGAGGGATCGAAATCGAAACCGAAGACGCGAGAGGGCACAAAGATTGCAAGAATCTCGACCACTTTCACCCGTTTCCCATGGACGCCCACTTCCGATTTCGACAAAAACGCTCGTAGAACGTTGGAGAACGGCCAACAGAAGCGGTTTCCGAAACCGCGGAAGACGGACAAATAGAAACAGGGACAGTTATATCAGTCAGAACCAAAAACCAGAAACTAATCTTCCATCAGAAATCGTTTACGAGGAAAAAATTAAATCCTGCGCGACGATATTTCGAAGTTTAAAGACAATTGCATAGATCTCGGCTGCTCCATGTATTCATTTCCCTCAGAAGAAATTGACTTATCCGGGCCGACAGAAGGGGGAAAAAATCAGACGATCTTATTACATGCAATATTCGAAATCTTCCAAGTTATCGATACGCCATTGCAACATCTTGAAAGCAACTCTGAGACAGAATGATTGGAGGAATTTCTGGGGAAGGGGGATGCCCCATCCATCTATGCATCTCCTTTGATGTTATTCGCCCGATAATATAGCTTAATTTTCGTGGCAGTGGCTCGAGTTTGGAGAAACTTTCCGAGTCGAGGCGGGTGCATTCCCTATTTTCTCCTCTCCAATTAGGAGGAGGGTAAACGAGAAGGTATAAGCGGTGCATCTTCGTTTTGCGAGAGTTCGAACGAAATAAAAGGCGGGGATTCAACGATGCGGAATCGATTGTTTAATTGACGAGAAGATCGAGAGAGAGAGATCCTGACCGAGCGGATGATTCTCTCCACCGAAAGGGGTGGAAATTTCTGTCGGGGAGCAAAGCGAACCCTTTGCGCCAAGTTACCTCCATAATCGAGAAGGCCGTGTTGCCGACGAGCAACTGGGTCATTTCTAACAAAGTGACTCCGGTCGACTTCGAGCACGGCTCCAACTTTTCGTTGGACACACCTTTCAGCCTTCCTCTCCCACACATACATACTCGAAATTCGAAACTGTTAATTATTATATATCGTTCTTCCCAAAAATTCCAATTTGAAACTCCACGTCGAAATCCCATTCCCTTTTCATAATCGCGTCGAAATCTTTGAATCTTAAAATTCGTGAAACTTAAATGAAATTAAATCGCGCAGAAAGTCGGTTAAATTGTGAAATTTCAATCTCAAGGAAATTGTTTGAAATTTACTCCGATCGAAGCCTCGAGAGGAAGAAGAAAAAATCTCATGAGATTTCCACGCCTGATTCGGGAGAGGAATTGGATATTTCTTCTTCCAACAAGATCCATCGTCGGGATTAAACGATCGGTTGTTATTAATTTTTCTGTTTCACGCGCGATTTGGCCCCGCCCAAACCGGCCTCGGCTCCGGCCAGCCAGATCGATAGAGACGTAGATGGTGGAAGGCCATGGAACATCTTATGGGGGAGAGCGTGGAAAAAAGAAGACCGATCGTAGCGGGGAAGGAGGGTCGTCTCGATTGGAAAACGGCTGCTTCGTTCTCGATTTAGCCGGCCGAATATGAAGGATACTCGGGACGACTTGTTCAAAATTTTCATCTTTTTATCTTCAGAGGTGTATCTTCCTCGATGAGACAAGAAACGGAGGAGCCAAACGGGAGAATATATGTTCGGCCGCGGAGGGACAATCTTGTTTAATTTTGGTATCGGATATCGAGAATTCCCTTCACGAGTTTCGCAAGTTACCTCGTTTCAGAGCAAACAAAGAACCGAACCGTAGGAGAAGAGAGAGAAGATCACAACTCGAGACGTCAAAGTTTTCGCGATGAAAGATTCTTTACGCTGTATATTTCACGCGATATTGACTCGTGGAAAGATTTTATTTTGCGGATGAAATCGGAAACGGTGTTCCATTGCTTGTACGTTAAACATTCGAATGGGATGAATTTTGTTTCCTTGGAAAGGAAACGGTATGGAAATTCGATCGGCCACTGCTTCTTCTGGATCTAAATAACGGAGGAATAAATTTCCCTTCCTCTCCGTTAATAAATCCCCAGAATCTAAACTCTAGACCGCGGCAAGCTTTAGACCACCAATTCTTTCCTTTCCTCTTCTTTTTCCTTTCTTTTTTTGGAGGAAGGGGGCAACTCTCATGAATAACGAATCGCGTTAACACCGCCAATAGTGAACGATATCCGTCCACGTTTAATCGTATCATTTCAAACAAAAACTCTAAACGAGGTTGTCTTTCGAGCGCAAAAATTTTCACCGTCAATCACTCGCCATAATCGTAATCGTGTTATCGTCGTCCAGAACGTGTCCACAATTTCATTACGCGAGAAGAGAAAAAGTGTCGATGGTAATTCCATCTTCCTCCCCCCGTCGAAAAGCAAGTGAAGTCGAGCAACAGGGTGAACTTAAAAGGAAGAGGCCGTTAAAATCTTCTACTATTAATACTGCCATTAGCACCTTCTACGAGACAATTCCACCCTTTCCTTCCCCGTCATAAAGAGAGAGGCTCGCATCTCGAGCTAAAGGAAAGCGTCTTCCACGACACGCGAACCAGAGCTTTCTTCCGAATCGAAACTCGGCCCCTCCTCGCGTGACCCTTACCTGATTAAATAAATAAGCCGTGCCCCGTCCGTTCGTGGTCGAATCACTCCACCCTCGGATATATCCTGGCGTACGATTCTAACATTTTACAGAAGGTGGTTCGAAATCGAATTCGAGGGGAAGAGGTCGCGTAGAGAAGAACGAGATTGGATGTAGGAGCCACCAAGTACCTCCATTTCGAAAGAAATATCACGGGGAACAGACGTGGAAAAGGGAAGAGGAAATCCGTCGACGCCGGTTAAAACACGGAGCAGAACCGATCCCATCAATATTTCACGATCCTTGAAATTTGCTTACCCCTGAAAAACGAGAAAGAAAATTATAAACACGAAATCGCGAAGAAGAAACGTGTAACCGGATATATTAAATTGATCCATCTGTTCCGGGTCAATTATTCGGCCGATTATTCGATCGAGCGAGAAACTTTCCGATTATCAACCAGAAATCCACCCGCATCCATATTCTCGGCTAAATATCCTGGTCGCTCGATTCCGGTGGAGAAAACGCAAACGAAGCCCGGATCCTTTGGAGAAGGCTTTAATTAAGGATCAAACGAGCTTGGACGAATCTGAGGAAGGACGAAACGGAAGGAGAGAGGATATACTCGACCTTATTTCATCCGGGATGTTCGTTTTCTGAGCTGGTGAAGGGAAGAGAGGAGAGAGGTAATGACTTTTATCCACCATCGCAACAACCAACCAGGTATTCTTACCAAAGTGTATTCCTGTGCATTCTCGAAGAGATATAATTCTCTATTTCGATCGAATCGTGTTCCAAGGTGAATTAGAAAATGATGATCTCGAATATTCGCGAAGGAGACGGCTATTATATTCTCCTGAAGATAAAAATGATTCCAAGTTAATGATAATAACTCGGAGGATCTGTATTTCGCCTCTTTTGCCCGAAATAAAATTTTCCACGTTTAGCACGCGTCAGCACGGGTTGAGACGATCTCGCAGCATCGATTTCGAGGCGAAATTTCCATGATTTGAATCGCTGATGGATTCGCTGATGGCAATCGACCACGCCGTGCTCACCGTTGTAATACACCTATGACAGGGGCTCCATTAGCATTTTATTGGGAATCATAGCGGCCTGTTGCATTGATTAGTCGGAGGCCGGTATTTGCGATCGAAGACGGCGTTCCGATTAAGCCCAGGATAATCCCAGGATCGATTTTACGATGTTATAAAAATCTCGAGGAAGATGGTTGAATCGTGTCAACGGCGCGACAATTCTCGTTAATCCTTTCGTTCTATACAGGATGATTATTCTCCCCTCCCCCTTTAAACCGATAATTGCGAGCATTAAGTGGAAAGTAAGCAATAACGAGGGGATAATCGTAGCGCGTTGCACGCCTTGTTATCCATACGATTCCCATTCGGTGTATTATTGCAGATATTGTCGCGTTCGAGAAGCGATGGTGAACGATGGTCGAGTGTCCTGAGCGGTGGCAGAGTTGTATTTTTATCGTTTTCCAGAAAGAAGGCTGGCCACGAAGTCCCGCCGTGTGGAACGACAGGAAATCGATGGCCAATGAAAGTTCTATTATAAATTCGCCCCGCCGCCGTCGTCGTCGTCGTCGTCGTCGTCGTCGTCGATGTCGTCGTCGCGTGGCGGAATAATTATAATAAAACGTTATTAAGCGCTCAGAACCGTAAAATAATTACGCCAATATGGAATCGACAGTCGTTTCGACGAGTTCGAATTTTTTCCAGCCGGAGGAAATACCGTGGTCGGATTCTGGGAACAATCTTTCTGAAATGACATTTATTCGCGCATTGATTGTAAAAAATAAACGGATAAATAAAATAAGGTAAAGAGCTTAAGAATATTGAAAAAAATGATATGTCCATATGGGAGTTTAATCCCAACGGAGCGTTTAATATTGAACGAATCGAAAACATTAATAACGAGAAAGCATTATCTTTTACTTCCATCCGCAGTAAAATCTTCAATTATTTTAATTCCGAGACGGGACAATCATACTAATGCCTCATCGTAAACCGCCCTTTCTCTCACAGCGTTCTTTCTTTCTTTCTTCTTTTTTTTTTTTTATCCTTTCTTATCGTACCATTAAAATCCGCGAACCTGCAAAGCGAATTATTTCTTTAATATCTCTAGAATCGTCCGAGTTTGAAGCCTATTCGAAGAGCCTATTATCGAGATTAATCGCGCAAATTGATCGTGGAATTGATTGGAATTGATTCAAGATTCGTCGCGATATTAAAATAAAAATATTTCGATATCACAATTCGTATCGTGTCAATTACTCTAATCAAAGCACTCCCATGTCACAGCTACTGTACGAATCGAGCAAGTCTTTCCATACTCCCTTTACTTTCGAAGCGGAAATTCATTAAAAATTGTTCCCCGGTTCGATGAGAACCGGAAGAGAGCGTCTTCCCTCCCTCGAAAATCTTTTCCAAATAACTATAAATAGGGCCGTGACACGATCCGTTCAGCAGGGCGAACAAAGCTGCTTCTCTCGGATTCGGCGAGAAGAATAATACGAGCGGATAATACGGAATATTCAAATTTTCTCGTATTCACCGGGACGAAAGTTTACAATGAGTGAGAAGCTCCGTCGAAACGTACACAATAGCGGGATGGAAAGGGAAAAAGAAGAAGCAGGGGGAAACGACTCGTGTTATTTAACGCATTTAAATTTTGCGTTCATGGTATAATAAAAAAGAGGAGAGAAGAGGAAGAGAAAGGAGGAGTCGAAACTCGAAATCCTTTCGAAGAATTCGCAACTAGAAGCGCAACTTCGTTGAGGGGGGGGAGGGAGAAAAGTCTTTTCTCTGAAAAGCTAAACAGAGAGGGGGAGGGTTAATGAGGCCGTTGCACAAATTACCCTCTGTGGACGTTATCTCTCGCAATGTTTCGCCCTCGTTCGCTCGCCCGTTACGCGATCCCGCGGCCCCCGACGCGGCTATCCGCCCCCGTTTTCATCCCCCTCCCCCGTTGCCCGCTATATTTTCGCTTCCTACCTCGCTTCTCCTCCCATCCCATCGAAAATCCTATGAAATTTATCCACCTAACCGCGACCCCTGATACGCGCTTGCCCGGCATTACTCGCCTAATCTGATATAAACAGGGATCGCGAATTAATTGCGAGTAACAACGGGCAGCCGATCAAATCTCCTGTTTTCCCCGCCCACCATCACCATTACGGATTGTTCGAGATTTACGAGGCGAAACGAAGGGGGGAAGGAGAGCATTATTATCCACCTAATTTCCACGTATGATTTGCGATTCTCGGCTGAACGGACAACGCGTGATCTTATTCTCATATTCTCCGAAAAGAAAAGAGGAAAAAAGGAAATCTCGGCCGTTTTTTCGATCATGATAGCTCAGGTCTTGAGCATAGCGAGGCCCTCGTATCGTGAAAACGCGTCACGTCTTAGGCTGAACAAACCTAATTACCAACACAGCCACCCCCTCGAGAAAGAACGTCATAATGGCGAGACGAGGAAGGATACGTGGCTCGATATCGCACGCTTTTCTATCTCTGTGTGTGTGTGTGTGTGTGTGTGTGTGGAAAGGATCGTTGAAAATTCTTGTCCGTTGGTCACGAGTCGACGAAACCGCGCGTAATATCCTCCCTCGTGCACGATCGGCCTATGCAATTTCCATTATCACGTTGCATCAAGACGGCATGCTAACTCGGCCGTGGTTCGATCTTCGTGCAGTTGGCCAATCGTTTATGAACGACGGTAATGTGTAAGGTAAAAATAGGAAGTGGTACGTGTCGATGGTCGAAAGTGGAGTGTTAACTTGGTAATTTCCGAGTTATTAGCGGGCCGCGTGCAGTTTCAATGGTAAATGGTAAAAAACGAGGAAGGCGAGATCATCGAATTACCATCGTTGCGAGATCTAGAGAGATTATTCGGTGAATGAAACGGATTTAACGAGGGGATAGAATGGACGAGATCATCAAGGGGGAAAGATATCGCGAGCTGGCGACAGCAAGGATGATGAAGATGTGACACGAAGCGTTATTGCTAAATTCGCGAAATGGCCCACTTCGAATTCGCAAATTGGCCTCGATCAAATGGACCGGAACTTTTTAGCAACGGGAACGAGCTGAAGCTATTTCAACAATTCCGATTTTTTTCTTTTGTTAAAAATAAAAGCATTTCATATTGCGTTAGAGAGAAATTCCATCGTGATCGTTAAATATAATATATCGTAGAAAGAAGTTTCTTCTAGCACGATATAAATATGATTCATATGCGTTTCTGATATTGGAAATATTATTCGAAGAACAATGTATCGATCAATGTGATTAGAAAAAAAGAAAAAAATTTCGAAGGAAAAAAGGAAAAAGGGTATCTAATGAAAGAGAAAAACTGTAAACCCTCTTAATACCCCCATGCCAGACTTTCCAAGGATTTCTTTTCCATCCACCACAACTTCGATGAATATACTATACACGTGGCTTTTTTGTCCAACCCACTTTTGCGTTTTTCTCCTGAGCCCAACTGAGAAAGATTGATTCGAAGTTTATACTACGTGGCATGTAGCAATCTTATGGGGAAGAAAAGACGAGCAAACAGGCTGCCTTCCCTATACTCGAAGGGATCATTAAGATTGCCCCTGTTTCAGCTTACTGTAGTTAATTGAATACTGCCTCTCGGTCTTTTTCGGCCTTCAGTTTAATTTAAAGCCGATGTATCAATTCTATATAGAGAATGTACAATTTTCTTTTTCCTAGAATTTTTCAAAGTCTCTCTTAACTGTTATTCGTAAATTTTCTCTTTTCTTTCTAGGTAGAAAATACGATCACTCTTTCCTTTTGTTATATAAAAAACTCTGCTCAATTTTCCTTAAAATTATGATAGGGATTGTAATAATAAATTTTCTTACTCGTAGAGAAACTCTATTGTAGAGAAATCGCATTTATACTTCTTGTTCGTTATTCATTCGCTTTGCGAGGTGAGAGAAACTCATCGAACCGAATATTTAACAATCTCATTTATAATTGAATAAGAGAGGAGAACCGATAAAACAATTACAAAGCGAATTTTCTTCGAAAAGAAGGAAGGAGAGGATAATAATTATCCCAATATATTATAATATGTACTAATGATATGACGGAACTATTACTAATCGGAAAATGAGAAAATATTCCAGGAAAAATCTTTCGCCCCCTCTTTGGGAATCGAACCCGAGTCATAATTAAGCAAAGGCGAGAACTTAGTTAACTTCGCCACCGAAGCAATAATACTTGACGACCTTATCCCTCCACTATATTTCTCCTAACTTCATTTCCTTTGTAATTCTTGATTACTACAATTAACTGTAATAATTCCATCATAATAATTACACGTTCGCCAAAGTAATTCAAGGAAAATACACGTAAAAAAAGTGTTGTATCCATACGATTTAATGAGAAGAATTTATACGATCTATTCATCCAACGTTCAACTCGAATTAACTCCCAAAGCTCTCGCGCATAAAATACAAATTTTTATCGCGACTTTACCACACCGGCTTTTATTACCCTAGCAATATCCCTTCAAAAAAGAATACGCAATAAACACGAACGGCGAATATCCTTGACGAAAATAGGGGCGTGAAAACGCGATCATTTTCCACGCGTTAATTCGACTTAATCGCACACAATACGCGTGTCCAACGCATTGGAAAAGAGATCGGATTCGGTTTTATGAGACCACACCTGAGGCGAAATGTGTTCCGTGTATACGGAAGGTTATTTTGGCGTTGCGCCAATCGAACTCGGAGAAGTGTTTGCCGACTCGCTTTCGTTATTCGTCCTCTTTTTCCTGTCCTCTTATCTCCTCATTTTCCTCGCCTTCTTATCCTCTCAGGTCCGGTCTCTAATTCAATTATCGAGGGGAGGCAGGAAAAGGTGTCGTTGCATCGATTAATCGACGTCACAAAGGGATATCGCGAATGAGACAATTTTTCTTTTTATTCTCAAACCGATCGTTGTGCGTGAGAAATAATCAGGACAGTATGAAGTTTATCGAATTTTATGGAATATCGAATGTGTCGAGCGCACTCTTGAAAAATGGTTTATTCGCGGCAAATTCGCCCATAATTCTATCTATCGTCAAAAATTATTTTTTTCGATCAATTATTTTTCCAATCCTGGCCTGATCCTGATCGAGATGGAATTCGACGGTGACCGGATTTCGTATCTACCAACCCAGAAACTTTTTTAACTCGATACACCTATGTATTCTATGATCCTAGCGAGAGAGAGTGGAGATGAATATTCGATTCGTAGCTGTAAAATCCACTGTGAAAATCCAGTATTCCAACGTAGCATCGACTTAGTCGCCATCCTAGGATTTTCTTGCCGAAACCGACACATTCGCCTCTTTGCACTTTTCGCCTCTTTCTCTGTCATATCCTATTTTGTTCCACGAACATCTCTCACAGTAAAAGAATTGTACTTGTAATACTATCCTTTTGAAAAATCGAATTTGATTTACCACCATTGAATATCTTTTCTTATGGATATATAGCAGTATTTGAAGGTATTTCTTTTTTTTTCTTCCATCTCCAGTTGGTGACAAGAAAGTGACAAAATTTTCTTCAAGGTAAATTCAAAGTGAAGAGGAGGATATTAGGTATTTATCTGCTCTTTGAAATTTGATTCGAGAAAAGATAGTTTTCGAAAAAAAATTATTTTTGTTCATATGCGTTAAAAATGGGAGATAACTTCAAAACGGTGCATCTTAATAAAAAAATTCTACGGTGATAAATCAATTTTAATATTACCGGTGCAGCATCGATAGAAATATCGGGGGAAAAATTTTATTTTCCGTGTGGAATATTTTTTTTACACATTTATCTTCGAAATTTAACGTGATAGGCAATTTTTACGTCCAGATTCATCACAGGAAAATAAAAAAATGTACAAAATCTTCCCAAATAAATTTTTATCGATCTATTTTTCCCTTTCATACCATTTTGTTTCATCTATTTTCCAAAATTTCGGAATTGTTTATACGAATAATTGCGACAAAATCCTTCAAAAAACATCCAATTCTTTCCATTCGACATTATGATCCACGGATTCAAAAATTTCCTCTTCTCAAAATCAATCGAAAAATTGAACTTTGCAAATTTTTACAAGAGCAACTATCCGTCGAAAACCAAAAAAATACGTGTTCCATACGTACGAGCGTAAATTCGATTAAAAAATCATATCGAAACCGTGAACACCTCCGACGTACTTCAACACAACGCAACGTACCATCCGAATATCCCGTAACTGGCATCGAGACAGAAATGCATCGATAACAAGAAACGACGAGAGCGAGCTTTCCCACCCCCTCTCCTCCCCCCTTTTCGCGTTATTTTAAAAGGATTTACCTCGTATCAGACTATCCCTGTTAATTCTCAACATCCGATACACACGTTTACGTACGTTCAACGTAAAAACAAAAAAAAAAAAAAAACCGATCGTCGAACGATTTAAAAAGAGAGAGAATCCACGTCCACGAGGGGGTGGGGGAAGGGGGAAGATCGGCCGATAGACGAATCCATGATTGAATCAATCACGGGGATCTAAAAATCGAGCACAGTTTCGAAACCGTACCGGTTGAAACTTGTACGCCTCCGCCTAGATATATCCATGCGGAAAATGGGCAGGAAAGCTTCGAAGCCAACCGTACTTTTCCTTTTTTTCTTTTTTTTTTCTTTCTTTTTTTCCTTTTACGAGGCAGAGTTGATTGTCCCGCAAATCTTTTAATACCTCGTCGCGTGAACTTTCCCGAAACAACTTCCTTTATCCACGCTCGCGACCGATAAAAATGCCAACTGCGGAAAACATTCCCCCTCGCCCCCCTCGGCCCGGATAAAAGCTAGCCTTGTGAAACGAATCGAATCGAATCGAATGTCGTTCGTTTCGCGACAAAACGGGCGGAATTCAATGTTGGTTGAGAAAAATTATTTATATAAAACCTTCTCCGGGTATAATTCTTCTGGACAGAGATCCCGTTCCCCTCCTCTGTCCAAGAAGAAATACATAAACGTGACGCGTTTTCCTTTTTTATCCTGGTCCATTCCTATTATTTCGAAAAGAGTTTCGAAACTGAGAAATTCGATAGTTGTTTCGAAGCGGATTCTTGAAATGGATTTGCTCGTGGAACGCATCGTGAACCGATCTGTTTCACGGAATTCGGCGTATCGTACGCTGGTTTCGTGTTAAACGACGTTGCACGCCAAACGTGTGCCGTTGTTTTACAACCGATAATTTCATTCCCCGATTTCATGCCGCGCTCCGTGTTATATTTCCCGTGGAGAAAAGATTCTTGTGCTAATTTTCGTCGCAACCTCGTCCTTTCCTGCCACGTTTTCAGTTTTCAGTAACGTACATTTTTTTTCTATTTTTTTTCTTTTTTCTTTTTTTTTTGGAACGAGGCAACCTGCGCTAGTTTGCATGACGCGAACCGCATGCATTGTACGCGATGCATGGTGCGCGACAATGCACCATCCGCAATGTTCAGTTACACGAGTAATTTGACCGTGTAGCTCGCGCATATTTTCTTCCACCCTGTGGTTTCGCGATAGCGCGAAAATAGGAGGCCAAAAGAGCCCAAGAGAACTTTCGAAAAAGGGGGAACAACGATCGAGATGACTCGACTCGAGAGGAGAGGAATCGACGAGAAAGAATCTCTCTCGTTTCTTTTTATTTCCTTTCTGATACATCCTGCTCGTCCTATTACCGATCTCGATTCGAAAAAGTGGGACACGAGATTTTACAAAAAAGAAAAAAGAAAAGGTCTCGTTCGTTTCGTGATTATTGCGGGAGAAAAAAATAAAAAGAATAGAAATAATTATTCAAAGTATAAAATATATATATATATGTATAAAAAACGATACTATCTAAATTATAAAAATATATCCCTTGAAAAAGAAGGGTCTTTCTGAACAAACGCGTAACGTTTGTCCATGGCATGATATAACTTAATTAACATACCGGCGTAATGGAACTCGGACATCGATCCCTGATTCTGTTCGAAAGCTCGAAAAGTCAAAGCTGAAAGGATGAATCGCGTGAAATCGCAAAGGGCAAAACTACATTCCACGGAGGGCGTAAATTATGATATATCGGACGGATGGAAATTTATGGAAACCATAGCTCGATATTTTTACGTAGCGATTTTTTTCTCTCTTTTTCTTTCTCTTTTTTTTTTTTTTCTTTTAATTTATCCCAGCCAAAGAAAATGGTATCGGAAGAATTGAAAATTTTTCTAAACGGTTTTCTAATCGGATCGGGGACCGCGTCAATCGTCGAAACACGTGTACATCACGTTGATGCGAGGTAAAAGTTCGATATATGTCGTGATAGGAATTTCGATGCAACGATGTATGTTTCTCTATCCTTCGGATAGATTTAAAAAGTGAGCGTTACAAGACCTAAGCTAGAGAAATCCTCGAGAACACCTGTTGATCGTTCTCGTTAAAGTTTGAAGGAACCGACCTGGACTAGCCTGGACACGCGAGCTGAAAGACGATTGCTGCTGACGTAAAAAAAAAAAAATTGGCGATATTTCCTCACGAACGAATTTTCCCGCCTCGTCACGGCATGCATACCAATTTTCAACGCTTATTTTTCCATTTAACCTTTCACTCGAATTTATATTTTTCATTCATAAATCGAATAATTGAATTCAAATGTTCGAATCGAAAATTTAAATTCATAAATTTAAGCCCCATCTTTTTTTTTCAATTGCAACGTGTACAACAACTTTCAATAATACCACGTTTCGTTTATCGTTCCTACTATTTTCCCGTGGTGACGTCCTCGTCCCAAGACGGGGTTTCGGTTTATTTAAACCGAAAAATATTTACAGTAACAATAGGGCCATATATATATATTTTTTCCCCTCCTCTCACGATGCCCCAGTAATTTTTATCAACGGCGTATACGCTCGCTCTTTCCGTGTTTTATCGAAAAATACGTGGAAAGGGTGTGTACGGAGTGTAACAAACGGCGATGCAGCTTTTTTTCGAATTCGAAAGCGAGCATCGAATACCTTCACACGAATTCGAGAAAAAGGAATCGGGGATAAGAGCTTACATCCGTTCGATACATTCTACGTTCGAAATAGCCCGACGTTCGGTCCAATATTTTGCGTGTGAAAAAAATCCCTCGCAAGAGGAAGAGTGACGATTTAATTCGAGATAATAAAAATGTAAACGAAAATGTTTCGAAACGACGTGAAAGCCGTCTCGATGAACGTACGTACGAGTACAAGTTGGAGAGTAAAGGAAGGGGTCCACGTCCCCGTGGTTCGATCAATTTCGTATCGGTAAAGGCGATCACATTTGAACGTGCGAATATATTTAACGGGGGGCGATTAAAATTATAAATCAAAAGCCACGAATGAAAATACGAACGGGAGAAATGGAGGAGGACGCGGGAGAAAAAAGACAGAAGGAGTGATTTAAATCGCGATAATTAACGAGGAAAATGCGGGAATACCGCCCTATTATAATTTCATCGGGAAAATCGCGTACGTATGAACGTTCGAGTACCGCGTAAAATAATAATTATTCTTTAACGAAGCTCATTCTATCCCCATGCGTTCACACCGTGGGAAAAATCGGTCAATCAATCGAGCCTTTCCTTTCAATTTCACCGAGATGAATTCACCATTTCGCGCGATTGAAAATCGAAAATACTCCAAAAATCTTCGCTTCGTTTCTTCTTGAAAATTTTAAAAAGTCATCCTCAAGGATGGCTCGCACGTGCTGATCGTCATCATCGCGTCATCATCAGAGGGAACGCCTCTTGTTAACTCTTTTAAAGCGGCTGAATAGCCGTTGCCCTCGAGTGATCCCTGTTCCACGGACAGACAGAGAGATAGAGAGAGAGAGAGAGAAAGAGAGAAGAGGGAGAGAGTTACGAAAGAGCGCACTCCGATTCATCGACCCTTTTTCGCATCTACTAAATTTCGGATGGATCAAAGTCGTGGGGCCACAGCTCAGAGAGGTGTTTCACGCGCGTTCAACGCGGCGCATTCGACGACATTCAACGACCACCTAACAACTCATCGGACCACCGGCTGCGTAACTAAGATTACGCTGATTGTCAGCTGTCCGCGTCCGAAAACGAAATGAAAATACCATTCGACACAGATTTCGCTTTGCGAGCAGAAAATAGAGGAAGACAGATAGACAGACAGACGGACAGACAGACAGAGAGAAAGAGAGAGGGAGAAGAGGGAGCTCGAAAAATCTTTTTCGAGAAGCGGACAGATCGAATTCTTCCATTGCTCTTCCACTCCATATTCCTTTTTATTAATCCAAATACCTCTACTAAGAGATAATAAAATTCGACGAATCGAATTTTATCCACCCGGGGATAATTAATATTTTCGAAACGGTATAGATTTTTTTCCCGAAAACGATGTCAAGATTTAAGATTAAGAAGGAGTAAGAAAATTTAGAAGAATCGGAAACGGGGCTAGTGAGGAGAATTATTTAAAATGCTCTTATATTATACGTTAATATTATCTTATCTTACCCCTTTGTTATAAATATTTCCCCGCAAAATCCATCCGCGTTAAGAGAAATCCTAATTAAGACGTAATGAGAAACGTATTTATCCTCCGTGGAGAAGATTGAAGAAAATTTGAAGGGGAATTTAATCCGCGATACTTGGAATCCCGAACTTGTTTCCCGAGGAGGCTTGCATTTTTGAGAAATTAAAGGCAAACACGAGAGAGAGAGACGCCTCGATTTCGCGGTCTCTTCTTGTTGTTTGAGAAAAGGGTGAAAAGGATCGGTCACTTTAATTCATAAAAAAAGAAAGGGGGAACGGGGGGACAGGAGTGGAGAAGGATAGGAGTGATGCAGAAGAAATTGTCGAGCGAGGCTTTTTGGAGGGGGAGGGTTGGTGCTTCTACTTCGCTGCGGATATTTAGAGAAAGCAGAGGCCCTTCGAGGTAAAAAGGTCGACAACGACCTCTGTTTAAAAATATCACTGCTGGAGACTGCTGCTTGTTCCAGCTTGGGGCGGTTTACACGGAGCCAATTACTTTCACAGATGCACCCGTTACTTCTGTTTCATTCGACACACATCTAGAAGCTACGCCTCGACCATCTCGAGACACACCTTTTTGTATTTCCGATAATGCTGAAATTCGATAATAAGGAAGAAAACCTTTTTATTACAAAAAAAAGAAAAGGGAAGGGAAGAAAGGAGTAAAAATTTAAAAGGAGGAAAATAAAGAAGAGAGTTGTTTCGAAACGTAAAAAAACCGTAAAGAAAACGAGAAGAGGACGATATCTAAACCCGATCTTAATAACGTTATTTTTCACCAACGTTAATTTTCACCAGTCACGTGAGGTGAAAATGTTAACCAGCAGGCATGTTAACGCGGCGAACAAATTGAGTTGAGCCGTTAATTCGGTTAAGTGGGGGGAAATTACGAAGAAATTAATTAATTAAGAAAATGGGACGAGCGAACTCACCCTAATGTGGTCATCGTGACGATCGTGTACCAGAACGCGGCAGGTATCGAGGTGAAGTTCGTTCCATCGACGTTCTTCTCCGCGTAGAACATGACGGTTGCGAATATGATGATCGCCATGGCGAGGGAGAAGACGAGGAAGCCGAGCTCCGAGGCGCACGATTTCAACGTGTAACCGAGGATCCTGAGCCCCTGCGAGTGCCTCGAGAACTTGAAGATCCGGAACACACGGAAGACGCGCAACGTAACGAAAGCACCGGATACGTCGTCGTTGTCGGTGATACCGAGGCCGATGTAGTACGGGAGGATTGCGACCACGTCTATGATGGACATGACGGATCGCGCGAACTTACACCGGCTCGGGGCCGCGAACAGCCTCAACAGATATTCCGCGGTGAATATCATGACGCACGCGGTGTCCAGGCAGAAGAACACGATCTTGTAACGCTCGCCGCATGAAAGCGTACCGGCGCGTCCCGGACGATTACCGCACGGCACGGTCTCGACCACGTTCGCCAGCACGCTCACGGCGATGAAGAATCCTGTTACATAATAAAATACCAAAGCCGCCGTCGAGATGTGTGGATTCTGGAATGCCCTCCACATCTTTTGCCTGATGTCCGGCAACTGCTGAAGGGTTTGATCCCCGTTCTCGCTCAGCTTGTCGTCCATCAAACGCTCCGCGTTCTCGCGTTTCCGGTCCCGATAATCCTCGTAACAGCAATCGCCTATCACGTCCGGCAGTATACCAAAGAACGCCAACTCCTCGTCGTAGCTCGTCAGGCATTCGTGCTTCGGATAATGAAGCTTGCCGGTTCTATAATAGTTCAATATGTGGCGGAATATGTCTGGATCACGGTCGAAGAAGTACTCTTTGCTCTCCTCGTCGTAAAAGAACTCGCGCTCGTTCGAACCGAGAAGAGTGTCCGGATACTTCTCGAGGGTGTTCCGCCATGTCTCGAAGCGACGGCCGCTCACGTTTATCAATAATTTCTCGTCGTCGGCCTTGCGACGATCCTTGGGGATCGGCGGCGGTGGCAGTGGATGTGTAGCGATCGGCACCCAACCAATCGCCGCCGCACGAGCGAACGGCAGCCATGCTGCCACCGAGGCCATGCTCGAAGGTGGAATAGCTTTCTTCCTTTCCTAAGTTTTTCCACCTTTCCTCTCTCCTTTCGCCCCTCCTCTCTTCTCTTTTATTATTATTATTGTTATTATTATTACTGTTATTTATTATTATTACTGTTATTATTATTGTTGTTGTTATTATTATTATTAATATTATTAATATTATTATTATTATTATTACTTCACTTCGATTACTACTTCTCCTCCCCGTATCCTCCCTCAATGTCTTTCCTTCTTCAGCCTCCCAGTTCACCTATCATCCTCGTTCCGATCCAACGATTAATCTCTAATTAATTTTGTCGCGTTCGCGCGACGCTTTCCCTTTCCCTACCCTCCTCGACCAACATACGAGGTCACGTTCTCCGATCACTCTCGTATCGACGTCGTGATCCTCCTTTCGGTGGTTTCGCCTTTGCGCTTTGCACACACCTCGATCGCATTCACGCGTCTCCCTCCTCTTCTTTTGTTCTTGATCCTGCTCTCCGGCGTCTCCCACGCGAGCTCCGCGTTTAGCTCGACGCCTCTGAATCGCGAGTAATCCGGCTAAAACTCGAGCGAACTCCTGGAGGAATCCCCCGGAGGAAAAAAGTGTGCCGGCTCGTTCCCGAGCGGAACAGATTTCGACGGTGCTGATTTCGTTCCACGGATCGTTCGATCGTTATAAATGTCCTCGACAATCTCGAAGCGCTCTCCGCTCTTGCCCGAGACCTGTCGCCATTCGAACGATCTGTCCGTCTCTATTAGCTGGTCGTGCAACGCCGGCAGCGTTCCCACCAGCTACGCGTCGACCACGACGAGCACGACGCCGACGACGACCACCACGTCGTCGGCAATGACACCGCGATCCTAAGATCGTGCACGGCCACCAACTCCGTCATCGTTCAACCACGGCATTCCTTCGCTTTTGTTTATTGTTTACTTATTGCATTTACTTGACTCGCGATATTAGCAACAGCAACAGCCCCTGCTAGCAGCAACGCAGGGTCGCGAGCACCAATCGCCTCCTGGCAACTTGCCCTTCACCATCATCGATACCGTTTTTCGTAGTATCGTCTCTCTTCCACCTTCCCTCCCACGATCAAGAGAGATTCGAGATCTTCCACCTGTTCTTGGTCCCCTCTTCTTTCTTCTTCTATCCAGTCTCGCAGCTCGTGTCGGGTCGAACAACTACGGAAAGTATCCGGGCTACTACGCCAAAGTATCCTCGAGAATACGTCGAGATACGATCCTGCTACATCGTCGAGGAACGCGGAATATAATGGAAAAAGACCGATCCTTTCCGCTTCCATTCACTCGTAATACCGGGTGTCGAGACACGGCCACGTACTCGGCAACATTTTCATGGTTTCGAACCACACGGCGAGTCGACGAATCTCGATGATATTCCGATTTATTCACGGTTATTTTTTCGCGACACCTTCTGTCGCGAGAAGCGCGTGATCCATCCAATTTTCTAAGATGAATCGCCCTTGTCGTATCCTAGTCTTCGTTGATCAATCACCGTCGATTCATCGTTGTTTTCTTCTTTTTTCTTGAGAACGAAGCTGGTGGTGGTGCTGCTGCTGCTGCTACTTTCGTCTTTCCTCCGGTTTCTCTCTTCTCGCCAAGAACGAGAGTTTCGCTTTCGTAGCGGTTTCAAGATTAAGAGGATTAAGAGGAGAAATTTTTTTTCAACGATGAACGTTCGACACGAGGACGCTTCGACGTCCAGGGAACGAGAGGTCGAAATATGTTTTCGCGGTTTCCTCTTCGACGTGGCTCGCGAGCATCGTCCGCGAAACGTTCAACGAGCAGTGAGTGGCCGTGCTGCTGATTCAGCCTGTATCGTTCTTGGCACGCGCAAGCTTTTTTTACTCGCTCGAGGCCTGTCGCGGATCACACAGCACGCAAGGACCACGCTGATTCCGTTCGTCGACGTAACACGTCAGGGAGCGGGGAGGCACACGAGTTAAAAGCTTCACCGGTCGCGCAGATGTTTTCCACGACGCACAGCTCTCGCGATAGACGGCACGTCGCATGCGTCACACCGTGGACTCCTTCCTCGTGACACCACAACTCCGTACAGAGAGCACAGCCTTTCGATTTAACGTTCGTACATTCGACCAGCCGTCATTTTACTCGCCGTTCGCCACCGGACGGATCAATCCGTCCATCTTTTCACGAACCTCATGTCCCATGACTCGACTCGATCACCATCCAAAAAAACCGGGAAAGCTCGGGCGAGCTGTCCCTCTCCTCGACTCGTCCAACAGCCCACTAATCCTTCAGAAAATTCGCAAGCCGCTCGCTTCTCCCCGAATCTTTGATCCGCTTTTTTCCCTCTTCGCCTCCTCTCCGCGATACACTCCGATCGACCTCACCTCTGGGGAACAATTTACGAATGAAGGGAGGAAGATCAGGAAGCCGGCGCTCCCGCGACCTCCTCCTCGTTCGACCGGAACAATCCGGCCCCGAGAACCTTCTCTCTCTCTCTCCTCCGTGTGTTTACAAGCGTTCCACGCAGCAGAGTTTCTCCAACTCCCTTGTTATGGTACGCGTCGTCCTCTCGCGTCGTTTCATCTCGCGTCCTTCTGCGCACAAAAACTCGATCGGCCCACCACGTTTTCGCACGATCCGAGCGGAGAAAAAGAGAAAAAAACGTTGGCAACCGACGACTTCACCGATGCTCGTCAGCGTGGCACGAAACCTCCTCCTCCTCCTCGTGGATCATTGTCCTCGTTGCGTAGGAAAACGTATCGAAAAGTATCGAAAAGAGAGGGAGAGAGAGAATATGTGTGTGTGTATGCGTGTTATGTATACGTGTATGTGTGCGTGTGCGTGTGTCGTGTGTGCGGCTGATCGGCCGCGTGCGACGAATGGAAGGATGCGCGTCAGCGGACACGCTCGCCTGGCAGACGCGTTCTCTACCGTCTGGCGTACCCGCTCGGTTGACGACTCGCGACTGAGCTGCTGCTCGCGGTGCGGTATCGGTCAGGCGGTCGGTCGGTCGGTCGGTCGGTCGGTCGGTTGGTCGGTCGGTCGACTGGTCGGTCGGTCGCCTAGCTATCTATCTAGCTAACTAGCTAGCTCGCTCACTCGTTCGTTCGTTCGTTCGTTCCCTCGCTCGCTCGGTGGCGAGGTAACCGGCAGCTCCGGAAGGGAAGCGTGGTGCTCTCGAGCCTCGAGCCTCGAGCCACCGGAGCAGCCGCGACGCAGCGCCGAGCGAACGGTCACCTAGCCAAGGTCCAAATTGATTTTTACGTCGCGGCGGCGGTGGCGACGCACGACGGTGTCCCGACGCGAACCGCTTCCCCGTTGCCCGGGCAACCTCAACTATGACGTCATTCCTCCCTCCACCCTACCTTTACGCCATCTTCAACCCCCCTCCTCCCGCTCTACCTCAACGTTTCCCATCCTCCGTCTCGCTTCATCCATTCCTCGATGCAAGCACACCTTCCTCGTCTATCGGTCCCGCTTTCGCTCGATTTTCCCCTTTACCTGTCTTTCCCATCCCCTCTCTTTTTCCTCAAACTCTTCGTTATCCGTTCATTCGTTTGATTCCATCGCCGTTTCCGTTTCTTCGCCTCTCCTCGCGTGCTCGTCACTCGCTGGAATATATGTCGTTTCTCCCCTGCTATTGAATTTAAATGTAGGTTTATGGGGCTACACCGGGGCTCTATACTCATTCGCGCGATTTATATATCGATTTAATCATTCCTCGATTTTAATTTGTCTCCAATTCGAAAACTTTATTATTCCTATCGTCTTTTTTTTTTATTCGTCTTCTATCACGTTCAAGTTTTGTCCAAGTTCTTTCTCTCGGATTTCTTTATTTTTGTGATGGTCGACGTATATGATCGGTGTATTTAAACCATAATATAATCGTACTATGCTACGTGTCTATATTTATACATTTAAATCCACTCCATTTTTCTCCAATGCACCACGTGCATAAAATCTTCGCGCCCCAACTAATTGCACGTTAACCCCTTCTCTTCTTAAATAACATTTTATTTTCCACAACCATCGTTTCTTGTTCCAAGCTCTTGCTCGTTCATGCTCATCCTCGTGCTTTCGTCTCTTCCGGTTCTCCTTAAGAGTCCAGAATTCCACGTTATCAACCTCTTGCTCTCTTCCTGATATCTCCCATTTCCCGTTTGTCGTTGCTTTTCTCAATTTCTGCTAAAGTTCCCTCTTTCCACCTTCCCTGCTGTTTTTAAACCCTCCTTTTTTATTCTGTTATACCTTGTTATTGCCATACTCAACTCCTAATCTTCCGTTTCACACCAAAGTTTTTATCTCCTAAATTCCTAGTTTTTCTTCCAGATTTTTCTTATCGAAAGAAAATATACTCGCATCGTTTGATCCATGCATTTCCAGTTCTTGTATGATTTATTATACGTTTGTTATTGCATTAATTCAGACAGGGTGGAAAAATGAACGAGATTCGTATCCTATCGTCGTTTCCTTTCTGATTCGTAGCGATATTCTGAATGTATATTATACCGCCTAGACAGCTGATAACCAACTTGACCCGAATATGTAAATACACGGGATATATTTGCGACGATTAGCCTGGCAATTCTTATAACGCTCTTTGAATTTTCATTTATTCCAACAAGTCGTGTTTAACGTGACATCGTCGTTGTTCTATATCGTGCGATGCTTAATTTATGTATAAAATTACCCGGGCAAAACCCACCTTATTTTCTCTCATACGCGCTATTCATTTTATATTGCATTATTTGTTGTTTCGAACTTTCCCCGTGAATGAAATATAAACGCTTAACTAACAAGGTAAATCGTAACTAATAAATTTGCGTCACAACAAGTTCAACAAGAAAGCGCAAATAACGGGACGTAATCGTACGGGTGGAAAACGACTGGGAAACAAGATATCAATTTAAAATTCAAAAAGAAGTGGATCTCGCTAAAAAGGGTTGGCTGTCGAAAAGGAAGGGAGAGAGGAAGAGACCCAACGTTTGTCGTGAATATCCTGAAACTATTTCGGATGGGGCCAAGACGTAACGAGTGGGCCAGTGTGTGTATGTAGCGCGCGCGCGCTTGTGTGTGTTGCTTCGCCGCCAGGTAAACTGACGACCCTAATGAACGTGCGAAAGAGTGCAACCTCAAAACGCAAGTGCATGTCCTCCAGCGCAAGGTGTAACGTCCGTTTAAGTGGGCCTGAGTCCGCGCTATCTTCCCTTTGCCCCCTTCCAATGCCCTTAATCTCCGTTTAATTCTTTCCATCATCCGGCCGCGTGAAAAGTCAAATCCTTGAGAAATTTTAATTCATCGTGCTTTCTCTTTCTCTAGAAAAAAAAAGGAAATATGTATCGATCGAATTCCAATTACGAAGGAAAAAAGTTGAATTTGGGCATCGAAGAAGGAAATGTACAATCTGTATATTTTTTTTTTATTATCCATTTGATTTATCCGGAAAGTTTCATCGGCGAGATCCGAAGAGCGATCCTCGTCCCAGTAAATAAAGTTTTGTCTATCGTTTACGTCGATCTCTTGGCCCGTTTTCAACCTACCAAAAATGGTCGAAGCAAACAATTTCGGCCGTTGTTGCCATTTCAGCTAATTCCATCTTCTTAATTTCTGTTCATCCTCTCAGATCAAGAATCGATGGCGGACAAGCAAATGCTGTCAGAGAGTACGTTGAAAGTTTGCCATCACCGGCGATTCCTGCCACTCCTCCGAAGCTTTTAATCGGATTTCAAGTTTCCTCTTGAAAGAAACAACAATTCCCTTTCTCGGCCTAACGTATCGTGCTTTATCCACTCGTGGCAATGTAGGATCGGTAGGAATCGATAAGATGTAACGACAAATGAATTAAATTTATCTAAAAATTCATTCTTATATATATCGCTTTTAATCGAATAATAGCTTGAAATTTCTACCTCGAAACTTCAAATCTCGAAACTCACCTTCTAATAAAATAATTATTGATTACTATTGCCATTGATTGCGAATTTGAAATTTGAAAAATTTCAGAAATTAAAATTTATTAAAATTCAATTTACAAAAAAAAACAATTAATTAAAAAAAAAAAGTAAATAAATAAACTGTTTCGAAACTTCGCAGTTTTGGATTCGAATTTCATGAATCAGATTTCAACCAGCTCTTGTTAAATATAATAAAAATATTGAGCGTTAGAAGAAAACGGAAGATTGAATTCTAGAAAAATAATTTTATATAGGTAAATATTTTGCCGAGAAAAAAAGTAGATAAATAAAAATAGTAAAAAAGAAAAAAGAGAAAAATAGAGGGTAAAAAAGAAATAAGGATAGAAGAAAAAAAAGAAATAAATTCCGAATCGTCGACCATTGCTAATTCAAGTTTGTTTTAAGCTCTCGTTCCTCTATCTCGGTTTTTAAGGAACACTTCACAATCCTGCTTTAGCGTCCTTATCCTTTCTCTGTATAAATATCTCGGAAAAAACGATCTTTATATCACCATTCACGATTAAAATTCTTTTCTTTGCGGATAAGAAAGAAGAGATAAGAAAAGAAAAGGAACGAGCCGAGATAAAATCGGTTGTGGATGCCTATATCGAACGATTCCTCTTAAAAATTATCTTCCACGAGAGCGTGAAATTAATCCTGAAGATTGCCTCGACCAAGGAAAATTGTCTTTTTTATCAAGAATTCAGAAATATTTCAAGAATATTCCAATATTAAACATTTTAATCGATCATAAAAGAACTTATCTATTTAAAAAATTTGTTTAAAAAGTAATAAAAGAATGGATTCGTTTGGATAAAATTTGCATATGATATTGAACAATGGGTAACAATAATGGGGAAAATGGAAAGAATATTTCGTGAAAGATGAAATAAAAAAAGAAAAAAAAAATGTCGACTTACCGATAGAAGATTGGAAATGTCGAGAGGTAATGATTTGGTTTATCGCATGGATTATTCTTCATAAAAGAGATGGATTTGCTATTATCTTCAATTTTCAGTATCTGTTCGTCTAAAAAATACACAAAAGGAAAAAAAATATGAAACAAAGGAAATAGAAGAAATAAAAAGAAATATCGAACAAAAGCATTAAACTCGCTTTGTGAAACTTCTTGACAATATTCCAGTATTCTTCGCTTTTAATCTCGGAATACAGTTCAAGTGAATTATATTGCCTAATAAGAACTCGGAACAATTTGCAGCAGGCTAATCTCGAAATATAAAATTTTTACTTGTTTATTAGTTTATATATAGTATGCCTCTCGTTATTCCTCGTATGTTTTCGTTTCTTTTTCGTTTTAAATCGAATTCTTGTAAGAAATTAATTGATAACATCAAGAAATATATACTCACAATCCAAGATCTAAGTCTAACTTGTATTTCCCTTCCATTGAATCCATTCATCTTTAACATTAAAACGAAAATAATCCATAGACAAAAATTAAATGAAATAACTTGAGTATGAAATTCTGTTCTCATATTCGTGGTTTGGATTTTTTCTTTCATTGATCTTTCATCCACTTATTTCTATCATTTCTATCAGTTAATTTTTTTAAATCTTATTATTTTTTTTCTTTTTTTTTTCTCCCATAAAAAAATTCGTACGAGGTGAAGAAGAATAAATAATGGGTACTATTGAAATTATTCATTAGAATGATCTTTATTATTTGAAATGTTTTAAAACATTTTTAAACATTTTCCACGTTCTCACCAGCATTGTTATTAGTTAAATCAACACGAATATCTTTTGTATCAATTTTACATGTTTTTTAAAGATTCCCGATAGATCCTTCAAGTGATGGACATTCTCTTTTCGATCAGTTCCATTCTCTCTAACAAATTCTTCGGAAAGTGCATGCAAGATTATCTCTCATTCCTTACTATTTCCTGCTTCGAATTCTGTTCTTGAGATACAGAAATATTAGTTGGCATGATTTTGAAATATTTATGCTTCGTAAGAACTAAAAAGATTTTTATATAATTTGAATGATAATTTGAATGCACATTCTATTTAATATTTTATAAAAAACATACGTATCCATTATCAAAATGATTACACATGCATAAGTTATGATATTTAGAGATATGCAACTCTCTACGAAATTATAATACATTAATAAAATGAAAAACTCAAAACCGATCATTGATTAGTATGCAAAATCGTTCAATATTCTAGATTCTAAAGTCACGAGGAGTCAGCGAATAGAAGGAAAGTGAAATTGAGGAAATCGATGAACGAGGAAAAACAGAAACACAATATTTTACATGCCAAAAGCTTATAAAAAAAAAAGTTTCTTCAATTCTGGCAAAATGAAATTTTACGGATTTGTATACAATGAATGAGCACGGGCATCCAAATTTCTAACGTAAATTTAGTCTTCCTAAATTTGTGAAACCTTGATGCTCTTGAAATACACGGAATTTACGGAGGATGTCATTTAAAACGTAGGAAGAAAGATAGAAAAAAATAATCAATACAATTTGTGGCAATAAGATTGAAAATTAACAATGAAAAAAAACTTGGAAATATCTTTCTCAAAAAAAAAAACTTTACAAGATTCAAAAAACAAAAAGAACGTAATAAATGCTAAGAAATACTGAAACATAATTCTTTTTAATCAACAAGTCCAAGACTTAAATGATTAAAAAGTTTTAATCGTCCAAGATGCAAACATTACATCAGTTTTATGTATGTAAAATACCTTTTAACGATTAGCAAATTTAAAGATTAACAAATAAAGCGATAGTAAATGAATAGAAGAAATATGCATTTTTTTAAAATTTATGATACAAGATATGAATACATGTTTAATTAGCAGTTTTTTCATATATTTGAGAAATACGTATATCGTAAATATTTATTAGCTTTCTTTATTAGAGAATAATTTATAATTAATAATGAAAGATGAAAGCCGAGCTTCAAATTTTAATTAAAAATTGATAAAAATTCAACAGATGAAATTATAGTGTAGTACAAATATATAAAGACATGCTTAAAGAAATAATATACAACTAAGAAAATAATAAGCAATAATAAAGAAGAAAAGAAGAGAATATCAAAAATGATAAACAGGTATTCGAAAAATTTGACCAGTTTGAATTCAGCGACGATGACAGAAATCATGTCATTATTATTTCAGACAGCATTTGATCCATATCCCAGATCTTACACGTAACATCGACGTCTCTGTGTGTGTTCCTATTAATAACATTATACAATTATGTACGTACGAATGTATAAAATTCTTTTGTTTGTTCATTTTATGACTAATACGGGAATGTACGATCCGTTGTTTGTTGCTAAGCGTCCTCGGAACGCTAAATAGATCATTGAAATATCGTTACGACGATTTTCTTATAAATATGACAGTGCAAAATCTATCGAGGACGAACTCGTCGAGATCGAACGACCTAACCTAAATGATTTGTTTCTTCCTGTCTTCTTTTCAATTTCTTTATATGCAATGTATCAATTGCTAAAGGAACATGAACTCGTCGAATTCGTACTCGACCATAAGTAATTTCAATCATTACTTATGGGAATGTTCCTCGTTATATTTCTGATTAACAAATAAAATAAAATAAACAAACGAATTTGTTTATATAATGGATCGCATTGTCGATCAGTCCGTTAACTTTCTCAATCTTTTCTTTTTTTTTTTTTTTTGTTGTCTGACGATCCTTACTTATAAATGTTTCAATCGCCGAAAGATGTACAGTTACATTAAATCGTGAAATAATTACACACGGTATGGCACACCTACACCTGTGTGAATTCGTCGCTATTCGAACGGATTTCGAATCGGACTACATTCCGCACTAATAGACGAAGAAGGTTTTGCACGCTGGAAAATCAATTAATGCTAACATGCTAATCATGAAACAATATTCTTCATTTCAACAAAGATCGCATTTGTTACGTTAAGCGTCATGGAACAATCCTTTACCTTTCCATAGTTACTATTATACATTATTAAAAACAAGTAACTACATCACAGTTCTAATGGCTCAGTCATTTGATGTGTTGATGCGTCATATTATCGAATTTCATTTCATCTTCAGAAGAGTAACAGCGATCGTCAGAACTCTTTATCCATGCAGATATCATAAAAATCATTATATGTATAATAATTTAAAATGATGGTTTTTTAAAAAAAGAAAAAGATTGTAGTTCGGAGTAACGCAGCAGGTACAAGAGCAAAATGGTTGAATAGTTTGACGATCGGTTACACGCCCAATGAGTATTCTAATATTCTAAAATTAAGAAATAAAATAAAATGTTTATAAATACCTTTTATAAATACAGACGAAAGCTGATACACAAAATACAATACGCGATTAAAAACACGGACCTTCGTCTATTATTCAATTATTTTTCAAATACATTATGCATCGCATAAAAAAAGATAAAAGCGATTTGTGTAAACTCACGGTCATGGCGACCACTGAATAATCTCGAAAGTATCGATAATCGATTTTCACGATTCTCATTATAAACTTTTCATAGCTTACAATCTTATAATCTTATGTACACGTTCGCTTTATGAAACTTGGAAAAATGTTTGTGAGAATCTAAGTATTGTTCTTAGCATTTAGTATTTCCATGATCTGTTATAATCCGGAAATCTTCAAGATTTACCTTAATAATTAGAACCATATCAATATCCTTACAATCTTCTTGACATAAACGCTTATTCACTGCACATTTTGAAAAAATTGCAAATACATGTAACGCTTTTCAATTTCTTCATTTTTTTTTTTTTTTTTTTTTTGCTTGTTTTTCTTTTTCATTCAGACGGAATGGATATATTATGCACTTTATCACCGACGAACTTAAATAATTCTATTAAATCAAATTAAGATATATTGGATATATTGTGCACTGTATCACCAATAAGTTTAATCAAATCTATTAAATCAAATTAAGTATTCTGAAATACTGATTTGAAAAAAAATTCATCAATATATATAAAAATATATTAAATGCAAATTAAAAATATTTTCTGATAGACTAAAAACAAATATTAATCAAGAAAAAATTAGTTGCAGAGATATTTCAAATTTTTTGATATTGTTGCTATATAAAAATCACATGAATTAGAGAAATTGTATACCTCATACATTTTATGATAATATCTTTAACACGCTTTAGAATACGAATATTCTTTTTAAAAGATTGCGCCATTGTCTCGCTTTTTATCCTTCCCTCTTATTTTTTTTTCTTTCTCTCTCTCTCTCTCATACATTCATTCTCAGACATACATTACATACAATAAAAAAATTTTTATCTATAGAAAAATGTAAGAACAAAATGAAAAATAAAAAAAATCAGATAAAAAAAGCAACATCGAGCTCACTACTATAATCGCTATTATCAAATATTAAGACTTACCTCTAATTACATGTTAATAAATACATCGCTCTGAATACATCCAACATGATACATGCATACTGTTATGACACATGGATTGACTTTTTATTATTCGCATTATTATCGGGCCTGCAAATAGCCATCATTAGGACCATCAATCTATCACTCCGTCAGTCACACTTTGCAATGGAACGAGTATGTAAACTTAAATTAATTTGTTCGTCTTTTTCAAGTCATGAAAATTATCCTAATCGTAGTTCAAATGCACTACGATGAAGTCATGATATACAAACATAGTAAGATAAATCATTATTCATGATCGTAAGGACTAAACGTTATAGAAATAATCCGTATCGTATTAATACGAAATTATTTCTTATTATTCGTACAAGCTCTAATTGTACGATTCGAAATAATGTAATCTTTCACTACACCATTACGATAGCTTCTTCACCACAAAATAAGAAAGGATATTGATCTATCATTGTTTGAACAACATCTTCCAAGTATGGTCTCATTGCTTCGAATCTGCCAAGATCGTTAAATTCTATTGGTAATAAAGTAGGCCACCAGCAGATTGCCAAATTTTTACTATCCATACTGTTCAGCTTACAATTTTCAGCCACTCTAAAAATATACAAAGTAAAATATACATAATTAATAGTTTCTAGTAATTAATAATTATATAACTATTTAAACTGTAGATAGACTTACTTTACAAAATGATGAAAAATAAATTTAAGTACATCAAAATTAACTGGCTTTAATTTGTTGAGCATCAAACGTAATGCTAATAATCTGCAGCTTCGATCTATAATAAATCCATAAATATTTATCTTAAATATATCTTAAAAATATAAATCCATAAATCTTTTATCATTTCATTTATTTATTGAAATTTATATAATAATGGTTACCTTCCATATTCATACATGTTGCAGACATTGGTTTGCTAATACCACGAGCACCTAAGTAAAAAAACTTGTGTTAAAACCGCAAATAGTTAACAATTAATGTTTTTTAAAATCATTATAATTTACCTGAGATATCCTCGAGTTCGCTCATTCGTTCTTTATCAATTAATGGTGGTAACCTTTTTGAAAAGAAATCTTTCAAAGCAGTTGCAACAGCATTTACTGGTATATCCAATGAATGTATATCCACGTTTCCGTCTGCAATAATAAAACATGAAATAATGAAAAAAATTAATATTTAAATCTAAAATCTTAAATACCACTTACCTTCTTCAAACTTTTGAAAAAGGAGTTCAACATGTGCTCTATTTCCAGGAACTCTATATATACCTTCAGAATCTAATCCTTCATCTTCAATAAATTGCACACATTTTTCAAGAAATAGAGGTATTCGATTTGTTTCACTTTGTGCAAAATCTTCAATTAATGGTTGTTGCACTTGACTCAGACTTAATGTTGAACTAGGACCTTTAGTTTGTTTTGTTTTTTCTTGCTTTTTTTTCTCTCTTTCCTTTTCCTTTTCCGCATGTTTTTTTAGCTTTTCTTCTTTTTGACGACGCTTTTCTAACTTCTCATCTTCTTTTGCTTTTTGTTTATCCTTTTTCCTATTTAACTTATCGCCATCTTTGACCTTATTTAAAATATTAAATCGAAACAAAATATCTTTAAAAAAATTTATATAAAAATTTATCTTTACTTTTTCGTACATCCTTTTTACTTACACTGGGAGAATTAATTTCTCGTGGAGATGAAACATCTAAACTGGATTCATCTGAAATATTGCCAAAATATAAAGTTACAGTTTTGCTTGATTAAAATAATAATAATTTTATGCAATATTAAATATATAAGAAAAATTCTAAGCAAACCTTTTTTTATATTTTATCTGAATCATTTTAAAAAATAATTAAAGAAAATTCTACATTATTACTTGAAATATAATAACAATTGATTTAAATTTTAGCAATTTTTATATTTTAGCTATTTTCGATTAAAAAATTACTAAATTAACAAACTAAAAAATTATAAATAATAAACCTTATTTAAGATAGGAAAAGATAAAACATACACATATAAATTATTTTCTTATTTTTTTTTTAAAACATTTTTAACATTCAAAAAAAAAATAGCCATATTAAGTATATTACTTACAGGAAGCACTAAATATCTCTTTATTGGAAGTTGGATGTTGTTGTGGTAATGAATTTCCAAATTTTCTTCGTGAGATAGCAGCAGTAGTATGTTTATTATGTTTGGCTCTCAATCTTGAAGTATGTTCTGGATCACTTGATTCAGAAGAATTTGTTTCACTGGATTCTACATTAAAAAAGATACTATATTAAAAAAGAATTGTAATATATTTTTATAATAAAATATAACTATAATAAACATATACCTCTTTCTGTGGGATTTACTCGCAGTTTTACTTCTTTAACATTATAATTCAAACCAATACCATCTCCACTTCCCATACTAGATGGTACTTTAGGTGAGGCAACAAATATAGGTGTACGTTTTTTTCGTATCCTTTTATGCGATGGTGGTTTTTTATTTGCTTTACCTGAAATATCAGCAATTCTTTGTCTTTCCAAAGAACTCCATTCAGAATCAGAATCACTATATGCTATAAAATGAAAATATAATTAATATCCATATATATATTAGTAAATTATAATTAAAATTATTATTTTAATTAAGTTCTTACAAGGTTGTCCTTTTTCACGTCTATGACGTAACTTGGATTTATTATTTCCGACAGAATCTTGTACCGAGGCATACATATAATCACCATCATAAGGATATAAACTTTGTACAACATCTTTTACTTGCGCATATTCGGAACCTAGATCTAATTCAGGAGTAGCAAGTGGAGCATGACCCATACTTATTTTAGAACCATGTTCATCTTTTTCTCCTACTGTCATTCTAGCTATAGCATCCGTCACATTTGAAAAATCTTTCAAATTTATTTTACCAGGTTGTTTTAAAGTTTGACTGTTTCCTTTTGGACGCGGCTTTGCCTGAGAAATATGTCTTCTACCTGTTGTGAAAGCTCTGTGAGAATAACTATTAGTTACTCCATCTTGAGGCATAAATGTATCCTTCACCCATCCTATGAAATTAAAAAATAAATAAAAAAAATAAAATTACATATAAATTTATTATATATATAATAAATAAATTTCGTTATTACAAAACTAACCAGATAATTTGTTTGTAATATCTCCTGGTTTTAACAAATCTCTTTCTCTTTCTTCTCTATAAAAATCTACTTGGCTATAAATATCACTATCATCACTAGGTGTAGCTCTATTGTCTGCAAACTGTTCGTTTAATCCTGTATCTCCAAGATCACCATCGGGAGTTAATTGCTCGTAAGATTCAGAACCACTTCTGAAAGTTACAGACATACTGCTTCACATTAGATATTTGAATTATCAAAAAATTTTTAAGATAATTATTATTAGATGATATTATTAGAGATTATTTCAGATTACTTACCCATCATCTGGTGTTTGAAGATGATAACTTTCGTGACGTGGTGGTGGCATAGGATGTAATGCAGAATATTCCAAAGTTCCTTCACCGCTATCATTTAGATTACCTGGTTCTTCCATATTGAATGCTTGTTCGATTTCGGGTTTTTTTTCCCATACCTCTTTAAAGAATGGTGTATAAAATGCCGCTGCAATAAAAACAACACAAGTAGAAATTTCTCTAATAAATACTTCTAATTAGAATATTTAAATAAATACACATAACGTACTTTTTTGTTGGCAACTAGATGCCGAAGTCATAAAATGTGCTTGCAATTTATCCGCAATTGCATTTCCCTCTGTGATAAGTAAATGACTTAAATCATTACTGAAGAAAGCATTAGCACCTCCAGTATCAGTCACAGCCATTATTTGTATTGGTAAATTTGGTATATTCATAGAAAATGCACTACGAAAAAGTTTCAAATTAATAATAGTATTATTATTAAATATATAAAATAATATTATTTTGAAATATGTATATTGCATTACATACTTAAGAGTCGCAAGTGATGCTTTTCTTTTTGTGGAATAAACGAGTATAAAACCATGTACTAATTCATCTCTAAATGCATTTGCTCCATGAAAACTTGAAATAATAACTTCAACTCTTCGTTTCGATTCTCCTAGAAATGTTTCTAAAACAATCGATCGATCGCCACTAAGAAAACAACATTGATGATTGAGTAAGGGACCAAGTACGTTTTCCACGGAATATGGATCTCCGCAGAACATACACATTATTATTCTAAAATAAAAAAATTATTAATATTATGATGATCAAAAAGTTTATAATTTATTTAAAAATTATATTACCTAATATCTGGTTCTAAACATTCAATAACACTTTGGTAAATATTTAAAAAACCAGCTCTGTGATTTATAGATTGTATAAGTTGCTGTAATGCATCTTTCACAAGTAAAGTAGGAAATCTTTTATCTTGCTCCAAATCTTCTATGCAAACATCAATAAATGGACACTGCAAACTAATATAAAGATATTAATTTTTATTTAAATATGAAATAAAATTCATAAGTAAAATGAAATGTAGAATTCATAAATTTTTACCTATCAGCAAGATTCTGACCCTCTTTTCTAAGTCGTATTGCTTCCATTTCATCTATTGTTGATTCTGGTACAAACATAATAACAATAGGTAATCCTTGAAATGGTAATCTATCTTCTTGTTCTAAATTCGACAATAAAGTTTTTTCTAAAGAAGAACGAATATATTCAAATGAATCCTCATTTGCATAAATACAAAATGAACCTATAAATTTAAAATATTTTCAAAATTCTATTTTTACAAAATTCTCTATATAATAATATTATAATAATATACCATGAGGCATAAAATCTGAAGTAGTAAATGAATTATGTGGTAATCCAACATCACCATCGATTATTCGATATCCAAGCGTATACAACTGACAATCAATTTCTACTTCATCATCTTCTGTTTGTGCTCTTATTTCACGAGCGAATTCCTCACCAAGTCCATTGCTTCCAAGTATAACTAAATTTAATTGATTATTATCAGATGTTAATTGCCACTGACTACTGTGATTCCATGAGGAAGGTCTATAAAATTATTATTTTGATAATTATATTTAATTAAAAATTATTATTTGTTATACTTTTAAATCTTACCTGTGAGCTTTTGTTCCAAGTATTCGTTCTATAAGTGCATCCATACAATTTGGATAAGCTGGACAATGTTCTCTTATAGGACAATGTACAAAACCCAAATGTTGAAATAGCATTAATTTTCTATCTTGATCTAATCTATCTAAGGCTTTATATCTGTACATCATAAAAGATTACTCAAAAATATTTATATATAATTTAAATAAAAAAAATTAAATTAATTACCTAAAATCATCTACTAATGCATCTGTAATTTCTTTAATATCATCTTGTGTAATAGTACCAGATGGTGCTATACTCTTGAAATGATAGAATAAATCAGCATGTTCTAGCAATAGTTCCTGAAATAATAAAAGATTAAAAAATATAATAGAACAAAAAATATTTATTATGTTTATGTTATTATTATGTTAAGACATGTATATATTTATACCTGGAAATTATGTTTAGCTTTTTCAATAATTTCTTTTTGATGTTGATCATATATTTCTTGACAATCATGGTGAGAAAGAGCTTCAAAACATTCTCTACCCATAAAAAGAACTCTAACTTCAGATAAATGTTTTCCAGGTGTAACATAACCAGTTTCTTCCAATAACTGTTTAAACTGTTTTTTCCATCTAAGAAATGATAAATTTTTTATATAAATATAAATATTTCTTTATTACAATATAATTATTTTCAATATTTAAAAGATATTTATAAAGTTTTTGATAGTTAAAACATATAATACTACAAAAATGTTAATATAATTATATATTTTTATAAAAAAATAATATTCTAAAATATAAAGCAATAAAAAGCACAATTTACCTTTTAGGAAGTCTGCACAAAAGAAACGCCACCCAGAATAAAGCAAAGCATTAGTATATTGCACATAAATCTCTAAAATGCTGAATGACTATATAATTTTAATAATTATGTTAGCAAAAAACTACTTCTTTCTTATTTATAAATAGCAAAAATTTAACAGATTATAATGATTATAAAATATATTAAGAAATATTTATATATATATTTAATAATTAATTTTAAAAATATAATAATACTAACTCTAATCGCCGCTGTTCCTGTTGCAATACATTTATATGATTTTTGAAAACAGTTTCAGCTTCTGGTGTTTCTAAGACATCATAAGGAATTTTTGTTCCATTATTTTCACCAAAATCACAATCAATCCATGGGATATCTTCAGGACATTCATAGAAATATTGGTGAAAATCAGGATGTTCTTTTATATATTGTTGTACTGCAGACCATTCTCTACATAAATAAAATAAATAGAATAAGCAAAAAAATATTTTCATAAAAATATTTCAATTAGAATTAAATAAATATAATTGAAAACATACTCATTGATCAAATTTGTTATATCAGGACATATTTCATGAAGAATATCAGGTAACATATCCAAATATCCTTGGATTTTTTTTGCCACTTGTTCATCTTTCAATTTTTTAATATGTCTCCTAAATAATCTTTGAGTTGCATCAATACCAAATAATTCAACAAATGTTGAAAATTCTTTGTGTTGAGCTAATTTTTTAGATGCTTGAGACCACAATGCTCTATAATCAGTAACATGTATTCGAATCAATCTTTGTAAAGATTCTGTTGATGCATCTAATAATTCTTTTCTAGCTCTGGCCGCTTCCGCAAATGGAATAACTTTACTTCGCATTTTAGTTTTATCAATCAATTGTGCCAAAATCATAAATGCCAAATCAATATTTATATTTTCATGTGCAGATGTTTCAATTATTAATATGGAACCTTTGTATTCTTTACGCATCACTAATTTTTCAGCTTCTTTTACATATTGTTCATTAGCATCATCATTTTTGGTTGTTACCAAAACTATTGGTTTTTTAGTTTTCATTAAATTATTTAATATATTTGCTACTATTTCAACCTGTTTTTCTATAGATCTATTTGGTACAACACTTACATCAAATACACACAAAAAGCCATCAATGTTTAATTTACCATCTGGTAAAACTTTTTGTTCATATTCTTTCTCTATGCCTAATTGATTTTTGCAAATATACATAAGCTTTTCTGCACTAGTAATTTTTGTGGCTGCACATCTTTTTGCATAAGGTTCCATTTTACCACCTTTAAAAGGTTGAAAAGATGCATCATCTATAAATTCTGTATGTTCTATTACTTGAAATTGATATTCCGTTCCATCTTCTGCTGTTTTTGTAACTTCGCCCCAATATAGGAAATGATCATTATTCACCACCCGACCACTAAAATCTGACTGCAAAAAATAATAATCAATTAATAAGAGGAAACATTGCAAAGCAAACAAACTATATTTAACCAAATTAATTACATGTACATTTAATAATTACCTGTGATAACACTGATATATGGTCCACATTATAATCATCGTTCAAAGAACGCATAAAACGATTACACAGACATGATTTTCCCACACCAACTTGCCCCTTATCTTTCTCTGTACCAGAAAGACCAACAATAGCAACATTGATGGTTTTGATATTATCACTTTTTCTTGCCATTTTTAAAGCTTAATTTGATTATATCATTTATATAATTAAGTGTGAAAATAAAAATCTTTTCATCAAACTTTACTCAGGACATTTTTAAGTACCACTATTAATAGTTTCTCTTATTCATTTATTTTGTAGTTATTAAAAACCAATATTTTTCCCTTTGGTCATTGTATATCAAGTCTAGAAATTTATATGAAAATTAGCATTACCTCCCTTTGGTAACATTTTTAACAATATATTTTTTATTTTATATTTCTTCTTCACAACATTTGAATATCATGCTTCAAATTTTTGTATGACATGCAAATTTATATATAAATAATCATAAAGAAATGTCATTTGTCAAAATTTCATTTGAGCTTAATATAATTATTATTACAACTTTATAAATGACAAAATTACATCATTAGAGAAATTAATAATATAGATTTTAAGAAATTTTTGCACTTTATTTCTTTATATAAAGCACAACATTCATAATTTAGCACAAATGTGAGCAATAATTCTTTGGAATGGCACTCTATATCTGTATATCTGAAAAAAAATAATATTCACAAATGAATAAAATGATAAACAGTATCATTATATATTATTAAATGTTAGTTGCACTCATGTTGCATTTATATCTTTATTATGAAAATTAAATTAAATATTCATGATAATATTCACTATTCATCTAAAATTCACATTAATAAAATATATATTTAAAATCACACAAAATTATATTCAACACATATATATATATATATGTACGTATATGTATCTATGTATATATATATATATATATATATATATATATATATATATATACACACACATATCATAAATTATATTGAAAAATATATTTGATAGTAATAATAAAATAAGAGATGAATCAAATAACAAGCAGTCACTATACACAAAATTAATTTTTATACTAATTTATAATTTCCTAGAAATAAATTATCTCCTACATTATACAGGTTATGGATTCAATGAAATAAAACGTCAAAAATCTCTTTATAAAGAATTTTTTGCATTAATCTTTATATATATGATATAAAACTTGAATTTTTTTTAATAATAAGAAGATGAATATAATAATTTTTCATGAACATTAATGTTAAAAATAGTTTCAAATAAACATTACGATTATATTTTTTAATAAAATTACAAAAATGTTTTGTAATAATGATAGAGTATTTCTATCATAATGGAATAAATAGTTTTGTCTTGCGAAAGTAATAAATTAAAGTTATAGACTTCATATAAAATTTACGAGACATGATTCATGCAGCAGAAACAAATTATTCGATATACAAATGACAGCTACGAATAGATCAATATGCATTGTACACAACCGCGGTCAATTTTAACACCAATGATAGTTTTGGGATTCAACAAATTTTAATAAGATATATAACCAATATGTATAATATGCTGGAGCTTAGCTAAATAAAATCAAAAAACTAAAAAATCAAAATATCTTACTCGATGTAGTAAAGGCTATGTTACCTGTACAGATTTTTGTTCAGCAAGCGAACTATTACACCAACCGGCCGTCCTGTATAATTTTTTCTTCAGGAACTCGATCGATTCTTCACTGCTATAGAACACGCACTCTTTCTTGATTTGTTTCACGCACACGGTGCACAGAAAGACATCTACAACTTATCTCAATGAAGGCTTAATTCCAGGTGTGTAAATAACTTCACGTCAAACACCTAGAATTGCCCCATAAAGGAGCCATTTTGGTGGGTGGGCACAAGGATTAATGTTTTCAGAATAGATAGTATATGTCGAACAAGAACAAGGCCGTATCTAGCATATTTGATTTATTTTTTAAATAAATTCTCTTTTTCTTATAAATAAATTATTAAATTATATTTATTATTTATATTCACTTAATTAAATACAATATTTATTATTAATAATTTTAAAAATTTTTATATAATAAAAAAAATAAATAGACTAAAAATATTTTTAATATATTTTAAAACAAATAAGAATATCATATTTTTAAGAATTTTGAATATTTTAATAAAATAGATTTATATATATTATATTGAAGCAAATTTATTATATTTTTTTTAAGTTTTAAAATAATGCTTTTTCAATTTTATTATTATTTATTTAAATTGATCAATTATTTATGAACAATATCGACAAAAACTATCTGACTATAAGCACACCATGATTACGCTCCTGTAACAGCATAAAAGCACCATCTGTCGTTGAGTAAATGTACTAGTGCGATTTCGAATTAAAAATGGCTGACAGCGGGGATGCTGTGAATAGTACGTCGTCAGGAAAAGAGGCTAGAAATACCGTTACTGATGGTCCTGTCACTGATCCAGCATCAAACAATAAGGTAAATTTAAGGATTCTGTCACCTAGATAATTAAATAAATGAATTATTTTAACTTGAATTATAATAATATAAAATCATAATAATATATTACCATGAGTATTGTATTTTACCGCCGTACTAAATATTTAATTAATTAAATTATTTATAAAAATTAAAATATATATTTTTTTAATTTATATAATTGTACAAAATAAAAAGATAGTATATTAGTGAATTTTATTTTCGTTATTGTTTTTATCTTTCTATTTTATTAAATTATTTATTTAAAACCTTTGATTTACCTTTAACTCTTTTAACATGTGTTTTGTTTTTTTTTTGTTACATCTTAGCCCAACCCTTTCAAGTCTTATGACCACATGTTGCTATTATGTAATGCAACACATGGTATTAATTGATGTATGGTCTTATATATACTTTCTGTTTATTGTCAAACAAATAACTTCTACTATTGTTATTGCAAATTAAACTTCATTATAAAAAAATTTCATAAATTTATTACTAAAAATAATGATTTAATTTTAAAATTTATTAATCATATAATGCCAATAAATATAAGATGTTATTTGAAATTTTTATTTTAAATGTATAATAATCATAAGAATAATAAAAAAATAATTTATAAATAAATTGAATATATACTTTTGACTCACAAAGTTATTTTTATATTTAAAAAAAAATACTATAATTAACACTTCATTAATGTTACACAATATAGAAGTAATTTTATGGTAATTGGTATGAAACTTATAGATAATTCATATACATAAGACCAGCTGCTAAGAAACAATTACTTTCAAAGCTTCTTTGCTTTGTTTTATATTCTTTATTGATGTTTTATAATTCAAAATAAAAATGTTTTATATAATTGAAAATTTTTTATATTATTTTTTTTTATTTATTTATAAAATAAAATAATATAAAAATAAAAAATTCATTATTATTGATTATTATTTTAATGAAATTTAAAAAACCAGATTTTTAATTTTTTTAAATTTTTTTAAATTATATATCTTTTTTTATATATTTCTTTTTGTGTACCAAAAGCTTAAAAAACACAAAAACTATTTAATTCTTTTTTACATATTTTTTTTCCTTATATATTATGCTATTATACTTTATCATTCTAATTATATTATGATATATATGTATCTATATATATATCTTGAATGATATTTGGTACATAATATATTTATAATTTTTACTTTGATAATGCAAGAATTAAGAGATGATTTGCATGCTATATATAATACCTGTTATCAGGGCGCTTATATTATTTTACATATAGAGCATTATTCACACAGTAGTCCGTAGGTTCGGTACCAATCACTCATTCATCGCTCATTATAAGTCTAAATACACCATATAGGCGTGGCACTATTAGCATTATAGAACAAATGAGTATAATAAATAAATATATGAGGAATAATTATAAAACAAAAAGGGAGATCTTTACATAAAACATACAATTACATAAAACTGATATTTTATGTAATTTGAATTTTACATACAAGTACAACCTTTGGGAGCTTTGTACCAAACTACGGACTGTATTATAAAAATTTGACCCAATTTGAATTATGAAATGGTGGTTGTTGTGATTTCAGAGCTTAGAGGCATCAAATAGTGCCTTTCACGGCGCGAGAACAAAATTAGTAAGTAAGAATATACGTGTACAAAACAAGTAAACTTGTATTCCTTTCCACAAAGCAATCCTTACAATTTCCTCAGGGCTGCTTTAATTCCTATGATTACATAAATATGATATGTGCCAATGGAATTATCATTTTGTCCTCTCATCAAATAACACAGGATAATAAGACGACTTTTCCCTAAAATATAATTAAAGTCATGAATAATTCATTCATTTATTTTATTAATCTAATAAAGTAATATAAGTAATATAATAATTATATAACATAAATCGAAATATATATAAAAAGAATTATTAAATTTCGTCTATATTAAACTGTGTCCATTCTATCAAATAAAATAGCTTCATTTACATTTTTATGTTTGTAGTCTATTTCCATCTATTGCAGCCCTTTTTGAGATAAAATATTCATAATTTTACAATGATATATGATTTAATCTTTTAAATGTTTAGGATTCCAAGTCCGGAGCCTTGAAAAAGTCCAGTCGTTATCGCAGTCGCTCTTTGTCAGCTAGTAGCACAGATAGTTACAGTTCTGGTATGAATATATTCATTTTTATAGTGTATCTATAATTAAAAAAAATTATTATTAATTTAATATAGTAAATTTATTTTTCTATTATATTAGCATCTTATACAGCAAGTTCATCAGATGAAGATGATGTATCACCTCGAGAAAAAATTCAAAAAACAGAAAATGGTTTTATAGATTTTTGTGTACGCAATATTAATCAACATGCATTTGGTAGAAGAGAGATAGAAATAGCAGAACAAGAAATGCCAGGAATTATGGCACTTCGTAAGCGCGCCGCTGAAGATAAGGTATATAAATTATCTGCAATAAAAGCAAAAAGTTAATTGATATTAATATATAATAAAAAATTATTTTAAACAGCCATTGAAAAATGCTAAAATTGTGGGATGCACTCATATCAATGCTCAAACTGCTGTTCTTATTGAAACTTTAGTTCATTTGGGAGCACAAGTTAGATGGGCAGCATGTAATATATATTCTACTCAAAATGAAGTGGCTGCTGCCCTTGCTCATGCTGGCTATCCAATTTTCGCTTGGCGTGGTGAAACAGAAGAAGATTTTTGGTGGTGTATTGATAAATGTGTAGCTGCTGAAAATTGGCAACCTAATATGATATTAGATGATGGAGGAGATGCAACACATTTAATGCTCAAAAAATATAATGCTATGTTTAAGATGATTCAAGGTTTGTCTATCATTTCTTTTACAATAAAATAGATAATAATAATAATGTTAATTTCTAGGAATCGTCGAAGAGAGCGTAACAGGTGTACATAGATTATATCAATTATCAAAAGCAGGAAAATTATCCGTTCCTGCCATGAATGTTAATGATAGTGTAACAAAAACCAAATTTGATAATCTTTATAGCTGCCGCGAAAGTATTATTGATAGGTAAATTAATTAAACATCAATTATCGAAATGTTGAAATGCACTAAAATTTTGCCATTAATTATATTTATTAATGTATCTTATTATAGTTTGAAAAGATCCACAGATATTATGTTTGGTGGAAAACAGGTTGTAATTTGTGGCTATGGTGAAGTTGGTAAAGGTTGTTGTCAAGCTCTTAAAGGTTTGGGATGTATTGTTTATATAACTGAAATCGATCCAATTTGTGCTTTACAAGCAAGGTAAATAATCTGAAACAAAATAAAAATATATCATATAAACTTTCATATAAACTGATTATTCATACATACATTTTTTACAGTATGGATGGTTTTAGAGTAATGAAATTAAATGAAGTTATTCGAAATGTAGACATTGTTATTACTGCAACTGGCAATAAAAATGTAGTTACGCGTGAGCACATGGATAAAATGAAAAATGGCTGCGTAGTGTGCAATATGGGACACAGTAATACCGAAATAGATATTGTACGTTCAAATTCTAACAATCTATAGTTAATTTTTCTAAAATTCGACTAGATTTTCAACTAGAGTGTAGGGAAAAATTCGTATTTCTTATATTTCAGAACAAAAAAGAAATATATTGGTAAAACATTAAGACTCCTTTAATATGTTCTTAACAGAACAGTTTACGCACGCCCGATTTAACTTGGGAAAAAGTAAGGTCTCAAGTGGATCATGTTATCTGGCCAGATGGAAAGCGCATCGTATTATTAGCAGAAGGCCGGTTAGTCAACTTGTCTTGTTCCAGTATTCCTTCGTTTGTTGTGTCGATTACAGCTGCTACCCAAGCATTAGCACTGATTGAACTTTTCAATGCACCTCCAGGACGGTATAAAAGTGATGTTTATCTGTTACCAAAAAAAATGGGTAAGTATAAAATATCTTTGTGTTTCATTAAGCATTGCATCAATGCATAAACTGTAATATAATAATATTATTCAATAGATGAGTATGTGGCATCATTACATTTACCGACATTTGATGCGCATTTAACGGAGTTAACAGATGAACAAGCCAAATATATGGGACTTAATAAGGCTGGACCTTTTAAGCCTAATTATTATCGGTACGTATTATTTTATACATCTCCTAATATTATTTAAATTTATTTATTTAAAATTATTTTAATTTATTTCAGCTATTAAAAATATATGAATAAATAACATAGCATAGTATATGCAATATTTGAAATTTATGTTTATAAGTATTAAAAAATAGCTGCCTCATTTTATTAAAATCTCTTCTATTAATTTCGTCTAAATTAATAGAAATATATAACAAGGTTTCATGTTAATATTTTATTTTATTATTTTAAAAAAATATTTTCTTTATATTTCAAAAAGATATATACATATTAGTTCAACTAAAATATTGCCTCCCATTACAATAATCAATAATTAATTATATATAAATATATATATTTAATTAATATTCAAAAGTGTATAGAACATATTAATTTATGATTTGTGCATTTAGAAATACATGTGCAGTTATTAATTCGAATTGAAGTACAAGTTTGCTAAATGCAGTTTTTACAAAAATAATTTTAAAAAATGTTTGCTGTAAAAATCTGTATACGTAAAGTATATTTAATGTTATAGATTATGTAATTATTTAGAAATTTTCATTGAGATTATTTTTGATGTATTGATGTTACATTCTGCATTTTGAACAATATTTGGTAACATTGAAGATATGTACATATATAGAGAGAATTTAATATTACAAGATATTAATAAATATTAATGAATTGAAGTACAATGACATATCTTTTGATGAGTTTGTCTTTATAATTATATCTAATAATTGTTCACAATTGATTACCGCAATCATGTATGCTTGAATTTACTATTTTTGATTTTGTTATTAAAAAAAAGATGAAATTGTAAAAATAAAGCAAATAAAACTATGTACATAATTATTTAAGAAGAATTAGGAAAAAATTAATCATTTTATAATTGGTCATATCATCCGTCGATAGAAGATAATGGAAAAATAGGAATGAAATAAACGTTTGATGCCTTGAATCATGTGTTTATCTTGATTTTACCTTTTCATCATATTTTTTAGAAAATAAAATTCTCATTTTTTAAATATAAAATTTAAAATATAAGTAAATATGATTTTTATATTTTTATGATTTTTTTATTTTTATATTTCTATGAAAATTGATAAAAATTTAATTGTTTAAAAAAACAAATTGTTTTCAATTTAAATAGATATAATCATAGTAAAAGAAAAATATGAAAAATCAATACTTTAACGTAACGAAAACTATATAAAGACTTTATATACATAAGAATAATAAACTGTTACAAAAATGGATAGAAATACATAATATTTTTTTCATATGATATGATATTAATTATTATTTTATATATAGAAAATAATAGATATATTTATTAAAATATTAAATTTTATAGAATAAATAAAAAATATATTGATCTTAAATTTTGTTTTTTCATTAATATAAAAAATTATTAATATCATAAATTAAAAACAAGGAATATATAGTAGTAGTAGATTTAATAAGCAAAATACATCACGTCGATATAAATGTTATATATTTCAGTATAATAATATAATAGCTTCTAAAGCACTTATTAACAGCATCAATTGAAAGATAAAGTTTTACAAGATTTTTTTATTCGTGATCAATATATGAGTATTGAAAAACAAAACAACTTTGGAATTGATCTTAAAAATGAACCTAAATAAATGGCAAGGCTCAACGGCATGGCATACATAATGGCATAATAGCAGCGATCTATAAAAAAAAAACGAACTTAAAACACAATTTTATGTTATAAAGAAATAAATAATAAAACCAAAAAAATGTAGTAAAAATATATTTTACAATAGTCTGTACAAGATCTTATTAGATTAATATAATTAGCTCGATGTAGATTATCATGAATTAGTTTATTAATCTTGGAATACTCTTAAAATTATTTTTAGATTCTCTGATTAATAAAAAAGAAATTATTTCCTTAACATAAAGTTTGACTATTATTCTAATATATTAAATCTTAAAATTCATATATGATTATAATTTATTTTGAAAGAGATTACAAGATTAAAGTATTCCATGACTAATTAGTATAGTTATTATCGCGGTGTCTGCACATTTCTGCAAAAAGACATTTTCATAATTTTACAACATTAATTGTCATTGAAATTAAAATTTATTTCATTTACAAATATTAATGTTGCTTAAGAACAAGATAATTATTGCAAATAATTGAAATTTTTAATTTCCACAGAAACAAACAGGCACGTGTAAAATACGTAAAATGAAATTTTGAACACTTTTCTTTCAATATTTTAACAACAAATATTTTAATGAAAATCTGATAATTTATATCAACAATTCATTGCATTCTAAATATATATTAAGAAGAAAAAAATCTACAATTAGGGAGTCCATATAAAAACATAATTCATGAAATTAATTATGTTTTACGTAATAATATTTCAATACAATTATGTTATATGTAAAAAAGAAAAATCACTTAATGATATTTACAAAAATTGATTACATTGTGAATCATTGCACTAAGATTGCTTTACATTATATAAAATACATTTATACCAATTAATTTCATCAATTTTTTTTAATTTAATCAAATTGTCAATTTACTGTAACACTGAGCTCCCATAATATCGATGAAGATATATAATATAAAAATTATAAACATCTTAAAAAACTATTTAACTAAATTATACGAACTCTGTTTGGCTATATAAAAAAAAATTGAGAAAAAAGGAATATACGTGTTTTATATATGCCTGTTTTCCGCAAGGCAAATTAATCGATAAAGGTAAATGTTTAATAATAGAAATATGTCTTACACGTGTCATATAAATCATTGATATATCTTTTATATATCTTTATAAATTCATATATATAATATAATATAATATATATATACATATTATATTATATGTTATATATCATATATATGTTATATTTATTATATATATAAATCGTTCACACCACAAATCTATCGTTTAAAATTTTTAGATTAGACTACATATAGACAGAATATATATATATATATATATATATATATATATATTATATATATATATATACTTATAATGTGCAATAAAGTAGTTCTTTTTCATTTATAAATATGTAACAAAAATAGATAATAATAGATATATATATATACAATGAAGACATGTAAAATCTAACAAATAGATGCGTTTATTTACTTTCTAAATCAATCTAGAAGCCTTTACCGTGAAAAATACTTATTTCAATGAGCATATCTCAAAATCTTGCGTGCATTCGTGCATTTTACTTTTCGTTTTTACAAAGATAGCAATATATTAATCTATAACTTTATTTGTTTATTTATTTTTTATTTATTTTTTTTTTCATTCTTTCGTATAATAGAAGATCCTTGTTGGATAGACAATAATTTTCAATACGAATTTACTCTTGTATATTTAAATTTTATACATATCTTTAAACATTTTTTTGTATATGAAAGATGAAAATATCTACCTTTCCGAATGTAAAAATAAATCCAATGCATTCATGACGCACCAAACGTATTTATTATTCATCGTCATCTAATTATTTTTTCTTAATCCTTTTTTTAATTTTATCTAATATTTTTACGAACTAAGTAGTATTTTATACAGATTACACGCAATTCATTAAATATTAGCGGCTTTTCTCTTAGTAACAACAATATAACATACGAGTATATGTAAGCTCGCTCCAGAGAAAGTACCACAGATTATCAAATTCATCCGTGACACTCATTGAATAATATTTCATAAGTTCAAACAATATTTTATTATATAATCTTCATCTTCTTTTTTTCTACATTTTAACGAATACAACTTTTACAAGTTATAACTTAACAAGATCAGTAAAACTTGTTTGAGCTTGTGAAATAATTACTGCAAAAATCCTCCCAGGCCTTTTTTGTACTGATATATATATATATATATATATATAATATGCTAGAATTTAATAATTCGATTGTTCGATATGAGGCAAATACGATCCTATGCAATCGTAAATAATTGTTCGTATAATACAAAGAAAATAAAATTTTTCTTTTTTTCTATTTTTTTATAAAGTGACTCAGAACATGAAAAGTTAATTCTATATAAGTTGAAAATATAAAATAAATTTTTTTCATTTAAGACTTTAAGTTTGAATAAATCAAGTTCGAAAAATTTTTAAATACTTACTAATTTATTCGAAAACGAAATTTCAAATGAAAAATTTTTATTCTATATTTTTAACTTATTTTTTCACATAAAATTAATACTTTCACATATATTTCTGACTCACTCTGTATATCTTTTTATGTTTGATAATATAATCTATATAAAAATCTTCGATAACTTGCAAAACAGTAATTAATACATTAAATGATATATTTCAATTTGTATAGTTTAGCATCAAATGATATGTCGATAATTATTAACAAATTAACAAATTAACAACATTTTAACAAAATCATTAATGAAGAATCGAGGGTTAAAAAACCATTCAATAATCATTCGTAAAGTATAAATCATTAAAAAAGGCCTGTAAAAACTCATGTACCCCATCAATGACTAGCTTAAGGTATTATGCATATATATGTATGTGTATATATATATATATAATCTTGCTCTTTTTAACATAATGTTTTAATGGCATTGCATAGTTCCTTAAAATTTTTGCAAAATGAGCTGCTTATAATATTTATTTCAAAATATCTTTATTTTGCATTGCTGACTGACAATTTGTTTGAAATATTTATATAAATGATTTTATTTTTTAAAAATTTAAAAACAATTTATTTATTGAAATTGAAATTGACCTAAAAATTATATATTTCTTTTATTTAAAAGATATGAAAATTTCATTAAAAGATTTTAATACAGTCAGCAATGATATTTAAAATATAAAAAATTATGTTACTTTTAATTATTTAAATATTTTCAATCGATAACAAAATATGTAAGAAACATGCAAAAATTTAATTAGTTTCGAAACTGCAATTTGATTAACTTTTTCTTATCTTATTATCTTTGACCCTGTACTTGTTAATAGTTTTCGTTTTTACTGCGTACTTTCTGTCAATCATTGCTAGCGTTAGTAAGGTACTACAGGAACAATTTGTAAATTATATGTACAGATAAACAAATTGCGCATACGAATGTAGTTTAACAAAAAAGTTGATATAGTTTTTGTACATAATATACGAGTTTAACAAACTAATGATTCAAAAAATATCAATTTTCATCTCTTTCAACTTAATTTTAAAAGAGATAGAAATTAGCAACTTTTTAATATTTGTAATTTAATTTTATAAGTAATTTATAATTGCGAATACTTTTTCAATTGATTATGAATATTTGTTTATTGGAACAATAAAAATATTTGTTCCTATAAATGTATAATTTTTAAATTTCATTGAGATTAAAAAAGAAAAAATTGATTAATATACATATTATTACTATGCACGATAAAGCGAAAGAATGCATTTATATCGATAATTTATGTTATAAAATAATTCATAACGAAAACATTTTTGAAATTTTTCAAATCGTTGTTTTGAACATATTTCGAAATATTAATATTACTATACAGAGTCGATTAAAAGCTTCACAATGATTAAATAACAATCTTTCTACAGTGAAAATTATTATACTACTATAGATAGCGAAAAATTTGATTGTTCAGACAACTACGAGTTGTTTGTCGATAGATGTATGCCACATAATTTATTTATAATCCTTACTCTAAATCCTTACTCTATGGCGTTGCTAGTGATCTTTAAATCACATTATATGATAATATATATGATACAAAAAAAATTCATTTTATACATACTTTCACAAATGAGGGTGTTTCATATTCGATGTATCCTTATACCGAATATATCGTTTTACATACGACATTCTTCAATTTTTATTTTTAATTTTTCTTTTTTTTTTCTTGTTTCAGCCGCTGATTCAATATCGAATCATGCTGCCTTGTGAATAATCCTAGAAAATACTAAAATTTTAAACACATCGATACGTGTTGACAAAATATCGCGATATATCTTTTAAGATGTATGTTTTGTGTTCCAATTTAGTATTTATCAGTATTTGTCCTCCAACCTAAATACTATATCTGTAAAAACCAATGTAGGATTTAAGTTTCATTATCTTTTGAAAGCACCTACAAACGTGAAATCGTATTGCACCATCATTGTTCATTGAAAAATGTTCCTACATTGAAAAAAGTTTACACAAAGTAACAAAATACACAAGCTACACTGCCACAATTAATATATTTGCACCTTTTCCTTTTTATTGAATAGTACTTGGCACAACAGTCACTTTACTGTATTGTTCATCTGACTGTCCAGTAGTACTTTGTGGCAGTGGCTTCTCAAACCTTTCATGCTGCACATACGATGATGATAACGTCGATGTTCTATGTTGATCTAACTTTGGGTTCTCTGCTATGGTAACATATCCAGTATTCTGTTTAGTCGTAATAATTGATTTATCTGCGTCTAATTTCGAGCTAGGCTTTGTACCACTTGTTTGCCAACACAGAGGATATACAGTGGTAACATCCTCTTCTGTTTCATCTATCACTTCTGAAATAGGAGTGTCTGATTTTCCTCTTTGTTGTTGTTGTAGCATTTGAAATACAGAACTTGCACGAACATATGGTTGAGAACCATCGGTTGTTGAAGTTTGAGGCACAGTAGTCTTTTGTGAAGACTCTAAAGTAACTGTTTGAAGATTTGGTTTCTTTGAAATTTCAGAAATCGATGATACGGAAACATAAGGTTTCGATGATGTATCGAGCGTAGATGCTAAAGTAGTAGTTGGACTTACAAAAGAGGAAACAAATGGTTTATTACATGAGTCAGTTAAAGATGTGGCTGCGAATGGTGTAGACATTGTCGTGCTTCTTGTACCATCAATGTTACTTAAGGAAAATGGCTTCTTCAGTGGATCAATTAAACCTGTTTGCACATATGGTTTAGAAGCTTTGTCAGAAGGTGAAAATGAAGTCAAAGAGTCTAATTTTGATTTGTTCGATTCAATAAACGTTAATTCATCTAAATCGTGTAAAGTATCAATAGTTTTCTTATCTTTTTGTTTCTGCTCTAAAGATGCCAAAGTAATGTATGGATTTGTAGATTTAGATTCTGACTTAGTAGATATTAATGTATCCGCAGTGGATTCGGTTAAATCACTATCATCTTCCGATTTCGATTTTATAGATTTAGGAACTGTTCCTATAATACTATAACCACCTGTAGTTGAAGTTTCTTTAGGAACAGGACTTGGATTACTAGATAATTCTTCTGATGATGGCATACTAATGTAACCAGTTGAAGACCAAGTATGTTGTGAAGTAGTATAACCTGTACTATCAGTTAAATTAGGTGTGGATCGTGCCAAAGATAATGTGTCTCCAATAATAGGTTCTCCAGATTTTGTAACTTTCACATATGATTCCCAGCGTGCTGTTTCCGTAAATGGTTTAGTAATTCCAACATTTCTCTGACGAAGACTCGAAGATTCCCAAGCTGGTAGAGTTTCGAGTAATTTATTGGGCGATACCGGCATCGGATCTATCTCTGTACCACTATCACTTGAAACCTGAGAGTCTGATGTTAGCGAAGAGGTAACAGATTCTTGTCCGCTTGAGCAACCACTTGAATCAGCAGAAGATTGTCGTATATGTTGTTCACCCACTTTTTGAAGAAGTTTCTATAATAAAAATGTTTAAAATGTTTAAATATTTAAATATAAATGTTTAAATATAAATTTTAAAATTTAATAAATATAAATCTTTTAATGTGTATATAATGAAATAATCAATTTATTTTTATACACAGTACCATATTTGGTGCTAATCCTGGTGGTAATTTAACTTCAACATCTTGCATAGCTTTACACTTCAACCACATTCTATTACAGATAAAAAATATACATAAATAAGAAAATTTATTTTACAAAATATTCAGTATTTAATAAAGAATTATTCATACCTTTTTGATACATGTGCAAGACAAAGAAGAAATGCTACAATACTAATAGCTCCTATTACCCACATTACAAGCCATACACTAAATGATGGCCCTATAATATAATGTAATTATTACATAACTATTTTAATTAAAAAATTATCCAAAGAAAAAAATAGTTAATTTTATATTTACCATCACTATAACAGTTTCCTTCACCAGGTTCAGACCAAGGGCCTTTTAAATGTGTATTATCTGATGCAATATTAACAGCTCTTACACGAAACTGATATAATTTTTCTCGTCCTAGAGTTTTACAATCAGAAATAGGTATCTGAGCCTCTGAAATATTTATTAATGATAAAATAATTTTATTAATATTAATATTAAATATTATATTAATATTAAAAAATGAATGAAAAAATTCTTTTTATACAATATGTGATATTTCAATTATAATTTATAGTCATATAATAAAAAAAAGTTAAGAATGTATAACAAATAGTGAATGTATAACAAATAGTGATGATGAACAAATTGCATTTTTTAAAATGTTTTGTTAGTTTTCTCATAAATTTATATTATATTTATATTATATATTATATTATATTATATATAGTATAACAATTGCAAAACAATCTTCTGCAGAAATATATTTTTATTATAAAAGAATTGTATAAATTTTTCATAAAGAAAAATTCCTACATAATTTATATATAAACATATAATAAATGTAATCTTTCAAAACAAAAATAATTGTTTTTAAATAAAGTTTTATTGAATTATTTATAAGTAATTTAATTTAAACTAATTCAAATCATACTTACATTTAAAGTAAATCAAAATATAAGTCAAAATAATATTATTTTTATTACTATAAATATATTATAATATAAATAAAAAAAAATTTATTATAATATAAATAAAAATGCTATATTTTTGAATTTGTTTTAATATTCTCTATAATAAAAAAAAATATATTTATTTAATATACTTATTTATATTTATTATTCTAAATATATTTATTATACTAAAAAATATACTTATTTATATTTTTATTTATATTTTTATTTAAGAATGTTTTTTAAGAATAAGATGATTTTATAAAAATAAAATATTTTCAAAATTATTATTATTACTGTTGTTACTATTTGTTATACACTCGATAACGATAAATTTTCGTAAATAAATTTCTTTGTTCCATGGCAATATGATTCAGAAAATGAATAAAAAATCATATATTAGAAAAAATATTCTAATTTATTTATTAATTTCTGAATATTTGTTAAAATATTACCTGTTCTAGTACTATTTTGTATTTCATCGTCACTTAATATTTCATAATAATTCAAATATCCAGCAGAATATTCGGGTTTATTCCAAATAACAATCACTTGGCTTGAATTCATAAAGCGTACGTTACGTATATTCACTGTTCCCGGTACTCCGATTTTCGTAATCTTGGAAATTGTAGGCGATTTTATACTACAAGACACAGTACATGCTGCTATGCTAATACTATAATTCGTATGTGCTAACAGGCCTTTTAATTCAATATGATTTGCTTCTTCAACTTTTTGCATGTGATCGTTGTAATAAACCTCATAATAACGCAATACGCCATTCATTGCTTCTGGTGGTTTCCAAGTAATATACATTGTCGTATTTGTCACATTAATAATTCTTACATCCTGTGGTGGAGTTGTTGGTGCAGCTTCAAGTGTTGTATTATATAAAGGATCACTATGCAATCCTTCTCCACTTTTAGTTAGAACAGCAACAGCTAACATATATGTTGTATATGGTTTTAAATTGTTCACAATGCCATGAATGGTATGAGGATCGGCTTTTATCGTTGTATTAAGTTTTGGACCTTTACAATTCAGATTATATGGCGAAACAATAGGACAGTAATAAATATTAAATCCTTCTACTATTCCAATGCGATCCGAACAATCTAATTTCCAACCAACTTCAATAAAATCCGAACCAATTCGATTTATCCATACAGACTTCATCTTTCCAACAACTTTGTTATGTATTACAGTACATGATGCCCATACCATACCGCTACTACCTTTATTCGTATTTGCAGAAATTGCAAATTGGTATACTTTGTCGGGATCTGGTACTGTCATATTATAAATTGTTGTATTTTTCGATACATGTACCCAATCTAGATAACCCTGTAATCATCAATTCTAGTATTCTATTTTTCTTTTTTTTTTTATTAACAAAATTGTCAACAAATACATACATTACACTGATAAGGACGATCGCGTTCATTATCACACCAAAAAATTGTATAATTTACGATTTCTCTATTCATATTAGGTGGTTTCCATGATAATTCATATAGACCTCCATCAAATGCAATTTTTGTAAATGCTACAGGTTCTTGTGGTACTGTAATATAAACACATTATTATTCATTTATCATGTATACATGAATTATATATTATAAATCTTTATTTTTTTTTTCATAATCTTACTTTCGTATTGACTAGGTACAAAAATTTTAGCACGTTTTTTATTCGCTCCAACAATGTTTGTTGTGACAATTTCGAATCTATAATTAGAATGTATTTTAATTCCTTTAAATTTAGCGTATGTTCTCGTAGTTTCATTCGGCACAAGTGATAATTTTCTTCCATTTTCTTCTACATGAACAATTTCATACTTGAAACAATCACCATTTTCTAAATACTGTGGTATAGCTTGCCAGTACAAATATACGTCCCTACTAGCACTGTTCTCTGCTATTTCAAAGCTTCCAATATCGGTTTTTGGAGGACGGCCAGGTACTAAAATATCAAATATATAAGAATATAAAAAAAAATATTTCGAGAAATACCTAACAATACCTAAAATTAAAATTACAAGAAACGCAACTTACATCTTGGTGGTGTTCTAAAAGTAACGTCACTAAAGTTACTCCATTTGTCTTCTCCAGTCGCGACAGCACTTTTCATGAAAACTCGTACATCATATGCAGTATTTGCATATTCCAATCCAGTAAGATTATAATTTCTTCTATCCAAGTGAATATCATTCGTAATATTGATTACCTAATAATATACTCATTATTAGTGGAAAATATATCACACTTTCAAATATATTGTATTGTAACACAAATAAAGATTTTTAAATTTACCTGCCAAACTTTTTGATGATCCCATTGATTTTGATACATAATTCTATGATATAATCCAGGTGGAAAATTTTGCATTGGATAAGGCACACTCCAGTGTAATAATGCACTATCAGATGTTTTATTAATAACTGATAGATTAGCTGGTTTTGCAGGAATAACTAAACAAATTTAAATTATTATTATATTTAATTAAAAATTATTAATTAAAAAAATTATTATTATATTTAATAAACAAATTTAATAATGTTATAAATTATTATTAATCAAAATTAAATAAATACAAAAAAAATACAAACCATGAGCAAAATGATGAAATTTATATGTAAAACTGCTGTTTCCAAGAACATTATTTACATTCAATATAAATGTATAATATTCATATGGTTGTCGATAAATTGGATTAGTAGATGTATCCCACAAACACATATTTCGTTTTTCATCTTTTTCTTGTTTTGGACATGGATATAATTTTCTACCTCCTGCTCTTCCCGGTAATTTAAATACAAGTGTATGTGTTGTTGTAACATAGTTTTGAACAGGTTCCCATGAGCATATCATATTTTCCCAATTATAAGATACACAACTAAAGTTTTGTGGTTCTTGAGGTTTAACTGTTAATAATTAGTAAATAAATTATTATATATTCTCTTTTCAAATTCTAAAAAATATTATATTAAAAATACTTATAAATAACTCTTTTGTATAAAAAGTTTTTTGTATTTATAATCTTATCTTAAATGACAGTCAAATATGAATTCCAAGATACAAAACACATTAAATGATATAATCCTTATGAAAGCAGACATTGAATGCTCACTTTTGTATTCATGAAATACTTTTAGCCTATTCTGATAAGTTTATATTAATGATCTAACTTAATAAGAAACTATATTAATAAGATACTATATTAATTATAATTTTTTTTACTTAAAAAATAATTAATTAATTTTATAATTTAAAAAAAAATACTTACAACCAACCACAACTTTATTCAAACAAACTGCTTCGAGTTGCTTACTGCGATTATTTTGTAATCTTAATCTACAATAATACATATCTTCTGCAGGTGGAGGTTTTTCAACATCCAATGATATTGTAGTTTCATTTATAATCTTAATAAATTGTGGTTCCATTTCTTTTTGATTACGAAAGAAAACAAGATCTGAAGCATTTTTTCCAGGAAATTCATCCAGTATACAAAGTATTCTCAAAGGTTGACCATATTCAAGAACAATATCACCTTGTGGCCAAGTTCCTTAATAAAATAATATATTATTTATAAATTTAAATCAAAAATGTTCATTACAAATTATTTTACAATTCATATTTTTACATCTAATAAAATATACAATGATTTTATTTTAAATTTTAACTTATACTTATATCTTATAGTATATTAAATATAGATATAGCACCAACATTAGAATTCCAAAAGGAGAAAGATACTAGTATTATTTATAGATTCAACTGCAGTAGAAAGTTAAAAATACTTCAAAAAAATGAAAAATTTAAATTCATAAATATATATATATATATGTATATATATATATATGTATGTATTTTTAAGTAAAAAATTTGAAATTATTTTTTTTTACTTACTTCCAGGTGTTGTTAGACCAACTGCACATTGATTAGGATCTGCACTACATATTGTTGTACATAATAATAAAATGATAAAAGGAATTAAAAATATTCTCCAAAAGCAATTCCTCCACTGTGTACCAACTCTGTTTGTAATCAATAATGGCAAACTTTTATTTGTTCTAATTCTCCATAAATTATATATAGAATACATATAATTTTGTGAAATTTGTTTATGTTGTTGATAATGCATTATATTACAATTACAATTAAAATTAACATCCTCATTTAACATACAATGATTAACTAAACATATATCAGATGAATACTTAATAGTTTCTGAAAATTCAGTTGTGTCACATGGATTATCTTGCATCCAATTAATGTCTACCTTTTGGGAAAGAATATTATTTCTTGATATGTATGTAATATTATTTTCACATTTCTTTAAATTATAGCACAGAGTTTCTGTCATTCTTTTTGCAATTGGATATTTAATAACATCATCATGGTTTAATACATTTTTAAAACTTGATTTTAAAAACATTTCTTCTTGAAATTTGTTGGGATCTGCTATGTTTGAAGACATCTTGTGCTCCCATCACTGAAAAAAAATAAAATATAATTTTTATTATAATATATAAGATAATTAAACTATATATTTTAACATATCTCATCAATTAAAATTAATAGTGGAAATACAAATTTAATATTACATTAAATATTAATATTATATAAAATAATTAAATAATTCAATAAAAGATGAAATATTTTAAAATGCAATGCAACAATTTCAAAGCTGAATTATAACTGAATTTTTGTACTCTAGAAATTAAATATAAGAGTCTACAATTAATAAGATAAAATATATTACTAGTAAATTAGAGGTCATGACATATCATTTCTAGATTTTCATATTGTTTCCAATAATTCCATCTATCTTTTATCATTATTATTTATATAATATAGTGAGATGAGATATATTTCTAATTAATTTGAAGTCACAAAGTTCAAATTAGAGGAAATATTAATTTTTATATTATATTTTCAATGATTCCTTATGATATTTATCTTTTCTTCTGTAACTTCTACATATATTTATAATATATTTATAATTACATATATAATTATATTAATAGTTATATACATTATATAATTATATTAATATTAAATAACAAAATAAAAATATTTATATAAGAAATTATAGAAAAACATTGTAAAGAAAAAATTTTAGAATTATAATAAAATAAGATAAAATTAAAATTATATAATTATAATAATACAATAACAAATATGCAATTTACATTTTATTTATGAAATGTATTGAATAATATTTTTATGTACTATGATATTATAAATGAAAATTGAATGGAGAAATGAAAATTAGAAAAATAATTTATATGGATTTGTTCAAGAATGTAGAATGAATTATTCATTAAATAGATTTAATATATTATAATTATTTAATATATTATACATAAAACAAAACTTAAAAATTGTATTTCTAAATAAACTATTATTATTTTTATAATTTATTATTTTAATTTATAATTTAATTAAACAAATAAAAAAATGCATATAAAAAATAGCAATTTTAAATAGCAAATTAAAAATAGCAATAAAAAAAATAAATAAATTCTATTATTTAAATATTGTGAAAAAAAGTTTTATTATTTAAAAATATTAAAATATAATAACTTTAATTAAATCAATTAATAAAAAAATGAATAAAATGAAAATTAATAATAAGCAATTTTTCGAACGATTTTATTAATTATATATTATTATTGTTATTATTTATTAGAGGAATAATTATCGGTATAATAGAAAAATTTGAAGATAACTTGAAAATATAATCAGTCATCACAGTTATAGTATAACTGAAGAGAAAAAAGAAATATGTGTGTGTGTGTGTACACACACACACACACACACACACACACACACACACACACATACACGTATATATAATATATATCATTCCTACACAAATTATTTAGTGCAATAAAGTCATCTTAAAAGATACGGAACATTTTCATAGTTATTTGAAATATATATTTAGGTAAAACTATCAAAATCATTTATTTACGAATATTCACTATATCCACAGCGTAATGCGTTTCATGTAGATATCCATACCTTATATTCTGTCTTGTTGCACGTATATGCTCTGTGTGACTATATGTTAAATTGTGTGTGATTTCACAAATGCTAGTCTAATATAAGACATACATATATAACAGGAACACATAAAAGTATGTAACAAGATTTATCTATTATACATATGAAAAGTTGTAATACATTCTAGTGTATAGAAAATATGTATTCCATTAACCAGGAAAATTAGGTAATTAAAATGTGCAAGCTTATTTCACGGAGAAATCGACCAATACGACATATTTTGTGAGAGTTGGGAAAGTCCAAAGCAGTTGTTCCTTAGTACCATTCGTTTTGGAGTACTTACCGTCAGCAAGCAGTCAACGAATTTCTGCAGATCCCTCATTGCACTTCCATGTATTATAAACCGTCTCCACACTATTTCACTGAACTTACATTACGGGCGGTCGAACGTAAACCCGTTTTATTCGCTAGGTATATCTTCTGGTTACCGTAATGCGTTTAAAACTAATATTTGAGGTCTTATGAACTGCTAAAACGGTCGACACGATATTACAAATTACAGTTTCCATGCACGAGTCGTAGCCGCATAGATCGGCCGTGTCACTTCATATTTGCGAAAAAATTCTGTTTACATTCGCCCAGAGGGACCAGGAATAAATGATGTACATTCTAAGTAAAATACGTGCGATCAACAGTAGTGCCAACATGTAAACGATTCTTTATGGAAAATTGGACGACATAGCAAAAATAGTTGCACAAAAATAATTTAATTTGACGATTTAATATAATCTAATTCGATGAAATGTAATATTTCTGTAACATTTTTAATCATAATTTATAATTATTTTGAAAATATTAGAACATAGAAAACATAAAAAACACATATTTTAAATGTTGGATGACATTGGCTGACATAAGACGTATATTCTTGGAAATATAAGCATAGACTCCACTGTTGACCGCAATCTTCTAATGGGCGCTGTTTTTAAATTTATTAAGATTTTAATTATATTTTTTTTAGAATTTGTATACTTATATTTTTAAAAAATAAAAATTATAATATAAAGTTATTTATATATTGATTTGTATATTGAAAAATTTTTTTTAACGAACATAAATAAACATAAAATTTATTATTTCTAATGAAAAGTAAATTCAACATTATTAATTAAAATGTTTATTATTGATATATGTATCAACAATAATAATTCTATAATAGAATTTTAATAATAATAATGATATTTCAAGTTCAATAATAACAAATTTATCAAATATTAATCTATAATAAATATCGAAAGATTCAAAAAATTTAATAATTATACAGTAATTATAACAAAAAAAAATATGTTTAATGATACAATATTTTCAATTTTTAAATATATAATATTTTTAATAAAACGATGCAATATATTTATAAGAGATAAAATCATAACGTAATTATAGAAGATAAAATTTTTTTTAATGATGATAAAAATTATAAAGATAGTGAATACATTTTAATTGAAAACTATTTTTTTTATCTTATAACTATCTTAATAATGTCACACATAATTTTTTAATGTATCTTTTTAATATTTAAATATTTATAATTTGTTTGCACTATTTTATATAATATACAAATTGTAAATGTGTGTATGTATATATATATACACACACATACATATATACATATATATATGTATGTATATATATATATTTTTATATTTAATTATAAAAATAAACATAACTATATAATATAGATAAAATGTAATAAATTTTAAATGCGTTTACTATTGTTTCTTATTGATAAGATACATGTAAAATAGCTTAAGTAAATATAAACAATAAAAATTTTATACAAATTCTTAAGATTTTTAAAACAGTTTTTTATATTCGAAAAGATTTAAAGATAAAAATATAATTTAAATCAATCTTGTTTAACAAATTCATTTTTAGCGTTTAACTTCATTATATTTTATTCAAACATTTTTTTTTGTAGTTATTACTAGTAAAAAAATATATTTATTAACTTTTTATGTTCAATACATTTCAATTTCGCAAAAAAAAATCGGAAAAGATTTTTTATTTATTTTATTCAATTCTCTATTCAATTTTATTAATAATTTTTTTCAATTACTTTATTATAAATATTTCCATATAATTAATAAAAGAAAGTATGTTATTTATTTTATTTTAAATAAAGTTTTTAAATAATAAATGTAGTAATATTTTTTTTTTGTATCTTTTACATTGCATCTCAAAATGATTAAATGCATTTGTTTCTTTGGTTGTATCAGTACTTAATTTAATTATTGCTATTCGCATATATTTCGTACAATAATCATAATAAATATTATATTATAATAAAAAAATTATCGACAATATTCTTTAAATGCTGCTCAAAAAGTAAAATAATAATGCAAGAGATTATTATTTAATAAAGAGATTCTTCACAAATTGTATACATATACTCAAAAGCATATTATTTTATGATTAACATCACAATATTATATCGTAAATATCGTGAATTTATCAAAATATTCCTGAGTGTATACAATTACTACGGAGTATATATACAAAAATATTTAATTTAGATACTTCAAGTTCTTTTAGTAAAAAATCTACTAGTAGAGAATAATTTTTCTACACAGATATTAAAATAAGTAAATCCTACATTTTATAGGTATTAATACTATTTGTTATTACAAATAGATTATACTCTATTCACATTTGCAATTCACCGTATTTGTTTACATATTAATTCATTTATACAAAGAATTTCAATATATAATTAGGTCAATTTTATAAAAAAAATGTAAAATGACCTAATAAAGATGTTAAAAATTTTTTTCTCAAAATTAATATTTAATTTTATAAAATATTAATTTATTATGAATAAAATAATATTATGTTTGTAAATGCTTGTTTATCATAAATATCTATTTTTAGATGAACAGCAGTTGAGTAAAATGAAAAATCGAACTTTCTGACGTTTTTTAGGATGCACACCCATCTCGTGTAATTTCAATAAATGTCTGCGTGGGGTGCCTTCATCAATCGGTCGAATACTTATTTGGTCGATTGTAAGATTACTCTACAATAAAGTTCAATAAAAAATTTATAATTGCTTCAAAAGCTTAAGCTTTTGCTTAATAATTTTGTTATTAAATATGGAACACGCGTAAGGCACAATACTCTCAAGCTATCACACGTGTTAGGATGAATTAATATTTTTTCTTTTCAGAAATTAGATCATTTAAATATAGAGTTAGCACCAGTCCAATTTTGTTAGAATGAGCAAGTATCATCCCTATAAATCGGACTTTACAAGTTACGTTCATAGCTGCAAGAAAAGTCGTTCACATATTTGTTTTTTCAACTTAAAAATATGTAAAATTTCTCATTTTAATAATCAAAACATTATAATTATATATAATACGTAATTAATATTAATATTATTATAAAGTATAATTCATTTCATTGAAAATCAACAACCATGTCCACAATATCCATATTAATATTGTTGAACTGCAATATGTATAATTTGAAGCTCTAATAATCACTAGTAAATAATATTATCAAATATAGAAGCTGCACATATAAGTTATAAAAATTGATTTCAACGTGTCGCATACAAAAAGTATATATCTTACTACATACCTACATTTATGTATAACCAACTCCATAAAATATACAATATAACACTGTTTTCCGTTTGCACCAGATATTTCTGTACCAAATGTCATAGTACTGTAAAACAGTATTAATCTAACTCTCACTGCAATAAAACAACCTCTTGCAATCATTGTTTTCTTTTGCATATTGTCTTTAAATATTTTTTTTTTTATTATGGTACCTAATGTTAAACTTTGAAGCTTCAAATAAAATTATTAAGGAATGTTATACAAGGACAACGTTAGCATTAGTATCATCATTTGCAGAAATAAATATCGTTAATATTTTTAATATTAATATAATGTTATTTAGAGTGGTTAATTTCATATATTCATGTCGTAGAGGTGTGGAGGAGCACCTACCACTGAAGGCATTTGACAACCACGTCGAACTAAAAGTCGAACAGATGGTCCACCATTTCTTATAATTTCGATAGCTTCTGTATGTGTCATATTTTTAGTATTAATTCCATTTATTTCAATTATTTGATCGCCGACCTAAATTTATTAATAAATTAAATTAAATTTATTATTAAAATATCATCATCATTTATATATAATCATATTCCAATAATATTATATTTATATTATATTTACTCTTAATCGATTATCAATAGATGCTGGACCATTTTCTGCAATTTGTAAAACAAATAATGGCATATTTTGAAATTCACGTCCTCCACGAATACTAAAACCAAATCCTCTAGTTCCACGAGTTAATTCAACAGCATGATATTGTCCTCCATCTCCATCACATGTTGGTTCATCCTGAAATAAATTATATTTATAATTAATTATATGTTATATTAATACATATATTAATATATGTATATACGTATATTATATTATATATATTTTATTAATTAAAATTATTTTAATTAATTAAAAATTATTTTAAAGTTAAGCCTAATACCTTTTGAGATAGAGATGTATTACTACAACAATCATCAAGAGGGTAACCAATTGTCAATGTAACAGAATAGCCCGAGTCTTTAATTAAATTCACAATATCTTTATGACAAACATTTGTAATATCTACATGATTGACGGCAAGAATATGATCGCCAACATTTAATCGCCCGCATCTTTCAGCGGGTGAACCTTCAATTATTCTACCTATCGTCGAACCAGCTTTATTAACTGAAGAAATAATAACAAAACCAAAACCTTCATTTTCCATTCTAGTGACCGTTACATCATAAGGATATTGAAGATTCATCTGTCTATTATATGACGTTTGAAGATTTTCTGGAAGATGTTCTTGGGTATTAATTCGGCGACGAATTCCCAAAGTGACTCTACCATTCTGAGCAGCAGCTATCATTAATTGTACAACATGATGATGTGACGAATTCATAACACTCTCACCATCAACGGACATAATGAGATCACCTGTATTTAATCTATTATCTAAGTCTGCTGCTCCACCAGGTACTATATGTCCAACTGAAACCTGCTGACAATTAGATTATCAATATTTTTGATTTCCTTTAATTAAGATATAAGCAACTTTCCAACTCACTTGAGATCCTTCCTCAGTACCACCAACTATTCTAAATCCAAATCCTGTATCTTGTCTTATTAAAGTTACTAAGGTTTCTATCCATTCTATATCAGGCACGATCGGACACACTAATTCGTTGTTATATTGAGGATACCTAAAATATAAAAATTAATTTTATATTTGAAAACAGATTGAAATAGAAAATTAATGAATCCATATTATCTACCGTGGTATTGAACTGGAATGTGGTTGTTCATGCTCAAAACTAGTAGTCTCTTTTCGTTTATCCCATATTTCACCAGTATCAACATTTTGTTCTTGACCAATGGAATATACATTATAATCTTGTTCACTATACTGAGAATGTGATTGTGATGTATATAAATCTTTATAATAGTCTGAATGTAAGCATCCATTTTGTTTTAATATATTATCATGATGAGGTATATCAATAGAATATACATCATTATTTATGTTCAATTTTTCATTTGTGACCCAATCTCTTTTTGTACTATTTCTTACAGAATCATCATCTAAATTTGTCATTGTAACAAAATTATCAGATAAATTTGTAATATTTGCTTTATATGGATCATTATAATATATGTTATGTGTATATTCTGAATATTTGTATCGATTATCAAGTGGATTTAATTCATTTTCGTTTTGTTCATTCCAATTTGATCTGATAGCACTAGATGGAGATTTTGGACGATTTCTAGTATCAATAAGTGGAGTTTTTGGTCGACTTGGTACAACAGTTTTTGTTTGAGTGCTATAAATATCGGCTGTTGGTGTTTTACTTCTAAAAAAATCTTGTGAATTTTTTTCCTTTTTTTCGTTTGATTTTGATGTTGTTCTTTGTACATGTATCAGTGCCTCTTCATTGCGAGAACAATCTTTTAAAACCTGTACTACTTCTGAATGACACATATTTCTCACATTAATATCATTTATATTAACTAAAATGTCACCTTCAATTAAATTTTTACAACGTTGACGATCTAAAATCTTTTTAACCTTCTGACCATGAGCAGAATCTGCTATTGTAAATCCAAATCCCATAGTACCCTTCACAATCGCAATACTGAGAAATTCTGGTTTGGAAGACGTTGATGAATCTTTACAATCATTCAAATCACTGTTTTCAGATAATAAAATATCTGTACTGCTAGGTCTTTTAATTGTATTAATTTTATCCGAAATACAAAGATCTGGCATTGAATTGACAGAAGTTGTGGCAAGATTTTCACCATTTTGAAGATTATGTACTGGCAAGAATGTAGAATCCAAAAAATTGAAACGACTATTACTTTGCAAAGCAGGATCCAAATCCATGTATAATCTAGGATCTTCTGTTAAAATATCTGAGAAAATAAAATTTATTCTTCTAACAAAAATATATTATTATCTGATAAGATTTTTACCTGGAGTATTTACAGCAATAGTTGTAACCACTTCTGTGTTTGGGTCATTTGGATCAAATGGTAATGGATAACCACGACATACTTCTAATGTAACAGTTTCGCCACTGCTAATTGATTTGAAAACACTTACCATTTCATTGTGTGTAAAACCCAAAACACATGTATCATTAACATAGACTAATACATCTCCTGTAATAAAATTTTAAATTCAAAAAATCTACTGATAAAAAACAATAATTTTATATTACCTGTTTGCAATTTTCCATCTAACCATGCTGGACCATTTGGTACAACACTTTTAATTTGTAAAAATTCTTCCACTGAATCATCTCCACCAACAATTGTAAATCCTAATCCTCTTGTACTCTTTATTAAAGTTGTTCTTATTTTTTGACCTTTTAATTTATCAGGATTTCTTGTAAAATTAGGACTCTTTCTTTCTCCTAAATTTTGTTGTGCCCGTTTGGCTTGCAATACAGGATTTTCATATTGAGTTCTACGATTTACATGATCAATGAAATATGTACCATAGAGAGTGTCATCTATTTTCTCCCAACCATAAGGTAATTCATCATCTAAACATTCTTCAAGAGATCTTTTTTGAAATTTAGATAAACGTGGATCTAACCAGTGAGAAGTACCTGTATTGTGACTGTAAAATAATCATATTTTATATATATATATATATATCTATATATAAAATTTATATAACAATATAATTTATAAAATTTAAAAAATAATTTAAAAAATTTACATTATACATACTCTATAAAATAAACTTCTCCTGTATCTGTAAAGGCTTTTTCCCAATTTGGTGGTAAAGGTCCTAACTGATCCTCTGAAGCTTGAGTACGATTTTTATTGTTTTGTTCCTGATTAGATATTCCTGTATTTTGTTCAGAACCTGAATTATACAAATATGTTGGTGGAATACGATGATTAGTTTCATCATTTCCACTAATTGCTAATACCTCTTTATCCATACTTTCTCCTAAAATTACATTGTAGCAATATATAATAAAAATATATTTAAAAATAATAAATAATAATTTTTATACCGTCATTAGTATTATCAATAGATGTTGTATCTTCTGTTCTTGTAGCCATTTTATAATTTCTTTAATTCCACCTTAATATCCTATTAAATAATAAAAAAATTAAGTATGAACAATTTCATTTGCATGTTAATATTTTTTTAAAGTTAAAAATTTATTAGATTTAAATATAATATTTTGTAATATAATTAATAATAAAATTAAATAAACGAAATAAAAAAATAAATAATATAACAAAGTATGAAATATATAAATTTCATAGAAATGAAATCAGTATCAGTATATAAACATAGTATCAAAATTAAAAATTATATTTCACGAATTGTGACATATTTTATAGTCAACATTCTAAAATATTTTTTATGTTTCTCTAAAATTATTTACTGGCAATTAATAATCACAGTATTTCCAGATTGGTAATATTCAAATAACCGAAAATTACTATCAGTTATTTCAAACATTTGACAGATAAGGAAAACGAAAACGTTGACAATAAAACGTAGCTGACTTTTTGACACTATTGTTTAAATGCCGATATTGATACGATATTCAAGATCCTATCGGACAGGTGTTCGTAGTAAAATTACATAAAGCTAAAGAGAAACACGACACACGGCGGACGTGAATGCATTCTTACAAATGCATTCACCCGAGAGAGTCTGTGCGTAGCCCACATATCGCGCATCATTGAATGCAACTTTCTATCTAGAAATGTAACGTCGGTTGATCTCGACATAAATAAAACTTCTTGTCACAGTGAAAGATTCAGTAAGAGTTTCTATTTTTTTTTTTTTTTTTTTGGTATAACGATACATTACTTTCAATATCTTTTTACAATACTAATGAACATAATTGAGCTATATGAAATTCACCAAGTAGAAAATAATGATAGTACGAACTAGAAAAGTATCTACATAATTTGTAGATACTTTTTTCATCAAAGTCTACTTACATTGATTTCTTTCGATACAATTCCCAATTGATTCAATCATGGTGCTTCAGCCATAAAAACAGGCTGAAATATTTCAACACTGAATCACTTCGGGACCGCGGAAATAATCATTTCGAAATGAGAATGGAGCGATACGTATTCACGTTTGTCACAGATCTACATCACGTATTGCACTGCACGCAACTGAGGTATTTAACTAACGTCTATATTCAGATACACCTTGCGGTTAGATCATGCACTAGTACATGGCGCGAAATTCAATCACGAAATGTATTCAAAAGAATTCAATTTATATTAGGAAAATGTATAAAATATGATTTTAATATATATATATATTATTTTTAATTTACTTTTATATTATATTATTATAACGAAAACATCTACAATTTATTTATCATTCTATATAAAATAATTAATATTATAAAATAAGTGAAAATAGCAATTTTCTGTCTATCTTAATATTTATAATTGAGTCGATTAAATACAAAATAATATTTTTATAATAAATGTATCAAGTTGGCGAATGTTTATTCCATATTCCGAAGAAGATACCATTTCAAAGTTGAATAAAATTGTAATCATCGATGATTTTATATCTCTTTTCCCGATAATGTACCAAATCATCCAAGAAAAGCAAACTACTTTCGTTATGCAATTTTGTAAGAACTGGAGGTAATGGCGTTATTCCAGCAGTATTTGCAAGATCATCATAATAGTGATCCTGCTTAAATCCCATCATATGAAAATGTTTTTTTTGCAGACCCTCTTTTTTGCGACTTTCCAATTCTTGTGTTTCCTCTTTCAGCATATCTGCTTTAGGAGGAAAATTCTTTTTTCCCGACCAATATCGTAGAACGAAACGGACCTTCGATCAATAGATAAAATGACTCATTCTAAAATAGTTCTTGTATCTTATTATAATATTATTTTTTTTTAATCGCACCTGCAAATCGAACATGCTGAAGGCACAAACATAAAAGGGAAGACCAATCAATGCAAGGGTGGGATTTTCAATCGATATCAAATGCTTCCATAATGGTGTCACCATATTAGAATCTACCCGTACTCCACATTTTTCACTCAGAAAGGGGAAGCTATATTTATATCCTTTGATCAAAAAGAAAAAAATAATTAAGTTATTTTATAAAAAATTAAATTGATAATTACCTGTACAATAAAATATCGCATCAACAGATTCATTAGTATCATCTTTAAAAAGAACACCGTGCTTGGTCAATTCTTTTACATCTGGTTTCTAAAAAATTACAAATTGAAATAATTTTATATTTTTTTATATTACATTTGTATATATCATTTACTTGAACAACATTGTCAGGAAATACAGTGCCTATGGGATCCTTCAGATGATGACTCAAAATTATACGTTTCGCTTTCTTCGATATTTCCAAAGCTAAATCCATTCCTGTTGTTTTTTTTATAAAGTTTAACAAAAAAATATTTTTCTTATATATAAAATTATATTAATAAAATTATATATAAAAAATAAAAGATCACAAATAACGTTACCCGAAGGTCCGGCACCAAGTACAACTACAGTTTTATCGGTAAAAATATCTGGCACCCTATAATCGTGGCTATGTAATTGTTCTCCTTGAAAAATTTTTTGACCTTTCAAATTTGGTATGCTAGGTTCGAAGTAATGACCATTGCATACCATAACTGCATCAAATGACTCTTCTAAAATGATATTCCTTTTTAAATCTTTCACTTTGATCATCCATTTTCGATCTCCGACCGATGGTTCCACTAGTTCGACATTATGAAGAAACTGCAAAAAAACATAGATATCTATTAGATACGTATCTAATATTACAATAGAATATTCTTAATAAATTATATAATACCTGGATATACTGGCGGAGATTAAAATGATCACAATATGAATTTAAGAATTCAAGTATTTGCGTTCGAGTCAAGTAACTGTCAGGATTATCCGGAACAGAATAATCAGGATATCCCATCACTTCTTTTGGAAGATTTGTTCTGAAAACAAATATCAAATATATTATTAAAAAATAATATAACAACATATTAGACATATCTTCAACAAGATAAATAAATAATTTTTCAACTTCTTTTTGACTTAGTTGACTTGCCTTAAATTTTTGTACATACTGGTGTGTATTGGTAAACCATATCGATCTAAACCTGTTTCTTCCCTGTAAACCCATGTACCGCCTACTTGATCCGTTTTTTCGTAACATATTACTTGAGTGTCATATATATCAGAAGTACAATGTCGTAGAGCAGCAAGACCAGCGGATCCAGCACCGATCACAGCGATCTTCATATTTAAGAATTTGTTAAAAACTGTAAATTTTAAAATGCACTTGTTAGTAAAAATTCTTACAATTTTTTATATCTTTAAGAGAATTTTTATCTCGGTTCAATAATAATTGAATAATAATAAAAAAATTCTATTTCACTTAAATGTTATTTATAATTTTTAAAAATAAAATATATAAATTTAATCGTTATCGATATTCCTGTAATATTCCCGTACGTACACACGATCAAATTACAAATGGGAAAGCTGCAACGATTGAAAGTTGTACCAATGCGAACATTCCTTCTTTTTTTCTCTTATATTATACTTTCCTTATTACTGCGTGACTTTCCTATGTTGTACAGCAAAACTATATTGTAGCTCAATAAATATGAAGAACTTGGAACAGAATACAAAAAACAATTTTTTCCATAAATTTCCCATTCACATATTACTATTACATATTTAACAAGAAAGTAAACAGAAAGTAATATGCGTTTCCAGATTAATTTTTGTTTAATGAAATTTGAATAATGTTAATTAATATAGTATACTCACAAGTAACAAAAAAATAATCGTAGATTAGAGTAGAGTTGTAATAATATTGATGTATTGTAATCAGTGAAGAAATACGAAATGACCAGTCTTGAAATAATCAGTTGAAGTGTATCATTCGAAAAATGACTGTTACTGATAACAAGGTCATTGTGTTCTATACATTTCTATATAAAAGATACACATATAAAATACTGAAAAATAATGAATATCAAGCCTTGCATATGCCTTCTTTAGAAATCTGTCAATGTGTTAACCATAAATGGTTAATGAATTTTTAAAATTTCATTATAGTACTATTACTATTAGTAAAGTTTGTTATTATATATTGGATATATATATATTAAAAATTTAATAAAATTATATAGCAAAAGATATTATAACATATTAATTAATTTTATACAGTAAAGAAAAATATATATATACATTTGATAATATGAAAATTATAATAGGATTTTTATAATAATTTTACTTCATAATTTTTTCTTCGGTATTATTCTTATAATATATTTATTATTTATATGTTTTCATTATAAATTTTGTTTTAATTTTCTTGGTAAACAAATAAATATTATATTTTTTTTAAATTTAAATAATTTATTTTATTTTTTTTGATATTGTGTCATAAAATTTCAAATATTTAATAGATAAAAAAGATAAATACTGATAACAGCATTTTTAACATATTTGCTGAATGGATAAAATTCTATAGAAAGTATATATGTGACGTACAAAATTTTTAAATTTAATGCTATCAAAAATAATATTTTAAAAAATAATTTACAATATGTAATCTTTTTGATTATTTAAATTTTATTTATATGTAAAATTAAAAAATTAAATGGTGAAATACAATGAAATATGTTTATTAAATATGTTTTGTAAATGCAATCAAAATTTAAAAATATAAAAATAATTTATAAATTAATATTTTGTTTATAATCTTTTATTAGAGATATTATGAATTATATAATATTAAATAATATTAAATATTATGAACTATATAAATTATAATATTAAATATCTCTTACTATTCGATAACAGTATTAGATATTAGTATTTGGACAATTAATTGCATGTTTTAAGAATGTTTTATAATGCTTTATAAAATAATAAATTGCGAAAAAATAGATTTAACAAACAATAGTATTAATATTATTTTTAAATAAAATATATTCAATTTCTTTTTGATTTTGTTGTCAGACTTTCATTTGTTTAAATTCCAAAGCTATCATCGCGCGGTGTTTTGCGTTAAAATACTTGTATCATATCACAGAGTATATTACAAGATTGTAATCTCATAGAAATACATTGTAAATATGTATATTTTTTATATTAAGATATAAAAATATATTTTATATTAAGATATAAAAATTAAGATATATAATTTTAGAAGAGAAACGATGAAAGTACAATCAATTCATTAAGAAGAATTTCGTACTTCGTTTATAATTACGCGCCGAAAGCAAATATAAAGAAAAAAAAACAAGTAGAAAAAGGATAGAGATAGATATAAAAATTGTGGAATCAGCGCCATCTCTTGAGTGCCGTACACAAAACTCAAATATAAAGAGAAAAAAAACTCAAGAAAAAAAGAGTAAATATTAAGAGAAAGATAAAAATAGAATAAGAATTAACTGTTAGTACCATCTCTTGAGTGCTACAAAAAATATTTTTTAAAAATATTCAAAAGTTGGTACTAATAATCAATTTTTATTCTATTTTTTTGTTCTATCTTACTCTTTGGAGAGATTTTGTTACTCAAGAGATGGCGAGTATAGTCAATTCTTATTCTATCTTTTTATTATTTACTTGTTATATATATTTGAATATATATTTGAATTAAAAATAATGCATTTTTTTTCTATTTTTTTCATTTTTCCATAATTTATTCTTTTTGTTTATACTTTTTTTTGGAAATTTTATAAGCTAAAAAAATGCTAAAAATATCTAATTATATATATATATATATATTTTTTTATTGTTCTATTTATTAAATAATAAATATTCTATTTAGCTTTCGGAGCTGTTATACCTTTACATTTTTTTTAATAAATAAATTTTTTGTCATTTTACTTAATATTAATAGATTCATGAATAAATTGTATAAAATGAATATATTTAATTTTATCATTGAACATCGTTTATTTTTCTTTTTTTTTTATCTAATAAGACAACTTATTTAATTTTTTTAATAATATTAAAAAATATTTCAGATAAAAGAACATAGGCACTATAATTTATATAAAAAAGAAATATATTTTGAAATTTTTAACATAAATTCTTTTACACTCTGGTAACAGTATTCTATTTACATATTTAATTATATAGATTTAATATTCATACGTTCTAAAGTCTGAAGATTAATTTTTATTAAACATGATCATGAAAAAAATTAAAATATTTAATATAAAGTTATTTTATATAAAATAAAAATATTTTTATTTATTTTTGAATAATTTTATATTTAAAAGATAGATTTTTAAATAAATGTTCATCAAATATTTGAACTTTGTTATATATATACAAAATTTTCAGAATTTTTTTATAAAAAATGTACAGATTGTTCATTATAATCCAAATTATCGTTTAGAATATAGTTCAGATTCCCATTTATTTTTGTAGAGCATATATAATTGCATTGCAGCTCTTGCATCCTCTATTGAGTTATGTTCCCCTGTTTGTATTTCTTTACCTAGTAATTCATGTGCTAGTTTCTTCAAACTAGGAGTATTTCCTCTAGATAATTGTCTGAAAGTTTTAAATCTAGAAGTATCTCGTAGATGTTTTCTTGGATGAGAAAGATATAATACATCAAGATCATATTTTAGTGCATGACCAACTAAAATGCGGCCTTTTAAAATTTCTGCTACTTCTTTCTGAACAATCTCAAATTCTTCTCCATTTTGAAGATTATGAGGTCTAATTCCACTAACTTTAGTTCTATAATCTTGAACAGGTTCTCTTGGTTTTACATATTTATCATAAACACAGAAACCATGACGATTTACAATAGATACTCTAGCTAACATACTTTCAGTACCATCTCCTATACCTACCATTTCACAATCAATTGCTATTTGTTTTGTTAATTTCTTCCTACTTTCATCAAAAACTACTTCTTCGTCATTATGTGATGTTATATGATCCACATTTAATATAGATGAATAATGCTTTTTTCTTGATTTCTGATGTGGTGATGATTTTTTTTTAACACTCTCTTTTCCAGACTCTGGATTTAATGATGGCGAATTAAATACTAAATTTCTAAACATTTCCCAATTTCGACCAGACGCATTACGCTCCGTATATGGAGTCATACGCTGAGTATTTTTATTATCCATTTTATCCATAGTTCGCTTATTAGCAGATTTCTTAGAACGGCATTGCTTTTGCTGTTCTTCGTTTTTCCTAAAAAAAAAAAAAAGTTAATAAAACACCATTATGGATAAATATATTAAATATTATTTGTTTTTATATTTTAGGTTACTTTTCCTAACCTATTCATTTAACACGTGTATAAAGATAAATAGTCATAATTAAGTAATCTAAAACAAACAACACTTATCGAATAATAAAATATACTATATCTATTTTTGAATTAATTCAAAAATAAGTAAATTTTAAGTATAAATTATTATAAATTATTAAGTAATATGTCAACTTAAATATGGCGGCACAAATTCAAAAGACTTTTATATTTAGAAATGGATTCAATCATTTTTTTCTTTTCGAATGTATCTAATTAAAGAAAGATTGTATAAATCTACAAACAAAACTTATATTCAAAAGATCTTCATTTAATAATATTATGAATCAAGAAAATATTTTAACACAAGAAAACATATTCATTCGATTTATTTTACGGGTTGATATTTTCAAATAAGAAGAGGGGGTAACTAAAAGCAACAGCTTTGTTTCTATCCATTTGAATAATGTGAAAGTTTTTCTACCTTATAAGTAATATAACGACAAAAAGCACCGTAAAAATTAAAGGAATTATTATGCTAGAATAAATAGAAAATATTCTAAAATTTATATTTGTCACGTTTGTCATGTACTGACGGATTGTTTTTCTCAAAAGCTTACGTAGTTTAACGGTTACCTTGTATGGAATAATACTGCATATATTTCAATTGTGCGTAAATTTTTGAAAGTTTAAGGAAATGTATGATGATAGTAATAATACAAATAAAGATACTTTTTCAGAACCTCGAAAAAAATTTTGGCTGGTAAGTTCTTAAATATTATCAAAGTTATTTAAAAATGACGCGTGATTAACCTGTATTAATTTAATTAATATTTAATGATATTAATTTTTTTGTTTTTTTTTAAATTTTATCTTTTATACTTTTAATTTTTTATGATTATTTTAATTAACAGATTATCAATGGTTTATTATTTTTTATTATTATTTAATATTTTTTCATATTGTTTTTGTTTATGATAATAAAAGTGACATTTTCTAATGTTACGAATTAGCGAACAAGAAAACGACCAAAAAGTGATGCTATCAGTATCAGTTCAATGGACATATCTATTGAATCAGATGTAATAAAAAAGAAAAAGAGAAGAAGGATTACAGAAGTAGCCAGCAGCATTTTTTCCTCTTCTACTCTAAGTAATAAACAAGGAAATAGTATTCATAGATCTTTCACAATTCAACCAAATGCAACAGACTTATCATTTGTGAATAATGAAACAAATACAGGAACATTAAAAATAAAGTATAAATATTATTAAATATATTTTTGTCATATAATTTAAGAATATTCATTTAATTTAATTTTATTTCTTAGACACAAGAAAAGTATTGAAAATTCTAATAATTTTACACTTAGAAGCTGGGTAGTTGATGTGGCAAACACAAGTACTAAGGATAGACCTAATTATGTTCTAAACAGAAAAGAAGTAAAAAAACAAGAAGCAATTTATGAATTGTATTGTGGAGAAAATGTATTCATTAATGATTTATGTGTTCTCAAAGACTTTTATTATGAACCACTAATAAACAGTAATATTTTTACTCCTGATGAATTAAATATAATTTTTGGAGATATAACAAATCTTATTGAAATACATAGTAGATTAAAAGATGAATTAATTGATTTAAGAGATAAATATGGATTTACAGAAACTGTTGGATCTACAATATTAAATTGGGTTAGTTGTAATCCATTTTTAATATTGAATATAATTAAATTGTTATTTAATTTTTTATATATTTATTATAATTTTTTATAATTTTTATTATAATTTTCAGATTCCAATATTAACAAAACCATACTTAGAAAGATGTAGAACACAAATATGGGCAAAACATTTATTAGATGAAAAAAGATTAACAAACAAACGATTTCAATCATTTTTAAAAAAACGTTTAGAATCTCCACATTCTGTAGATTTATGGACTTATATAGATGTAGCAAGATCAAGAATTGTTAAATATCCTTTATTAATTAAAGAAATGTTAAGGCATACTGCAGCAACACATATAGATCAAACATATTTAAAAGAAGCATATGATTTAATATGTAATCTACTTAAAAATATAGACAAAATTATGGGAGATGAGGAATGCAAGTTGGCTCAATCAAAAATTAATATAAAACCAGATTATGATCCTACCAAATGCATTGAAAATGCGACTGAATTAATTACTCAAGGACAACTTAAAGATATAAGGGGAATGGTAAGAATATTTTGTGAAATTACTTTATCAATTAAATAAATATTAAAAAATTTATAATTATAATTTTTAGAAATTTCAGTGTTTTCTTTTTGACACGGCTTTTGTAATAACTCGTGGTACAAGATCTATAAGTAAGAAGTATAACTTATTTTGTCCTGTTATACCTAAAGAGCAGATTTGCATAAGTACAGATGAAAAATCTGATATAACTTATGGATTTAAAATTGGAGATCATATTTTAATAACAGAAGATGACCATGGAAAAAGACATTGGATTGATTCATTTAATAAAATTTATAAATGCAATATTAATTCACTAGAAAATGTAATTAATATCAATGAAAAAGAAAATGAAGAAATTTTGACTCCATCAAAAATAAATCGATCCTCTAGATTATCTATAAATAAAATAAGTGAAAATCATCTTTCATTAACATTAAAGAGGAGTTTTTTAAAACGCAAACGTAGCAGCATTGGCAACATTATAATATAATTTTAAATTTCATTTTGAATTATTTCCTTATATTCAATATTATATACAATACTATAATAAATACTATAAATAAATATAAAGATTTAGGTCATCAAAAAAATATTATATTTAATCATAATAGAAATATTTTTTGTATTTTAAATTTGATTACTAAATTATTTCTCTCAATGTTTTAAATATTACATTCAATTTAAAACAATTTTGTTTATATTAACAAGTACGAGTACTTACCTATGTATTATTTACATATTTTGAAAAATATATTATAGGTGCTATAAAATTAAAAATATATAAATATATATATAAATATATACATATGCTAATGTACGAATTAAATATTACTTCTAATAAATATGTACAAATATTTTTGATACTAATGTAAATTAAAAAGAAATATATCAATTGGTGTAAATGCAATTTATATGTAATCTTATATAAGTATGTACATTTATATTTAAAAATAAAATTATTTTTGTATGAATATCTTAAAACAAACATATGAAAATCGGAAATTTATATTCAAATTTTATTAAATACAACTTCATTTTGTATTGTATTCATTTGTAATAAAATAATTATCCACATATTTTATATTATTTAAAATATTTATGATTTACTAGGTTTCATTGAGTTTCCATCCGGATAACGCTTTTTAAAAGCTTTAATAAGTTGAGGATCAATCAAATGAACTCCATCTACCTGATTACCTAATGTGATCCAATTAGGTTGAACATTATGTGGTCGACCAAATAATTCTATCTTTCTCGTTCCCGGACTCATACGTTCAATAATTCCATAGATTTCATCAGGCTTGTGACTAGTCGCACGAACTTCAGCTACAATAACATCACTATCTAAGCCTCGATTAATTCTTGGATTTCCTTTCATACCGACCAAACAATGTTCTTTGCCATGATTTAACCAGTGACCTGTTCTACCAGTTCTTATTATCCTTTGCAATTGGTTAGTTTTTACCCATATGATTTCATCTACTCTTTCATATCCCCACAATTGTAAACATTCTCTACCAAGTTCCATTGCTCTGCCTGTTACCCATAAAAATAAAAGACCTTCATCTTGAAGAGCAGGTATACCTAATTGTCTCATTTCATCATCTGACATGGTACCATAAGGCAATTCCATATGAATGTCCCATGGAGGATCAGCCATTATAACAGCAAATTTACCCAATACAGTCATATCAAGGTAACGTAAATCACATTGTATCCATTGTGGTGGATAAAGAGTCAATTCACTACCTAAAGATCCACTAGAAGCTGGACAAGAAGTATTATTACCATTTTTACTATCTATTGTTAAATTTTTATTCACTGTACTATTATTTGCATTATCTGTTTCATTTGATTCCTTTGGTTGAGTTGTTGGTCCATCCACTTCATAATGTACATACCTATATAAAATATTTAAATAAAAATACAATTAATAAATATTTCTTTTAAATTAAAATAAAATTATTATATTTATAATACATACTTGCATGTATCCATATGAAAGCAAGTATTAAGAAAACTACAATCACCCAAAGATTCATCTGTATGACTTTGAATAATCTTTTTGAAATGAAGTTTCTTGCATTTTTCTGCAAATCCTGGTCCACCATTTAACTTAACACAATCTATTCGTGTACCATGAGGACAAAACTCCATTACTTGTGCTCCTCCTTGAGATCGAAATCTTTCAGCTAATGATTTCTCCTTGGATGTTTGTTTTGATAATAAATCTAAAATTTGCTCTCCAACCTTTTTATTTTCTTTCTCTCTAATAGTAGGCATAGATATAAGTGACATTATATCCTCTGCATTTTTCTTATCTAATTTAGGTTGCTTCTCTGCTGGTCCATAATCATTTAATTCAGATGCAGATGTTTCTGCACTTTCTGGATTTTCAGTATCATCTGATTGAGATTGATATGATGATTGTGATTCTGCAACTGATAATACTGTATATCCAAAGACACCATTTTCTGTTACTTCTTTAATTCTGAAAAAGTATTCAATTTCTAATTTTTATATAAAGTGTTAACATAAAATAGTGCAGAAACTTACTAACTTAACAATATCTTGTGCTGCAAACTTCTCCAAAATTTTATGGATATCTGAAGAACACACATCTGCATTTAAATTTTTACGAAGTTGATCTATTAATTCTGCAGATGTGATTGGTAAATTGGGTAATGATTCATGTAAGATGCATAACACATCTCTTTCATATTCATTATGATCAGAACGATGTGAATGTCCTATTAAATCTAAAATATTTATTATATTTTTAGTATATTTTTAGTTTTATATCATATAAAATATTAAAAAATTGTATTTAAAAATTAAATGTCAGAATATATTAAAACATTTAAAAAAAATAATTAAATTAATAAATTCAATTACCATTAGAAAGAGAAGAATCATTTGTCAAGGTGGATGATACTGGTGTTGTAGAAGTAAGAGTAAATAATTCATGTCGTTCGCGTTTTCTTTTCTGCAATTTTTCTCGCAAACTGTTTCTTTTTATTTTAATTGCTTGTATCTCTTCAAAAGCGTCTGACATATCTTCGTGATAATTGTAAAAGAAATATTATACATATGATAAGTATATGAAAAATAGTATCAAAAATTAAGTTTAATAAAAATTCAAAAAGTTATCTTTTACATTTCAATAAAAAAAAATTGATATTTACTTTTTAATATCGAAAAAAGTAATCTGAAATATTTAGGAATATATTTCTATTTAAAAATTTCAGCATATACAAAGTGCTAACGAAGTAACATAACACTTTATTATATATAACCTAACTTGATCTTAACAACTTAAATAACCTAACTTTAACTGAAAAATTAAAAACACATGACTGATTTGTTAATTTGATAAGTACTTGAAAAGAATAATAGATAATTGTTGTAATTAAGTTTGTACATAATAACTATTCTTAAGAATTTTGTTTTATTGTAAATGATAAAATGTCAAATACAAAAGAATTTTTTCTTTCGGTTACACAACGTATTTTTAGTAACTGGACTGCATTAAAAGTAAGTACTTATTTTTTAGAATATACAGTATGATATACATGTTCTTGATGTATATTTTTTGTAAAATATTTTTTATTAGATGGCAGTGGAACATGGAATGGGTATAAAGGAAAGAGCAATAGATTTCTGTCCATATATGACAGAGGTTATGTATATGAATGGTTTGTATCATTCATTTTCCTATTATATCTTAATTATATTTATAATTGATTTTTTATTTTATTTTTATCTTTAGAGGGTCTGAATACCAATGAAATTGCTAATGAATTGGAAGATTACATGGATGAGCATTTTAACACAGAACTTCAAGATAACAGTGCAATGCAAGTAGCAGAAGAATTGTTAAGATTTTATCATTATTGTATTGAAAATAATGAAAATTTAGCAATGGTAGAACTTGAAAAGTTACCACCATTGCAATCATGGATTATAACAAATGAACCTATAAAAAAAATTCAAAATTCTTGTACTATAGAAAATGATAGTTCTGAAAATGAAGAAGAAACATCTGTTTGTATGAAAGTTGCAGATGAATGGACAGAAGTAAAAACTAGACGAAAAAGATAACTAGTATTTGATATTTTAAAAGGTACTTTTTTTATTTTTTTCCTTTTTTTTTTTTACAAAAGAACAGATTAACAAAGAATATATAAACTATTGTTTTACAGTACATGTGCATTTTGTAATTGCAATGTATTCTAGAATTTTGTAACCAATTACTTATCTAAGCAGTCTTTGGAACATTGTCAAATTTATTTGGCAGTTTCAGTTATTATTTCTAAAGAAATAAAAAAAATACATAAAATATTAATAAATATTTTATAAATGATTTTTAATTTTTATAAAATATTACCTTTCTCACTTTGAGATAGAGGAACATTACAATATCCATTCTGTTCTTTTACAACAGTTTCATTTTTTTCTTTTTTTATTCTTTCTTCCGGACCTAATAAACTTAAAATTACTGGTAAAAATAATAATCCATGAAACAGACCAAATATCACTACACAAGTAAATAACTGAAAAATTTTTATATAAAATTAATTTAATAAGAAAAATTTTTAATAAAAAAAGATAAGAAATTTTCAAATTTTCAATAATACCTTAAAAAAAGTATTGAAAAGATAAGCATCACTAGAACCTAGTAAAACAAATGCTAAAAATGTACTCAAACCTCCATTAAACACAGCTGGACCAATAATAGAAAGTGTTTCTATTGCACGTTCTGTAAAAATAATTAAAATCATTAATTTAATAATAATTTAATAATTTTTTTTTATAAATTTGACAAAAGAAAAGAAATTATTTACCCTTTTTGCTTCCTTTTGCACGTATAAATTCTAATCCCATATGTGCTGCATAATCAACTGCTAGCCCCACACATAACAGAATCATAATGCTTGAGGACATTTCAATAGTTAAGTTCAAAAAATACATAGTACCTAATAAATCAATAAGCGTAAAGAATACGCAACAAATCACCCAAAATGATGTTTGTAAATTTCTAAGAAATATCAATATTACTACTCCGATAGTCAGAATTTCCAAGCCTAAATTTCTAATTAATTCTTCTCCTATGACCTATGAGAAAATAATAATTAATTGAAAAAAAAAAAAGTGAAAAAAAAATTAGGATTTTTACTTTATTTGCTGTCCATGAAACATAATCGGGAGAAAAAATTGCTATATAATCATGTCCGTGAGAAAAATTTATCGCCTGAATTGACTCTCTGATAAGTTGCATTGCTTGTATTTGTTCCGATGTTGTATTAATCATAACGTGTTGAATAGGAATTTGTGATGTCTGAGATAAATAAAATTATTGTTAAATCATACAGTTTATCGTAACAACCTATTGTAAATGTACTTTGTAATTTATCATTTTTCTACGAAAATGTTTTATACGATAGTTATTTGAAATTCTTTTTACGTCTATAAGATAATTGGCATTTACAATAGATTGTAATAATAAGTAATATGTTATATAGATAGACATTTATTAATACCGTTATATTATATTCTCCAGCCGGTAATTTATCGAAATTGATATCCTTAATATATGCTTGACCTTCCTTCGTCAGAAGTAAAAATTCTGTCAAAATGTTATAATATTCTTCGCTGCTATCTATATCGCCTATAATAAAATATTAAAATTTAATTATTCTTAAGCGTTTTATTTTATATATAAAATAAAGACTTACCTTTATTAGTAGCATTAAGCCATTTTTCATAAGCAATAAACCATGGATCAAGGGTATTATTATTAATAAATTTATTGTGTTTTAAAACTTCTACCAGTTCAAAAAGAGATTTACGATCTTCATAATAATCTACGCCAGTCATGTAAATCCCTACTCGTTTTCCATACTTTGGAAAATATTGCTTTAATTTATCATTAAACTGAATTGGATAGGAGTCTTGATTTAAATACCAAAGAGGATCGAAATTTTGCTCCAATTGAAACACTGCCCATGTATTAACGCATAGACAAGTGGCAGTGATTAGTAAAATAATTACTTTTGTTGTAGTCTTGGTGATACCTGGACCGATATAATTCTCAAAGATAATTTGTTGCGTGTTTCTTTGGCTACATTCGTTGGGTTTCCAATTTAGTTTCGGTCGACAGAAACAACCATCTTTCCGGGCTTCGAGTCTTTTTTCATCATATACGAGACAACTTACGAAGAATATGATTTCATATATGTATAAAAATAGAATTCCTAATGTGGCGAATGCATAGAAGGATCTTAGTGTCGGCATCACAGTTGTAATTCCAAAAGCAAACGCAATTATGTTTGTGAAAGATGTCACTGTGATTGACATTCCTTAAAAGAAAAATAAGAGATAAGAAAAATATTACGTATTAAAAATAATATCACAAAATGTAAAATCATACCCGCTTGTTGAATAGCTTTAGCAATACGTATAGGAATTGCTGCAGATTGATCTGTTTCAGGAAGATTTACCAGACTTTGCATAATCACAAACATATTATCGACACCTATACCAAGCAACAGGAATGGAAGAATGGAATGTATAGGACCATAAGAATAACCCAAGTAATAGCATACTCCATAAGAGGATAAAATCGCCTGACCAACCACAAACACCCCCATTATTGATAGATAAATTCGTTGTTCTAATGCGTTACATTTACCAATCATAACCATTACATAGACCGCAATCAAAGATATTCCGCAACATAATACTGTAAGATTACTATTTAATATTTGATGTAAAGAATCTATATAACTTCGTGAAGCTATCGCATATATCTCCATTCCTGGAGGAAACGTGATATTCGAATGGAGAACTCGATTTATGAATTCTAATTCCCAATTGGCCGAGTTCGGATTAGATTTTTTTAACATCCAATTCAAAATTGTAGCATTGGCGCCTTTAACCCGACCTTTTTTGTCATAAATAATACCGGAGAGCAGAGGTGTAATATCTAACAGAATATTATCAGTGATCCTGCAACAGATTAAATGTAACATTTTGAAAGATAGTTCAAAGATATGTTTAATTAGAGACTCACTTGTGTTTGATTGCTTTGGTCACATCCTCAAGCACCTCTTTTTTTGTCAAATTACGAATATCTTTCATTAAACTAGTTTCCCAAAGTTGTATGACAGACTGATATATACATCCATTTTTTTGTATCTTATCCTTAAATTCCGCCAGGTTGGATCCAATGATCTCCTCGAAGATTTCCGTCGTATTCTCCACATTGAACCATGTGAAATATCTATAATTCAGTGAGAATCTTATCTACAATTCAAATCAAGAACAAGATATTGCGAATCACTAAAAATAAATTAATTTTTGTTACCCTGCACACACATCTTCCCAGGTATTATTATTTACCACGATAGATTTTACTGCTTGCTCTATTTTGCTAATCTGAAAAGAAAAAAACATGATTCAACAAGTGACTTGATCTCTCAGAGATTCCAGCTCACAGATTCCAAATGCTAGGTAAATCTCGTGAGTCTTAAGAAATTTTGACAAGAATCATGCGTTAAAGTGGAAAAGAACCTTCATAGATACTCGTATAATTCATGATCGCCTATGTACCGAGCGCAGCACTTCCGGCTCTAAAACGTTGGGGGCTGTGACGATGATACTTTCGTATCGGAAATCGTCCCGGAAGTGTGTCTTCACCCAGGCGGCATCGTTACGTATTATGGAATCTTGGGGCACAAAGAGCTCGATATCGTCGAGCTCTTCCCTCCAGAAAATCAGTCCAGGCGCGCAGATACAATTTATGCAGAAGCATACCAGCAACCACAGCCAGGGCCGTTTTCCAATGCTTAAGCCGATACTAAAAATAATATTTTATATTAAATTTTCTGTATGGTAAAGTATAATAATAATAGCAAAATTTTCTTAAAAAAAATTTCTTAATGCAGAAATGTTCTTTTTATGTATCTTATATATTAAAAGGCATTTTTTTTTCTAGGCAAAATGGAACAATGTCATTTGAGAAGCTTAAGATAATTTTATGCAGTGTTGCGTTAAGGCATATTTCTTTATCAGCGAATATAATTTACGTAGAAATACATTGAATAAAATAAAAACTGTATCAATTTTAAAAAAAATGTGTCAATATATTAAATATAACAATATATAGATGGATCAATTTAGAAGAAATAAGTTCAGCTGATTTTTAATTGAGATATCTTACGAGTTTAATTAATAAATAACGATTAAGTGTGATTAAGTGTAAAAAAATTCGTTCATATAATTGATTAATAAGGACAACGATACTTAAATGAAATATTAAGAAAACACAAAGGGTAGCGCCAGAGGAACCGTTGGCCTAATATAGGCCATTTCGTGGAACGAAAGCGACCATCCTTGATTCAACTAATTAAGAGGGTCGCGATGATCTCACCTTAAGTGGATTAAATTGCACAAGGTTCAAGCCCCGAAACTTGACCACCGTTAATGTCATTATTCTACAATGAGATTTATTATGTTTTCATAGTTCGATCAATTGCCTATTGAAAACACATGCTATGGCGCGTGGAAGTTGATTGATCATAATTATAATTCGAGCAACAATCACGAATTTTATTTGAATCGAATGAATCATTTGAGATCATTCATATGGGATATTTAAATGTGAAAAATCAATGAATAATTTTTACAGAGATTTAAATTTCCTATTACGTTAATAAAGATATATCCTTGTCACAATTTGTATTGTGGCAATTAACTTCTCAGTATGAAATTACCAATAAAGTACATTTCAATGTCAGTTATTTAAAACGGACTGAAAATGGAACATTTCAATGTATAATGCAGAATTAAGCGCAAATTCAAAATTCAATGGAAACGAAGACATATTTCCAACGAAAAAAAAAACAATAATATTCAATTTACTGAAATCTGATCTATTTTTTCCTCTTCAACAATTTTTTCAATTGTAAACAAAATGAAACCAACAATATAAATCAAGTAATTTTTTGTAAAAAAGTGCATAGTTTATTAAACCATAAAAATATATAAAAAAGAAAAAAAGAAAAATCAAACGACTCTAATTAAAAATGTTTCTAAAAAAAATATTTTCTTCTAAAAATAATCTACTCACCGATAAAACAGACGATCTGAATTTAAATGAAGGTCTAGTAACAGATCTTTCAAGCGTTTCCACATGTTGTTGGCGTTTCTTCCTCGATGTGATTCCATCTTCGCGCTCAAGTTGTTCGATAGTTGAATGTCCACTGTAGAAGAACGTTTGTAAGCACACAGCCGAGTATGGCAGCATGCATGTGACCAACGTTGGAAGTAATCTGCCACAATTATATAACGTTCGGACCGAAGCTTCGCTTGCACGATCGCGGCTGATGCCATCGGGAGGATGAGGAGGAGCGTGGACGTCAGTCACCCCTCCTATTGTCTTCGTGAATGCTCATTTAGGATGTTTCTCAACATTTGTATTCGTTCAAGATATACGTAATACAATTTTTCAAAAAAAAGAAATCACTTTTTTTTCTATGTTAAAAATGGTAATTTTTTGTATATTTTCAAATAGAAAAATATAAGATATTTGTTGATTAAAATGTTCAACAGAGAAATTTTTATATTCTTGAGATTATCTAATCTAAATGAATAAAACAGAGGTGTGATTTATACGAGATGATTAGCATAGTTGTGGGCAATGTATCAAGAGTGTCGGGAAAGAAAATTGGCTGTATTGAAATTGATTTCATGATCAGATGGTGTTCATTATTTCTTTTGTAATAGCCTTTTCTTTTTTTCTTCAAAAAATTTGTAGAATCAATGTGGTAATGATATAGTGGTATTAATACGAATATGGTCAAAATAATTTTTATTGAATATAATAGCTGCTCGAGAAAGAATCATATCGACAATATCATTGCCATGAACGGCCGTTCGAAAGCTAACGCAAACAAAATGTTTAAACTACCGTTTGATTTACTTGTATTTCAACAGAAATTGCTTGATGGTTACCTTACCTGGCGCTCATATCCAACGTTTAGTACAGCATAGCACCAATTCTAACTGGTCGGCCTACTTATTTCATTAATTAACGCTTTTCTTTGAAAGTTTATGGCCACATGATGTAAAAGTCTTCGCTATACTGCAAATTAAAAGAAAAAGAAAAAAAAGTAAGTAAACTTGTAACATAACTAAAGATATGAAATTGTCTTACAAGCAACATTGATAGCTATACGATGATGACAATCGATTTTCCATGATTGATAATAACGTTCATTATTCTTCACGGTCTATGGGCACGTCGAGGAAATACGATTGACGAAAATAGTGCAACGGATCCGACTTATTAATTTTCTCACAACAAACGAGCATTAAGTCTCTTCTTTCAGACCGTTATTCCCATGGTGCACAACTATACACGATTCTTGATCTACGTTCGCGGTCGAACGATTGCAGAAAAAGTTATTGACCAAACATAATTGCGGAAGAATCGATGTTTCCCAAGGATGTTTTGAATTCCTTGAAAATTATGCAATTTTGCATTTCGTTAGTGCTTTTTGCTTAGAGAGAGAATATATACGATCATGATAATGAAATTAAGTAATATGTGATCTTATAATATCTTTCTTAAATTTTTCTATCTATATTTTAATACTTTATCACAATGGTAAACAAGAATAAATAGATATTTTCATTCATTAATTTAGGTCACTCCTGTCATCAAACGATAGAGAAACCATAATCGATTGAAGCCCACTTATTCAAAAACAGTTTGCATTCTTTGCTCGATTTTCACTCACGGTTCACTTTCTCCTGGAACATTTGTGACAAAAGAGCAGAGACCATTGTCAAGGAAAAAGAACGAAATGGTTCGCGAGATCACTGAACAAAATGAAAGGAATACACACGTTGGTTAACAGCAATTTCGTCCAGGTAATAAACGACAAGGGGACGGGTTTATAAGCTTGCAGAGAAGGTAGGGAGAGCCGAAGTGAATGGCTTTCTCATCGTGGATCTTCAGTATTCCTGGTTCCAGTCGGACCGATGGATGGTCTCCTCTTGTACGCTATTTGTTATAACAGCTGAATCCGTAGAGTCGGTGTTCAATGTAATTAAGAAACTTGTGACGAGACGAGAAATTTAGTGCTTGAATTATTGAAATATTGTTATATTGTATAATTGTAAGTAAAATTCAAAGAATTTTTCTTTTGTTTCTAATAAATAACTCGATTAGAGATATTTAAAATATGATATATTTTTTAAAATAATTTTTTTTCAATTGTTAATAAATGAAAATTATTACCTAAACTTGTGGATAAAACTATAAATAAGATACTTCTAATAAAATTTATATTTTGTTCAAAATTAATGGTATTTTTTTTAAAGAATATACACATATGAAAAATCGTTAAAAATGGACAATGGCAATTAAAAATATCATGGCTATATTTTTATTTTTTATTTAAAATTTCATTAAATAATTATTTTTATGATACTTGGTATTTCTATTTCTTTTGTTCTTGCGTTGCTATGAATTTAAAAAAAAAAGTTATGCACTTAAAATCTATTCTAATGTTATTTGTATTGTAATGTATTGTAATGTTAGTTCGTTTTTCATTGCCGACATAAGACACGTTCCATGAATGGTGTCAATAGTCCTTGTCAACCAGTAAAAAGAAATCAAGGCGTTTTTTGAATTTCGGCCAATCGCTGAATTTGTAATGAATTAACGGTTTTTAGAAAGTTTCACGGGATAGAATTCAAATTTTACTAAAATTTCAAAATGAAAATTATCATTAATGACCATTTTAAACGGCAATAAAAATGAATATCAACAGCTTTATGCATTTAAATTCATATAAAATAATTCCAAAATCAATCGAAAATGAAATGAATAGTCGTACTACTTATCTAGTTTCTTATATGAGAATTTTTTTGACAAAAATTGAAAAAAATTGATCTTTTTGAAACAAAGAACAATACGCAAATGTAGCCATCTTCTCTCAATGATTTTTTTGTTCACTATTTCAGCAAAAATTAATATATTATAATTTTAAAAATCGCAGTTTATATATAAGATATTATGCGATATGTGATCTATGTCGTATGTCTGGTAATGTCTCGATTCATAATTCGCCGGTTTATTTCATGAAATTCAAATAGAAATGTTTTATAGATTTATTTACGATTCTCTTTCACGTATGAAAGATTTACGATTTTGAAGCAATATATCTTAAGTCTTTAAAGACTTAAATAAAAAGAATGGTAATATGTAACTTTAATGGTGTGATAAAAGAAATATCTTCATCAGAAAGCGATTAATAAAAACGTGTTTCATGTAGCGTGATTATGTTCACCTTGACCGAAGAAAGTGTTACACTGGTCTTTAACCCACGTCAATCGATTCACGTGAATCGTACAATCGATCTACTTTTCCATATATTTCAATTAAACTGCAAATGAGATAATGTATAAATATATAATATTAATTCTAAGATTAGATCAATGATTAATTACCATGACAAACATATATCTATATGGAATATAAATAATAAAATATTTGTATAACTCGTTTCTTTCTTTTCCTTCTTTGGCCAGCTATAGAATGATACGACAAAACGCCTCAAAATATTAATCTTTTTTGTTTGTTAATCGTATTAATTACAACTAATTGAAATTATTAATCAATGAACTTCTTCTAAAAGCTTCTATTATTTATACGCATTTTGCTAGAAATAGTAAATATATACGTTATTCTACTTTTATTCTAAAAATTTGAGAAACATTCAAAAATTAGTAGATTTACCATTAATTCCAGAATCATGAACCTGGCAACGATCTTGTTAGTTCTCATAGGATTAGTCAATGGTCAATTAAACTTCGAGGGTAATCCGTTGACGGAAAATACCGAGTACACGGCCGTGGAATCACGACTCTTCGAAAAAACTGCAAGACAAAAAATGGCAGAGAACATGACGGATATTTTGACAGAATCTTCTCAAAACTTTCATCCTTCGTCATTGATCCCAAATGTTAATAACTCGAATCAATCGACAAATCCGATAAAATCCGATGATCATGCAATCATCCAAAGAGATTTATATAATTTGTCGTATCCATCGAAACAAGAGAAGATCGTTCAAACGGGTCGACATTTGTCTACGAATACCTACAATCAAGGAATCACCTCCAAGGCTCAAGTAGCGTTGAACACTTTTCTAAACTCCAAGACCCCAGAAGAATCACGGCTCTCTTTAGATCATTATTTACAAAGCAAGGAAAATCTCAAGAACGTCGAACCAATGGCTAATAAACAACAATTAGCGCAACAATCAGTAATGCAGGTTAATCAGCAACCCATATCATCCTCCTCGGTGAATCAACATTTGACTGCACAACTTATGCAACAAAGACAGACGTTGCAAGCTTTTCCAGTTAATCAACCGATCTACAATTCGCCTGTGAACCCGATAGATATTCATTCGACTGTATCAAATCCAGTATCTATACCTTTAATGCAACAACAGCAATCGCACGCGCCTGGAATTCAAGCGAGGAACGATGTCTTTTATCCTGGATGGTATCAACGTGTCAGAAGAGTGCATGGAAAACCGTTTCCTTATGCACAATCTAGAATTGGATCGGGGATATATGTCGGTCCTGCCCCTCCAGGTGAGATATTTCGACCGTGTTTTTGTAATCCTTCAATCTCAAGTCAGAGTCGCATATGAAAAGAAATCAAAATACTTTATATAATTTAATATTTCATTGCAATATTCTGATTGAGTGTCTCATATTTCTATTGAAACTTTCAACTATCTCGAAACGTGTTAACCATAGTAGAAAAACAGGTTTAGCAATCGAGAGTTACATCGTTCAGGAAACTCGTCTTAATGCAATTCACATTGTAAGAACTTTTTAATTAGAGGATTTGTGAGAATTTTCTTATTCAATGCAATAATTGATTATTTTCACTTGATGAGATTAAATAAAAATTCACTCTAATCAGTAGGCAATTAATTTTGCAATCAAATTTCCATATAGCAGTACCGTTCAAGCAGAAAGGCTCACCTATCGAAGTGATCTACACGAAGCCACCAGGATTTCATCGTGGTCCACCGATTATCAGCAATCCTTCTATCCCATATGAAGACGCTAACGCTTGGTTCCCCGAAGTTGATCGTCCGCCGTCAAATAAAGATATCTATTATTCTCAACTATACGCCCAATCGTACGATCCTTATTATTACAATTATATCGCTAAAACGGGAAAGATAAAACCTCATTTGTATGGAAAATTGGGTAAGTATCACGAAGAGGAAGAGGATGGTATTTGGTCAGAATTGTACCAAGGATTCAAGAAACACGGTTTAAAAAACATTATGACACCAACGTTCCTCTTGGGAATGACTCTTCCCGTGGTCACTCTAATGCTCACTGCGCTTGTGCAGAAGAGGTCTTTCGCTAGGTCGGATTCGAGAAAATTCTCGACACGAGAGGACACGATTCAGGATTATCTGGAACAAGTTCAAAGAGCTGTAGAATGTTATGAAAAAAAGAGAAAGAAGAGGGACACGAATGTAGATGAGTGTTAGAGTTATAATTACCTTTAATTCCGTCTTTAATTTATTAAATATGAATGGATGATCAAAGAAATGGAGAGGATGTCTTGTACATATTTTATGTAATATAAAAATAATAATGAGGGAAACATTCGCAGGATTAATAAGAATAGAGATTGTTTTCTCTTTGAAATAATTCTTTGTGTTGCAATCAATGATATATATCGTGTGATTAATTGCGTTAAATCGTGGTAGGCTACTACGAGATATCAAATGGGAGAAGGTGACAGTGAAACGTTTTCCGTGATGAGAGTGGACGATGCGAGAAACCAACTTTCGCGGGTCAATTATATCTGTGACCCTGTTCGCATTTACGTGCTTGTGGGTGTGCAACTTGTATATCCAGATAGCGAATTACTTTTACTTTTCCATAATAAATTGTTCGATCAAGTAAATTTTCTAGTAACGATTAAATTATAAATACATGTATAAATAGAGAACGAGATTGGGAAATATAAAAGTATTAAAATTATATTGTATTATTGTCTATTTTTTTAAATCCTTCGATATATCATATTTGAAATGTTTTTCTTTCTCTTCTTTTCTTATTTTTTTCTTCTCTTCTCTTCTTTAAGTAGGAAAAGACATTCAAACGGGCAGTGATCTTCGACCTATATTTTAGTATTATGTGTACTCTGACGAGTGCTGAATTTTAAATTAGAAATGACATCCACGATTTGTTGCAGCGCAAATCGTGCATCATGGCACAGAAATGGATAACCGGTTTGATTATTTATGGGTGGATCGTACAAAGTGTTACGTATCGATGAAATTTTAAACGAAATTCTAAAAATTATGAGTTACTTAATATTGCATCTTTCATTTGTTTCTTTAGTTTTAAATTCACTCAGATTTCTTTTCATTTTCAATATTTCTTTTATATTCTTCTAAATTATTAAATTTTAATTTTCTCCGATTATTAATTCCTATTAATATAAAAACAATATTCATACGCGATCGACCGGTAAATGTATCGATCTTATTTTGAATGTTATTTATCTTGTACAATCTTTAAATCTTTTTTCTCTTTTATATTTGAGATCTCAAAATATTAAGGTCAATTTTTAATCTTTTTCTTGATCAATATTAAATATGATAATGAAATCATTTTTTTTATTATAAATTTTTTACTATAAAACGATTTCTTGAGTTCGATGATTATTTGGAAAATATATTCACTATATTTTTTTTTTCCGTTCATGCAATGACATAACTTGAATACACGATGTTGATTAGTAATGTGACGATAAGGTCAATTACGATAACTCGACCATTAATGAACTCATAAATTAAGATCATATGGAATGAAGCGGCTCGTTTAATATCCGAGAAAAAGCTTATGCAAACTTCATCCCAAAGAAATCTCGGTCGATTTCTTTTCTTGCCGGAAATGTCTGAATGTACATAGAACCGTTCCACTTAACTTGTTGAATTTTACTAACATGGCTGCTAGGATATATTCTTAGACTTTTAAAAAAAGCGAGACACCCATCGAATCTTTGGATGACATTGAAGTAGCAGGCATACTTATTCAAAACCGGTTTTCGAACTTGCACTCCAAATGACAAAAAATCTATTTGTGATTATTTTTTCACCGAGATTAATATTTTTTCATTATTTAATGTTCAATATAAAATATTATTTCTTTTCTTCAAAGCTTTTTCGTTTATATATTGACAATAGATATATATATATATTTTTTAATCATAATCATCGAATGCACAATTATATGCATTCAAATAAATGTCGATCAATATTCAACCCTGAATCCTTCAATCTAAAAACTAAATTTATTCTTGGCGAAGATCTTAACCGATATATAATTGAATTATTTCATCAAACGATTGACGGTTTAATTCACGGGTCATGAGATCCAGACGTTCTGCACGTTCCATCATAATCAAAGGCAATTATTAATTTCATCTCAATTTTCTGCACATCATTAACAAAAAAAAAAGCATTGTTCAATTTGCAATAGTAACATCTATTTAATGCGTTCTTTTATTACTTACCAATCCTGTATTGGCAAAATAGCAGAGAAAGTACATGGTGAACAATAACGCGAGGAAGGAAAATACATTTTTGTCCGACAAAATTATATTGTTAATTACAAGATTTAAAAAATAATTTGTTAACAAAAAATATATTTTGTCTAATTTCTACAATTAAAACTTGTTATGATAGATAGAAGGGATTTAATTAACATAAATGCCCTTTTTTTAATAGTAGCAGCCTGATAAATTATACAAATTTACAAATCGCTTCGTTACGAAAATACATTACAATTAAAATGAATGTTCTATTAGTCGTTTGAACATAGTTAAAGTTGCTTATAACAAAAATAAATCAAATGCGTCTTTATTGTTTTCTATTTTGCTTACTTTAATAAAATTAGCGATTATTTTTTTTATTCATGATTTGAAAATTAAAAGAAAATATATATTTCACATATTCAATTCGCACAATAGAAAGGAAAAAAAAATTATTCGTTTAACTTTAGACCAGATTACAATAACATTTGTTTAAAATAAAATAAAATCAAGATATTTTTATGCATTTTATGCATGTTTTTATATCTCTCGATATGTCCATATGCGATTTTCGAAAATTATCTTTGAGAAAAACGAATTTTCGAATATTAGTTTTCTTTAACTTTCTTTCAGAAAAAGAAAATTAAAAAAAATCTTTTTTTGGCACATTTTGTAGCTTTCATAAAATTCATAAATAAATAACAAAAGGATGAAAGATAATACGAATAAGCATATAAATGAATTTAGAAAAATATGTAAATTAATTCTATGAAAATATAAAAATAATTAATTCTATGAAAGTCACATAGTTTTTTTATGCATATAATATATATCAGGCGCTTGTAAAATTATAATTAAAAAAGAAAACAATGTAATTCTTGTATTGCTTTCAATCTTGCAACTACACATATTATGTATATATATAATTGTTCTCCATTATCTATACAGACATCACAAAACTTTATTCTTTCATATGATTTTAAATAATATTTTATTGTTTCGAAAAAGAAACAAGAACAATGATTATTTTTTTATTCTCTTCTTTTAATTTATTAATGTTAACGCAAATTATAACATTGATTCCAGCAAATATTTATTATTGATTTGATTCTACATAGATAGTCAGTCTTCATCTCAGCTGACTATTTTGTCTTTTTTTACTATCAGCTGTGCCAAATATTCGTGTTGGTTTATGTCGGTTTATATTATTTTTTATAATTTATTTGATGCACATTCAATGTTGTATTCTTTCTTATTTTTTTCAATGATTACATGTATAAAAATAAAGATCGACAAAGTAAAATTATCTAAAATTATCTAAAATTTTACTTTAAATTGCATACTTTTTGCATTGATAAGAATTATGAATTGCTATGTATAATAACATTGCTACATAACGAAACTGGGACTAGACGAAATTCTGTATATAAAGCGATATTCGTCAATAAACGCTAAAAATAATGCATTTGTAGTACATCTACTGTTAGATTACAATTTTTCTTAATTGAAACAATTGCATATAGTTTATATTGTTTTCTCTTTTTCATTTTTTAATTTATTTTTTTCAAATTGAAACTAAATTTTTAATTCGTATGATCTATCGTCACAATATGATAAAATTAAACGAGACATGATAAAATTTAATCATTACATTGTATAATATCATCATAATAAATGTTGAATTTAAAATTATACGAATGTATATATCTATTCTATATATAAATGAATATATGTACATATGTTATCCTCAAAAAATTTTCTAAATATTACACTTGTATAACATAAATAATAAAAACTTCAAATATACATAAAAACCTATATAGATTGAAAGACTATTTTTAATATATATATAAATCTAATAAATCTAATATAAATTGTTGTACTGTTTGCTAATATCATTGACTTGCAATGATAACTTTTTAATTGATTAGTAAAGATTACTGTAGATTATTGTAAATATGATATTTTCTTTTTCTTCTTTAATAAAATATCAAATAAAAATATTAAAAATGATTTAAAAAAATGCCAAATAAAATATTTTAAGCAATTAATTACAGTAATCCTATTTTTTAACGATCTTGCCTTCGAAAAAAGGCTACTGAAATTAACATGATACTTACGTGATATTTAGCAATGATATATATAATTTCTTACATCTCTTCTTTTTATCTTAATCAATATTAGGATGAACATTCCAAGTCTAAAAAGATGTTCTATAGCGTTATATTAATTCAGTCAAATTTTTCTTCCTTAAACGCGACGTTAATAGCTTCGCCAACGTGTTTTACTACGAATGCAGGCTTGCCAAGACCATCTTCAACTGGTAAGAAGTCTCTAGGACTATGCTCTGATATAAAATCAGAATCTCGTTGATGAACACCAGTTTCAACTAAAATACTAATACAAGCTTTTGCATTGGGTGGTTTGATATCTTTGTCAAGTAATTTCTTCAATTTATCAGATTTTAATGCTTCCTCTTTTGCACAATAAGATAAATATTTATCGTACAAATTTGCACCAAAAATATCAGTGTTGATGTTATCTCTATAAAATACAAATTGAATTTAATTATATGTTCATTTTAATTCATAAAATTTTGTTAGTTTTTTAATATCTTCAATGGATTAATTACCCAATAGCATATATGGTGTTAACATTATCTATACCAATACTTTTAGCATGTTCATGAAGCATATAATTTGCATGATAATATGTTATTTCACTAGGTTTTCCAATTAGAGCAGTATATATCATATCTTTCCCTGTAATCTTTTTATATAGCGATTCTAGACAAAGTAAAAAAGTACCATGACCATATCTAGGAATCGGTGCTTCTGATACCCATAATAAATCCATATTACATGCCAAGATTGGAATGTGTGGATATGGAATATCATCAAGCAAACCAATAGGCATGCCATTAGTCATTAAAAGATCTATTATGAGTTGTAATGGGGTTTCCCAAGAAATAGGTTCACTAAATAACACAATGGCTTCTATTCTAGGAAATGTGGGATCCACAGGACCACATATTGGATTTCTCTTTTCCATATTTACATAATCTAAACAAGGAAAATTTTTCACTAATTCTTGAATAGTTACTGTTTTTTGAAAACCCAATTCCTTAGCTATTTCTTTGATTGGTCCTTGACCAGATATTAGTACTTGTTTATTATGGAACTGATTAAATAATTTTAATGGTGAATGAGCCATAATAACTTGTGATTCTTTTACTTCAAATCCTATCCATTTAGATAAATCTGCTGCCTTTTGACTACGCAATGCATTTCCACTGTTAGTAACAAATACAGTTGGTACACGGAATTTGCCATCTTTTCCTTGCAATTGTTTAAAAGCTTCTGATACAGGTGGTAATACTTTCTTGCCACGTACTAATACACCATCAATATCAAAAAGTAAACCAAATTTTGGTTTAATACTTAGATGCTGAAAAAAAATATATAATTCTTACTATATAAAATAATCATAAAATAAAAAAACTTTATAATAAATTTATTATATCTTTAAAATAATTAAATATATATATATGTATATATATATGTATATATATATATATATATATTTTATAATTACATAAATTACTATTATTTACATGTTTCATAAAGAGTTATAGAGTTACTTCATATTTTTGGAGCAAGATATTGAGACAACTATATAGACCTTGAAACAAGATATAAAAATATACTGTTATGTTATGAATGTTATATAGTATATTTTTATACTAATGCATAATGCATAATGCAATTTGATAATTTTTGCATCATTTGTTTTTATCAACTTTATATAATTTATTTATTTATAAATTATATAATATTGAAAAATGGATATTAAAAAATACAATTTCAAAATCTTTTAATTAAAATAATAGAAATTTCCACTAAATTTGATAATTTGTATTTACGAACAAGTAATTTATTTAAAAATTCAAATTTTAATCAAAAAGAATTAATTTTAAATATTTTTTAAGTAGTAATATTCGAATAATTCGAGAGAAATGAAACTAACGATAAATAAAAAATTTTGTCACAATAACAATTAGTTGCGAATAAATGAATTATTATCATATTTTCAATTTATAGTGGATTTAATTTAATTTGCGTCATAAACAAAAAAAAAGTGAATAACGAATCTACTTTGATGTACAGTAACTAGAATCAAATATAACAATGGCGTATGAAATGTAACTCACTCTGACCCCCGTGAATCTTACGATGTCTGGTCGTAATAATATTTTCATAATTGCCATTCTAATAGTGGCAATAAATAAATAAGGATACGATGATAATACTTTAAACTTATATTATGTTCAAAGGTTACTTCTCACTGATAGATTATGCATAATGCAATTTTTGAGGTTATAGTGACCTATAGATCGCACAGTGGATTTTATCGTGTTTTTCCTATGTGCCGTAAGAGGACACAGGATATACTTTATATAACTATTATCGTGCATCATATATATTTTATGTTTTATTAACATAAATTTTCTTTGAATAAATTCATTTATTCTTGTGTAAATTAATTGATTTAACATTTTTTCTAGATAAATATTTATCTAAAATGTTTAATCTACAAATATATGAACAAGTACTTTAGACACTAGTGATACTTTAGACTGAAGTATTGCATTTGGTAACATCGCTTTTGGTCGAATCGTGATGACATAAATGTACAACAAAAGAAGTTCTTTAATAAATATATTGGAAAAATTGTTAACCCTTTTATCAATTTTAAATTTATTACTATACATTCTTTTGTTAATTAATTTTTTGTACATTTATGCTTATTTTTCAATTATTGTATGCATGTTTCATGAGAATTATTTCAATCGCAATAAAATTTAGTTACTTACCTTGATTAAATTTGCAACGATTAAATAATGAGATGAAGGGTTGGATAACCTGTGTAATCTCGAGTATAGTCAAATTTTTATCCGAATAATTTTGTTAAGAATTTTACTGAATAAATTTTGTTTTTATATTTTGCGTTAAAACAAAATGTTTATAAAATCGTTTAAAGTAAAATCTAACAATCAATTGAAAGGAACAGAAAGGTTAGTATAATTTAATTTATATTCTCAACAATTTATAATTAATAGATATATTTATTATTGTCTTTAATTAGGAAAAAATTATGTGAAGAAATTTCAGCAATATATCCCACATTAACAGATGAAGAAACACAAACGTTAATTCCTAAAAAAGAGGCAATAAGTGTTATGAAAATTGTAACTCACAATGGTCACTTAGGAAAAATTTATTGTGTAGCTAAAATACCTATGTTTTTTGAACTTGAATCTTTACATCAAGCATTATTACCTACCATATATACTTTATGGCACCATCCAAATTTATTAAAGACTTTTACAACATATCCTCCAGTTATATCAAAATTAATAGGTGGTGCAGATTTAATGTTGCCTGGTGTCTATTTGAAAGAACCTGTCACATTATATTCTTTTGGCAAATTACAAAAGGGTACACCTGTTTCAATAAATACAGAAGATAATAAGGTATAATATTATATAAATTTATTTTTCCTTAGCATATTATATCATAGTTTGATAAAAAAAATATATAATTTTACTTTTTTTTTTTTATATAGGCACCAGTTGCTGTTGGTTTAACTGCACTTTCCAGTGAAGATATGTATATGTCTGGAGGTCATGGAAAATGTGTAGAAATTCTACATGTAATAGGTGATACATTGTGTCAACTTGGAAAGCCTCCTTTGAGGCCAAATTTAGGACCACCAAATATTGATATCGATAGTGATAAGATAAAAAATGTATCAGATGAAATAAAATCATCTGATCAGAAAAATGAAGAGAATAATGAAGAATCACTTATTGAAACAATGAATAATTTAGATGTGAATAATGATGTAATAGAAACAGAAACTGAAACTCTTTGTGAGGAAGAAAACAAAATGGAAGAATCTGCTAAAATTAAAACTATAGCTACTGATGAAATAGAAATAACTATGGATCCAATAAAAGAAATGGATAATTTACTTGAATATTGCTTCTTAAAAGCTTGCAAAACTTCAATAAAGCCTAGTGACTTACCAATATTAACATCCAATTTCTTTAAAAACCATTTAATAGCTGCATGTCCATCAAATAAAAACATAGATATAAAAAAAACTCGGTATAAAAAATTATCCTTGTTTTTAGCAGAAATGAAAACAAAGGGAGTTATTAATACCTCTGTTGTTAAAGGTGTTGAAAGTATATTATCAATTAAGGTAAGATTTTGATTAAAATTTTATAGAAATAATTGTTGCTTTCAGTAATTGTAATACATCTTTTTATAGTTTGATCATCCTCTTCTAAAAGAATTAGTCATTATAGAGGAATCTACATCAACCCAGGAGCCAATTGCTTCCAATGCGGCAGTCGTCTCTGAATGTTATAAAGTGACTGCCGATGTTTTACCAGTACTATCAAAATTTGGATATGAGTGAGTATATACACTCGGGATGTGTCACGTTGCCGTGATACAATAAATGCAAAAAGATTGATTTTCTGTACAGAGCAGAAGTCGACAACTGTTACATCATATACCATTATGCTGTATTATATGATACGAATTATGTATATTTTACTCCCATACAATGATTGCAGAAAAGGAGACATTATGAAAAGAGCTGAGATCAGAAAATGTTTTACTGAATACGTGAAAGCAGAGAATCTTCAAGATGGAAGGTAAAGAAGAATTAATGATGAAATATATTTTTTATTATAGTTCTGTTTAATAATAATTTTGTTTATAGGATACTGAAACTGAACCCTCAACTCGCAAGTATTATGAAAACTAAAGCGAATGTGGAAACTGTAATGATGGAGGATGGAATAAACAAGTTTATTGGACGTATGACGCATATGCATGAAGTTACTTTAGCAGGAAATAAATTGTTACACACGGGTAAATTGGAACCTATTGATATGAGAGTCACTGTTCGATCCGGTGGTAAAAAGGTATATTGATTCTGAAAATTAATGTATTAAAAATTAACATATAAAATTGTGGAAACATTGTCATTTATTTATTTAATGTTATATCTAGGTAACGTTAGTAAATAATTTGGAAACATTTGGCATAAATGCTAAAGAATTTAGTAAAGAATGTCAGAATATTGGAGCGAGTGCAACAATTACGGATGAACCAGGAAAAAAGACTCCTAGTGTTCTAGTTCAAGGAAATCAAATTTTATATGTCTACAAATTACTTACAGGCAAGTAATAAAATCGATATTTCATAAGATATTAAAAATATTTGTATATCTTTTGAAATAAGTATTAATTTTTCAGAAAAATATCAAATTAAAAAAAACTATATAAGAGGATTAGAATTCGCCCCAAAGAAACAAGGTTCTCATAAAAAATAAGATATCTTTAAATAGTTATCACATTATAGATGTGACATGTTATATGAAAAATTATGTTATATATGATCTATTTTTTATTTATTTAAATACCAATATTTTTCTGTCATAATTTTTTTATTGTTTGAAAAATTATATAGCATTCATGATATAACGAGAATGTGAAATTCATGAATTAATCGATGTCCTTATTGAATTAGAATTATTTAATGTAGAATCTCGTTATATATGAAGCTATTATAATTATTATAAAAAGCATGTTATCATTTTTGTATATTTTTTTTTAAAATAATTTTCATTTAATGATTAAATATTAAATATACAAAAACATTTTATGATAATACTACAACTCATAAATAAATAACATTCTCGAAAAATTTTTATGTAATCATTTATGTATCCTCAATCTTTTAAATAGATAATAAAATAAAAAGAAAATGAAAAGAAACAGATGATTAATCAAGAGAGAATCAAGAATCCAAGTTTGTTAATATAATTTATTGTATATCGAGGTTTCAACATGGAAAAGTACAAATATTGCAATATAGGGCCCGCGAGCTCTCCTCGGGTGGGAGGGAGGGAGGGAGGGAGGAGGGTACAATTCATAGGAAGGAGAGACAACGCACGTTTAAGATATCTTGAGAACTTTTTTTTCCATTTGTTCTGACGAAAATGTGCTTGCTATGCACCAAAACCGAGGATATGAGGTATACATATGAAGATCTTATTATTATTTCCGCTGTTTTTTTTCTCTTACCTGGCAACAGGGAAAAGTCAGTGGATTGACAAGTAATCCACCGAAATTTCTTTTGAGTAAAGGAAGGTTCCCTCCTCTCCACGGCCCCCGCATATATTTAATACTCGTTTTGTTCTTTTTCTGCTACCAGTACGCACGGACGCGTCACGATTTTGGCGCGCGACGCGCACGTGCGTGTCGTGACAGTTATTATTCTTTTTTTTTTTTTTTTTTTTTTTTTATTTCTCATCATCATTACCATCGTTATCATCATCATCTTCACTTTCTGTTCCTTAACTAAACAGGTGTCCTCCGGCAACCATGATCGCCCAATTTGATCGATTATTTATCCATTTGATTCATCGATCGAAGAAACGATGAGTTCAGAAAGTATCTTAAAGTACTTATTTCTCAAATTTTTCAACATGTACGACGATATTACTTTCTGATTGGATTGACGGGTTTTTGGGCGGATATGACATAACACTTCGGTGACAGTTCTTTAAATTTTTCAAGATGAATCTTGTATTTTTATAGTCATACGTATATTCAATATTTAGCGCTTGTTTGCCCGCGAAGTGTTTAATTATATGTAGCTCTCAAAATTTACTTTCTAGGAATCAACTGATCGTTTCTTAAACATCATCGATCATCAAATCGTGATTAAAAACATTCGCGTTTAACGTTGAAACATTTCAAAGCACCCTTAAGTTTTTATCTCACTAGCTCTCTCCTTATCCTCAAAATAAATAACTTCGTCCGAGATTATCATCACAATTAGTCAAGCTTGATCTTATTCTCGATCGACGAGCGTTATCACGGCTGCAACAAAGTGCCTTTGTTTCATTCTCTCTTTCTCTCTCTTTTTTCTCTCTTACATTCTCTCTCTTTCTCTTTATATTCTAAATCGTTTTTTTTTTTTCTCCTTTTTGGGAACATATTGCGCCTACCGTTGTTGCCTTATTCATCATTGGTTACGATCACAACCGTAATCATCGCTTCAATTGATCATCTGTCATTTATCATCGTTCTTCATAATATAATTACTGAAATTTCACCAATACCAACTTTTCTCATGTCTCTACATCATTCACCCTCGCGCTCATTCTCTCTTTTCTCTCTTGCTCTCTTGTTTCCTTGTACGCTCTCTCTCCCTTTCTCTCTTTTATGTCTTTTTTCTTTCATACTTCCATTCTCTCTTTCTCTCTCTCTCTCTCTCTCTCTCTCTCTCTTTCTTATTTCGCCTTCGGAATTTTCATAGTTTTTTTATGCAACACATAATGCGACTAGGTAGTACAGATTAATTAATAATTAATATTGTTAGTTATACAATAATAACGTATGACTAGACAATGCAAGATAATAATTATATCGTAAATAGTAATAATCATGGATCGCAATTTATATCAACAATTGTGATGGCGCGCACGTGTTTTCGAAAATGTTGCTGTCTGTTTGTTTTTTTTTTTTTTTTTCTTTTTTTTCCTTTAAGTCATATTTGTGTCTGTTATGTGCCACAGTGTGCGTGAATGGTCTTCTTTTCTTGTACGTGTGGGTGCATGTAATCATGTATTTGTGTGCTTTGATTGTACGCGGATTTGTAGTACACATCCAATATAATCTTTCCTTCGTTCCTCCATTTTATTAGATGTTAAAGATATAAGAGTATGTTATTAAATTTGTATGCCTTGTAACATATGTGTGTGTGTGTACATGTATGTATTGCGATATGCGCCTACACGCGCATATCTGTAATTTCTGTCTCGCGTATGATATAGAAAAAGTACATTAGTAAGATTCTTGTAAATTCGTGTAAATATTCAACACATTTCTAGTTCGTTGCCCTAAAGTGATTTCGTGAGGCGACGACGAAGAATGCTCGACGGAACCCATTAGGAACGAACATCCCATCGTTGTTTCCTCGAAAAATGAATTCTGTTCCCTTATGCGGATCATCCGCACGTAAGATACGTATACGTATGTCTTCATCGATGAAGGAAGTGTGTTTTAATTTGCTTCGCTTGGCCGGTTACATTTTTTTTTTTCTTTTTTTAGATCAAATAAACCTCGAATTTGCATTTGATAAATCATGATTACACGTACGCAATGAAAAGATCAATATTATGTAGATACAACATAGAATTAAATAGAAAAGTACATACATACAATCAAACTACTTACGCAATACTTGATTTTTAAATATACGCATAAACATTTAAACGAATATATCTAGATAATAATAGATGTCACAATGTCACAAATTATCATAATATTAATTACTAATTTTAATTGTAATTCGAGGTTTTGAAACTTGAAACTATTTTATAGACGGACTCGCGTATGCATATGTGTGTATGTATGTATGTATGTATGTATGTGTGTACGTATGTGTATATGTATATGTAGAGGAAGCTTTTTTGCTCTGTACTACGTAATATTAAATCGGTATCCCGATTAACCTCTTAAAAAGCACGCCCATATATACTTATTGCACAACAATAGCCGTCGCGGTGTTATTGAGATGCTTGAAAAATTTCCACGTGAGAAATATATGTGTATAATATAATATAATGTAAATACAATATAATATAATGTAATATAATATAATATAATGTAATATAATGTATATATAGATATATCTAACCTCCACATAATACTTCAATGGGAATTTCTACCTGTAGTTGTATAAATAATACATGTAAGTAATAATCATGCGATAAGTACACAGTAATATGATAAATGACGATAATTAATAAATACAGATTATACTTATATAGGTTTAGATTTATTCAACGTTTCGCACCTAGACGAACTTTAAATAAAACCATGCTCGGCCCTATTAGAAAGGTATACGAAGAAAGTATATATCCCGCGAAACACTCGACAAACAAATCGTCCATTTTATTATTCGAGAGCGCTTAGTTAATTGAAGATTCTACTCTTTAAGAGGTTAAATGATTTGCTGGCGCAACGTTTCCAACAAGATCGATCAATCGTTAGATCGACATATCGAACATTGAATTCAAAAACGTGTCGATGTATCGATATACGATGGATCGATGGTAACAGTGATTACACGGTATCCTTCGCGGTGATGACACCCTGCGAAATTGATTCTTGGTGAAATAATTTCATCAGGAGTCCGGTGATGATCATAGATGCTCTTTGTTATAAAGATCGAACGTTACGAAAGAAAATATTCTCTACGACTGTCACCCACGTGAAAGTTCGAAAAGAAACCCTTTGATTCCTTTTGATTTCCCCCCTCCCCCCCAATTGCCTTCTCGATTCTAGTCTCGATATGCTGCGATCAAAGCACCAGTCGTTATTTAACAATGAACATGAATGTTCGTGTCATTCGCGATCGAAATGATCAACGATATACATATAAAGGTTATTTCGATTTTCTAACGTAAAACAAGCGTAACTTGCTCGCTAACGTAGAATTATCGAAGTGGATAATCAAGTGTCTAGCAATTAACGAGGTAATTAGAAAGAGGAAGAAGCTCAGTGTTCCGATGCTTGGTCGATGCGTGAACGTTAGGCCTGTGCACGACCGACAGTAGTTATAGTCCGTGCGTGATCAGACGCAGGCCAAACTTCCTAGCAGAGAAAATAGCATCTCTGCAAAAAAAGATTTTATATTTTCTCTTTTCTCCTTGAAAAGAAGAAAAGGAACTCTTTTCTTTTAGAAAATTTTCTGTTTTCTATTCACTCAGCAACTCAATTGAGAGCCATTCGATTGGAAAATAGTACAAGCCCATGTAATATTAGACATGGAATGAAGTTCTTAGTAAAAAGATTTTTCACTTCTTAGAAGTTTTTCTATTCGTCAACTTGATTCGAAGATTGTTCGATCGATCCTAGTATAAACAGGATTCAGTTTAGATTTTTTCAGATTATAGTAATGTATTAATCTCTCTTAAATTTCATCTATATTAATTCTCAAGCAGAAAATTTCCTATTTCTGTGTTTAATCTTACGAATAATTTGTAATTTAACATAAATAATGATATTTCCATGTTCATAAACTATCGACCGATCGAAAAACGATACTCGAATCAAGCAATCAATCCTTTCACAAATCAGTCTTACTTTGTCTACACCCACAGATTTCCCTCGACCCCTCCATCCCACCCTAAACATTTGTTTAATAATAAATAATCGCTATATATTTTTTTTTAAATTGTAAATCGTCCCATCGATAATCGATCTATCACGATTCTCGCGTTCACCGCTAGATGTAAAGCGTACGAATTTTTGGTATTCCCTTTTTTTTTTTTTTTTTTTTCTTATAATTCCATCTCTGGCGACATTTAATCGCTATACATATATCCTATATACGTTCGTAAATCATTATCACGTATGATTTCATGCAGTCCATCTTGCGGAATGTTCGATGATATTACATTTAACGATGATTTACATTTAAATTTGTTCTTTAGCGGAGAACGTTCCCGTAAATTCGACAGTATTTTATTGTGGAATCGTTCCATATTTACTGGAAGCATCAAAAACTTTGGCGAGAATCATCGAAGTTTAATCCCTTGCTAACAAACTCCTCGATGATTTGACTTTTTATATTATAGAGAAAATTAGAGATTACGATATAGTACCTTAATTGCATCGAAGTTTACGGGGTTTATTATAAATGTTCTTCCCTTTTCCTTTCTAATAGTGTATGCGATGCTAAAGTTATTTTATTGGCATAAGGATTAAATTTCGTATTCAAATCGATCGAAATTCTCGCTCAAGTGATTTAATCCCATTGTACGTATATAATAGAACAGAAACAAGTGAAGGAAAACGCGTGCACGCGTGTATTGAAATCTCATTGTGAAAAAATTCTTTGGTAAAAAAAGTCCTTAGATTTTCATTGTTTCAATATTCGTTTTTTTTCTTCCCATCATTATTTTAATATCTTACTTGTTCTCGTCCATTTTCTTTCCCATTTCGACGATTTAATGCCTAATCGTTAACCTTATAGTAGTTTACCATTTACAGTTTATACCACTGTGTTACATCCTGTGTCTCATTATCGTCTAATAATTTCACATTCAAATAGTGTCTTTATTATCAGTTACGGCTAAATATCGCTATTAATATCGTATTAATACCGCTATTAAAACCCGTCATAAAATACATTACTCTATTATAATTCATGTTTTTATTATTATTATTATTATTATTATTATTATTATTATTATTATTATTTCTTTTTTTTGCTCCTTTTTTTTTTCTTCCATACTTTCCCGACAACTTCATCTTCATTCTCTTTTCCTATCTCTCATATCTCTTCAATCTTTAATTCCGTCTCGATCTGATTAAACAGATGTACGCACTTCCATCAGACTTTCCTCTCGGTTCGTTCAACAATTATTAATTTCGACGATGATAGCTAGGCATTGTTCAACGAAGCTCTCTGTTTGTTTCTCTTTTTTTTTTTTTTTCTTTTATAGCGACATATGTTTAATTTTTATCACGAAGAATGAGAATCACGAAGAAAGTTATGAATGATAGAGAAGAACACCAGAACATAAGCTTTGTTCTGAAAAGAACGCCGTTTCATTCCCTCATAATCCTTCAAGCTTTCCTGTCATTCCTTTGGTTCCATTGGTGCTAAAACACACCAATACTGAACTCGTTTTCAGACAAAATCTAATTATATAAAGCAACATCGGTGGGGGTCGGACACTGAGAGAAACATACTCGGATAAATCGGAATTTAATTAATTAATCTAATTAAAATATTAATGAAGTTTGAATCGACAACTGATCCTAATACAATCGTTGGAAAAATTCTCGAATTATTTTCGAACGAAAAATTGTATAATAATGTAAATATTCTGGAATGAAAAATGTAACATTCAACGGAATCAATGTTTATCGATGTTTCTTTTAGTGATAAACCACCACCGATATCTATCAAAATTGGTTCCGATAGTTCCCGATCTGCTTGTCTATTTTAATCAGCATTACATCGCGTATCACATTACAAATTTACATCATGATATCAGATTGCACCGTATTAAACACGTGTCGAACGAAATACAAGAGAAATCGAATGGATCATATCTCTTTTCTCGATCGTCGAAAAAAAGGAAAGTGTTTGTTTTTCGTCTTGATCATTCGATTTAAAAGAAAAAAGAAGAAAAAAAAAAAAGGAACAGAATTGCGAACAGAGACGTGGATGAAACGAGAAGGCTCATACTAAGTAACGTAAGCGTGTCATCGAGAAAATTGCGGGTGAAAGAAGTCATGTCCGTGTCAGATTTAAGAGCAACTTATATTTCCTTAAGTTACAAAATCATTCATCATAGTTTATGGTTTTTTGTCCATTAAAACGACAATCAAAAGACAACGGTATTTATTTCGAGACAGAAAAATTCGAGGGTGACGAATAGCTTCCCTTGCGTTTTTCGTTCGTCCTTCTTCTTTCTCTCTCATTCTTTCTCTCTCTCTCTCACACACTCTCTCTTTCACTCTCTTTCTCGCTCTCGCTCTCTCTCTCTCTCTCTCTCTTTTTATTTCGTTTTCTTTTATATTATTTATTATGTTTTTTTTTGTGTTATTTTTAATCACGTTTTTTTTTCTTCTTTTCGATTCTGCTTTTTGTTTCTTGTTAGATTAGTGCCCTCCGTTCACTTACGTCTACGGTTGTTTCCCATTAAAGCTGTAAACGTTTTATTATAAAGACAATTCGTAACAGTCGGACAGATTTCACGTTCGATCGTGATCCCTTTGAAAATCAACGAGTGTTTTCGCGTTTTTTTTTTTCCTTTTTTAAAATATTTTTTTTTTTTCTTAATATTTTTGTCCTTATGAACAGACCATCAAAACTTACTGTCTCTTAATATGGTCAACGTATTATCTTGTAGTTGCTTTTAATCTAATTTGTTATTTTTGCATCGCGAAATTTTCTCGATCTCGAGCACCGTTCTCTTCGATCTTTTTTTTTTTTTTCTCTTTTTTTCATTAATCCGAATCGCGTCTAATTTCGCGTGAAATGAAAGAAAGGAGGCTCGCAGCTTTTTGTCTTCTTTTTTCTTTTTTTTATAAATTTTTCGTTCGTTCGTTCGTTCGTTTCGTTTTGTTTTTTTTTTATTTTTTATTTTTATTTTTTTTTTGCATTGTTTTTTGCTCAATGGATGTATTCCACACACGCCTTTGAAAAAAGTCACTGAGAACGATGAATGTATTGCACTGCGTTTATCCTGGGTGATAATAATTTTTTTTTTTTTTCATGAACACTTATACATACAACGTTATAATATCATAATGGTAAAATCTGGTATTATAATAGTTAATACGGAATCATTGCGACAACTACGAGTGTAGAAAGTCGATTCCCTCGAATGCGTCGAGGATCATCTACACTGGTAATTATCGATCACACGTAGAATCATTTCTCGAAACTAAACACCATTCCAAAACGCAATTCCACATAGTTTATGCAAATAAGATTTTTCTAAAAAAAAAAAAAAGATACTTATGTAGTAAAAATTAAACAAAATTTAATAATTAATTTTTTTTTTGATTTCTTTTTAAATTAATAAAAAAAACGAAGATTATTTATCATACTTCAAAGAAGTAATTTTTAAAGTACGATTATCAACGATTATTAATTGGTGTCAAGTTTTTGAAAATAATTCTACAAGTGTGTTGCTCATTTGAATATTTCGTCTCTCCGCGAAAAATTCCCCTTATTTTAATACTGTCGATGAATAAACTTTCATTCAATTCCCTATAGAAATCCCTGTCCTTTCGATAGAAAAAGGATAAATGTCTTTTTGGCGGTTTAACTTACGGGAACGCGTCTGTTCGAGATCGATCGTTTTAGAAACCGCGTCTAAATATAATTACGTACGATTATTAATCGCGAATTTTGTACCTCGAGGGTCTTTGCCATCATGGAATGGGCAAAAATTCGACGATCCTCGTCTACGTGGATAAATCGATAAATCACCGACCAATCACCTTCTGATTTTTTTCTCTAAAAATCATTCACCGAATAAATCGAACGTTCAGTCTCGACTTTGAAGCTATTAATATTAAAATTATATTAAAGAGAAATGAAAAAAGAGAGAAAAAAAAAAAAGAAAGAATAGGAAAGAGAAAAGAATAGCGAGGAAATACGAAAAGTAGAAAAAAACGAGCTTGGAATGTCGTAGACGAGAAAAGGAAGTCTTTTATCCCGCGCCAGAGCCCTCGTACTCGGATGGAATGTATCTTCGATATTAAGAGATCATCTCGAGATCTAATAAGCACCTCCCTCTGTTTTAAAAATCGTCTTCTCCCCCTCTACCTTTCGAAACTAAAAGCTGCCTTAAACTTTACCACTAATTTCGCGTCCTCTGTTCGCGTTGAACCATCCTTATTACACGCTTCCACTCGCTATTTTTCACAATGTGCGCTCTTGTGCGATGATCGATGCCCTCGCGGAAACACGCGATCGATTATGATACGCGGTCAAAGATCAAACCTTTGATTGTCGTCTGGTTTTTTTTTCTTTTTTTTTTTCCGTTTTTTTTTCGTTTTTTTTTTTTTTTTTCTTTTAAAATTCTATCCACGTACAGAGTTGTGTGTCGATAAGAGATTCGATTAATTTTTAGATATTGATCCAGCACGCGAAAATATTAATTTTCTATTTTATTTCTCTTATGCTGAATTTATCTTTATTATTATTCACTTAACGAATTATAATCGCGTGATATATTTTTCTTTTTTTTTTTTTGTACGATATCTTAACGCTGATTTCTTATTTCGGATGGAGGATGTATTGAGAGGCGTATAATACTGGCGGGATCCAAGACGCGATCAAGAGGGTTGACCCGTTCCGGAGTAACGTGCATTTAAGATCTTTGATTCTGTACAGAGCTCGTACGACGACGATTATCTTCTCTCTCGTTGCCACTATTTTTTAAATAATTTATATATCGCGTTTCCGATATGAGCAATTGATTTACCGACAGTCTTTCCGTCTCTCGATTTACATTTAAACGCACTGAAATATACGTGAAAAGGAATTGTTCTATCTCCCCCCTGTTCAACCAAGATATTTTATATCTCCGGCAAAATATAAATTATTTAAACACACATGGATCACGAGACTCGACCAGTTTCCATCTATAATCGACCAAATCGTTTTTCCTCAATACCGTGACACAATTTTTCGTAAACAACAAAGAAGAAACGATCAAGTGTAATACGACAGAAATGACAAACAGAATGATCCATCGAAACATTCTTTTAAGTAAATTTCATTTACTCTTTTGGGAAAGTCCAAGGGACTCGATTTATTTAATTATTCAATTTATTTTATTTTTTTTGAATCCTCTTCCGAAGCAAGTATTTTTCGAGAAAGCAAGCTGACGAAGAAAAGGGAACGGAAGAACACGACCAAACAACTTATTTCGTTCGTCAGGGTAAACCTTTCGAAAAAAAGGGTTTGTATCTGTTCACGAAACACAGATGATTGAACACACACCTAGATAACACCATTCTGTGATCCATCTCATATTCGTATATATATATACATATATATGACCGTGCGAACTTTGTGTATTTTGTTAAAAAATGCGAAAAGCGGCGGTAGCTTTTCGAAGAACATCTCGTTTACGCGTCGACCACTAGAAGAAGAAGAAAGTGTGCAAGGAGACAAAACGGAAACGAAACGGAAGAAGCCCCCACGAAGCACCGTGAAACTCACTTTGCGCGTGTCCGGAAAAAATGTCAACCAAAATTTCCGGGACACCCGTTGCAACAGTTCGTTTCTTTCTTTTTTTTTGTATTATTATTATTTATTTATTTTTTTTTTTTTTAACACTGAGCCGATCCTGAGCTTAACCAACCCAGAAAATTAATCCGATTATCCCTAATAATAATAACCGCGCTCGGTTTTCAATCCATTTACGTCTCTTCCCCTTTTTTCCCTTCAATTTTTACGGTTTATTTAATTATGTTTTCATTTCGCTTCGCTTTATCCTTCCTCGTTTAAAGTTTGAATTAATTACATATACTGTATATCATCTTGATGCTTGTGTGTATGTGTATGCGTGTTTTTTTTAATTGTGTATTTTAGTCACGTATTTTTTTTCTTTTTTTTTTCCTCATCCATCCATCCTTTCCCCTTTCTCTCATTATCATTCATAAATCGCATTCGATCTGATTCGATCATCCCTTTTGTCCCTTTTTTCTTTTTTTCCGCACGCGCACATTTTCCTGGATTTTCATTTGTTTGTTTGTTTGTTGTTCTGTGGTAATTGTTTTGTTGTTGTTTTGTTTTGTTGTTCATTTTTTTTAGTATCACTATAGAGTTATCGTAATTAAATATTTATACACCCATTGACAAACTAGCTACCACTTTTTTTTTGTCGTTTAAATACAGTTCCATAGATATCAATTAATTTAATTAATTAATAGTTATTATAAGTTACGATAATTAATAATTAGAATAATCAAAACATGTACAGAAGATTATAGATTATCTCTTTCTTCCCCCACTATCCCATCTCAACTCCTCCTCTTTCGTTAGCCATTTTTATCTTTCTCTCTTATACTCCTCTCTCACTTTCGGCATTTTTTTTTTCTAGCCTTCTGTATTTACACCCCCAACTTTTTTTCTCCTACTTCATTCTTCTTATTTTTTTTTCTTTTTTTCTTTTTTTTCTTCTTTTGTTAAAGAGTAGTTCATCGGCTTTTTTTGTTGATCCGCGAGTGACTCGCCTCGAGATAATTTCTCGAGGACTTTTTTTTTTTTTTTAATATTTTCTATCTTTTTTCTTAATTTCTCTCTCTCTTTCTCGCTCTCTCTCTCTTTCTCTCTCTCTTTCTTACATCTCCTTTCTCTCGAAATCTCTTTCACGCAATCAGTCTCTTTCGTTCTCCTTTTAATTTACCGATCGACTCTCTCTTTTCTCTCTCTCTCTTCCTCCCTCTATCTCTCATCGATCTCATTCTCTCCCTTTTTCGCCCTTTTTTTTTTAATTAGTTAGTTAAAGTATATAAATACTTCTCATCTCTCTCTCTCTCTCTCTCTCTCTCTCTCTCTCTCTCTCTCTCTCTCTCTCTCTGTTTGTTCGCTTTATTTCGTTTAGTTAGGCCTACTATGAGCTAGAGCTGCTTTTTTTGTTCTCGCAACAATTTCTCTCTCTCCACTCTTTCATTCTCTACTCTTTTTCCCCGTTTATTTCAGCGACTTTTCCCAGTTTATTTACGACTTTTCGACGTTCACGTAGCGCATCCATCGAACGATGTGCTCGAGAACGCGTAAAAATAATTTCATCCTCCCCCGATATATATACGGCGCCTCTTCACACTCTTTCTCCCTTTCCTTTCTCATGCACACACTCTCTCGCGCTTGCATCCTCTCTTATTCTCTCTTTCTCTCTATCTTAAACAAACACACACACACACACACACACTCTCTCTTTCTCTCTCTCTATCTATCTATATATATATATATCTTTTTTTCTTTGGTTTTATATCCCGGCCCAGGGTCGAGTACACCGCCTTTCTCGATCAAAGAAATATCCAGCTTTCTGAGAACTTGCAGAAACAATCGAAGCGGAACAAAACGGGGGGGTGAAGAAAACAAGGGGAAACGAAGAGGTCGGGATCATCGACAAAGTGAGAAAGGAGGTGGGGCGAGCTTCGTGAGACGAACGTCGATTCCGTTAACGAGGGCGTAAAAAGAAAAAAAACCACAAGGCGGTAGGGAGAGAGGAGGAGGGAAGGGTTATGCGGTAATGATTTGACGACTACGAAAAGGGGGTGTACTGGACGCTCGACGAGTGAGCCGCGAAGCTGACGAGACGATCGAAGCTCGAAAGCCCGGCACGTTGTTTAAACGAGAAAAAAGTCGCTTCGTCGAGCGACGGGAGGGGGATCGAGACGAAAAAAGTGTCTATAGTTTTTCTTTTTTTCTTTTTATCTTCTAATTCATAATTTTCTTGGCCCGAGTAAAATAAGCGATGTTTTCGTCGATATTTTCTCTTTCTCTCTCTCTCTCTCTCTCTCTGCTCCTTGAATTTCCCTCAATTTCGTTCACCCCTTCCGCCACCCCAAGCATCACGTCAGTCCGCTAGAAAAAAGTTCGTTCGAAAATTCGCGAATTGTCACTTGCTGCTTTTCCTAGAAAAGAAAAAACGATTCAAAAAGTCGGGAGCCTATTCTCGTTCCGGCCTCATCGCGCCTCGCGCCACCGAGCATCCCCCTTTATTCCCTCTTACATTACATTCTTCGTCGTTCTTCTGATTCGATGAATCGTTTGTCAATCGAGCAATCTCTCCTTAATCGTCGATCGAGAGATCGACACGCGGACGGGAAGCTCAGTGGCAGCGAAAGGCTCGATCGATTTATCCTAATCGCAGGGGGTTCACGATATTAATCTCTAAACAGCTAGTTTCTAAACGCTCTTGTTCTTCTCTCCTAAATCCACGAGAAAAACGACGTTTGGTTTTTGTTATCTTCTCTCTCTCTCTCTTTTTTTTCTTTTTTTCTTTTTTTTTTTTGCGATTTTGGGGGTATCTAGTTTCCCTGGAAGTCTTCAGGAGAGTATCATCGATCGCAGCCACGATCATTTCGGAGCTAATTAACTTCGCCTAAAATCTCAGTCTCTGCGGTATTTAATCGCTTCGGTACAAATTGGAAGAGAATTGTTTATTACCCTTTATTTTGTTCAGCTTTTTTGCTCGCTTCGCTCTTGGGTCTGTTTCTGCTGCTTAATCGCGCGCCCTGTGCAACGACGATCTCTCTCTACCTCGTTTCGTATTAATATCCGTATTAATATCATAGCCGGCCGGCTGGAACAACCACGTGCATGCTAAACGATCTCTGTAAATCCATCTCGATCACTCGCGATCGATTAAGAACCACGATTATGATGCCACGTCCTATCGGTCGAAATTTCCTGCAATCGACAATTAATCCAATTTCTTTTAAGAAATTTCGCAATATTTCGAGTAGGAAATTTTTTACTTTCTATTCACGATCGATTTCTTTTTTTTCAAAGTTTTTCCTTTTTCAAGTTGAAGCTCCCTGGATCGTCCCATCCTAGATCTTTGCACTGTAGTGAGACGTGAAAAAAGGAAATCGTCGACTCGATCTTCTCACACGATTTGGTATTTGATACGCGATCGACAAACCATCGATAATCGTTCGAACATGATAACGATCGACAAGCGATCACCGAGTATCTCGAATGCGGTTATCATGATGATAATGAACCACGCGAATCACGATAATAATCAATGACGAGAAAAGACGACGGCGACGACGACGACGACGACGATAATGAGAGACAAAGAATTCTCTGGATCAACGCACCCATGAATTTTCGATCGACAAGCTGTCGAATAAGGACAATATTGTGCGTTGTTCAAACTGACAGCGACGTATTTCATATCGTGAGATCATTTCCGGTGAACAATATATATGAACATCCTTCGATTCCCATCGTAATGTTACAAAATAGTTTTTGTGCATTCTTACGTACATTCGAAATCGTAGTTTCTAAATTAATTATTCACCGGTTGGATCTCTCGAAGAAATGCGTATTTTTAATCAAGAGGATTAAAAGAGAATCTCTTGATCAAGAGACTCGTTGATCGATCATATTTCTCGGAACCATTTCTATTAATCTTCTATCAAATCGATATCGACCAATTGGCCAGACATTTTGGATTATCCTTTTCATTTCGTTGGCTATTTCCATCTCTTTTCGAAAATCGATCCGATTTTATCCGAATTTAAACGAAGAAGAAAAGTTCACGGGCTTTCGTCGAGAATCCAAAGATTTTTCAAGTGTATGCGATCGATATTCGGATCGGGTCGAAAATTCTCCATGATATTTGCACATTTCTTGTTCTTTTTTAATGCTCTACATAATTGATGTCTCTCGTGATATACTACACGCTACGCTATGGGACGGAAGAAAGAACAGGAGTCTTGCCCTCGAGATTCGAATCTAAGGATTTTTATCGAATGCTAAAACGAATACTAAAACTAACGATAATTTTATAGAATGATCGAAGAAGCTGAAGAAGTTTGTAAATTTTAACGAGAGAATGAGAAAATTCGACTTGATTAAAAGGTATTCAA